>NC_064846.1:135409918-136034918 GCF_024166365.1 Elephas maximus indicus
GCACTGCGTCTGGAGTAATATGTCTTTAAGGAAGGGGCTTACAAATGTTCACGTGCCGGCCGCTGTGGAGTCAGGATGTACTATGTGACAGTGTCTCTGTATTTTTAGACACAGATTAGTTATGGCTTCACAATGCTGAAAGGAAGCTGGACATCAGCTCATGGTTGTTTATTCCAGTGGAAATCCTTTTTGTTTTCTTGTGTCAGTGTGCGGGTGGGTATGCGCAGCAAGACACTGATGGTTGTTTAGACAAAGGCTGTTCCACTATTTTCTTGCTAACAGCACCTTGGTTTGTTCAGTGGAAATGTACCCAGGCCCACAGGATAAATCATGATTAGACCAAAGCAACTAGAGCAATTCTGTTTTCTTCCACAATTGACTGGCACCTTGTGACCCAGTCTGACCGATGAGATGTAGGAAGATCTGTAAATGTGAACTCCTGGATAAAACAGAGAGCCAACGGAGAACAAGGCCTTTTACCTCTTCCTTCTTTCCTGCTTTGGATGGGGCATGTGAGGATGATGCCTGGGGCTGTAGCAACCATGTTAAGACCATGAGGCAGCGAACCTGAAGATGAAGGCATCAGACTGAGGATTGTACGACGCAGGGAAGGGTCTTCGTTGGCCTTGGTAAGCTGTTAAACCAATCCTGCAACTATCCAGCTCCAGACTACAATAGTTGAACTCATGGCGTAAGCCACCATTAGGCAGGTTTTTATGTTGTATATAGAGGGTGAGTGAAAAAGACGAAGACTCTCAATGAGATAGATTGACACAGTGGCTGCAACAATGGGCTCAAACATAACGACCACTGTGAGGATGGTGTAGGACCTGGCAGTGCTTCATTCTGTTGTACAAATTGTACTCTCCTTAGGTGGAGTGCTGAGCCTTACTGACACCAATTCTATTTGTAGATTGATCGATTATCTATTAGTTTTCATTGTGAGAGATCCCAGGACAGCAGAAAAATTACCGGGCTAGTGTCAAGAGACATAAAGTTTTGGTCCCAGCTCCGTGATCTTGAGCCTCAGTTCCCTCCTTTCGTAGAGGAAACAAAGGGGGTTGAAATAGAATCACGGTCTCCTGACAGTGAATCTGGCTTTGGTTCAGGATGAATTTTTCCAGACTGCTAATTTTTTTTTTTACCACTGAAAACCTTTACTTCTTAAAATCTATAACATTAATCTTTAAATAAAATGTCTTTAATGTGAACTGATGTTTTATTTCAGTGATAAAAGAAATGAATGAGAAAGGTTTAAACAGGTTTCTACTGTTTATTGAAAAAAAAAAGAATTTAATAAATATATATTACATCTATATAATTTTAATTGATCCATGTTGGGGAATTTAGAGAGCTTCCCCCTCCTCAGTGTAGTTTGTGTTGGGAAACACTGAACTAGATGGATCTGTAAGATTTCTTCCAGCACTAACATTCTGATTCTAAGTAGAAAAATGTGTTGGAGTTCTTTGCCAACACAGAGAGCCAAAATGGTGGCCTTGGCTGGTGCTGTTCTAGTTTTAGGAGGCCAGGACAGAAGCACTGAGAACAGGAACTGGGATGGCATCCCGGCTTTCTGACTGTTGTTCAAGCCCACATTGTCTTTCTGGGTCGGGGAGCTATTTGGCAATACCATGCTTCACTCATGACCCTGAATGAAAATCTGAACACATTGTTCTGTGGAAGTAAGGCAGAAAGTTCCCATCTAGGAACCCTCTCAGATTCTGGCCAGTGGGGAAACATTTCTGATGTCCTTCTAATTCTTATTTTAATAGAACAGAGCCAATGGCTGAGAGTCATATTGTCAAATGATGAAGGACCTATTTACTGAGTGCTACTACAGTCACTACAGTCTCAGTGCTGTGTGACTAGAAGACCCCCATATCTAGGGACATCTGGACATCCATAGTCTAGAGGGAGTCCGTATTACAAGAGGCCCAATCCCATTCTTTTGCTGGACAAGAGGAAAGCAGTTCACAGTTCATGAATTGACAGGTACCTTCATTTTCTCTGGAGTGGGGCTACTCTCTGATTTTATTAAATCAGACATGATTCGCCCATCCCAATGACTGCTGAGGCTTCTCCCATTCAGGGTGAAGTCTTAGAGAGAGGCTCAGAATAAATTATCTTGACTCAAAACCACAGCCAAGTTTTTAAAATGGAGCCCAATGTCTCTAATGTCTTCCCGTGACAACCCAGGAGTATCTTTTTTTCCTGAGGCCAAGGACTCAGCACATCCTGCTTTTTCATCACAGGACCCTCTGCAATTAGCCAGTCTGAAGCCCCAATGAGTTAACTGCATTCTTTGTCCCAGGGCCAGCCTGGTAGAATATTTTTTTTAAATTGGTTCTGTTCTGATCTGAACCTCAGTCAGAAGATGAAACAAGAAGACAGGGCTGGCTGAATATATTTGTGTCTGTTTTGGGGTGAGGGTGTGGGTTAAGAGAAAAGGAAGTTGGAGCAGAAATTAAGCCAGACACAAAGAGCATTGCAGGTAACAGAAGTCCAGCACACCTTCTTTCTATGTGGGAAAAGAAGCCTGAGAATGAAGCTACTGTCAAGGAAAGCAGAGTGAGAAAGGAGGCAGATTCTGAAGACGTAAGTTTAAATTATAGGCCCAGATATAGCCTTATATTTCTGAGGTATGTAAACCAATTTTCTCCCTTTTTTGCAAAAAAAAAAAAGCCAAGTGGGCCAGAGATGTGATCCAAAAAGTGTAGCTTCATCAGCAGGCAGACAGGCAGACAAGGAAGGTCCCATAATACTCAAGAAGGCCAATAAAGCAAGGACCAAAAAACTAGGCTCAAAGACCGAGAAAAAATAATGATGAAAATAAAAGTTCTTTGGAGGTCCACAGCACTTCAGAGTTTCTAAAACATCATCAGCCCTGATACCACAAGATATGTACTCCAAATATGGTCTCAATACCATGGAGCACCATGGGATGATTAGGTCTTTGATCTAAGTACCATATGTTTATGAATGCAATATAGGGTGACATTTGGTTTTTTTGGGCATATTGCTCAAATGCCAGAAGGTCCCTATGGTGTTGGTTGGTCAAGCATTGTTATTTATTATTATTTACATTTTAATTATAAAGAAATACTCAAGGTCACAAAGCTAGTAAGTGGCAGAATTGGGAATGGAACACAAAACATCTGACTGCAACCTCAGCGCTCTTTCCACCATGGTGTCATCTAATTATTCATCCATTCTTTTATCCATATGTCCTTCCAACTAATCATCCATCCATCTATCCATTTATCCATCTTTCTATTACATTCATTCATCCATCCATCCATCTGTGCCTATTATATTAATTCATCTATCTATCTATTCAACAAATACCCATTGAGCTCTTTTAATGTGACAGACACTGCTCTGGCATCTGGGGATAAAAAATGTAACCTCAGTACCTAGGCTTCCTCAGGCCTTGAGAACAAATGAAGCCACACTAGAATTCATATCCAAAATGCAACAGTGCATTATTGCCCACCTATGTGGCTACAGGATCACAAAGTCTTCTCCAGGTGTATCTTGGAATGCCCAGAGAGAGTTTTGACTGTGTATGGGAACAACTTCACTCAGGCTTTGTGACTGGTGTATTGATGAAGGACCACTGTTTACTCAACATGCAGGGGTGGCTCCTCCTTATGGACCCTATTCCAGAGACTGCTATAGGACATGGCTCCCTGGGAGCCATGGTCACATACATAGCTCCAACACACAGCAATTCTTTCTTGGTAGAGCTAGCCCCAAACTCTTGGGGTCTCAAAGTTTCACTGAGATCTGGGGTGAACGGACATGGGAGAAGAATGACCTGCTCCCCAAATTGGGGTGGCCCTTTTTCTCTTCGGATCTGGACAGCTCCACTTGTCCCCATCTTAAATACTTGTACTGTGAAATTGGTTTTCTCCATGTTGACATTTACTCAAATGAGTTGACTGATTTCATTTAAATGCATAACCACAGACCCTCAAAAAGGCACTCTGACTACATGGCAAGCCTTCCTAGGAAGTTTGTTATTCTCTCTCTGATACAACTATTCTATACTTTTGTCCCTTTCATCAAACCTACAGTTCCCCCATTCCTTACTCACAGCTCGTGGCCTCATCTTATTGTTTGTTGAGAAAATGTGGACAATCACACAGCACCTCCATCTTTTCAACACTCAACCAATGAATCTATCTATTCTGATTTCTGTATTGTCAAGTTATCAAGTCCAGTGGACACTCCTCTGTGCTCATCTTGCTGGTTCTCTTAGAAGCATTTGACACAGTCAATCCCTCTCTGCTTCTTAAAACACTGCCCTCACTTGGATTCCATTATAAAAATTTTGCTCTTTGTACACTACTCAACTTCTGTGAAGAGAACCCGAAGGTTTAGTCCCAGGTCATCTTCCTTCCTCCATTTACACCCACACTCCTTAGGTGATGTCATCCAGTCTCATGACTTTAAATACTGAACCATCTATATTCCAGGTTGATCTCTCTAGCCCAGGCCTCTCCCCTGAGCTCCAGACTCATATAGCTACTTGCCTAGTTGTGCTGATTTAGTTCCTCCAAGAAGCAGATGCAATTCGACACACGAGGGATTTACTGGGAGAAACCCTTGTGAAGTAAAACAGGTAGGAAGCTGGAGAAGGCAGGAGAGTCTCCAGATTGTGATTCAGGTCTGACATCTGTGGAAAAAGAGGGAGAAGAAAGGAGAATTAGGTAAAAAGAGTCCTGGTCTACAGCACAGTTCCAGAAAAGTTTTAGCTAAGCTGATGAAGAGTCCTTGAGCCGAAGTTGCCCATTAGAGGAGTCTCACATCCACAGAACTGGGCTACCTTAGTATGCTCATTATACTCACTTGTTGCCTGGGAGCCACCTGTGGGAAATGTGGCCTCTGCATGAAGTATAGCAACTGGAACCATCAACCAATTATGCTTCCTGAAGCAGGATATCTAAGTGGTACGTTTCCATGATCCCCAAATTAGTTAACATCTCTTCTTGAATTTCTAACAAACATCTCAAACTTAACATAAGAACCAAAACAAACAAAAAATGGAACTCTTAATTCTTCTCACCACATATGGGTTCCTTTTAAGTGTTTGCCATCTTGGTTAAGTAGCCTTACTTTCTTCCGGTCACTGAAGTAAAATACCTAGGACTCCTCTTTGATGTCTTCCCCCATTGCCTACATCCAGTCTGGACTTACCTTCAAAATCTCTATCTTCACTGCCACCACCTTATTCTAAGCTTCCATCCTCTCTCACTTGGCCTCCTAAATGGCCTCTCTGCTATCACTCTTGCCACCTTACAGCCCATTCTTCATAGCAGCCAAAGTGATCCTTTACAAAGAAACAGAACATTCACATGCCTTTGCTACAGTGTTCTCCTATTACAATTATACTAAAATCCAAGTACATTGCCTTGTTCTACAATACCTGATTTGATCTGGTGCCCACCGCCTTCTACTATCTCTTCTCATACCACTCTCCCCCATACTCAGTAGGATCTAGCCACATGCTCTTCCTCCCTGTTCCTCAGACACTCTCTCACTCTTTCCCTCCCTAGAGCTCTTTCATGCTCTTCCTCCAGATCTTCACATCAGACACTTATTTTCCTTCTTTGAGATCATCTTGCTGTTGTCTTCTCATACAGCCTCTCTCTAACCACATTTTCTGAAGTAGACCCCTGCCTCCCAAGTTATGCATTGTTTTTGTTGCGTGCCGTCTAATTGATTCTGATTCGTAGAGACCCTATAGGACGGAGTCGAACTGTCCATGGGGCTTTTTCCCCTGTGGAGTGGCTGGTGGGTTCAAACTGCCAACCTTTCAGTTAGCAGTTGAGAACTTAATTATTGCACTACCAGGACTCCTTCAGTTATGTATTAGTAGAGAACAATGATTATTTCCTTCATATCTTGTACCACACCCTGCAATTACCTTGTCTAGTCATCCTGTTTGTTTTTAATCCATCTCCTCTGATGTGAATCTAAGCTGTATGAGAACAAGGACTTTATCTGTCTTGGTTATTGACTATTTGTTGACTGTTAAATGAGTGAAACTCTCACATGGTCTCAAAATTGTCTTCCAGGTGCTATTGATGGTTATTTTAGTTAGAAGTAGGTTTTGCTGCATGTAACAGTGGCTCAGCCAAATTATAATTTGTTTTTATTTTTCATGAAACAAGAAATTCAGAGGTAGTCATGTACTGCGGCTCCACAATGCCACCAGAGACAGAGGCTCCTTCTTTCTTTCATTTGTCTGTCCTAAGTGTGTGGCTTTCATCCTTACTTTTCTTGTCTCATGGTCACAAGATGGCTGCTCTACCATCTGTATATCACCTGTGTGCCAGGTAAGAAAAAAGGGGAGGCCAAAGGTCAAGAGGTATAAGTTGGTTGAGTCTTCCTCTTTAAGGAGCTGTCACAGGTTGGCTTCCTCAAGATTAGCATGTAGGAGGTTTATTAGGGAGTACTCTTAGGGTCACCACATGAGGAAGGGGAGGGCAGGAAGTGGGACTGGTAAGAGGGAGAAGATGGGCTGTGATGCAGTCTCAGCCAGTCCCATTGGGAGCTTCGGAGCTTGGATGACCCTTCAGAGTTGACACAAATTGTGGTGAAGGGGCCAGATATTTACCTTCCATGTTCATCTGTCACTGTAGGCTAGCCTTCTGGGAAGGTTGTCTCTTCAACTGAGGTAATCACTGTAGATGCTGATGGCTGAGTGCTGTCTGGCAGCAGTGCTCCCAATAGCTGAGGCAACAGGTCTTCATTTCTGAATGAGGATCTAGATGACGCACCACAGTTTACCATAAAAGCTTTCCTGGAAGCCCCGTATAGTAACTTCTCATATCTCAATAGCCAGGACTGTGCCATGTAGCTACTTTAGCGACAAGGTAGCTGAGAAATGGAAACTTTTAACATATTGCCACCCTGAACAAAATGAAGGTTCTGTTAATAAGAAAGAAAGTGAAAATATTTAGGATATTTAAGTAGGCATGGTAGCCTTTGCCATGGTGGAGCAGATTTCATATCGTCTTCTCTACTTCCCGTCTTTCTCTCTACTCTCCAAGTGCTTTAGCACTAAAAACAAGCAAACAAAACAAACAAAAACAAATATTCCTACTTTACTGGCCAAAAAACAAAAGCTGCCCTGAACATAAAAATGCATGCATCCAGATCTTGTAAGGAAGATGGTTGCTACCACGCTAAAAATATCTTGGTCTTCACTGGGGCCAGTTGAGCCAAGATGAAGAGATGAAGATGCCACCCTCAGGGAACTTACAATATAATGAGGAAATGAACTAATATAAGACGATCTGATATAAGACAATTCCCTAAGTGGGAGGGAAGGAAAGTTCTTGAGACAAAGGGAACTGAAAGGAGGAGCACCCTCGTCTGTGTCAAGGAGTCAGGGAAGGTTCCAGAAACAAAGAGATACTAGAGATGTCAACATAAGGAGAGAGGATTGTTTTCCAGGGACCAGAGGGGCAGGAAGTTGGATGACAAAACATACAAGCCAAGCTGAAGAGACTGAGAAGTAGGTAGCCAGAATCTAAGCATGGGGGAGATAGAGTGTGGAAAGGACCACGCACCTGAGCAAAAACAGTGCAGACCAAGGAGCCATAGGCCCCCAGAGCCCCTTTGATTCCTCATGCTCTGCAGCCCAGGTTGAGGGATATTCTTTCAAGCAGGTCTGCAAGCCAAAGCAAGGTCGCTGGAGAGGGAGAGAAGAAGGAGGTCTGTAGCTGACGGCAGATGGGTAATACCTCTGAAAGAATTAAATTTACACAAGCAGCCCCGTCACAACTGTCTCGACAGGAAATAGAGAGGGGAGCTCGGTGGAACACATCAGTTGAGCCACACTCCAAACTGCTCCAGAAACATGCAAACAGTAGCAGTTGGAGGTGCTTAAGGCATCCATGACACAACAGCAAGGGCTCTGGGTTTGAATTGCAGCTCTAGTATTTACTAAATGCATGGTTGCAACCTCTCTGAGCCTCCTGTTCCTCATCTTTCAAATGGATTACAGTGGACTCTGTTGGTTATCTACCCAGTAATTGTTCCATTCTCTTTATCTTTTCTTACCAGACTTCAATCTCATTCAGGAATCCCCCTTGCTCAGTGAGGCCATGTGTTTCAAAGAAAGCAGGCCATAGACCTGGCCTCAGAGGGTAAAAGCGTTCATAATTCATCTAATTTAAATATGGTGGTCCCATTCCCTTTGATAAGAGCCCTGGTGTTACAACAGTTAGGCACTGGGCTTCTAACCAAAAGGTTGGCAGTTTGAACCAATCCAGTAGCCCCTTGGGAGAAAGACCTGTTGATCTGTTTCCGTAAAGATTACAGCCTAGAAAACCCTATGTCACTATAAGTTGGAATCTACTCCACAGTACACAATAACAACGTTCCCTTTGGTAGTGATTGGTTAGGCATTGGTAGTGCAGTGGTTAAGAGCTCGGCTGCTAACCAAAAGGGTGGCAGTTCGAATCCATCAGCTGCTCCTTGGAAACTCTATGAGGCTGTTCTACTCTGTCCTATAGGGTCTCTATGAGTTGGAATTGACTCAACGGCAATGGGTTTGGGTTTTGGGGGCGTGTGATTTAATTCTGGCCAATGCTGTGTGAAAGGAAACCTGTTGAAGGCTTTTGGGAAAGGTTTGGATTATAAAGAGAGATATGTAAAAATACAAATCCCACTTCTTCTACTGGACCCTGTGGTATCTACATATGACTTCCACAACCATAGCAGCCATCTTGTGACCATGAGGCAATTACGTCAAGAACAAGACAAGACACCAAGAATGCAGAGAGAAAGGTGGAAGGAACATGGGACCTAGAAGACAGGAATGAACCACTGTGTTAGCCGACTCTGGAACATCCCTATTTTGGACTGCCTTTTTTACATGAGGTAATAAATCCTTTGTTTTTTCAAGTTACTTGCATTGGGATTTTCTGTTATTTGCAACTAAAAGCAATTCAATTGATACAAAGGATATCTGCCACAGTAAGTGTTCAACACAATGTGTGAAAGCTCCAAACCCCGAGCCAATACGCTAGGCCCATAATATATATTTATTCATTTATTCTAATTCTATAAGGAGCCCTGGTGGCGCAGTGGTTAAGTGCTTGGCTGCTAACCAAAAGGTCGGTGGTTCGAACCTACCAGCGGCTCCTCGGGAGAAAGATGTCGCAGTCTGATAAAGATTTTCAGTCTTGGAAACCCTATGCAGCAGTTCTACTCTGTCCTATAGGGTCGCTATGAGTCAGAATCAACTTGATGGCAATGGGGTTATTCAAATTATATGTTGCTATAATTTCTCTCAAAACCTCTACTATCCTTCATGTAAAAACTTTTTTTTCGAATTTGCAAATTTTCCTGTCTCTGGCCCTGTCTGGGGGTCACCACTGATCTGGGCCATTGTCCAACCAATTCAGTTATTTGACCTGCTTCCAACTACTTCCAATGTTTGGCCCAGAAGTGATCCCTAGGGCCTATCTCCCAGCCAGTGTGGGGCTCAGGGCATAAAGATAGAGCCTTTGATTTTTGGCATAAGGATTATTTCTCCTAGAAAGGATCAGAACATCTTAAAAGGCCGTGCATATTTTTAGAAAATATGATTTAGGAAAATTGGAATTAAATTTATTTGGAAATTGGTCCCGTAACCAAGTTAGGGACCTCCACAAGGAGCCTGAATTTACAATTTCAGGATTCTTGTGTTGCTTGTCCAATTTGGGAATTAGTGCATAGACTCCAGATGAAACAATTTGACAGCGCAAAAGCAATGTACAGCATAAATGTTCTTATTTCCTAACTACTTGTCAGCTATTTCCAGTGAGTAAATATTTACACATTTTCCTCTCCCCCTGCGGAAAGCAGTACTCACATATATGAGCATAAATATTTTGGTGTATGTAAATATTTACTCGTACAAGCAATATATTTCTTTTTCTAGTCTCCCTTGGAAGTTCTTTAATAACAGAACAATTCCAGCTTACAAATAAGTTCTGGTCTTGCAATTTTCCTAGAACATTCGGCAAATGAGAGGCATTTTATGGCAGTGGCTAATTGCTGGTTATCCGGAAGAGCTGAGGTCGAATCTGAACTTGACACTCTACTAGCCAAGTGAGGATGGGTAAATTATTTAGCTTTTCTGGGACCTGAGTTTCCTCATCTGTAAGATGAGGATAAGAATAGCACCTACCGTATAAAATTGTTAGGGGTATCTGGCACATTTTGATCCCTTAATAAATAAACATTAACCAGTTGTCACAGAGCCAGTTTTGACCCATGGTGACCCCATGTGTGTCAGGGCAGAACTGTGATTCGTAGGAGTTTCAATGCAGATTTTTGGGAAGAAGATCACCAAGCCTTTCTTTTGAGGCACCTCTGGGTAGACTCAAACGTCTAACTTTTTTGTTAGCAGCCAGGCATGTTAATCATTCGTCCCATCCAGGAATTCCTAAATAAACATCAGCTTTTTTTTTTAATTAACTTTTATTGAGCTTCAAGTGAACGTTTACAAATCAAGCCAGTCTGTCACATATAAGTTTATATACACCTTACTCCGTACTCCCACTTGCTCTCCCCCTAATGAGTCAGCCCTTCCGGTCTCTCCTTTCGTGACAATTTTGCCAGCTTCCAACTCTCTCTATCCTCCCATCCCCCCTCCAGACAGGAGATGCCAACACAGTCTCAAGTGTCCACCTGATATAATTAGCTCACTCTTCATCAGCATCTCTCTCCTACCCACTGTCCAGTCCCTTTGATGTCTGATGAGTTGTCTTCGGGAATGGTTCCTGTCCTGTGCCAACAGAAGGTTTGGGGACCATGACCGCCGGGATTCCTCTAGTCTCAGTCAGACCATTAAGTATGGTTTTTTTATGAGAATTTGGGGTCTGTATCCCACTGATCTCCTGCTCCCTCAGGGGTTCTCTGTTGTGCTCCCTGTCAGGGCAGTCATCGATTGTGGCCAGGCACCAACTAGTTCTTCTGGTCTCAGGATGATGTAGGTCTCTGGTTCATGTGGCCCTTTCTGTCTCTTGGGCTCATAGTTATCGTGTGAGCTTGGTGTTCTTCATTCTCCTTTGATCCAGGTGGGTTGAGACCAATGGACGCGTCTTAGATGGCCGCTTGTTAGCATTTAAGACCCCAGACGCCACATTTCAAAGTGGGATGCAGAATGTTTTCATAATAGAATTATTTTGCCAATTGACTTAGAAGTCCCCTTAAACCATGGTCCCCAAACCCCCGCCCTTGCTCCACTGACCTTTGAAGCATTCATTTTATCCCGGAAACGTCTTTGCTTTTGGTCCAGTCCAGTTGAGCTGACCTTCCATGTATTGAGTATTGTCCTTCCCTTCACCTAAAGAAGTTCTTATCTACTAATTAATCAGTAAAAAACCCTCTCCCTCCCTCCCTCCCTCCCCCCTCGTAACCACAAAAGTATAAACATCAGCTTTTTAAAACACTTTTTATTTAGGTGAAATTCACGTTACATAAAATTAACTATTTTAAAGTTAATTGGCATTTAGTACGTTCACAGTGTTGTGAACTGCTACCTATATTTCGTTCTAAAATATTTTCATTATCCCAAAAGAAAACCCCATACCCATTAAGCAGTGATTCCCCTTCATCCCTCCTTAGCCCTTGACGACCATCAATCTGCTTTCTGTCTCTACAATTTTGCCTATTATGAATATTTCATATAAATGGAATCATACAGTATGTGACCTTTTCTTAGCGTAATGTTTTTGAGGTTCATCCATATCGTAGCAAGTGTCAGAACTTCATTCCTTTTTATGGCTGAGTAATATTCCATTGTATGCATGGACTGTAATTTGTTTATCCATTCATCCGTTGATGGGCATTTGGGATATTTCCACCTTGTGACTTTCGTGAATAGTGCTGCTATGAACATGCTTGTATGTCATTTGTTTAAGTACCTATTTTCAATTCTTTTGGGTATGTTACTAAACCTTAGTTTTGATTATTGCCAGTCACTGAAAACAAAATATTTCATGACTTTTTTTCTATTTTTTACTGCGGATATAAATGTTTACAAATTATCCCTTATTTTTATGTAATTGTCTTTTTTTTTCTTCTAAATATCATTCCAAGAATTTTCAAATGCTAACAATTGATTCCATGTGAGCAAATTGCCCAGACTTGTTTTTGATTATTTTCCACTATCCACTGGGTTTGTGGCCGTCATTTTTTTGGCATTTATTGTTTGCCAGGCACTATGCTATGGGTTTTAAAAGGCATTAGTGCATTCCATTATTTTAGCAACTTATGAGAGGGACAATATTAGTGTCCCTATTTTGAAACTAAGGAACAGAGGTTCAGTGAGTTGATTACCTTGCCTTAGATTAAATAATTGGAAAGAGGTGGCATTGATATGCAAACCCAGGTCTTCTTGATGTGAAAGTCCTTGCACCAATCCACTATGCTGCATTGTTTTCAACATTTATGCAGAGATATCCCTTGCAAGAAGGACTTAAGGTTTTTTTTTTTTTTGCCATGGAAGTGGAGTTGTGGTGTGATTAATTACTTTTGTGTGTGGCCTTTCTAGCCATAGTCTTGTAACTCCCACTCACGTGATTGGACAGGACTGTGTGATAGGGTAATTGTGGCCCACCAAGGGAATTGGTCAGTTTTTCCTTAAAAGAGAGCTAATTCCAGAACAGGGAGAAGGATCCTACCACCACCAAGAAAGAACAGCCGAGATTAGAGAGCACATCCTTTGGTAACCCTGTAACCCTGAAGACAGTCAGAAACAATGACAGGAAAGACCGGGAAGCAGAGACCTGGTGGCAGGAGATGGCGAGGTGGGCTTTCTGGCCCACGGAGAGAAAGCTGAGTGCCTTTGGGCGGAGGCCTAGGGCCAGGGAGGGGCGTGCCTGTGAACATGGTTGGGAAGAGGCTGTCCTGATGAAAGAACTGTATTCTGAATATTCCTGAGCCTGAATTGTAACCTGTTACTTCCCTAATAAATCCCATAATTGTGAATACGGTCTGTGAGTTCTGTGTGGCCATTGCAATGAGTTACTGAACTCAGCAGAGAAGTAGAGAATGCTGTGGGAGGGACGGTTGGTCAGAGTTGGTAAAGATGGCTGAGAGAGGAGGCAGTCTGAACTCCCGCCCTTAGGAATCAGCCTTGGGCTGGTGATCTTGGTTCTCCTTCACTTTCGTGGTTAGAGGAGGTCAGATACTGCCCCCCAAGCCATTTTCACAGAAATACATTCCATTCTACTGTCTGGCCTCTAGGCAAATATAAATCATCCAGAGACCAGCATTGCCCCCACTTAGAGTTTTATAAACACCGTGTTGTAAAATGTAGTTGGCTATATAGTGCTTGAGAATCATCCCACAATGCCCCACATTTTTAGTTTCAGTCTAGAGTCTTCTCAGTTGCTCTTGACCAGATACAGAATCTCCTTGCCCTAGCTCCTGATCTTGAATTCATGTTGCCTAGCTCCTGCAGATGATGTATTGAGACCTTGGATTCGAGGCACGTGGTCCCTCTGCCAAAGAAGCTTCTAGAGGCAGCCTCTGGTTGTTTCCTTCCTAATCATGCCTCCTCTAGTAGTTTGGAATCTCCTCTTGCTCTTGGCCAAGAGTCATCAGTTGTCGGACCAGGACTAGCGGTGTTTTCCAATGCGCCAGGCTCTTGCAGCCCTTTCTCCGCACTGTCTGTGTCTTAGCCAGCCAACTCTTTCAGCTCCTCCTCAGGACAGCCCCACTTCTGCACCCTCTACAGTTTCTGCTGTATATGGGGAATTTCTCCTTCTTGCCACTTGTCGCTCCCAATCAGCATATCTGCACCGGGGTTCAGTGCGAGAAACAGGAAGTGATGTAGATATTTCAATCAGAGGGGGATTTAATATGGGGAATTAAATGCATCCCAAATTACTGGAAGTATAGAAGCAGAAAAGTATTTTGGTTTTCATGTCATAGGACAGACATCACTACAGCTATGATTCATTCAGAGGCCAGGAACCTTTGCCCTCATGGCCTCCATAGCCTCCCCACATCCATAAAGCTGCTGACCAAATAGTGAACAACGGAGTCTAGGTGTTGCCAACACTCTTGTAGGCAGAGCCCACTTGGCCTCTAGAATTGCCTCAGAAAGATGGCCTCCACCACCCTTCCATCTCCCAGATCTCTCAGGACTGTATCAAATTGACAGGGCTCTAGTTAAAAAGGAGTTTTGAAAATATAGTTTTTAGCTTTCGAACTATATTTTCAACATATAGTCCCAACTATATTTTTCAACAACATAAACGGTGAGTATACATGCGGACCTCGCCAGATGGAATACACAGTAATGAAACAAGTACATCTGTGGAAAGAGACAATGGAGAAGCTCAATATCATCAGTAAGAACAAGGCCAGGGACTAACTGCAGAACAGACCATCAATTGCTCATATGCAAGTTCGAATTGAAGCTGAAGAAAATGAAAAAAAAAAAAGTCCATGAGAGCCAAAGTACAACCTTGAGTACATCCCACCTGAATTTAGAGATCATCTCAAGAATAGGCTTGACACATGGAACACTAATGACGGAAGACTAGATGAGTTGTGGGATGGCATCAAGGATATCATACATGAGGAAAGCAAAAGGTCATTAAAAAGATAGGAAAAAGAAAAGACCAAAATGGATGTCAGAAGAGACTGCCAAACTTGCTGTTGAACATAGCAAAAGCAAATGGAAGAAATGCTGAAGTAAAAGAACCGAACAGAGGATTTCAAAGGGCAGTGCAAGAGGACAAAGTTAAGGATTATAATGAAATGTGCCAAGATCTAGAGTTAGAGAGCCAAAAGTTAAGAATATGCTCAGCATTTCTCAAGCTGAAAGAACTGAAGAAAAAATTCAAGCCTCGAGTCACAATACTAAAGCATCCTATAGGCAAACTATTGAACGACACAGAGAGCATGAAGAGAAGATGGAAGAAATACACAGAGTCACTATACCAAAAAGAACTGATCAATGTTCAGCCATTTCAGGAGGTAGGATATTGATCAAGAATTGATAGTATTTAAGGAAGAAGAAATCCAAGCTGCACTGAGAGCATTGTTGAAAAACAAGTTTCCAGGAATTGACAAAATACCAATTGAGATGTTTCAATAATTGCATGCAGTGTTGGAAGTACTCGCTCATCTATGCCAAGAAATTTGGAAGACAGCTACCTGGACAACCAACTGGAAGAGATCTATATTTGTGCCCATTCTAAAGAAAGGATGATCCAACAGAAAGTTGAAATTATTGAATGATATCATTAATATCATATGAAAGTAAAATTTTGCTGAAGATGATTCAAATTTGTCTGGAAAGAAGTACAACCAGAATGTTCCTTAGAATCAAGGATGGCGAGACTAAGTCTCACATACTTTGGACCTATTATCAGGAGGGACCAGACCCTGGAGAAGGACATCATGCTTGGTAAAGTACAGGGTCAGTGGAAAAGAGGAAGACCCTCAAAGAGATGGATTGACACAGTGGCTGCAACAATGGGCTCAAGCATGACAACGATTGTGAGGATGATGCAGGACTGGGCAGTGTTTTATTCTGTTGTATATGAGTTCTGTTGTTAGGTGCTATGAGTCAGCACCTAACAACAACAGAACAAGAGGATAGCACATGCTTTAAAATTAGGAAAGGTATGCATCAGGGTTGTATACTTTCACCATACTTATTCAGTCTGTATGCTGAGCAAATAGTTCGAGAAACTTGACTATATGAAGAAGAACAGAGCGTCGGGATTGGGGGAAGACTCATTAATGACCTGTGTTATGTAGATGACACAGCCTTGCTTGGTGAAAGTGAAGAGGACTTGAAGCACTTACTGATGAAGATCAAAGACTACAGCCTTCAGTATGGATTACACCTCAACATAAAACAAAAATCCTCACAACTGGACCAATAAGCAATCTCATGATAAACGGAGAAAAGATTGAAGTCATCAAGGATTTCATTTTACTTGGATCCACAATCAACACCCATGGAAGCAGCAGTCAAGAAATCAAAAGACTCATTGTACTGGGCAAATCTGCTGCAAAAAACCTCTTTAAAGTGTTAAAAAGCAAAGATGTCACCTTGAAGACTAAGGTGCGCCTGACCCAAGCCATGGTGTTTTCAATCACCTCATATGCATGTGAAAGCTGGGCTATAAATAAGGAAGTAATGAAGAAGAATTTATGCCTCTGAATTATGGTGTTGGCGAAGAGTATTGACTATACCATGGCCTGCCAGAACAATGAACAAATGTCTTGGAAGAAGTACAGCCAGAATGCTCCTTTGAAGCGAGGATGGCGAGACTTTGTCTTCACGTACTTAGGACAAGTTATCAGGAGTGACTCGTCCCTGGAGAAGGCCATCATGCTTCGTTAAGCAGAGGGTCAGTGAGAACGAGGAAGACCCTCAACAAGATGGATTGACACAGTGGCTGCAACAATGGGCTCAAACACAGCAATGACTGTGAGGATGGCGCAGGACGCAGCATTGTTTTGTTCTATTCGACTTGACGACACCTAACAACGATACTTCAAGCTTTCCAGCATCTCCAAATAGAAGGAGTTTGAGAAAAGCCAATCCAATTACCCAGCATAATTCTCTCCCATGGGTCTGCTCTGAATTTCTCTTATGAATTCTTGGGTGGAGGACACATCTTCTACTCCCTTTGGCTCTGTCCCTTAGATGCAGCCTATGTTACAGTTTGAGAACCAAGTATAAGATAATGATTTATTATTTAAAAAACATTTATGTGTCAGATACTGTACTAGGCACAGGAAACACATTTGATCCTATTAGTGAAGAAGTGCACAGACTTTAAAAAGTGAGGGACCAGAATGTAAATGATATGGTACAGAGCGAGAAATGCTAAAAGAGATGTGTGTGTAGGATTCTGTGGGAATGGAGGGGAGGATCCAAAAAAAAGGCTCCTAACTCCGCTAAGAAGGGGATGTTAGAGAAGATAGAGGGAGGAGTCAAAATACTTCTAAGAGGAGGCAAAGACTGGGATAAAACTTGAAAGACATTGTTCCAGCTATCTACTGCTGCCTAACAAACCACCCGAAGACTTAATGACTTAAAACAAGATTTTATTTGTTCATGATCTGCAATCTGGGCTGGGATCAGCTAAGTGATTTTTCTGCTAGTATTGCTGGTAATCACTCCTGTGGCTGAATTCATCTGGCTGGTTGGCCAGCTGAACTCAGGGGAGCTTTTTTCTCTCCTCACGTAGTCTCAGGACCTCTCCATCTCCGTATGGTCGCTCCAAGTAGTCTCTCTAGCACGGTATAGTCAGACTACTCAAATGGTGACTAAGGGATCCAAAGAACACAAAAGCAGAATCTGCCAGATCTTCCTAAGTCTTAGGCCTGGAGCAGCCCAAGTGTCACTTCCAGTACCTTCTGTCAGTTAAAGGTAGTTACAAGTCCAGCCCAGATTCAACAGAAGTTTACACAAGGGCAAGAATATGAGCAGGCACGGTCCATTGGTGACCACCAGTGTAACGATATGTTGTGGTTGACCAGAGAGATGAGGTTGGGAGAGACTCCAGCCAGAAGAAGAAATATGAGCAAATATGGGATCAGGCAAGTCCATTTTTTTTTTTTTTTTGGCAAGTTAAGCAACAGGAGTGTGATAAAGCTACAGTGCTGACTTTCTCAACCATGGCCCCTGCCTGGTCCTCCACCCTTTCCTCAACTAATTTCCCTGGAATTGACCTACTTCCTGGATGATACCTCCTGTTCTGAATTTCCAATTCTAGTTCTTTCTTGATCATATTAACATGAAGGGTATGTCAGAGACCACTAGCTGATCGCCAAACCCATTTTCTCTTCTTCCTGGGTACTCTGCTAGATGATCATTCCCAGCTTCTTTTGCAGTAAGGTGTGGCCATGCAACTGATTTTGGCCAATGGAACATGGGTGGATGTGGTTATGTACGCTAATTCCAGACCTGGACTGTTAAAGATCTGCCATGTTCCTTCTCCTCTCCAGGTGGCTGGAAGTAGAGGCAACCCTCAAGGCAACTTGGGAAGCTTTGTGTTGAAGATGGCAAAGCCATAGGATGGAAGGAGCCTGGGTTCTTACTCACTGCATGGAGGTGCTCTGCCCAACTAGGATCACCCACACTGGACTGCCATGTGAATAAGAAAAAACAATACAAAACATTTTTTGTGATAAGCACCAGAAATGTGAAGGTTTGTTGGTTACAGCAGTTAACATTACCTTACCTAACATAATGTGGAGCCCAGGAGGCAGGGAAGTTCTTAGCATACCCTGAGGAACCACGGAATTTGTGGAGAAGGAGTTTAAGGCAAAGAGGAGACTATAATTCTGGTTGAAGTAGGGCCAGTGAAATCTGGGAAGAATTCTTTGAATAAGGTAATGACAGTCTTCCTTTCTACTTGAGAAAATTTATATACAGAAACATCTGGAACCCACTGTAGGTTGACTCATTGACACATTCCCATCTGAAGCTGGATTTTACCCTCAGTCTCTTAAAGTATCTTTGACAACTTGTATCCTTGGAAACTCTCCATATATAACCTACTGACGGGTGAGCAATATAGCTTTTTGGACAAGTTAACTAAAGAAACAGGATTTCATATTATATTAACATAAAAATAATTTACGTTTGGTTCTCTGCCTTAATTTGATTCCTACAACAGCCCCTCAAAGTCATACGGGCAGAGTCTATTTTTTTTTCCTGGATGAAGAAGATGAAACTGAGGGGGAGTTGACTAAGATCTTTTAGTTAAGTGGAAAGGCCTGGGACCCATGTCTTCTAGCTCTAGTGTCATTTGTGGGCACAATATGCAGAGCCCGTTGAGGCTTCACCCATGCCCTCTCGACCCAACTGAGTTCATTGCCACTGAAGTGAACGGTTCTGGAGCACACTACAGCTTCCCACATGGTGTGTTCCACATGGTTTCTCAGCATCTCCACAGCAGGAATGAGCCTCAGTTGCCCACAGCTCAGTGGTAAAATAACACATGCTAAATTGGCTTCCCTCACTTCCCTGTCTCACTCTCCCTGCTCCCTCAGTCCTGCTTTGTGGGATCACCTCCAAATAAATGACCTGTACCCACACCTTGTCTTAGGCAGTGGACATGAACTAGGGGACTTTTTTTCTTCTTCTTCCCTCTCTTACTGGACTCAGGTAGTCGCTCATAGCAGTGAGCAAGGGTTAAGGCCACATGACCTCCTTTCAGACATCTCCTGCCAGCCTTTCCTTCCTGTCAAAAGTGGTTGGTGGCACCTGCCAGTTTGGACTTCCTTTTCATTGGTGACTTTGCCCTGCTGCCCAGCTGGCACTAGGCACTAGATGAGTAGCCTTAGGCCCAGACAGCAGCAGCTGCTGCCAGGTTACCAACTCCTGCCAGAGAACACAGGTAAGGGACCGGGCACGAACAGGAGACTGAGTTTGCCCCGGGGAAGAGGAGAGTTTGATCACCTTGCCACTGCTGCCATAATTCCCAGTCTGTTTCCTGTATCCTCCTGTCATGAGGGAGGCCATGGTAATAGAGATGTCAGCTCAGCAGTGACTGATCTGTTGAGACAAGCTTAGCATGGCATGAAGCCATGGGGAGTGGCAAAGGGGCCTCAACCAGATGCCAAAGGGCCCATAGGCCCTGGTCTGCAGTGCTGCATCGCGGCAGGCTGGGTGTGTGAAGGCGCCATCTGTGGGTTATCTCCTGGAACAACTGTGTTCATTCATTCATTCATTCCCTCATTCCCTCACATAATATTTATGGATGCTTTTTATGTGTCTGGCACTGTAGTATGAGCTAGGCATACAACGAGGAGCAGTTAGACAGAATCTCTCTCTGCTTTGAATTTATAATATAGAGAGGAGACAGAGACTGATCATCAAACATGTATAATTACATGGCAGCATGGGGTTTTCTTTCCCCTGTTTTTCATACCCATCCTCTATTTGGAGCCCAGGCCCATAACCAGGCAGGGTATTTTAAAGGTGGAGAAAAGTGAGTGACCTTAACATGAGAAACACTAGAGAGGTGTTAGGAGGCAGGTAGCCACAGCAGTCACTGGTAAGGAAAGATGCTGCTGTTGTTGTTAGGTGCCATGGAGTCAGTTCCAACTCACAGCAACCCTGTGTACAGCAGAACGAAACACTGTCGAGTCTTGCGCCATTCCCACAATCATTGTTATGTTTGAGCCCATTGTTGCAGCCGCTGTGTCATCCATCTCCTTGAGGGTCTTCCTTTTTGTTGCTGGTACTCTACCAAGCATGATGTCCTTCTCCAGGGGCTGATCCCTCCTGATAACAAGTCCAAAGTACGTGAGACAAAGTCTCACCATCCTCACTGCTAAGGAGCATTCTGGCTGTACTTCTTCCAAGACAGTCTTGTTCATTCTTCTGGAAGTCCATGGTATGCTCAACATTCGCCAACAACATAATTCAAAGGCATCAATTCTTCATCGGTCTTCCCTATTCATTGTCCAGTTTCTGCATACATATGAGGCGATTGAAAATACCATGGGTTGGGTCAGGTGTACCTTAGTCCTCAAGGTGACGTCGTTGCTTCTTAACACTTTAAAGAGGTCTTTTGCAGCAGATTTGCCCAGTGCAATACATCGTTTGATTTCTTGACTGCTGCTTCCATGGCCGTTGATTACCGATCCAAGTAAAATGAAATCCTTGATGACTTCAATCTTTGCTCCATTTATCATGATGTTGCTTATTGGTCCAGTTGTGAGGATTTTTATTGTCTTTATGTTAAGGTGGAAACCCTGGTGGCATAGTGGTTAAGTGCTACGGCTGCTAACCAAAGGGTCGGCAGTTCGAATCCGCCAGGCGCTCCTTGGAAACTCTATGGGGCAGTTCTACTCTGTCCTATAGGGTCGCTATGAGTCGGAATTGACTCGACGGCAGTGGGTTGTTGTTTGTTTTTGTTGTTATGTTCAGGTGTAATGTATAACGTGTATGTTAAGGAAAGATAACAACCAGAAATTCTGTTAGCCATTCCAATTATGACCAGCACTCCAACTTTGCAGGTCAGGGAAGACAGGTCAAGAAGGATGATGAGATGATGAGAGCCTTTATTTACAGTGAGGTGTAAATGGCTGATGTAAGCTTAAAGTGTAATACCTCTCCCCCACATCTACCTCTCATATAAGGAGGCCTGGTGGTGCAATGGCTAAGCACTCAACTGCTAACCAAAACGTTGGCAATTCGAACCTATCCAGTGGTTCCATAGGAGGAAATATCTGGCGATCTGCTCCCTAAAGACTGTAGCCTAGAAAATTCTATGGGGGGAGCAGTTCTACTCAGTCACATGAGTTGCTATGAGGTGGAATCGACACAACAGCATCCAATAACAGTAACAACCCCTCATGTCCCTGTATCTGGGCGGGGGTGGGGGGGTGTTAGCATAAAGAGGTAGAATTCTAACAATTGAATTTTAGTCTTTGAGGGGGCAGAGGTGGGGTGTGAGACAGCTTATCTTTCTAGAGTCTTCCTTACTTTTCTCACATAGGCTGGCCTGGGTCTGGGAATGCTGAGAAGGGGGCTTGGGCTTCCTGCCTGTCTAGAAAAGGGCAAAATCCCAGCTCCAGTCACTGATGGTCTCCAGGGCTACTCAAGCTCTGGTTCTTGCAGATGCTATTTGGAGCAGCTCCCAAGCCATTAAACCCTTCCTCCTGGGGAACTCCACAGCTGTCAGAGAGGAGGAGGAGAGGGGGTGGAACAGCCAGTTCAGATTCACTTCAAACCAGAAGTGGAACAATCCCCGTTACATTATTAATCCCTGGAGCCATGTAAAGTTTCATCTGTTTTCTCTCAATGTTTTTTACAAGCTATATTTTCCAAAAGCTGCAAGACCTACAACCAAACAGTATCTTTCACATGTGTGTGAAAATCCCCGGGTAACAGCTGCAGGGCTAAGAATAGGGGACATGGGTTCTAATCTTGCCCTTGACACAAACCAGCTGTGGGATGGTGGCTGAGTCACTTTTCCTCTCTAGGCCTCAACGTCTGTATTGTAAAATTACCTGCAAAGTCTCAGTAGCATAGGACAATAAGCAATTGGTACCATAGATTTGGGGATGGGCTAGGGCTGACTGATCTAGGCTGGGCTCAGCTTGGCAGCAATGTTTCTGGCTGCAGTGGCTCTGCTTCATAGTAGACGACTGTGGTTTGGCTGGGGCAATTCGGCTTCTACACAGCTCTTTTTCTTCTTGAACCAGTGGGCTAGCCAGGCATGTTCGTCTCATGTGATAGCATAAACACGAGAAGCGAGGCTTCTTAAGGTCTAGGCTCAGAACTATCTTAAGTCTCATTCCATTGGCCAAAGCAAGTCACTTGGGCACGCCCCAAGTCATGGGGCAGGGCAGTATATTTCATCCATGAGAATGTCACGGCAAAGGTGTGGAGGCAGGGTGGAGTGAAGCGTTGGGACCCGCCATTCAATCTACCGCTCTCTCCTCACCTCTAACAGGAGGGGATTGTCAGACCACACAGTTCCTCACGTCCACGATAGACTAAACATTCTGTTAAGTCTAAATAATGAGATAGAAATGGTGTAAAAGGATCTGAACCACTGAAAGCAAGCAAGAAATAAATCTGGTCTGTCTTAATAAAGATTCTCTAAACATATAAGCAAATTACAGTTAGGTACGAAGACATGACTCTCAAAATCTGCCTACCTCACGCATGCTGGGCAACTGATTTTCATAAGCTTAGGTCACTATGAGTCAGAATCGACTTCACGTCAACAGGTTTTTTGGTTTTAGCATATGTGAACGTCCATCTAAAAATGTGGCGGGGGGGGGGTGTTGGCATGTTCCCCATTCCCACACCTGTCCCTGCCTCCTTAATGCCAGTAAGGTAAGTTAACCTGCAACCACGGTCGAGAGCTGAGCACCTCCCAACGTGTACATGTTTTCTGCTTTGGAGGCGAAAGAAGCAGCTTCCTGCCAGCGAATATGCAATTAAAAAAACAAATTATATCAGCAGGACTCTCTTTGCTGGAAGTGTGAACTTGATAGAAATCAGAAATGCAAATTGTATTGAAGTGCGGTTAAAACTTCCGCTTTCCAAAAGGGGAAAAATTAATTGCTTTTATACTTACTGTAGTGATAAGCCGGAGGCACATGCTATACACAAGGAACAGCATCCAGAAATCTTCCAAAAGGAGGAGGGAAGGGAGGCAATAAATCTCCCTCAGAAAGCCTCACGTTCCTCGCTGCAGATGTGCGCAGCATGTAATTTTTTGGCTGTGTGGTTCAGGGACCTGCCAAGAGTTGCAGCGTCAACCGACTTCTGTGAAGAAGGCTTGTGAAGGAGATGTTTGGGACAATACTCATAAATGATAAAAAGGAGAGCTTAACCAGTGGGTAGGTGGCCAGAACCCCTTCCTTATTTGCTGGGGGAAAGGTGTTAGTTTATGGGCTTTTATTGCGACGTCTGCAGCTTCTCAGCTTCATGGAAAACATATGGTTGCAAGAATGTCCCTCAAGCCTCAAACTACTTTCACCTTATTCAGAGGGTGGGCTCTGCCACGGAGTATGGGTGGGGAGGTCTTCCATAAACAGGGTGACTATTTGGTCCAGTGTGCCTGGGACAGTCCTAGTTTATTCCTGCTGCCTTAGTATCCTGCCCAGTTAGCAACCCCATTCATTCTCAAAAGTGTTCCAGTGGTACAATTAACTTCCAAAAACTGTTTGCAAGTAGGCTAATGTGCTCCGTTGCTAACTGAAAGACTGGCAGTTTGAGTCCACCCAGAGGCACCTTGGAAGAAAGACCTGGTGATCTACTTCTAAAAGGTCACAGCCATTGAAAACCTTATGGAACACAGTTCTACCCTGACACACATGGGGTCACTGTGAGTAGGCAACTAGGTTTTTTAATTTTATTTTTAATTAAAGCTATAATATGTCCCATAATCCAGTCATTCCACTCCTAGGTGGGATTTCCAACAGAAATATGTGCATAAAAAATATGTTCACTAAAAGGACGTGCACGAGAATATTCATAGCAGCACTGTTCATAATAGTCAAAAATTAGAAGCAATTCAGATGTCCACCAACAGTGGAAGAGATCAATAAAGCATGGTATATTCACATAGTGGAGCTCTGGTGGCACAGTGGTTAAGAACTATGGCTACTAACCAAAAGTTTGGCAGTTTGAATCCACGAGGTGCTTCTCGGAAACCCTATGGGGCAGTTCTGCTCCGTCCTATAGGGTCGTTATGAGTCAGCATCTACTCAACAGCAACAGGTTTTTTATTTTTTTGATTCATACCGTGGCGCAATGGTTAGGCCTGGGCTGCTAACTGAATGGTTGGAGGTTCAAACCTACCAGCCATCATGTGGGAAAAAACATCTGGCGATCTGCTCCCGTAAAGATTACAGCCTTAGAAACCATATGGGGCAGTTCCGCTCTGTCATATAGGGTTGCTTAGAGTCAGAATTGACTTGATGGCACACAATAACAACAACATATTGCATGATGGAACAATGAAAAAAAAACTACAACTAATGCGACAAAATGGATGAATCTCACAAACTTAGGTTGAGTGAAAGAAGTCAGACACGAAAGAGTACATACTACATAATTTCATTTATATAATGTTCAAAACCAGGCAAAATTAATCTATGATCTTAGAAGTCAGATGGTAGTTGCTTTTGAGTGTAGGTAGAAAAGGAAAGGGAACACTAGGGAGGCTTCTGGGGTGTTGGTCATGTTTTTTCTTGATCTGAGTGCTGGTTGCACAGATGTGTTCAGTTTGTAAAAATTTCTCAAGCTGTGCATCTGTGATTTGTGCACTTTTTTGCACGTCTGTCTCAACCTGGTAAGAAGATAAAATGATATGGCCACCTATCCATGACTGACATACCCCTGGACTTTACCAGCTCTACTTTTCTACCAGTATTCTTGGTTCTGCTTATGTTTGAGGCCTGTACTACTTCTTGAGTAGAAGGACAAGCCTCAGTTCTCTACTCCTGGTGCATGTATTTTCGTTTTTCTGAAAAAACCTTCTTAACAGCTTTCAGTGGTGCCGCCCCACTTCTCCTAATCTGGACTTGGTAGAAACAGAACATTCAGCCCTTTTGGATTTATAGGTGTTCAGCTCTTTCCTTCACTTCCCAAATTAAGCCAATTAACTTTCAAGTTAGTCCTCATGGAGCTTTCCAGATGTTCTTCTTTGGATCCCTTCTAGTTCTGTTAAACTTGCTCTGGGTGCAAAAGAGCAAAAAATATGTTCCAGGTAATACACGGATTTATCTCAGTCACTGGATGGAGGAGACTTTCTGAATATCTTCCGTTCCCAAGGACGATTAGCTTGCTGATTTGAGTCTTCCAGAACCTAAACAGTGGTTTACACATCTAACTTAGGCAGGCTGGCATTGGCAAGGAAGTATTCTCTCCCTGCCCTCCTCTCAGCCCGTATATATTCCTTTCCCTTGTTCATATCAGCCATGGCCTGAAAGACTCCTTGCTCTTTACCAGGTTGTGTATTAGACCTATGCACTTATTAAATTATCATTTTCCACATGGAGTAGTGCACACACCAAGTTCTCTCATGACAGTCTATGAACTCCTGAAGGGCAGGGGCTGTGTCTTACAGCTATTTCTTTTTTCCCCTTGATATCTGTTTGCCTTGCACAGTGTTGCCTCTCACACTACATTCTCAGGGACTTTTCTGTCTCCATTTCCCCGCACACTCCTCAAACACCCATTAGTTCTATGGCTACACCTCTGGCTCAGCTTGAGAGTAAAGATGAGCTAGATGTTCCTCAAACACATTTTGAATTTTTTTCTGGGCATTCAGGGAGACTACATTTTCCAGCTGCCCTTGGGATGAATGTGGCCATGTGACTGACTTCTGTCCAATGAAATGTAGACAGAAGGGATGTATATTACTTCCAAGACTGACCTATGAATACTTCTCACATGGCCCTTTGAGCCGTTTCTTCCTTTTCCCATATCTGGTGGTTGGATGTTGATGACCAAGGTCAATGGAAGTCAGGCACCGAGCATTGGAGATGGCAGCGCCTCCATTGTTCCAAGTCCCTCAGTGACTGTGTGAAGCAGAGTTCCTGCCTCTGCCACTGACAGGACTTTAAAAAAAAAAAAAAGAAAAATCCGTTGCCATGGAATCAATTCCAACTCATAGCAACCCTATAGGACACAGTAGAGCAGCCCCATAGGGTTTCCAAGGCTATAATCTTTACGGAAGCAGACTGCCACATCTTTCTCCCGAGGGACGCAGGTTGTCGCTTTGAACCTCCGACATTTTGGTTGGCAGCCGAGTGTTTTAACCACTGTCCTATGAGAAATAAACATCATTTTGTCAAGCTAGTGCTAGCTTTACCTTAACTGATAAAATGAGCAGCTGCATTTCTGCAGATGGGTCCACCAGTCATGTTCTAACCAATTCCTAGCTGAAAGGAAGCTGTTGGTAAGAGGTGAGCAAAGAGGTTCACAGAAGGAGAAGGGAAACAGGCCTCCCACCTGGGCATCTGGGCAATGCTTGAAAACTCAGGGCTGTGAAAGGAAGATAGTGGTATGGTGAGGGATGGAAAGATAGAGAAGGGAAGCTGAGGCGTGCAAGCCATCAAGGGTCTATCCATGTATGGTCTGAGAGAGTAGGTACAAATGTGTGTAATGGAGGAATATATTTTTGTGAGTTGATGCTCACCAATTTCAGGCTAATTTAGAGTCAAAATGCATCACTCTGATTTTAATACCTTTCAATTGTATGACACAAACTCCTTGAACTTACGTGGCTATGCTCCTCTACGTGGAGAAACACCTCCCTGGGTAATGGAATATGGCTTCACATTCTCACTGGTTTAATTTGAGTCTGTGGCTTAAGGAAGCCCATGAACTGGATGCTCTTTACTTAACTAATGAACTTACTGGGCTCTTAACAACAGCCTTCTTCTCTTTATCCTTTCCTCTGTTTCCTTCCTTTCCCTCTCACTGACCGTCTTTCTCCCTTTGCCCTTCCTTTGCCCCCTTCCTCTCCCCTACCAGTCCTCTTCCCCTCTCTTTCTTCCCCTCTGTTCTTCTCCCTTCCCTCTTCCCTCCCGCTTCCTCTTCTATCCAAGCTCTTCAACTAAAAGGTGGCTTTCCACTCCAGCCACATCCCTAGACAACCTGACCAGCCAGGTTATGAGTGAAATTGTGGATTTTCCCCATCATTCATTTAGTCATTCAACCAACTTTGTTAGAGTGGGGGTTACCATGGTCAGGCACTACACAGAGATGAAAAGGTAAATGGTTGGGAGCCAGGGAGGCAGAGAGGTAAATCATTAAGAGTTATCAGCTGCTTCATGCTAGCAGAGGAGACCTAAAACCCTCTGGGAGCAGACCTTTTTTGTTCACGAGGAACCCATCACTAAAGCTGAACATTTCAACGTTGTGACTATAAGTCAAGTAGGCCCCCACTGATACAGAGAATGCTTGACAAAGGCTGACCCTCCCTATAGCTCAGGGATATTCTCTGAAGAAGAAGCAGACAAATTTATACAGGGAGTAAGAGATCTCATAGAAAAAAAGGATCTAACCCTTTGGCCCATTCTCTTAGGGGGCATAGGATGGTATTAGACCATCCCTAATGGATTGAGGGAGTCCCTGGGTGTTACAAATGGTTAATGTGCTCTGCTGTTAACCAAAAGTTTGGAGGCTCAAGTTCACCCAGAGTTGCCTTGGAAGAAAGGCCTGGTGATCTACTGCTGGAAAGCAGTCATCGAAAACCCTATGGAGCACAGTTCTACTCTGACACATATGGGGTCACCATGAATTGGAAATGAGTCAAAGTCAACTGTTTTTCTTTAATGGACTGAGAGACACTGATGAAAGTTAGTTGCCAAGCAAGGAGCCCATTGTTCATGACAGAAAACTCACCTCTCCTGACCCCAAAACCAAACCTGTTGCCGTTGAGACGATTCTGACTCATAGTGACCCTGTGGGACAGAGTAGAACTGACTCATAGGATTTCCAAGGAACAGCTTGTGGATTTGAACTGCTGGTAACTGACTTCAGTTTTGGTTAGCAGCCAAGCTCTTAACCACTGCACCACCAGTACTCCTCTCCTGACCCAGCCCTCCAAAACTGTAGGCATGCCCTTGGATAGGTGGGCATCTAATGAAAGAGATCCCTAAAGAGGAAAAAAAAGTGACCCTGGGAGCCCATCCCTACCATGGTCTGGGATGACCATAGCATAATGTGACCCTTGGAGTAACGTCCCTGGATCACGACAGCATTGAGACAGTAAAGTGGGTCTTACATAGGGCAGGGCCAACATTTTCCATTTTCCTGGGTTATGGCCTTAGAGGTTCTAAATTATTTATTATGAAGTAAAACACACATTGCAGAAAAGTCATAATATGTGAGTGCCCATCCCAAAGAATTACCACAAAGGAAGCACTGCGTAACTGCAATTCAGGTCAAAATTTGAAGCCTTACCAGCACCCTGGAAGCCTCTTTCATGCCCTTTTCCAGTTAAACGTTTTCCCTCCGTTCTATCTATCCTAAATCTTAATACCTTTCTTTACTTTTGTCTGCTTTTGTAATATATATATAAGCGGACACCTACACTCTAGACTCTTTTGCTCAACATTACATTCGTGATATTCATCTATGTTGCTGCATGTAGCTGTTCATTTTCCTTTCTTTATAGTATACCAAGTATGAAAATAATCCTGTTTTATCTATCCACTCCCCTGTTGATTGGCACTGGGCTACTTCCAGTTTGGCTGTTCAGAACCGTGCTGCTATGAACATTCTGGAACATGTTCCTGATACACACGATGGCCATTTAGCAAATGATAGCAATGGCAGCATGCCAGTTTTTTTTTTTTGATTCCTTGGGCAAACGAACTTAGAGAGTGCTTGGACTTATAAAGGGATGTAGAAAGAGAGGGAAGGGTATCAGAAGGTGCTAGAGAAGAGGCATTTCCAAGATAAGAGTTTGCTATCAAAGTGAGTCGAACATTAAAAGAGACACACCTCAGGCTGAGGAAGCTGGGTAAGCTGCCTGTCACCACCATACTAGTGTGTAAGAGAACAGGCCCCCAATAACAACACCAAGAATAGCTGTCGGCTCTGGCTCCCTCAGTGAAATTCCTGAAACTCTGGCCCATGGTTTCCCTTGGCTACTCCAGTCTGGCCCTAGGGTGAGCCTACCCCAGCCCCAGCTCCCATGGCTCCTGTTCATTTATTTGTGCATGACTCAATCCTCTCAGCCCTCTCCCGTCCCCCAGGGTCAGAGCCCTGTCAGGGGCCCCATGTCCTTCTTTCTGAGGTCAGTTCCTAGTTATTACAGGCTGACTCATTCGTTCTGTTGTGCTCCTAGCTACCCTCTGCTGTCATTCAGTATTCATTCATTCATTTAACAAATGCTGATTGACCGATACTCTGTGCCAGGACTGGGGCCTCTCCTCCATGTCACAGTCATTGCCTGAGAGCTCAAGAGGAACCTCTGCCCCTTGGTCTGCCATTATCTTTCCCATGCCACAGTGGGTTCATATGCAAACATCTTTTCTGCCAGGCTTCCCATCCATGTCCTCGCTCCACTCCAGGGTCCCTCTCCATCACAGTACAATGCAGTTCAGAGGTACCTGTACTAGACACAGTAAGCCCGCCTCACATTTGTTAGACCACTGACAGTCTCTCTTCTTGGGGTTGTAGGTGGCCCAGCAGTAGCAGAGCTTCCTGCCTACACTCTTCATCATCCAGTGGAAGAGAGAATTTCTTCCAGTAGCACTAAAAGAAGGAAGAGAAGGAAGAGGAACATTGCCACCCCAAACCTCCTTCCAACTTAGAGGCTCCACATTTGGCCCAAAGGCTCGAATATGGCCAATGAGATAAGTTATCCTGTCTGGTTTAAGCCAATGGGAGCCTATCCTGGGACCTGAGATATGGCCAGTCCCATCCAAACCGTGCCTGTGAAGGAGAGGTGGCTCTCTGGGAGAAATTCAGGGATCCTTTTTACCCAAAGAAGGGCAATCAGCTGCTGGATAACAAAATGTCCACGGTGAACAGTTTGCACAATATGATCCCGGAGTGTGGAGGAAGGGCATTAGAAGAGATTGCAGCTTCTCTTCCTCTCTTCTCTGCTCATTCCACCCTCCAACCTGGTCAACTCTGGCTCATACTTCTTCTAGAAGGCTTCCCTGACCCTGCATATAGGGGATAGGCACTGCTCTTTGTGTTCTCCCAGGACCTTACTCTCCTTGTCCCACCCCTGCCCGAATTACCTGTACTGTCATTGCCTGTTTACTTGCCCTTCCTCACCATGGAGCTTGTGCCCCATGAGGGCAGGGCTTGAGAATGCTTTGTTCCTGGCTGTAACTCCAGGGCTGAGTACAGTGCCTGGCATGAGTAGACAATTGTATGAAGGAAAGGATAATGATACAGGTGGTAGAATGAACAAGGCACAGGGTCTGCGTTCTAACCCTGACTCTGGCACCAACTAGAGTGACCTTGGGCAAGTTCTCTAGCCACTCAGGGATTCCATTTGATCATCCATAAAATGGGAGTAATTATTCCCAAAGGCTTATTGTGTCAGTTTCCCATTGCTATGGTAAGAAATTACCGCAAAGTTAGTGACTTAAATACATATGTATTCTCTACAGTTCTGGAGGTCAGAAGTCTGAAATGGGTCTCACTAGGCTAAAATCAAGGTGCCAACAGGCACCTTTGGAGGATCTAGAGGAGAATCCATTTCCTTGACTTTTCCAACTTCTACAGGCTGTCTGAATTTCTTGGCTCATGGCCCCTTCCTCCATCTTTAAAGCCAGCAATTGTGGGTTGAGTCTTTCTCACACTGCATCACTCTGGTTCTCTGCTTTCTCCTCACATCTCCTTCTCTGACTCTTTAGGACCCTTGTGATTCCATCAGGCCCACCCAGATAATTCAGGATAACCTCCCCATCACAAGATCCTTAACTGAATTACATCTGCAAAGTCCCTTTTGCCAAGTGAGGTAACATATTCATAGGTTCCAGGAATTAGGACATGGACATCTTTTGGGGGCCCATTATTCTGCCAACAAAAATTATTATGGTGATTAAACAAGAAAATGTCCGTTATGCATTCCACGCAGAGCCTAGCATATAATAGGTACTTGGTTTGTTCCACCTACTATTCTTTTTTCCACACTCTTCTGTGAACAGGCTAAGAGAAGGCCTTGTGCAGAGCAGGCCCTTGAGCCTGAGAGTTCACTGATGCATTAGAGTCAGGACAGCGTCAAAAACAGCAGACTGGGAGGCGAGCCAAGATGGCAGAATAGACAGATGCTTCTGGCGAGCCCTCTTTACAACAAAGACCCAAAAAAACAAGTGAAATGAGTATATTTGTAGCAAGCTGGGAGCCCTGAGCATCAAAGGCAAGCTTAGACAACGAACTGAGGGGCAAGGGGAGGAAGAGACTGTTCAGAAGTGGAGAGGAGTTACTGGACCTGAATCACAAGGAGCCCTCAGCCACCATTCCCGGAGTGGCAGCGGTGGCGGCAGCGGGCTGATACTAGTGTTCGGCCACAGTTTCCTCAGGAAGAAGCAGCCAGCCACACAGCCCACTCACACCTCCGGAACCTGAGCAGAAGGGTGCTCTCAGCAAAAGCTAAGTACCTGTGTATATTTTACCCTGCCTCCCTCCACCCCACTCCCAAGCCGGCTTCAGCAGCTGAACCCCTGGGCCTGATATACGCCCTGTTGAGCACCTAGAGCCATCCTCCCGGCCTTGGGGAAGGAAAAAATTGCAATTTGGGGGAAAAGATAATTTGTTAACTCCAGTAACCGGGGGAGCTCAGAACAGAAGTGGCTCCTGTCCAGGCATAAACTGTCCTGGACCTTGAGCAACTTTTCCTTCTGCATGGACCCGTGTGGGCCTATTCTGGGAGAATAGGCCCTTGTTGGCAAACTCCAACCATTTCAGCTGTGCGGTGGAGAGGTGGGTGTTTGATGTTTGACATTGCTTTGCCTATTAAACAAGGTCCTCACCTACCCACATCAGGGACCTAAGGACTGATAGCTCCACTCAGGGCACCCAGCCACCCATGACAGGGGTCCAAAGATAACTGGTACCTCCCAGTCCTTACAACCAAAAACTTTGGGTGCCCATGGTCAGTCTGCAGAGCTCACCCACCAGCATGCTCTAGGGAGCAGGGATGTGTTTTCCTCAGAGACGCTTAGGGGTTGGTTCTCAGCCCCCTGTCTTGTTCGGTGCGTGACCCCCTGCTGCAATGAGATACTGGTATATACGCCAGTCATCCCTGGCCCTCTAAGACTGTAGGACAGAGCCTGTACCACACACTTGATGATCAGCTACCTGGAAACCTAAGCTGAATTCATACAAGAAAACTGAATGGACTCCTAGACTGATATACCTGATAACAGCTCTAGGCAGCTGGGGCCAGGACACCAGAGCTCAAAAGGTGAAAATAATCAAGCTAGCTCACTCAAGCAACCCATAGGGGTATACCAAAACAAAACAAAGCAAGCAGCTACGACACAGAAAGCAAGCATAAACTAATACAATAACTTATAGATGGCTCAGAGACAACAGTCAATATCAAGTCACATAAAGAAACAGACCATGATCATCTCAACAGGCTCTCAAAACAAAGAATCCAGGGATCTTCTAGATGAAAGTGCATTCCTGGAATTACCAGATGCAGAATACAAAAGTTTAATATACAGAACCCTTCAAGACATCAGGAAGGAAATGAGGCAGTATGCAGAACAAGCCAAGGAACACACAGATAAAGCAACTGAAGAAATTAGAAAGATTACTCAGGAACATAATGAAAAGTATAATAAGCTGGAAAAACCCACAGACAGCAATCAGAAATTCAGAAGATTAACAATAAAATCACAGAATTAGACAACTCAATAGAAAGTCAGAGGAGCAGAATTGAGCAAGTAGAAGCTAGAATCTCTGAACTCTAAGATAAATCATTTGGCAGTAATATATTTGAAGAAAAATCAGATAAAAGCATCTAAAAAATGAAGAAAACTTAAGAATCATGTGGGACTCTATCAAGAGAAATAACCTACGAGTGATTGGAGTGCTAGAACAGGGAGGGATAACAGAAAATACAGAGAAAATTGTTGAGGATTTGTTGACAGAAAACTTCCCTGATATTGTGAAAGATGAGAAGATATCTATCCAAGATGCTAATCGAACTTCACATAAGGGAGATCTGAAAAGAAAGTCACCAGAACATATTATAATCAACCTTGCTAAAACCAAAGATAAAGAGAGTATTATAAGAGCAGCGAGGGATAGACGAAAAGTCACCTACAAGAGACAGCCAATAAGAATAAGCTCGGACTACTCGGCAGAAACCACTCAGGCAAGAAGGCAATGGGATGACACATTAAAAAAATTGAAGGAAAAAATTGCCAGCCAAGAGTCATATATATATCCAGCAAAACTGTCTCTTAAATATGAAGGTGAAATTAAGACATTTCCAGATAAACGCAAGTTTAGGGAATTCGTAAAAACCAAACCGAAACTACAAGAAATACTAAAGGGAGTTCTTTGGTTAGAAAATGAATAATATCAGGTATCAACCCAAGACTAGAACACTGGGCAGAGCAACCAGAAGTCAACCCAGACAGGGAAATCCAAAAAAACAAAGCAAGATTATAAAAAAAAAAAAAAAGCTCAAAACAGGGTAACAGCGATGTTATTCTATAAAAGAAGACAACACTAAAATAATAAAGAGGGACTAAGAAATGTAATCATATACCTTCCATATGGAAAGGAAGATACGGCAATACAAAGAAATAAAAGTTAGTTTTAAATTTAGGAAAATAGAAGTAAATAATAAGGTAACCGCAAAGGAGACAAACTATCCTACTCATCAAAATAAAATACAAGGGAAAAATACAGACTCAGCAGAAACAAAATCAACAGCAACAAATATGAGGAAAGGACAATATATAAAGAAAATCTACTCAGCACATAATATTAAGTGGGAAAAAGAAACTGTCAACAACACACAAAAAAAGACATCAAAATGATAGCACTAAATTCATACCTATCCATAATTACCCTGAATGTAAATGGACTAAATGCACCAATAAAGAGACAGAAAGTGGCAGAATGGATTAAAAAACAAGATCTGTCTATATGCTGCCTACAAGAGACACACCTTAGACTTAGAGACACAAACAAAGTAAAACTCAAAGGATAGAAAAAATATATCAAGCAAACAACAATCAAAAAAGAGCAGGAGTGGCAATATTAATTTCGGACAAAATAGACTTTAAAGTTAAATCCATCAGAAATGATAAGGAAGGATACTATATAATGATTAAAGGGACGATACACCAAGAAGGTATAACCATATTAAATATTTATGCACCCAATGACAGGGCTGCAAGATACATGAAACAAACTCTATCAGCATTGAAAAGTGAGATAGACAGCTCCACAATAATAGTAGGAGACTTCAACACACCAGTTTTGGTGAAGGACAGGACATCCAGAAAGAAGCTCAATAAAGACACGGAAGATCTAAATGCCACAATCAAACAACTTGACCTCATGGACATATACAGAACACTCCACTCAACAGCAACCAAATATACTTTCTTTTCTAGTGCACACGGAACATTCTCTAGAATAGACCACATATTAGGTCATAAAGCAAGCCTTAGCAGAATCCAAAGCATTGAAATATTACAAAGCATCTTCTCTGACCATAAGGCCATAAAAGTGGAAATCAGTAACAGGAAAAGCAGGAAAAAGAAATCAAACACTTGGAAACTGAACAATACCCTCCTCAAAAAAGACTGGATTGTAGAAGACATTAAGGATGGAATAAAGAAATTCAGAGAATCCAATGAGAATGAAAACACTTCCTATCAGAACCTTTGGGACACAGCAAAAGCGGTGCTCAGAGGCCAATTTATATCAATAAATGCACACATCCAAAAAGAAGGGCCAAAATCAAAGAATTATCCCTACAACTTGAACAAATAGAAAGAGAGCAACAAAAGAAACCCACAGGCACCAGAAGAAAACAAATAATAAAAATTAGAGCTGAACTAAATGAAATAGAAAACAGAAAAACAATTGGAAGAATTAACAAGACCAAGAGCTGATTTTTTGAAAAAACCAACAAAATTGATAAATCACTGGCCAAACTGACAAAAGAAAAACAGGAGAGGAAGCAAATAACTCAAATAAGAAATGAGATGGGCGGTATTACAACAGACCCAACTGAAATTAAAAGAATCATATCAGATTACTACGAAAAACTATACTCAAACAAATTTGAAAACCTAGAAGAAATGGATGAATTCCTAGAAACTAACCCAAACAGAGGTAGAACAACTAAATAGACCCATAACAAAAGAAGAGATTGAAAAAGTAATCAAAAAAACTCCCAATAAAAAAGTCCTGGCCCTGACGGCTTCACTGCAGAGTGCTACCAAACTTTCAGAGAAGAGTTAACACTACTACTACTAAAGGTATTTCAGAGCATAGAAAAGGAAGGAATACTACCAAACTCATTTTATGAAGCCACCAAATCCCTGATACCAAAACCAGGTAAAGACATTGCAAGAAAAGAAAATTATAGACCTATATCCCTCATGAAATAAGACGCAAAAATCCTCAACAAAATTCTAGCCAATAGAATTCAACAACATATCAAAAAAATAATTCACCATGACCAAGTGGGATTCATACCAGGTATGCAGGGATGGTTCAACATTAGAAAAACAATTAATGTAATCCACCATATAAATAAAAGACAAGAATCACATGATTTTATCAATTGATTCAGAAAACGTATATGACGAAGTTCAACACTCATTCATGATAAAAACTCTCAGCAAGATAGGAATAGAAGGAAAATTCCTCAACATAATAAAGGGCATTTATACAAAGCCAACAGCCGACATCACCCTAAATGGAGAGAGCCTGAAAGCATTCCCACTGAGATCGGGAACCAGACAAGGATGCCCTTTATCAAACTCTTATTCAACATTGTGTTGGAGGTCCTAGTCAGAGCAATTAGGCTAGATAAAGAAAGAAGGGGCATCCAGGTTGGCAAGGAAGAAGTCAAAGTATCTCTATTTGCAGATGACATGATCTTATACACAGAAAACCCTAAGGAATCCTCAAGAAAACTACTGAAACTAATAGAAGAGTTCAGCAGAGTATCGGGATACAAGATAAACCTACAAAAATCAGTTGGATTCCTCTACACCATGGAAGAGGAAATCACCAAATCAATGCCATTTACAGTAGCCCCCAAGAAGACAAAATACTTAGGAATAAATCTTACCAGAGATGTAAAAGACTTATACAAAGAAAACTACAGTACACTTCTGCAAGAAACCAAAAGAGACTTACATAAGTGGAAAAGCATACCTTGCTCGTGGATAGGAAGACTTAACATTGTAAAAATGTTTATTCTACCAAAAGCGATCTATACATTTAATGCAATTCCGATCCAAATCCCAACAACATTCTTTAATGAGATGGAGAAACAAATCACCAACTTCATATGGAAGAGAAAGAGGCCCCAGATAAATAAGGCATTACTGAAAAAGAAGAACAAAGTGGAAGGCCTTACTTTACCTGATTTTGGAACCTATTATACCACCACAGTAGTCAAAATAGCGTGGTACTGGTACAACAACAGATACATGGACCAATGGAACAGAATTGAGAATCCAGACATAAATCCATCCACATATGAGCAGCTGATATTTGACAAAGGCCCCAAAACAGTTAAATGGGGAAAAGACAGTCTTTTTAACAAACGGTGCTGTCATAACTGGATATCCATCTGCAAAAAAATGAAACAAGACCCATACCTCACTCCATGCACAAAAACTAACTCAAAACGGATCAAAGACCTAAATCTAAAATCTAAAATGATAAAGATCATGGAATAAAAAATAGGGACAACGTTAGGAGCCCTAATACATGGCATAAACAGTATAGAAAACATTATTAAGAATGCAGGAGAAAAATTAGATAACTGGGAGCTCCTAAAAATCAAACACCTCTGCTTATCCAAAGACTTTACCAAAAGAGTAAAAAGACTACCTACAGACTGGGAAAAAGTTTTTAGCTAGGACATTTCTGATCAGCACCTGATCTCTAAAATCTACATGGTACTGCAAAAGCTCATCTACAAAAAGACAAATAACCCAATTAAAAAATGGGCAAAAGATATGAATAGACACTTCACTAAAGAAGACATTCAGGTAGCTAACAGATATATGAGGAAATGTTCACGATCATTAGCCATTAGAGAAACGCAGATCAAACCTACAATGAGATTTCGTCTCACTCCAACAAGGCTCAACACAAAATAAATGTTGGAGAGGCTGTGGAGAGATTGGAACACTTATACACTGCTGGTGGGAATGTCAAATGGTACAGCCAATTTGGAAATTGATTTGGCACTTCCTTAAAAAGCTAGAAATAGAACTACCATAAGATCCAGCAATCCCACTCCTTGGAATATAACCTAGAGAAATAAGAGCCTTCACACGAACAGATATATACACACCCACGTTTATTACAGCACTGTTTACAATAGCAAAAAGATGGAAGCAACCAAGGTGTGCATCAACGGATGAGTGGATAAATAAATTATGGTATATTCACACAATGGAATTCTACGCATCGATAAAGAACAGTGATGAATCTGTGAAACATTTCATAACATGGAGGAACCTGGAAGGCATTATGCTGAGTGAAATGAGTCAGTTGCAAAAGGACAAATATTGTATAAGACCACTATTATAAGAACTTGAGAAATAGTTTAAACTGAGAAGAAAACATTCTTTTGTGGTTAAGAGGGGAGGAGGAAGGGAGGGAGAGGGGCATTCACTAATTAGATTGTAGACAGGAACTACTTTAGGTGAACGGAAAGACAGCACACAATACAGGGGAGGTCAGCACAATTAGACTAAACCGAAAGCAAAGAAGTTCCCTGAGTAAATTGAATGCTTCGAAGGCCGGCGTAGCAGGGGCAGGGGTCTGAGAACCATGGTTTCAGGGGACATCTAGTTCAATTGGCATAATAAAATCTATTAAGAAAACATTCTGCATCCCACTTTGAAGAGTGGCGTCCGGGGTCTTAAACGCTAGCAAGCAGCCATCTAAGATGCATCAATTGGTCTCAACCCACCTGGATCAAAGGAGAATGAAGAACACCAAGGACACAAGGTGATTATGAGCCCAAGAGACAGAAAGGGCCACATGAACCAGAGACTGCATCATTCTGAGACCAGAAGAACTAGACAGTGCCCGGCAACAACCGATGACTGCCCTGACAGGTAACACAACAGAGAACCCCTGAGGGAGCAGGAGAGCAGTGGGATGCAGACCCCAAATTCTCATAAGACCAGACTTAATAGTCTGACTGAGACTGGAAGGACCCTGGTGGTCATGGCCCCCAGACCTTCTGTCGGCCCAGGACAGGAACCATTTCCAAAGCCAACTCTTCAGACGTGGATTAGACTGGACAATGGGTTGGAGAGGGATGCTGGTGAGGAGTGAGCTTCTTGGATCAGGTGGACACTTGAGAGTATGTTGGCATCTCCTGCCTGGAGGGGAGATGACAGGGTGGAGGGGGCTAGAAGCTGGCGAGATGGACACGAAAAGGGAGAGTGGAGGGAGAGAGCGGGCTGTCTCATTAGCTGGTGAGTAATTGGGAGTGTATAGCAAGGTGTATATGGGTTTTTGTGTGAGAGACTGACTTGAATTGTAAACTTTCACTTAAAGCACAATAAAAATTATTAAAAAAAAAAAAACACAGCAGACCTAGTATCTGTTGAGCCAGAAGCCAGTGAGTGAATTTCAATCTGACTTGGGCCAGAGTCTGACCTTGCCCGTGTCCCACTGTAACCCTGAATTAGGCCTTGCCGGCCTCAGTGGGTTGGGCTGCAGATGTTGAATGGGGTTTCCTTCTGCAGGCTGAGGGGGCAGAGGTAATGGCTGTGTGTCCTCAGCTCCATCCAGTCAGGCACCAGGTTTGGGTCACAGGTGAGTCAGTCTCCTCCCATCACTGCCTTCCCAGCCCCTCCCTTGTGCCTCGCAAGTCTCCAAGAATGAGTGACTTGTGCTGAGCATTTCCAGTCACCAAGCCCTAGGATCCCAACACTTGTCCCAGATCTCTGAATCAGAAGCAAAGGGCAGATGTGGAGAGCCTCTGGGCCACTTGGCCTCTAACACTGCAGATCAGTTTCCTTGCTATCAGGGTGGTGGGGTGCAGAACTGTTTGGAGCTTATCAGGGGAGCAGGTTTAAGATCAGATTTCTGAGCCCACACCCAGATAGTCTGACTCATTAAACCTGGGGCAGGGCCCAGGAATATGCATTTTTAAACCTTTTTTGGGTTGAGAATATACATAAGAAAACATAAGCCTTCTCAACAATTTCTACAGGTACAATTCAGTGACATTGATTACATTCTTCAAATCGTAAAACCATTCTTGCTATCCTTTTCCAAACTATTCTACCACCATTAACATGTTTCCTAAACAAAAAATCCCACTTCCTCCCTCCCTCCAACCCCTGGTAACCACTAATAAGCTTTGGTTTCTATATATTTGCTTCTTGTTGTTGTGTGCTGTTGAGTCAATTCCGACTCATAATGACCCTACAGGACAGGGTAGAACTGCCCCATAGGGTTTCCTAGGCTGTAATCTTTATGCAATCAGATTGCCAGATCTTTTCTCCCAAGAAACTTCTGGGTGGGTTCGAACGGCCAACCTTTTGGTTAGCAGCTGAGTGCTTAACTGTTGTGCCACAGGGGTCCTTTACATTTGCTTAGTTCATACAATATTTGTCCTTCTGTAACTGACTTGTTTTGTTCAGCGTGATGTTTTCACAGTCCATCCATGCTGTGGCACGCATCAGGACGTCATTTATCTTTATAGTTGAGTAGTATTCCATTGTATGTATGTACCACATTTTGTTTATCCATTCATTGGTTGATGGACATTTCAGTTGTTTCCATATTTTGGCTATTGCAAAAAGTATTGTAATGAACATTGATGTAGTAATATGCTTTTAAAGCCACTCCTCAGGTGATTCTGATGCAGAGAATCCTTAGACCAGGCTTGGATCCTGAACTTGCCCTGGCTGAGTAGCATCTTCAGGAAAGTAGGTTAGATGGGACCTTCAGGGCAATTCTATTCTGGGAACTATGTCTGCCCCTTCAGCTCTCTTAGAAAACTCATCTTCTTGTTGTTTCCCCAGAACTTTGATTTTTGGTCGTCTATCTTTTTTTTTTTTAATCTAAAATGTTTCTAGAACTTTCTGAAAGTTTCTTTTGAGAATGACAAGATAAGGGCTATAGGGTAGAGCAGGAGAGGAATGTGTGAGTGTGTGTTTTGAGTGCCTATGTTTTCATGGGGAGCCCTGGTGGTACAGTGGTTAAGCACTCAGCTACTAACTGAAAGGTAGAAGGTTGGAACCCACCAGCCACTCTGTGGGAGAAAGATGTGGCAGTCTGCTTCTGTAAAGATTTACAGCCTTGGAAACCCTATGGGGCAGTTCTACTCTGTCCTATAGGGTCACTATGAGTTAGAATTGACTCAAAGGCAATGAGTCTTTGGTAGGTACTCATGAGTATATGTACATGGGTGTCTAACCTGCTGCTCAGTCAGAGATGCAGAATATTAGAACAAACAGGATATACAGATTATGATGTCCAACTTCCTTGTCTTTCTGGTGGGTAAACTGAGGCCCAGAGAGGGAAAATGAGTTGCTATTCAGTGTCACTTAAGTTTATAGAGTAGCAATTTCTCAGCCTTGGCAGTTACAATCACCTGGAGAAGCTTTAAAGAAATACAGATGCTTGGACTCTACACTTAGAGATTCTGATTGCATTAGTTCAGAATGGGACCTGGACACAGACTTTTTAAAGCTTCCTTGGTGACTCTTATGGACAGCCCGGGCTGAGAATCACTGGCATAGAGGATGAAGCCAGTTGCGCCTTACACTGAAGGGCTGCCCTGCCTCCTCCTGGGCATGAGTGGTAGAGGCATCTAGAACTTGTGAGCTGGAAATAAAGGCTTCCATCTGCCCTCAACCTGACTCCCACCCAGAGGGGCCTGGCTCCCAGGAGCAAAGTGGGAACGCCAGGCTGCTCAGAGATGCCTGGAGACAGTGCGTTAAAATGCCTCACATGGAAGCTGAGTGAAAGCAGCCGTTGAGCTGGAAGGGCGTTTCAAAGTTCAATTACCCATCTGTGAATGTGAACGTAAAAGGCGCTGCCCACATCAGAAGCGAGGTAGGTCCCCAGGGCCCTCAGAGTATATGCCGGCCTGGGGGAGGGGAAGAAGAGAGGCATGTGAGAAGACATGGAGAATAGTGCTTGGTGGAGCCTTCCTCCCAAGCTGGTGCACCCAGAAGAGGTGGCGGGGAGAAGACAGCAAACTTGTTTGCTGAGTCGCTCTTCAAGGGATGCCAATTACTCTTTTCTTTTTTCTTCTTTTGGGACCAGAAGGTGGCCTGTGCTTTTTCATCTACCTTTAACTTTTCAGCTGAAAAGAGAAGTCCAAAGGCAACAGCCCTCAGTTCTCTTGGGCTATCCATGAACTCAAACCTGGAACAGCCAATCCCTGTGTCTCACTCTCTGCTGCCCTACCTGTTGCCTTTCTCTTCTCTGATTATTTCTGTTCCTTTTCACAGCCTCACTCCCAGGCTGCTCCGTACAGAGGAGAAGGTTGCATACTGTTCAAACCTCAAGGCTGCTGTGTTTTCCCTCCCATCTCTCTCCAGTCCCCCTCACCCTGTGGTTCCTCCTTTCTTACTTCATTTCCTGCAAGTTCCTCTTCCCTAACTGCCTCAAGATGGAGGCCTGGCATCCATCGAGCCTGACCCACATCCATCACCCTTGGCAGGGTGGGGCAGGGCCAAGGCCAGGTGTTTACTGCTCATGAGTCAAGGGGCCTCCTCTCCCAGCAAGCTGCCCCAAACAGTTCACAAAGTCCCGAATCTCTTGCTCACCACAGTTTCGCTTTGCCAGATGTAAATTGTTCTCCAGGTTCACCAAAAGGCCATAGAAGCTGTTTCATAAATAAGCTTAGCATCTCCCTCTGCATTTTCCCTTGAACCTGGTAGGCTGCCCCCACCCCCCCCCAATTCTGCTGGCACTACATAAATACTCCTGCCTGAGTCACAGCCTCAAGCCCTTTGAAGAAGTTCACTTGTTTAATCTCTGTAACAACCCTATAGTACAGGTATTGACCAATTTTATAGAAAAGAAAACTGAGGTTTGGGTCACATGCTTGTGGCAGAGCTGGATTTTGTTTGTAATAATTTATTTTTGTTATTGTTGAGAATATACACAGCAGAACACACAGCAATTCAACAATTTCTACACGTACAATTCAGTGACATTGATTACATTCTTCAAGTTGTACAACCATTCTTACTCACCCTCTTTTCCAAATTGTTCTTCTCCCATTAACATAAACTCACTGCCCACTAAGCTTCCTTATCTAACCTTCGAGTTGCTGCTGTTAATTTGATCCCATATAGACAGTTCTTTAAAAGAACACAATGCTCAAGGCAGACATTGTTCGCTAATTAAGCTAAACTTTTAAAGAAGACTTTGGGGGTATTTTTGGTTTAAGATTTAAAGATTATCTCAGGCCAATAGTTTTAGGGGTTCATCCAGCCTCAAAGGCTCCAAAAAGTCTGGAGTCCATGAGAATTTGAAAGCAGAGTTGAATTTGAACCCAGGCCTGGTGGTCCCAAAGCCTGTGTTCTTAGTCAGTACACCCTAAAACCTTTGCTCCCCCTGAGCTGTCCCATCCCTGTCTCCCCCTTCCCCACCCCTTCAGCATCTGTGCTCATGAACTCCTCATCCTTGCCTCACCCCTCAAATCTGTGTGTCCAGCTCAGATGCCTACCCTTCCTCCTTGTTCCCATCTCACGTTTGCCCTCCAGGGCTGCTTCCAGCCACTCTCCATGTAACAGTCTCGCCTTGAGTCCCAGCACTGCAGTACATGTTCATGGGCTGGCATTCCTGTTGGGTTCTCCCCACATCGCACGGGCAGGGCCCAAACACACAGCAGTTCCCCTTTTCTCCAGCCCATGGCAGTCACTTTTATTTGGTTCTATAGCACTCAGCTGCTAACCAAAGCATCGGCAGTTGGAATCCACCAGCTGCTCCTTGGAAGCCTTATGGGGCAGTTCTACTCCATCCTATAGAGTCGCTATGATTCAGAATTGACTCGACAGCAATGGGTTGGGTTTATAGCGCACACAAGGAGTTTTTGTGGTGCAGTGGTTAAGCACTTGGCTGCTAACCGAAAGGTCAGTGGTTCAAACCCACTCTCGGCTCCATGAAAGATGTGGCAGTCTGCTCACATAAAGATTACAGCCTTGATAACCTTATGGGGCAGTTCTACCCTGTCCCATGGGGCCGCTGTGAGTCAGAATCGACTCAACAGCAACAAAATGGGTACAGCACACACTGGTCAGAGACCTATAGCATCCCTTCCAGCTTGAGCCCTTCCTTAACACAACACTAGTACCACCACCACCACAAAGCCTCGGTGGCTACCTGCCTCCTCTCCATCCCCAGTCTCTTCCCTCCTCTCTCTGCCCCCCAGTCCTCACGGATGGGGAAATCAGCCTGTAATCGCATTTTACATGCATGTGCACTCCATCGAGGCATTTCTCTCATCTGGTTATCTTTGGAAACACTGGGAGGGAAAGGGATATTAAAGAAACCCTCCTCTGCTTCCATCTTAAAAAAAAGAGAGAAGGCTGAACATTTCGATTCATTATCTTATCTTTAAAGAAACCCGACACGGAAAAGGCAGGGAGATAATATCTATGACTTCATCAGCTTGTTCTCTGAAGTTGTTTCAAGCTTTACCATCCCCCTGACAGGCCCCTTAATTTCCTGTTTTCAGTATCTAATGGCAAGGAATACACGGCAGCCTGGAGCTAAGTGACCCTGGGGGTCAGCACAGGAAGCTGGCCAAAGAGGAAGCTTTTAAGAGCCAAACTGGAATCTGGCTGCACGTCAGGAGCACATCTTCTTCATCTGGGTCTTCTTTTTACCTTAACTTTGTGGTCGGGGGCTCTAGATGGCTGTGGTCTCAGGACAGCTGCTGCTTTAAATGCAACAGGGAAAAGTCACAGGTTTAACATTACAAAGCAAAGGACAACGTTAACATTTCACGGCAGGGATTCTTTACAACCTCTTTCAAGATGCTCCAAATGCCGCCCAGACATTCTTGCGTCAGCCTTGCCGCCTCCCACGGTGGAGGCCCAGGAACCGGTACCATCTGAATCATTTTATAGAGGGGAAAACAGAGACACCCACTTGTTCCTGCTTTCATGGCAAGTCGGCACAACATTGTGACAGGTGTTTTCCCGGGCCCCAACTGGCTCTGGGTGGGGTGTGTGTGTGTGCGTGTGTGTGTGTGTGTGCGCGTGTGGAGTACAGGTCACAATCACAATGTCAAGAGCAAAGAAAACCAAACATCTCAGGCTCTGGCTGCCTGCCCTAGAGGTTCACTCCCTGGCATCCTGGTGTCCACCCAGCCTCTTCCCTCACTAGAGGGGTCCTTGGGTGGGCTCTGTCGGTTGCCATGGGAACACTGCCAGCCACTCTCTTGCCAATCAGGGGATGGCATCTCCTGCAGGGGGCGCCACACAGAGATGTCCCCATCTGCCAGGCCTATCCCCTGTCCTAGGGGCTGAGCAGGTGGTGTTGCCATAGCAAACTGAGCTCCCTGGGGGCACTAAGTTCTGCCTCTCAAATGGGCTTCCTGTTCCTGATTGCTGACCCTGCTACTTCCCAAAGGCAGAGCCCTGACCACACAGGTGTAGACTTTGGGTCAGGGAGCAGACCTGTCACCTGCTGCTGAGAGGTGTCCCCTTTAGTGTGGGTGGGAGCCCAGCACTGAGGCCACCTGCTTATAAGGCTGATCTTGAGGAGCGCCTGGTGGTGCAAATGGTTAAGCGCTTGGCTGTGGAGCAGAAGGTTGGAGGTTAGAGTCCACCCAGAGGTGCCTTGGAAGAAAGGCTTGGCAATCTACTTCCAAAAAATCAGCCACTGAAAACCCTATGGAGCACAGTTCTACTCTGACATACATAGGATTGCCATGAGTCAGAATCGACTCGATGGCAACTGGTTTAGTTTTTGCTACCTCTTTTGGGGGCTGTAGCAGATGCTCTCAGAACCCTGTCCACATCCCCTTGCCCTTACCGCTTTAGTGAATCCTGCTAGACTTTCAACCACCAGCTTTATTCTTTTACCCTGAGACTTTCTCTAGCCGAGAAGTGGACTTTTCCTGCTGCTTCTGAGTGCCAGAAGTGCCAGGGAATTAACACTCCTTCCAATTTCTGGGAGCAACCCACAACCATTGCTTGACACGACTGGGTGTATAAATACGCCAGCTCCCTTCCCCTCAGGTGGGATAACTCTGAGGTGCACATCTTTCCCTGGCTCCCAGAGTTCCCCAGCAGGACTAGGCTCCAGTTGTCCACAGTGGTAACTGGCTTCACAATGCTTTGTCTCAATTCCCCATGCCCCTCCCAGTGCTTCCTGGGATTACTTCCCAAACAAACTACTTGCACTTGAATTCTCGTCTCAGGTTTGCTTCTGGGAATCCAAACTGAGTCAGGGGAAGAACTCTGCCACCCCATCTGCTAATGGGACTATTACTTCTGGGCCCCAGACAAAATTCCTGAAAACTCTTCCATGCCCAGGGGCTGAGATGGGGGCCTTTTCTTACCTCTTCCATTTCCCTTTTCATGATTCTCAAAGTTTCACACACTCTCCCACCCCCGCTACAAAGTATCACAGTGAGCTAAGAATCTGCCTCTCTGGAGGCAGAGAGAAGTGGTCCCAGAGCTCTTGCTTGGCTAGTAGCAGGGCAGTGTCTAGGTGGGCAGTAGGGACACACCTGACCAGGGCAGGGTCTTTGCATTTGCTTGTTCCCTTGTCTAGGATGCTGTCCTTCCATTATTCACATGGCTCTTTCCCTTACTTCCTTCAGGAATTTGCTTAAATGCCACCCTCAGAGAGACCTTCCCTGATGACTGTCTAAAATCGAACCTTCTATCCCACTATGCCTTTGTTGTTGTTGTTGTCGTTGTTAGGTGCCAAGCCAGCTCCAATCCATGGCCTCTGGCCCATTTCTCTACCCTGTGATGAGCCCATTAAATCCCAAAGTAACACGGGACCCATAAAGCAGAAAACAAGGAAAAGAGAGACGGATTCTCAGCGGAGACAGGACATCTCCCCCCCCCCTTCTCCCTGTCTGCCTTCCTCCCTCTTCTGTCTTATCCCAAGGAGCTCCTTGGGAAGAAAGCCCTCCCCAGTCTCTCCCCAGAAACTGCTCTCTGAACACTCGGTTGCACAATCAACCAATTGTTAAGTCCTCAACAATACCTCATCAGCGAGCACAGCACTATAATTAAAAGTAAATCCAGCTCAAGCTCTTTAAAATAGGATCTAATTTAATTGGTGCATTTAATCTATCACTGTCACTCCAAGCCAACCGGGGGAGAATCTCATCGCAGCGGTAGGTGACGGGAAACTTAAGCTGCCCCTCTGCAGGGTCTCCTCACTGCCCCAGGCCTGGAGAACAGCTGGGAAGGGGCAGGCAGCAGCAAGCCTGGAAAAGGGAGAGCCCACAAAAGCCAGGGATCACGTGGGCACCAACCGGAACTTGGATGAGGCTGCTGTGGGCTCTGTCCTGACACCCAGCTGCACTCCGCTGACCAGGTAGGTAGGGAGTCCGGACAGATGCCTCCTCCTTCCATCCTATCTCCTCAAAACCAAATCTCAGGGCACTATGTGGAGAAACCCAAAGAGCACTAAGCTCATACTCAAAAGGCTGGCGAGTGGTTAAGGGCTATGGCTGCTAACCAAAAGATTGGCATTTTGAATCCACCAGCTGCTTCTTGGAAACCCTATGGGGCAGTTCTAATCTGTCCTATAGGGTCACTAGGAGTCGGAATCGACTCCAAGGCAACGAGTTTTGCCAGGGTCACTATTTGCCTTTACTCTGTGTCAACATTAGTTCACAGCCCAACTCAGGAAAAAAAAAAAAAGCATCCCATCTTTTTAGAGAAAGATAACACAAAACATGTATTAGCTGAGCAGTAGCAAAGTTTTGTGCTTAAGAACATTGCCTTAAAAATCATATAGAACTGGGTTCTAATCCTGGACAAACCTCTTACCGACTGGTGACTCTTAGTCCCCCTGAGCCCACCCACATCCATGTGGCCCACTATGGAGGTTTACTGCAGTTAGCTCCCATTCAGCTGATGGCTCCCTATATCCTTCTGTCTGAGGATGCTTTTTGGCCCTGGAGGGACCCTCCTCCAACGAGGGACGGGAGGTGGTGGATTAAAAACCCCAGCTACCACACTGAGATGCATTCCACACAGTCTGTCCGAGGCCTCCAGCAGGACTGAGCCCCAGTTGCCCAGAGTGGTAACACGTTCATTAGCTCAACCTCTACTGGCTTTCTCCCTTCCCCTCTCTCACTGCTCCACCCCCTAACAGGGGTTAGTTGTTGTTAGCTGCCATCCTCCCTGAGGCAAGGCAACCCCATGCACATGGAACTAATGCCGCCCAGTCCTGTGCCATCCTCACAAGCAGTTGCAGATGAGACTGTTGTGATCCATTGGATTTTCATTGGCTGATATTCAGAAGTAGATTGCCAGGCCTTTCTTCCTAGTCAGTCTTAGTCTGGAAGCTCCACTGAAACCTATTTAGCATCACAGCAACACACAAGCGCCCACTGACAGACAGGTGGTGGCTGCACATGAAGTACATAGGCTGGGAATTGAACCCAGGTCTCCCTCATGGAAGGTGCGAATTCTACCACTGAACCACCACTGCCCCTCAGAGTACTACCTCCCTAATAAATTATTGCCCTCAAATCCTTGTCTCAGGGTTGGCTTTCGGGGATTCCAAGCTAAGACATTGGCATGACTCGGGTGCTTAATAAATTGTACTGTTGTCGCTATTCTAGCTTCTGTATATTTTAAATTCAATTGTGGATCTTTAGGTCTACATTTCACGTGTGTCTATTTAAAAAATTCCCCTGAGGCCCTCAAGGACTCCTCTGTCTGTGGGCTTGTGTCAACCCTATGCTCCGTAGCCTTAGGGAGGATTGCTGAGCAAATGCTCTTGAATAGTTGGGGCTGCCGTCTCCAAGACTCCTTGGACCACACACAAAGATTGACTTAGGGAGGAGGAGGTCACACCCACTCGATGTGAGTGTTGGGGTGTTATCTCCATGTGCTGCTTCTGTCTATCCAGCAGGCACTGTGTGTGTGTGTGTGTGTGTGTGTAGCAGGCACTGTGTATGTGTCAGGGCTTCCAATCAGTTCATTCCAGTTTGAACCCTTGTTAAGAATTTGCATTTTTAACAAGCTCCCAGGAAGTTGCACATAAGAACCACCTGGGGATTTGTTAAAATGTAGATTCTGATTCAGTATATCTGGAGTGGAAATGCAAATTCTCAGCAGGGAACTTGTTAGAAATGCAAATTCTCCCAGTGGTTTGAACCCATTCGAAGCTCTGGTGTGTGCAACAGGTACTGTGTGTGTGTACAGCAGGCACGGTATATGTATAGCAGGCACTGTGTGTGTATATACAGAAGGCACTGTATGTGTGTACAACAGGTACTATGTATGTGTACAATAGGCAGTCAGTGTGTGTATAGCAGGTACTGTGTGTGTGTGCCGCAAGCACTGTGTGTGTGTACAGCAGGGACTATCTGTGTGTGTGTGTGCAGCAGGCACTGTCTGCGTGTGTAGCAGGCACTGTCTGTGTGTGTGTGCAGCAGGCACTGTGTGTATACAGCAGGCTTGGTAGTATACAGCAGGAACTTTGAGTGTGTGTATAGCAGGCACAATGTGTACGTGTACAACAGGCACTCAGTGTGTGTATAGCAGGCACTGTGTGTGTGCAGCAGGCACTGTGTATGTACAGCCGGCACTGCGTGTGTCTACAGCAGGTACTGTGTGTCTACAACCGGAACTGTGTGTGTGTACAGCAGGCACTGTGTGTGTGTGTGCAGCAGGCACTGAGTGTGTATACAGCAGGAACTGTGAGTGTGTACAGCAGGCACTGGATGTGTGTACAACAGGAACTGTGAGTGTGTACAGCAAGCACTGGGTATGTGCACAGCAGGCACTGGGTGTGTGTACAGCAGGAACTGTGTGTACAGCAGGCACTGGGTGTGTACAGCAGACATGGTTGTGTACAGCAGGAACTTTGGATGTGTGTACAGCAGGCACTGTGTATGTGTACAACAGGCATGGTGTATGTGTACAGCAGGTACTCTGTGTGTGTACAGCAGGCACTGTGTGCATACAGCAGGCACTGTGTATGTATATACAGTAGGCATTGTCTGTGTGTGTGCAACAGGCACTGTGTGTGCAGCAGGCACTGGGTGTGTATACAGCAGACACTGGGTGTGTATAGCAGGCATGGTTGTGTACAGCAGAAACTTTTGGTGTGTGTACAGCAGGCACTGTGTATATATAGCAGGCACTGGGTATTTGTACAGCAGGCACTGTGTGTGTACGTCAGGAGCTGCGTGTGTGTACAGCAGGAGCTGTGTGCATGTACAGCGGGGATGGTTGTATACAGCAGGAACTTCGGGTGTATGTGCAGCAGGCACTGTGTGTGTACAGCAGGCACTGGGTGTTTACAGCAGGACCTGTGGGTGTGTACAGCAGGTGCTGGGTGTGTACAACAGGCACTGTTTGTGTGTTCAGCAGGTGGGGTTTCCATGAAGCAAGTTTTCTCCTGAGTAGTGCTATGGACTCTGGGATGAGATCGGGCCTTGGCACTTGCAGCCCAGGCTTAACTTTTTCCCAGTGTCCTCCTATGCTCTCTTTTCTCAGCCCTTCGTCCCCAGACCTTTGCTGTCTCCCTTCCCTTCCTGTTGTCCTGTGGCCACTAAGGTTCCAACATGGCTCCATGGAGACCTCTGGGATCCGCCTCTCCACAAGGCCCACATTTTCAAAGATTCATTCAAGCTTTGCCCTTATTCCCATCAATGCTCTATTTAACCTCGAAGTTAACGGCCAACAACAGACATCTTACACCCCTAAGAAGGACATGCTCATTAGAAGATCAGCACCCAAGCTATGATCCTCTAGTGGCAGGAAGTTTAGCCTGGTGTCCACAGATCACTCACCACCTCCACCAGAGAGTGCCGCAGGCTCCTCCAACCCTATGTCCTCAACACTGACCTCGCTTACTGTCATTTTCTGCCTGGCCGATGCAGGGAGCTCCTGGGCTGGATAGCCTCTGTCTGCCCCTCCATACCCACTGTCTGTACTCTTCCACCCTGCTCTGAGTCTTGAAAAGTTGGCCTTTGTGGAATGCATCAACTGAGCAGCCTTGCCATCTGGATTCCGGTTGGATTTAGCCAATGAGATTCCCCAGCAGGGGCTAAGAGGATAGGGAGACAGAGAGGTTGGAGCATTTGTTCCCCTGGATCCCCCACTGCAGTTCAGGTTGGTGCTTGCCGCTTCCCTCTACCTAAGGCCCCAGCTCCTGTCGAGTCGCCCTCCCCTGTAGCCATGAGGCTCTCCGGTGCCTGGGAACTCTTTCACTCCTTTTGAGAGTGCCATCTGTTTTCTGCCCAGAGCCTGACTGACATGCCTCCTAACCATGCTCCTTGGGCTCCGATTTCACCTGTCACCATCCAACCCACCCTCCAAGCTGCACTCTGAGTGGGCTTTCTAAAGCTCAGGCCATATCACTATTTAAACACTAATGGGTCCCCATTGCCTCCTGGGGGCTGAAATCTAAATGCTTTCATCTGGCATATTCACATTCCCTCATAATTGGCCCCAGCCTACATTTTGGCCTGTTCTCCCACTGTTCCCTGTAAAGCGGCCAGCACTTTGGCCAGGTGGCCTGTACTTCATGGACTGCACATGTCCTACATGCTCAGGGCTCGCTGCCTGTGCTCCCTGGAGTCCATTGCTCTTCCTCTGTGCCTGAGGAACACTCATCCTTCGAGGCCTAGCTAAGATATTACATCCTCTGGGAAGCCCTCACTGATCTTCCACCTCTTCCATGCTGGCCTGAATTACATGCTCGCATGCCATTTTCAGACTCTCTGGGTGGTTCAGTCAGTCAACCACTGTCTGCTTGGCTGCTAACCAAAAGGTAGGAGGTTCAAGTCTGCCCACAGGTGCCTTGGAAGAAAGGTCTGGTGATCTGCTTCTGAAAAATCAGGCATTGAAAATCCTATGGAGCACAGTTCTACTCTGACACACATGAAATCGTCGAGTCAGAATCGAATCCACAGCAACTATTTTCTTTCTTTTTTCAAAAAATGCACTCCTTGAGGTGGTGAGTTCTCTGAGGGGAGAGATAAAAAACAAACAAAGAAACAAACAAACAAAAACACCCAAACCCATTGCCATTGAGTCATAGCGGCCCTATAGGACAGAGCAGAACTGCCCCCATAGGGTTGCCGAGGTTGTGATCTTTACGGAAGCAGACTGACACATTTTTTTCCGGGGAGGGACTGGTGGGTTCGAACTGCTGACCTCCCAGTTAGCAACTGAGTGCTTTAACCATTGCACCACCAGGGCTCCTTAATGAGGGGAGAGGTACCACGTCTAATTAACTGACAGTTCCCACCTCAAGAGCCTGCCTCTTTCACCTTAGAGCTTGCTCTGCTGCAAAGAGGCACAACCCTGAAGTGCAGGGGAACCAATATCCCTGGCGCCAAAGGTGTTAACACCCCCAGGGTGAGAGTTGGTGGATTGATGCCCCAGGCTTCCTGTCCTCCAGAGGGATGATTCCCAGCCTGTTCTACAAGGTGCCTCTGAGAATACACAGGGAGATGGCACCCCAGTAGGCCACAGGGGTAACCTGATCATTCCAACACCCGTCATGGGCCTTTCTTCCTTGTCTCACTTTTGCCACTTCCTCACTGTGCTTCCTAAGTATTCTCCCAAATAAACCATCTACATCTTAGATCTTGTCTCATGCTCTGCTTTGGGGGAAACTTAAACTCACACAGGGCCCTCAATGCCCACATAATGCCTGGCACAAAGTAGATGCACACTACATGTTACAGGAACACGTGATCAAGGACACAGAACCTGCTGGCCCAATTTGGCACATGGAGCCATGCTGGTAGTCAGGAACAGTGGTGTTTTGAGCAGTCAGGTTGACCTCTGAGCTGTTAAGATGCCACCCACATCTACTGGGGCAGCCTGAGCCTTCTCCCAAGCGAGCTGCCTTCTGGGGAGACTAGTGCAGACAGGCAGTTCTGATTATGTATGCAAATGCAGGTCTGGCCCCGCAGCTTATGCAAGAGTCACACAGCTCAGCTAAGCCACCCTGGAGAAAGATCTTATAAAGAATACTAAAGAGCATCCAAGTGTAAAGAATGAAACACACGTGAGTTTTCTTTTTGAAAAAATGGAAATCAAATTATACTTTCATCTTGGCTTTCTCACAAGTCAGCAGCCCCCAAATAAGCCCTAAAAAGCAAAAGAAGACTTTATCCAGCTTTCTGACCTGGATTGAGACCAACCATCACCCTCATTAGAGGGAACCTCACAGAAAATTATGTGTCTATTACTGGAGATGAGCCCCAAGGGGGTGGGACAGAGGCAGGCTGATGAGGTCTGGTACTCATCACTACCCTCACAGGGAGCACAGGAAGTCTTGGGTATAGCCAAGGAGATTCACTAAGACAATCAAAGGCTTGGGAACAAAGATTATAAGGGACCAAGAGATGGTGTTACAGGCAGTAGGAACAGCATGTGCAAAGTCATGGTATAGGTGAGGGAACCACAATTCACCTGGCTAATGTGTGGGGGTGTATGCGATTGAGGGAGAAGGAATAAGAACGGAAAGTAAACAGGGCCCAATCACAAAAGGCCCTGTGCATCTTGCCAGGGAAATTTCATGAGGGACCTCTGAAGGTGAGGCCAGAAGACCAGTTCGAAGTCTATTGCAACAGTCCCTATGAGTGCTGAAACCAAGGCGGTGGCCCAAGGATGAGATTGGCCGAGATTGACTTAGGAGGTTTGACAGACTTAGAAGGACTGGAGTAAGGGCAATGTGAAAAAGTTGGGGGTGTCTGATTCTAAGATTTTTACTTTGGTTGACCTGACGGAAAATGAGGCCCTTCGCTGAGTCAGTGTATCCAAGGGAGAGAAATGAAAAGGTAGGCTAATGAGTTCGTTTTGGGCCCAATGGATTTGAAGCACAGGTGGGGACCTCCAGATAGAGATGTCCTATGGGCAGTCGGATGGATGGTCTCAGGGGAGATGTGGATTTTGTGATCATCAGCATGTAGCTGGTAATTGAAGCCATGTGAGCAGATGAGTTCATCCAAGGAAAGTTAGTAAAGGGAGAAATAAAGAAGGTTGAAGACAAAACCCAGGGGAAAAAAATCAACATTAAAAGAGAGAATCATGAAAGAGGAGCCAGCAAAGGAGATTGAGGAGTGGTAAAGAGGTCAGAGGAAAACAGGAGGTGAGATAAGGGAAGTCATGGGAGTAGAAAACCAAAAACCAAACCCACTGCCGTCGAGTCAATTCCGACTCATAGCGACCCTATAGGATGAAGTAGAACTGCCCGATAGAGTTTCCAAGGAGCGCCTGGTGGATACGAACCGCTGACCTTTTGGGTAGCAGCCGTAGCACTTAACCACTACGCCACCAGCGTTTCCCACAAATTGGCCAACAATGTCAAATGCTGCAGAGATGTCTAGAAAAGTGAAGACTGGAAACTATTCTCTGTACACTCCTACCATCTCAGTGAGTTCTTGACTTGCGCTTGGTGCTCCATATGTACCTGTCAGTTGTTGTGGGGTTTATTGACCAGTTTATGGGCTACCTGGGCCCTTTTTCTGCTCTCCTTTGAGTCATTTCACAGTTTATCAGCCCTTCAACCAAAGGCTGGACAAGGGAAATAAACTTTCCCCAATCAATTTCATGACATAATCTATCAGTTCTTTGGAAAGATTTAGCAGAGGAACAATTTGAAATGATTGGTTGGTTTCTGTTTGTTGTTGTTGTTTTTGGGCTATCTATGAATTTCATCGTTCAAGCCAGGGCTGGTGGTCTTCTTTAGAGTTAGCTATCTTCTTTCACTATACACAAAATAAAACTTAGATGGATTAAAGAAGTGCCCATTTTTAAAAAAAAAAAAAACTTATCAAGTAGTTTCTAAGAAGGGAATAGAAGTGTATATTTAGCAAGCCTCTTGGGGATGGTCAATTTTTAATGTGTTGAAATGATAGAAAAAACCAGGATGGGAAAATACCAACCAGTTTAACTTGATAGTTATTTATAGTTAAAAATATGTGTTTATTTATAGGTATTTTTTAATATAAATGTACATATATGTGCCTGTGTATATATATATGTATATATAATGCATATTTACAAAATACTTTCAGCAAATTCCCTTCTTAAACAGAGATCAGAAATTGGAGAGAAAACAACAGCACTCAGTTGCTAATATTTCAATGGGCAAAGAGCATGGGCAGATAATTCACCGAAGAAAAAACGCAACTGGTTCACAAACACTTAGGAAAATGTCATGCCTCATTAGTAAGGAAATAATTGCAAATTAAAATAATGAGGTGCCATTTTTCCCCTATAAAATTGCCTAAAAACTTACCTAGTGCTGCTGAGGGTGTGGTGAAATTGTTGCTGATGACAATGTCAATTAATACAACTATGTTGGGAAGGCATTTGGTAAATACCAATTAAGATCCATAAAAATATTCATACGCTTAGACTCAGCAATTCCACTTTTATCCAGAGGAATCTAGTCTAAGGAAATGATCATAAATCTGAAAACACTTTATGCATGGGAATGCTGTAGCAGCAGGCATTGCAAATAGCAAAATCTAAACTTGGAGCTACAAGGGACTGATAGAATAAATTGTGGTGCATTTACAAAAAAATTTATTTGTTTTTTTTTTTTTACCTGATGAAACAACATGCATCTATTAAAAATGATGGCTACGCAGACTGGATAGCACCATGGGAAAAGGAACATTGCATAATGTTAACTGGGAAGAGGAGGGAAATTGCTGAAAGGAGTACGTGATAATTGCATAAATTCATATGCACAAACGCATACGTAAATTAAAACATGAAAAAAGGCAAGATGAAAATACACCTAAATCCTGTATCATATTGTTGTTTTGGGGTGATTTTTCTTCTTTACCAAAATTTTCATCTAGCACAATGATTATAAGCTTGGATTTGGGGGAATCAAATAATCTTGGATTCAAACCCTAGTTTTATCATTTACTAGCTCATTAGTTTCATCTTGGGCAAGAGGCTTAATCTAAACTTCAAGTGTCCTCCTCTGTAACATGAGGGATATAACATCTACATGAGAGGAGTGTTAGAAGGATTAAATGGGATAATGTGGGAAAAGTGCTTGTCATTGTGCCTAGAACATAGTAAGCTCTCAATGAATTGGAGGTTTTATTACTGCAGTTATTATTACTTAGAAAATGGGAAGAGCCCTATAATTTTAGAAAGTTGCTGAACTTCATAGAGTAGGAAGTACGCCCTGAACCCAAACAATACTATCTTTTATTTCCTGCCCTTCTTTCTTCACAGTCAACTACCAAAAAGATTGTCAAAGAGTTAATTTTAGGGAGAAAACGTTTGCTTTGCTTAATGAATGCAAACTTCCTCATTTTTTCTGGTTTGTTTTTCTTTCAGGTTGTTTTTATATCAACACCACCCGGGCAGGATGTGCCAGGTGAGAAGACTCTGGGAAATTTCACATGGAAAGAACTCTCCCCGTTTGACACTCTGGGATGCCAAATCTCAGGGACACCAAGGGGCCAGGTCACCCAAGGAACCCAGCATTGGCCTTTTTTTCTCCCTCTGTTAAGCGTTAGCAGCCACTAGGGATTTTGTGAGATGCCCTAACCAGAACCCCGGTAACACAGGGATCACATGCCCTGAGTGAGCCCCAGGGTGACTGTGAGTGAGCGTGTGTATGTGTGTGTGTGTGTGTGTGTGAGTGTGTGTGTGTATGTGTGTGTGTGAGTGTGTGTGTATGTGTGTGTGTGTGTGTGTGTGTGTTGGATGGGAGGAAGGCTTCATGAGAAAGGCCAGCTAGGAAGTAGGTGAAGGTAGAACCCTAGAGGGTAGTCAAATGCCAAGGCAAATTATATTGGGTGAACACCTCTTCTCTGGCCAAGATCTGGGTATAAGTGAGAGCTGTAAACTCAGAAATTCCTGCCTCCAGCCACTGTTTCCTATCCTTTCACTCTCTTCTTCCCTTTATCTAATCTTCCTGTGTCCACCAGACCCCAGGCTCTCCCTCTTCTCCCATTGCTCAGCAAACAACTCCCTCTCTTCATTTTAAGATTGTCTTGGACTCAACTGTCCAGTGATTACTTCTTGGCCTCATTATTATCCTCAGTTTCCTCACCCCTGGTCTTTCCACCAGGGCACCTGCATCAGTCCAAATACCCATTCCCCACCCTTGGATAAGTCACCTTGTTGGAAATATCTCACAACTATGCCCAAGGAGGAGATTACAATCTGATCTTTTTCCACCTCATTGGGAATATTGACAGGGAGCAGCATCCTTTCTCTGGCCTGGGATTCCTCCCTCTCCCATCCACCAAATACAGCCCATTTTCCTTGTATAGAATAGTACCTCCCTTGTCCTGATTCTTAGCTATCTGTAGCTAATGTGTAGTGAGCAGTTCATTCTGTGCCAGCTAATGTTTTATCTTCTTTAATCCTTACAACTACTCTAAAAAATCTGCTCTATTTTTACCTTCATTTGAATGGTGGTAAACTGAGGTGCAGAGAGGGAAAGTCATTTGCTCGAGGCTACCCAGTAGTGATTGGCAGCGCAGCGGTTTGAACCTAGGTCATCTGGCTCCTGGGCACATTGTTGTAGCAACTGCGTGATTCTGTCTCTCTTGGTTTTCTCAGGGAATTTGTTCCATCAATTATTTTTCTCTAATCTCTTCAATCCCTTCTGTTCCACACATTCAAGTTATCTCTCATCCTAAAATAAACATTTGTTTTTCACATTTCCTCCTCAGGGTGCTCTGTGTCCTTCCAATGCCAAGTTACTTACACAGGTATGCAACATGCTCTCTCCACTTCCTGATTGCTATTTACTCTGAACCCCTGGCAGTCTGATTCTTCTCCCACCACACTCTTGAAGCCTGAAAACTCTGTGGCAGATTGTATTTTCCAAGATGGCCACACCAAGCTCTCCCATCCCACATGCTCTTCTTATAATGTGTCACTGACACTCCTCTCATCAAGAGATGGGGATCTATGTTCCCTCCCCTTAAATTTGAGCAGGTCTGTGACTATGGCAAAAGTGATTCTATGTGACTTCCGGGACTAGGTTATAAAAGGTGATACAGCTTCTGTCTAGTGCTTTTGAGGCACTCAGTCTTGGAACCCAGCCATCAAGCTGTGAGCAAGCCAAGCAGCCACATGGAGAAGCCACATGTAGGTGCTCTGGCTGACAACTCAGCTGAGGTTCTAGCCAACAGCCAGCATCAACTGCCAGACATGTGAGTCAAGATGCCTCCAGATGATTCCAGTTCCCAGCCTTTGAGTCTTCCTGATGAGGACCCGGGCCTTGTGGAGCAGAGACAAACTATCTCTACTGTGCCCTGTCTAACAAAATGAGAGATCATAAAAAGATTGTTCTTAAGCCACTAAGTTTTGGGACAGAGTAATTTGTGATGCAGCACCAGTAATTAGAGTAGACCCCAACAACTACACAGCCTAGTGGTACCTTCTGATACTCATCCCACCATACTTCTCTTCAGCATTTGACTTGGGCCAATTCCTTTGTCCTCAAAATCCTCTCTTCACATACCAGAAGAGACTAAGGAGATATAACCACTAAATACAAAGTGGGATCATGGACTAGATCCTGGAACCATAAAAAGGACATTAGTGGAAAACTGGTGAAATTTCTAATAAAGTCTGTAATTCAGTTAATAATATTACACCAATGTTAATTTTCTGGTTTTGATAAGTCTACTATGGTTATATAAGTCATTAAAATTATAGAGAACTGAGTAAAAGGCACATGGGAATACTATACTATTTTTGCAACTTTTCAGTAAGTCTAAAACTATTTCAAAATAAAAGTTAAAATAAAAACAAGAATATCACATAAAAGAAAATTATCTTCTCACTTGGCATCTGGGGCTTCAGTTTCCTTGTTAATCCCTTCTTTGACTATTCTTTCTCAGTCTCCTTCACCTGCTGCCCATCCTAAGGGCTGATGCCACCCAGCATTCTTTTCTGTCCTTCTGCTCTCTCTACACACCCCTACTGTCTGCATCCAGCCCCACCACCCAAGGGTTGCCTCTTCTGAGCTCCAGTATTCTAGATTTACCTGGATGTCTTTCAGGTAAGACACAGCTAACTACTCCTCTCCTCCTCTCTTCTCTACACCATCTAGTTCTTCTTGCTCAGGTCCGCATCTCAGCAAGTGACCCCACCGTCAACTCTGACCTGCAATAGAAACCTTAGTTCCCCTAACGTGAGGGACCCAATCATCTAAATTGCTTTCATTTTTTTTCACCTCCTCTCTACTCCCACAGTCAGATCCCTCTCGTCTCTTATCTAGATTAATGCAGTTACCTCCTAATTGGTTATTCTGCCTCTCATCTCCTCCCTATGTCTCAGCTTAGTGACTGTCACCAGAGATTATTTGGAAATACATATCGTGGTCACGACACTTTGATGGGTCTGGTTTTTTAGAATGAATTTCAAGCTCCATAACACGGAATGGAAGATATTTCTTGAAAATGGCCCCAGGTATCCTATCCAACCTCATATCTCACCAGTCTTTTCCCCATTCCTGCCATCTTAAGTCCCAGCTGCTCACAACCACCCCCCAAATTCCAGAGTGTTCTTTCATCCCTGGTAGCCTTTGCTCAGGCTGTTCCCTCTGCCTCAAATGACTGGTGAATTTCAAGGTGTCTTCCAGACTCAGCTCAAATGCTCTCTCATCTGGAAATCCTCCTCTGATGCTACTAGCCCCAAGCCAAACCCATTGCCGTCAAGTCAGTTCTGACTCATAGCGACCCTATAGGACAGATTAGAACTGCCCCATAGGGCTTCCAAGGAGCAGCTGGTGGATTTGAACTGCTGGCCTTTTGGTTAATAGCCATAGCTCTTAACCACTGTGCCACTAGGGCTCCTAAAACCAAAACCAAACCCAGTGCCATCAAATCGATTCTGACTCATAGCGATCCTATAGGACAGAATAGAACTGCCCCCTAGAGTTTCCAAGGAGCGCCTGGAGGATTTGAATTGCCAACCTTCTGGTTAGCAGCTGTAGCACTTAACCACTACGCCACCAGGATTTCCCTAGGCAGCATTAATTCCTCCTGCTCTATTTCCCTAGCAAAGTGTTTATTTAATAAAAATGTTATTATTTTCATATGCTAAATTGTGAGTGTCCCGAGGATATAGACCAGACCTTACTCACCACTGTTGGAGCCCTGGTGACCAAGTGGTTAAGTGCTCTGGCTGCTAACCAAAAGGTCAACAGTTTAAATCCACCAGCCACTCCTTGGAAACCCTATGGGGCAGTTCTACCCTGTCCTGTAGGGTTGCTATGAGTCAGAACTGACTCGACGGCAATAGGTTTGGTTTTACTCACCACTGTATCTCTCAATAAATGTTGAATGAAGAAGTGAATACATATATAAATGGATGGATACTGATAGAGTGGTATGTGGGCCAATGGATGGGTGAGTGGATAGGTGGTAGGTAAGATGTGTAAATAAGTGGGAGATAGGTGAATGGGTGAGTAAATGGCTAGATGGAAGATGGATAAGACAAGGGATAGATGATTGGTGGCTGATGGTACCGATAGTGGGTATATGATTGAATGGACAGTAAGATTATGAACATGAAATGTGTGGTAAGTGGGTTGGAGGATGGATGAACGGTAGGTGGATGAATGAATAGAAGTATGGATGGTGGGTGGGTGGTGAGTAGGTAGATAGATACAGGAGTGGTTGTAGGACAGTGGAAGAATGATGAGTGATAGGTTAGTGAATGGGTAGGTGGATAGTGGGGGTTTGGGTTATCAAGAAAGACCTTAGAGAGAAAAAAATGAAAAATTTCACTGAAGTCAAGTAACTGGGGATGGGCTCAATGCCAACTCAAGCTCCAGCTTGCCAGCTGTCATGGATTGAATTATGTCCCCCCAAAACCTGTGTATCAACTTGGTTAGGCCATGTGTGGTTGTCCTCCATTTTGTGATTGTAATGTTACTTAAAAGGATTATGGTGGGATTGTAACACCACCCTTACCCAGGTCATATCCCTGATCCAATGTAAAGGGAGTTTCCCTGGGGTGTGGCCTGCACCACCTTTTATCTCTCAAGAGATAAAAAGGAAAGAGAACGCAAGCAGAGAGTTGGGTACCTCATACCACCAAGAAAGCAGCACCAGGAGCAAAGTGTGTCCTTTGGACCCACGATCCCTGCGCCTGAGAAGCTCCTCGACCAGGGAAAGATTGAGGACAAGGACCTTCCTCCAGAGCCGACAGAAAGAGAAAGCCCCTGGAGCTGACACCCTGAACTGGGACTTGTAACCTACTAGACTGTGAGAAAATTAATTTTTCTTTGTTAAAGCCATCCACTTGTGGTACTTCTGTTATAGCAGCACTAGATGACTAAGACACCAACCTACCTACTACACTTGGGGTTCTTTAGGCCAGGACCTGTGCTGGTAATCTTCATCTCCCAAAGTGTCTACCACAGTTCCTACCTCATTCAAAACCAAAACCAAAACCAAATGCGTTGTCATTGAGTTGATTCCGACTCACAGAGATCTTACAGAACAGAGTAGAACTGCTGCATAGGGTTTCCAAGGAGCAGCTGGTGGATTCAAACTGCTGACCCTTTTGGTTAGCAGTCATAGTTCTTAACCACTGTGCCACCAGGGCTCCTACCTCATTCAAATCAGAGGCTTAATCAAGATTCATATAATGGCATGCAATTCTTCCCAGACTATCTCCTTCCCCTAGCATCTGGAAATACAGGACTTAAAAAAAATGTCTCTCATTTGGTTCTGGAGAGGAGTCGGGCCTACCCTTGGCTCTGCCTAGCCCACACTTCTTGCTCTTCCTTTCTTAATAGGAACCAAGGGCCCTTAACTTCTCAGGGCACACCGCTGTCATGTGTAAAATGAGCCTTGGACTAAGTGGGTTCTGCCATCTTGACATCTCTTGACTCCAAGACCCTAAGGAGATAAGTAATGGGAATATGCTGACTCCTATCAGTATTTCCATAATCTAAATGAGGAGCCATACATTTGTCTTTGAGAAGTCCACCAGGCAACTAACAAGTTAAATGCCTTTGCTTTGGGCCAGAATTGCATCCACTCTGGGAGCAACACTGGCAAGTTTCAGATTGTGCTAATCAGAAGCCCTGTTTGATAATTTTATAGTTCTTTATTGAATAAAAATGGGAAAATGAATGAATTGTTACTTTAATAGTCGTGGCTTGGCTGAAAAATCATTCCAAACATGGTGCTCACAAGAGGGAAAGTTGTAAGAGGGTCCTTCAGGGCAAAAATGTTGGGAATGCCTATTTCCTCATGGTCCTTAAATTCAGCTGGCCTACCCACCCTGCACACCAGAGTCCACCCAGACCACACGCGTATCCCAGGTAGTTGCTGTCTGCTTTCTCCACCCTGCTCCAGATGCCAGACCTGCCATTCTGGCTTGCAGATTCCTGGCTCCCCAGCCACCATACGTGGCTTTGGTCCGTGCAGTTTTTGGAAGTCCCCCACTGTGGTCTCCTTCCTTTGGAATACTGGTTGATAGCTCATTAAACATCCTTTACAGCCTCCTCAGCTGAGATATACCATCCTTTCCCCTGTGCCTTTGCTTCCCCTCTGGCCAGGTTAACCCTCCTCCTTCCTCAAGTCTGCATTGCAGGAGAGGAATCTGGACTGTGATCCACAGGATGGGTGGGCTCTAAGTTTCCTTCTACCCCAAAACTTCCTGTGGCATTGTCAGAGGGACTTTTGTGGCCCAAGGACAAAGCTCTTGTAGTCACATAGGTTTGAATCATGTGGTGTTATTTGTTGTTGTTAATTGCCACTGATTTGACTCTGACTCATGGTGACCCCATGCACAACAGAATTAAATGTTCCCTGCTGCCATGCCATTCTCAGGATTGTTAGTATGCTCCAGTCCACTGTTGCAGCCACTGTGTATTTTGAGTGCTTTCCAACCTAGGGGGCTTGTCTTCCAGCACTAAGTTTGACAATATTCTGGTGTGATCCATAGGGTTTTCACTGACTAATTTTTGGAAGCAGATCATCCGACCTTTCTTCCTAGACTGTCTTAGTCTAGAAGCTCTGCTGAAACATGTTCACTATGGGTGACCCTGCTGGTATTTGAAATACCAGTAGCATAGCTTCCTGCATCATAGCAACATGCAAGCCACCACAGTAACACTAATTGACAGACAGGTGGTGATGAGCCATAGGGGATACCCCGAATTAAAACGAAAGATATGGCCTAGGTTTTTGCTACTCAAAGTGTGGTCCCAAAACCGGTAGTATTCGGCATCATCTGGGAACTGGTTAGACCTGCTCAATCTCAGCCCCCATCCAGACCTACCAAATCAGCATCTGTATGTTAACAAGTTCCCCAGGAGATTCATATACACAGTAAAATTCGAGAAGCCCTAGGCTAGGTGACAAAAACTCAATGTTATGGAAGCAATAAGTCAAAACCCCCACTAGCCACAAAATATGTCTTACTGTTCTTCCTGCAAAATTCACCCACAGCACATGAAAATGCCACCCCAGGAAGTCACTGCATTTTAAAAACACAATTAAAACCCTGAATAGTTTACTCAGGCATTTATACCTCAATACAATTCAATTTATCAGCCATGAGCAAATCTGCCACCCAGCATAGCTCTGAGGAAGTAGGACAATAGACCTTTAAGCTTTGATAAGAAGGTCACAGGGAGCTGGCAGTGTTGGCGGGAAGAATGGACTGAGGTAAGGAAATACAACAGAAGGGACAAGCATATGAGGACACTGGTGGATGAATGTCACCGCCTTTTCCTGTTTGGCTGTTTTATCTAGACATAGTTGAGGCAGAAAACATGTCATCTGGGTTAGTGGGGCCTCCTCCTCTTTGCAAGAACCCTGCTTCTCCTCACAATGAGTGTTCATAATTAAGTAGGCTGCCTGAGCCCAGGACGGAAGCATCCCACCCCGCACTCCATGCTCTCTCTCGCTCTTATGCACACTCCCGATAAAATTACCCACACCGTTATTGCCAATTGCGGGGGTCCTTTAAACAGGGACAGTCCAAAGTACTTTATAATAGAAATAACTAACACTTCTATAAGGAGCCCTGGTGGTGCAATGATTAAGTGCTTGGCTGTTAACTGAAAGGTTGGAGGTTTAAACCCCCCAGTGGCTCCCCAGGAGTAAAGACCTGGTCATCTGCTCCCATAAAGATTACCATGAGTTTATGCAAATAATGCCCATCTTCTACATTTTTTTTGCCAACTATGTCCCCCACCCACCCCGCGAGGTAGTTTCTAAGTGCCACATGCTAATGTTTTTTACATGTTGCTGTAAAAAATTTAGCACAGTGAGCTTATGAAAATACCTCCAGGGAGGAGAGCACAGCCGGCAAACAAACATAGAAGGCACACATTATTTGCATAGAAATATGGTACAGCCTAAGAAACCCTATGGGGCAGTTCTACTCTGTCGTACAGGGTCATTATGAGTCGGAATCACCTCTATGATACACAGCAACAACACTTCCGTAGCACCTACTTTGTTCCAGGCAGTGTTCAATCAAGCATTGTATGCATGTTAAGTCACCTAAGTCTGTGACGCGAGTTTTTTGTTCATCTCCTGCAGTGGAGCTGTGATGCTGCCCTTTAGGAATGAAGGATTTCTACCACCCCACTCCTTTTGCTAGCAGGGCTGACTGCAGATGGTCCCAGGCTATCAGTCTCTTCAGGAATCACCTCAATTAAGGACAATCGCATTGCCCAAGGTCATACCCCTTACTGGTGGCAACCCTCATCCAATGGCTGGTCAGTGGAGGTGTAAAGATATGACCTCTTCACCCCAAGTCAAGTCTGGACAAGTCTGAGGGACCACTCCTGATCCAGAGCTCTTTGTGAGGTTGGGTGAAGCCATCTTTGAGACTCCATCACAATCCAATTTTTTCCTCAGGCCACTCCCGCTTCCTTCTCTTTCTTTGTATGAATATTGATCCCAAGAGCACACCTTAACACACTTCCTGCATGCTAGTCTCTGCCTCAAGGAGCCTTGGTGGTACAATGATTAAGTTCTAAGCTGCTAACCTTAAGGTTGGTGGCTCTAACTCACCACGAGCTCCACCAGAGAGAGACCTGGCTGGCGATCTGCACCCACAAAGATTGTTGCTATTGTTAGGTATCTTCGAATTGGTTCCAACTTAGTGACCCTATGTACAAGAGAACGAAACCCTGCCTGGTCCTGCACCATCCTCACAATCGTTGTTATGCTTGAGCCCATTGTCGCAGCCACTGTGTCAATCCAACTCGTTGAGGGTCTTCCTCTTTTTTGCTGACCCTCTGCTTTACCAGCCATGATGTTTTTCTCCAGGGTTTGATCCCCCCGATAACATGTCCAAAGCATGTGAGATGTAGTCTTGCAGTCCTTGCTTCTAAGGAGCATTCTATTTGTACTTCTTCCAAGACAGATTTTTTCGTTCCTTTAGCAATTCATGGTATATTCAATATTCTTTACCAACACCATAATTCAAAGATGTCAATTCTTCGTTCTTCCTTAGTCATCATCCAGCCTTCGCATGCATATGAGACGATTGAAAACACCATGGCTTGGGTCGGGCACACCTTAGTCTTCAAGGTGACACCTTTGCTTTTTAACACTTTTAAAGAGGTCTTTTGTGGCAGATTTGACCAATGCAATGTGTCGTTTGATTTCTCAACTGCTGCTTCCATGACTGTTGATTGTGGATGAAAGTGAAATGAAATCCTCAACAACTTCAATCTTTTCTCCATTTATTATGATGTTGATTATTGGTCCAGTTGTGAGGATTTTCGTTTTCTTTATGTTAAGGTGTAATCCATACTGAAGGCTGTGGTCTTTGATCTTCATCAGTGTTTCAAGTCCTCTTCACTTTCAGCAAGCAAGGTTGTGTCGTCTGCATATCTCAGTTTGTTAATGAGTTTTCTTTCAATCTTGATGTCCTGTTCTTCATATAGTCCAGCTTCTCAGAGTATTTGCTCAGCATACAGGCTGAATAAGTATGGTGAAAGGATACAATCCTGATGTACACCTTTCCTGACTTTAAACCATGTAGTATCCCCTTGTATTGTTCAAACGACTGCCCCTTGATCTATGTACAGATTCCTCATGAGCACAATTAAGTGTTCTGTAATTCCCATTCTTCATAATGCTATCCATAATTTGTTATGTTCCACACAGTCAAATGCCTTTGCATTGTCCCCCACTCATCTGTCAGCTTGTGGTACTGTGGGGGCTTACATGTTGCTGTGATGCTTGGAAGCTATGCCACTGGTATTCAAACACTAGCAAGGTCACCCATGGTGGACAGGTTTCAGCTGAGCTTTCAGATTAATATAGACTAGGAAGAAGGAACCGGCGGTCTGCTCCTGAAAAAAATTAGCCAGTGAAAACCTTATGAATAGCAGTGGACCACTGTCTGATATAGTGCCTGAAGATGAGCCCCTCAGGTTGGAAGGTACTAGAAATACGACTGGGAAAGAACTGCCTCCTCAAAGTAGAGTCAACCTCAATGGGGTGGATGGAGTCAAGTTTTCAGGATCTTCATTTGCTGATGCGGCACAGCTCATAATGAGAAAAGCAGCTATAAGCATCCGTTAATAATCAGAGTGTGGAATGTACAAAATATGAACCTAGGAAAACTGGAAATCATCAGAAATGAAATGGAACCTATAAACATTGATATTCTAGGCATTAGCAAGCTGAAATGGACCGGTATTGACCATTTTGAATTGGACAATCATATGGTCTACTATGCTGGGAATGACAACTTGAAGAGGAATGGTGTTGCATTCATGGTCAAAAAGGACATTTCAAGATCTATCCTGACGTACAATGCTGTCAGTGATAGGATAATATCCATATGCCAACAAGGAAAACCAGTTAATATGATTATTATTCAAATTTATGCACCAACCACAAAAGCAAAAGATAAAGAAATTGAAGATTTTTACCAACTTCTGCAGCCTGAAATAGATCAAACATGCAATCAGGATGCATTGATAATTATGGTGATTGGAATGTGAAAGTTGACAACAATGAAGAAGGACCCATAGTTGGAAAATACAGCCTTGATGATAGAAATGATGCTGGAGATCACATGATAGCATTTTGCAAGACCAACGACTTCTTCATTGCAAATATATATTTTTTCAACAACATAAATGGCAACTGTACATATGGACCTCACCAGATGGAATCAAATTGACTACATCTGTGGAAAGAGATGACGGAGACGCTCAATATCATCAGTCAGGAAAAGCCCAGAGGCGGACTTCAAAACGGACCATCAATTGCTCATATGCAAGTTCAAGTTGAAGCTAAAGAAAATTAGAACAAGTCCACGAGAGCCAAAGTAAGGCCTTGAGTCTATCCCACCTGAATTTAGAGACCATCTTAAGAACAGATTTGACATGCTAAACGCTAATGACGAAGAAGACCAGAGGAGTTATGGAATGACATTAAGGACGTCATACATGAAGAAAGCAAGAAGTCATTAAAAAGGAAAGAAAGAAAAGACCAACATGGATGTCAGAAGAGACTCTGAAACTTGTTCTTGAATGTAGAGTAGCTAAAGCATAAGGAATAAATGATGAAGTAAAAGTGCCAAACAGAAGATCTCAAAGGGTAGCTCGAGAAGACAAAGTATTACAATGACATGTGCAAAGACCTGGAGATAGAAAACCAAAAGGAAGAACACGCTCAGCATTTCTTAAGCTGAAAGAATTGAAGAAAAAGTTCAAGCCTCGAGTTGCAATAGTGAAGGATTCTACTGGAAAAATATTAAATGATGCAGGAAGCATCAAAAGAAGATGGAAGGAATACACAGAGTCACTATATCAAAAAAAAAATTGGTCAACATTCAACCATTTCAGAAGGTAGCATATGATCAGGAACTGATGTTACTGAAGGAAGAGGTGAAAGCTGCTATGAAGGCACTGGCGAAAAGTAAGGCTCCAGGAACTGACGGAATACAAATTGAGATGTTTCAACAAACAGATGCAGCGCTGGAAGTGCTCACTCTTCTGTGCCAAGAAATTTGGAAGACAGCTACCTGGCCAACCCACTAGAAGAAATCCCTACTTATGCCTATTCCCAAGAAAGGTGATCCAACCGAATGTGGAAATTATTGGACAATATCATTCACGTCACGTGCAAGTAAAATTTTGCTGAAGATCATTCAAAAACAGCTGCAGCAGTATATCAACAGGGAACTGCTGGAAATTCAAGCTGAATTCAGAATCAGAAGAGGACGTGGAACCAGGGATATCATTTCTGATGTCAGATGGATCCTGGCTGAATACAGAGAATACCAGAAGGATGTTTACCTGTGTTTACCACAAAGATTACAGCATAGGAAACCCCACTGGGGCAGTTCTACTCTTTCACAGGGGGTCACAAGAGTTGAAAATTGAGATGGCACCTAACAAGAACAACAACAATCTCCAGGTTGGTGTCTGCTTCCTGGGGAACAGAACCTTCAACACCCCACTTTTACAAATTAAGATACTGAGGTCCAGAGAGGCTATGCAATTGTCCCAAGGCCGTACAATTAGTAAGCGGCAAAGCTGGGATTTGAACACAATCAGTCTGGCTCCAGAATCCATACTTTTAATCCTGTCCCATGGGTAACCAAGTGCCAACACTTTCTTTGATGGAATGTGACCTAGAGAAGGTGGCAGTCTGGGCTCTCTCCTCCTGCCTCCCTGCAAGTTTGTTAGAAGGCGAGGGGAATCAATTCAGGGGTCCTTCAGAGCTCTGTTGTCCTAAGAGGTAGCCTGGGGGCGCACCCACAGAGGCTCCCTCACCAGCTGTAGCCCTAAGGGCTCTTTCCTGACCAGGAATTATAAAGACAGCCCCCCTTCCTTGGACCTGTCCCTCCCTGCTGCTTCCCTGTCCCTCCCTGCTGCTCCCCCGCTCATGTAGAAACACGGCATAATTGCTCACCTTCTAGAAGCGAAATGAGTCAGCGCCCCTCCGCTGACAGCGTTAGTGACAGGTGATTGCATCAGGACACTGGAGAGGCAGCCAGGGCCCAGGCACGCCTGTGTTATTTACTGGTCCATCATGTATAATTTCCGAGTTTCATTTTATCTTCACAAACTTACAGGTGCAAAATGCAGGATAAAGTTCTTTAAGGGGCCCCTGCGAGAAACCAGGCTACACTTGTCCTCTCCCCCCACACCTCCTAAGAGCTCTTGGGGCGGCTCACTCAAATTAAATCATTATTGAGGAGGAATAATCCTGGTAGGTTCAGAAAATCAGTTTTAAATTCAGCCTGCTAGCAAAATTCTGAATGTATTTACTTTCTAGATTTCATTTCCCCATCCATAGTAAAGCTCCATGGCATTATCAATTACGGGTTTATTGCAAAGCACAATAGGATTCAATCTGGAGGAATGCCTCAGGGTATGTCTTAGGAGGACGATACAGATAATAGCAATGGGTCTACAACTTCTAAGGCTAATTTCCACAGTTACAAATTTCATAAATAAATAGAAGGCATGTCAGTTTCCAGTCACTCAGCTTGAGGTCTCTCAGATTGATAAAACAGGACCTTCCGTTGCATGCAGAGATCAGAGGGCTCCTGTATGAGTCTGGGTGGGCTGGCCGGAAGTTTTGCTGTTACCCCAAGGAAGGAAACGGTGGGAAAGTTAAGATGGAGCCCTTCGGGCCCGCCTCTGCTGCTCCTCCAACCAGGCCATAGGCTGATTTGGATGGAAATGGACAAAAGCACAGGCAACCCTGGAATCTGGGACTCTGGCTGTACAGATTCAGCCCCTAATCCAGCCGAACTCCCGTGCATCAGCGAGATAAGCTGTTCTGCATTAGTGCTGCCTTGGCTCAGCCAGGCTTCAGGGCCCTAGGTGGGAGGAAGCTGTGTCTGACGCTGCTGGGGGACTCTGCTGTCCTCTGGGAAAGAACAGGCAGCTGGGAGAAGGAAGCGATGGTCTAAGGGGACTATTTCTATTTTCGAGGCCATTCTCAGCCAGGAGCCTCTTATACAGTGAGGATCGGCCCTAGCTCCTGCCTCTGTGATGTCTGTGCTCACTCCCCTTCCACCTGCCCTGCCATATGGTACCAGACCCCCCAGTGCCCAGAGTCGTATCCTCCCAGCCCACCTCAGGCTAGCGTCGTCTGTGGTGGTCAGTTTCCTGTGGGCTGAGCCTCACTTCCAGCCAGCGGTGTCCCACCTCAGACATGGACAACTAGTCTTTCCACCCCCACTCTCACCGCTAGCTTCTCTGGTGCTGCAACAGCCCCCTTGGCCAGCATGCAAATGCAACCCAGAAGTGCAAGGTTAATATCCACAGAGGCAATCCTTAACTAATGGGGGAAAGGAGCCAGGGAGCTTCTGCCTCCTCTCTTTCAGACAGACAAGTCCGGGAAGCCTTCCATATACTTCTCAGGATGTCCCAGCAGTCAGCCTCTGGTTGCCGGTGGCAGCAACTTTGGATAGGTAGTGCAAACGGTTAAGCGCATGACTACTAGCCAAAAGATTGGCGGTTTGAAACCACCCAGAGGCACTTGGGAAGACAGACCTGGCAATCTACTTCCAAAAGCCACAGCCCTGAAAACCCTATGGAGCACAGTTCTACTCTGCAACACAGGGGGTTGCCATGAGTCAGAATTGACTGGGCGGCAAGTAACAACAACAACATATGGGCTTATGCTCCCTTTCTTGCCTCCCTCTCTCCTGATAACTGAGATCACCTCTCAAATGAATGCTCTGCACCCAAGTCCCCGATGCCTCAGGCTCTGCTTCCAGAAGAACCAAACTAAGACAGATGCACATCATTGGATTCACTCCTTTGAGTAAGATGAAGGCAGGACACCTTCCAACAGCTTTTGGAAAAATGCACACATATAACTTAGCGGTGGAGGAAAAGTCCTCTCTCTCTGTCCAATTCACATGGAAGGTTCACCAAGGGAGTTATTTGTCCCCTGGGAAGGCAGAGAGAAGGGAGAACCAAGAGATGTAAGATTATTAATGGGGGTGGCAGGGAACAGGGCAAAAGAGGCCCTGGGGAATCAGGACTCAGCAGGAGTGACAACAGCAAGGGCAGGCAGCAGGGAGTGTGCCCCAGGTGGGGGTGTGTGTGTGTGTGTGTACCTGTGAAGCAGGAAGGATAGGGGAGAAGAGGGTTGTACAACTTCCGCGTAGCATGAAGATGCACACTTAGGTGAGAAAGGGTCTGGGCCCTAGGGCAGGGTGCTGGGTTAAAACTCAGTGACAACCACTTTGCCTGGAATTCTATTCTGTCCAAATCCAGCATCTCTCCTCAACAGTGACCTCCAGATGTCAGTTGGGCCCATGAAATTGTACAGTTACCTCTGCCCCGGGTGTGGTAGATAAACAATAAAGTTCACAAAGAGATCAGTCAATGGATGTCTCGGGAGCCTTTAAAAATTCAACTCCGTCAAAAAATAACACCTGTTAACAATGGCTGATATTTTTTAAGTGCTTACTCTGTGCCAGGAACTGTTCTAAATTATTTGCCATGTCTTTGCTATTTAATCCTCATGACAAGGTAGGATTAAGGTAGGTACTATTGTTATCCCCTATCTACAGAAGAGGAAACTGAGACACAGAGTGACTAAGTAACTTGTCCAAAGTCACACGACTAGAGGCATAGACGTCGTATGAGACACATTTCTGGTATTTAAGAACTCCAAATTTTATTGGGGGAGACAGACATTTACACAAATAACGAAAATATGAAGCAAAGTGAAATAAGCTCCATAATAGCCTCCAAGGTACCATCTTATGTTAAATTGTCTCTGATTCTATGGCTTATGTCTCATTCCAGCTTTTACAGGAACAGGTGCTGGGAAGTGGTGGGGTGGATATGCTTAGGGTCCCAGGAGTGGATAGGGTTAGGTTGATGTCATAATTCAGATGAAGTCATGCCTCCTCTGTACTTCTGGGAACAGGGCTGTGGTCCTCTTCTGGGGCTTCCTGCTGAATTATCCCCATTATTTCTGGTTTCTCCTATATGCACCTTCATTCATTCAATCATTCATTCATTCTGTAAAGGTGTTTTGAGTCCCTCCAGCTCCTTTGTTGGTGCCCCCACTTGTTTTAGCCAGCATGAATGTTCTAGAAAGACCACTAGACAGGTCTCCCTGTACCTGTACCCTGCTGAGAAGACAGAAGTCAAGGAATCCCACCTACTTTCTAGGCCAGAGCTGACTGTACCAAGGGTGGGCACTTGATTTAAGGTGGGAGAAATGGGACTTCCATAAACTGTGCTGAGCCGATCAGATTTCCCCTCCAGAAAATCTGAAGCAAAAGGAGCAAGCCGATTCCCATCTGTAGTAGACACTGACATTGAAAGGACATGTAGACTCAGGGCTGGGCTGGCTGTGACAGGCCATGCACTAGGAAAGTGAAAGAAGCGTGTTGAAGGGCAAGGGAGATGGGAGGAAGCCCATAGAGAGAGGTCAGGATGAAAGGGACCATGTTGCCCTGAGAGACAGACTGAGACATTCAGATCCTGAATTTTCATTCTTGGTTCCTGTTTGTAGCAGATGTGCTGTTCTTCATTTCCTGCTCTTTGGATTCTGTAAGATATCTGTGTATTCACTATAGACCTATTTATTGGAACTAGCTCAAGTGAGTGAGTGAGTTTATTTTCCTTTCAGATAGAAGAATCTTTTATTATTATTTATTTTTAGATTTTTAGGCTAAATACAATTAACGGTTATATTGTGGTATACTAACAAATACTAAGAAAACATATTAAAGAGGGAGGCAGTGGAATGGAAAATGTGCATGATAAATATGTGGATAAAATATTTTCTTCTAAAATATAGAAAGAACGGATGCAAATTTACAAATTCAACATCCAGACTCTATGATATAATGGGTGAAAGGGAATTGATGAACAATTTTCATACAAAGAAATACTAATTATAAGTCAATCCCTAGAAAAACATTAAGCTTCACAATCACAAGTAGATTTATTCATTCAGACATTCAAAAAACATTTACTGAGTAGCCATTATGTGCTAGGAACTTTGTTGGATTTGAGGAATTTGGAATTGAATTTGTCATAGATGATGTCCTCGAAGGGCTTACATCCCAGGTGTCAAAAGAATAAATTAAGCAGGCAATAACAATCTCTAGACAATAACAAAAACACCTAGAAATTCCTGAGAAAAAATATAGTAATAAAATATTACAAAATTTAGTACAGGTTGGAAATGAAGAAAATAAAACTCCCCAGATGCCAAGATCAAACAAAAAAGTTAATTCAACATAGTAAATCCATGAATTGATGCTGCAGCATCCAGCAAGTCTATTGGGAAGAACATAGGTCCTACGAGCTAAGGGTCAGAGTTTTAACATGGATATGGAGTCAGGAAATATGGTCTTGGGTCATCCTAAAATGGGATAGATGAAACTGAGACATTTTATAAAGATGACAAAGGGTAGTGAACAACTTTGCCAGCAACCCAGGATAGTAGCAGGGATCCTCTTCTCTTTTCCCAGAGCTCTAGATAGTAAATAAACAGTCCTCTATGAGAATCCAAAGCCCCGTGGAGTCAGAATTTATACTACGTGTATGATATAGGAATTCCCCAAGCCATAAAATTACATAAAAGATGACAATAGAAAGCAAAGTCAAAACTCCTCTCTAGCCACAATCTGGGGTGAAAAAGATTCCTATCTAACTCCCTGAAAAATCCTGCTGAAGATGAGTTCGCAATGAAAACATTATAACCAATGTGAGGACATGATTCACCATGAGGGAGAGTCTGCAGAAAAACAAACAAATGAAAGCATAAGTACCCCGAATACTTTAGGTAATAGAACAGTTGAATGAGACTAAAAAGTATATAAATTTAAAATAGTCAAATAGTCAAACAACTAACAGAAGTATAAAAACTAGTGCCATCGAGTCGTTAAAGAAGTATAAGTCATAACAAAAGGAAGTGACACTATTTAATATTTGAAAAAGAGCCAAATAGAATTTTTGGAAATGGAAAAAAAAATATTGCAATTAAAAATTCAATGGATGAGTTAAATAAAATAAGAGACAAAGCCAAAGAGGGAAATTGTAAACTTCAAGATAGAGCTGAAGAAATCATCTATGTAAAGTGTGATAAAGTGATGAGAAACATAAAGGAGGAGTTAGAAAACATGGAGGATATAATAACAAGGTTCATCATGTGTCTAATCAAGGCCCCAGGAGTAGAGGATAGAGAGTGTGGGGATGTGGCTAAATTAGAAAAACTAACGGCAGATAACTTTTCAGAATTAATGAAAGTCATGTATCCTCAGACTCAAGAAACAGTAAATTCTCGGGATAAATGAAAATTAATCCACAATTAGATGCATCATAAAAAAAATAGCAAAAACACAGGGGAAATCTCAAAGAAACAAAAAATCTCAAAAACAGTTCAAGAGAAAAGGAAGCTTATTTACAAGGGACAGCAGATTTAGCAGCAGCATCAGTAGAGCCCAGAAGAAACAATGGCTAAAGGGCAGAAGGAAAATAACTGACAACTCAGAATTCTATACCCACCTAAACTATCATTCAAGAGTGAGGCTGATAGTGATCAAACTTAGCATTACTAACAGTGGGTCCATATGTGCCTTCTAGCATGGTGCAATATGAGCTAGACGATGTTGCCCATGAAAGGTTATAGTAAAAAATGCTTAATCTGGAGAGAAAGGGGTAGGGGAACTTTTATGGATTAAAAGGGATTTAAGAGACATAACAACCAAATGCAGCACCTGGTCCTCGGGTTGAGTTCTGATTCAAACAAGTCATCTATAAAAGGCATTTTTGGAAGAATTGGAGAAATTTGAATATCGACTGGATATTAGATAATATTAGGGAATTATTGTTAATTCTGTTCAGTTTGTTTGATAATGGTATTGCATTTATGTATGTTTAAGACATGCAGATTGAAGTGCTTAGGAGTGTGTGTCAGTCAGGATCACCTGGGATAATAGAGGAAAGTTTAATAACGGGACCATTTTTTTAGTCAGGATGTAGGAGAACCAAGAAAGTATGTTGAAGCACCCCAGAGCTATAAGGACTCCTAATCATCAGTCTCAAGAGACAGAGGAGGGAGCAGTTACTGGGGCCTGGAGAATTATGGCTTTAGATAGAAGCTGTGGACATCAGTGGAGAAATACAACCACTTACAACTCTTGGCCTACCTTCTGATCTGTTGGACCCTCCTACTGACCAAACCCAACTGATGGGGTAAGAATCTAAGTATGCAGTACATAGAGGTCAGTCTATCAAGTACAGAGGAGGGTGGAGAAAAACATAGGGGCAAAATAAGAATATTCTGCGAAGGGTAAAATGCAAGAATACCTGTTAATCTACTTTAAAATAAATAAAAAAGAAAAATCTTTCTTTTTTATACTAAAATACTTCAGAAAAAACAGACAAAGCACATACGTGTATGTTAACAATTGTTAAATCTCTATAAAGACTACACAGTGTTTGCTATATTAATTTTTGTACTTACCTATACTTTTGAAATTTTTCATAACACAAAGTGAAAGAAAAAATGAGGGTGAAATATAGACATTTCAAACAAAGTCTGAGAGAATTTACACTTGTGATACTAACTAAAAGAATTGCTAAAGGATTTACTTCAGAAATGGTACCCAGAAATTAAACCCAGAAAGAAGCTATAGAATGCAAAAAGCAATGATGAGCAATGAACTTGGTAAACATGTGAATAAACGTAAATAAGCATCCCAAACCTGTTGCCATCGAGTCGATTCTGACTTATAGTGACCCTATAGGACAGAGTAGAGCTGCCCCATAGAGTTTCCAAGGAGTGCCTGCTGGATTCGAACTGCTGACGTTTTGGTTAGCAGCTGTAGCACTTAACCCAGAATAGCTGGAAATTACAGGCCAGTGTGAAAAGTGATATGTATAGAAGCAGAGAAGAGGACATCTAAAGTAGAAGAGGAAGAGAGTTAGGAAGGCTTCCTGAGAAAGTAAGGAGTGACAAATTGGTTTGAGTTTAAAAGGACAGATAAGATTTATAAAAATGAAGAATCAGAGGAAAAGATAGAGCCAGGCAGAGGGAACAGCATGAGAAAGAGAGCAAAGAAGATTCCAAAAGTAGACTGCATTAATAAAGTTGGATGGAAGGATACCTTGCAGGAATGTTAGGAGAAGTAGGTAGGAACCACAGCTTAGAGGATCTGTTGAAAGTCAGATTCCAAGGGGCCTAAGCTAAAGTCTGGGGAGCAGCTGAAGGATGTTATGCACAGAAATTACCTTATCAGATATACATTTTAGAACTGAAACTGAAGCTCAGTTTTGGAGGACTGATTGGAGAGTTCAGAGGGGAGGCAGGATAGCAGTTAGGAGACCATTGCAGCAATCAAGGTAAGGTAGTATGAAGGTGTAAACTATAACAGCGGTGATGGAAAGGAAACTAATTCAAGAGATAATCAAGAGGCCAAATCCATATGTCATGGAGACTGGTATGATGTGGTGGGGGTAAGTGTGGGTTGATGATAGTGAGGGAGGGCCAGGAAGCAAATATGGCCCTCAGTTCCTGCCTGGGTGACTGGCTGTATGTATGTAGATAAAATCATGAGACTTTTAACTTTCTGGAGGAACAGGTTGGGAGGGAAGATGGTGGCTCGTTTTTCTAAGCATCTAGGTCCAAAGCTACGGGCTAGAGAGAGGGAAACCATAGATATACAACAAGCAAATTAAAGTCACAAAGAGGTATCAGTGTGAGGTAAGTAGCCTCTAAAATGGTTCCCATGGTCCCCACCCTCTCGTATTCACATCCTTGTGTAAGCCCTTGCCCTTTGAGTATGGGTTGGGCCTAACGACTTGCTTCTAACCAGTAAAATATGGCAAAGGTGATGGAATGTTGCATCTGTGATTAGGTTACAAAAGATTGTGACTTCATCTTGCCAGCAGACTCTTTTGCTGGTTTTGATGAAACAAGCTGCCATATTGGAGAGGCCCACGTAGTATGGAGCTGAGGGCAGCCTGCGGCCAACAGCCGGTGAGGAATTGAGGCCCTCAGTCTGACAATCCACCAGTCATATGAGCTTAGAAGTAGGTCCTTCCCCAGTTGAGCCTTGAGATGACTACAGCCTAGAGGCCACCTTTGTTGCATCCTGTGAGGGACCCTGAAGCAGAGGACCCACTAAGCCATGCTGAGATTTCTGACATGCAGAAACTGTGAGATAATAAATGTGTGTCATTTTAAGCTTCTAAGTGTGTGGTAATTTGTTATGCAGCAATAGATAACTAACATACATTGTATACCTATTAAATTAGCAAAAATAAGCAGGTAAAAATAATAAAACCCTAGTGTTGGTGGGCACTATGGGGAAAACACACTTCCATATTGCTGACATCACTGTCCCACATTTAGACCATTGGTTCAGATAACGATAATGTATGGTGCTGGGTACTTTACTGGACATCAGGAGAAAAGGGTGAACCAAACAGATCATCAGGCTGTGGCACATTTTATTTTCACAATGATTGCAATAACATTGCTCATTCCACATGCTCTTCCAGAATCTCGCCACTCCTCCATCAGGAGGTGGAAGCGGCTGTTCCCTCCTTTTGAATGTGAGTGAGCCTTTGTGATTCCCTGGACCAAGAGGTGACAGCAGAAGTGAACTTTGTGATTCCTGAGGCTAGGTCACAGAAGGTGATTCCATTTTCACTTGTCTCTCTCTCTCTCTTGAAATGGTCACCCTTGGAACCCAACCACCATGCTGTGAGGAAGCCCAGGTCACATGGAGAGGCCAGGTGGAGAGAAACTGAGGCCTCTGGACCTTCAGTCAGCACTAACTTGCCAGCTGTATGAGGGAGCCATCTTGGAAGTGGACCCTTCAGCCCCAGTTGAGTAACCCCAGCTGATAGCTCATGGAAGAGAGATGAGGCTTCCTTGCCAAGCCCTATCCAACTTGCAGATTAATAGGCTAAATAAGTGATAATTTTTGTTTTACGTCACTAAATTCTGGGGTGTTTGGTTAAGTAGCAATAGATAGCCAGAACCCAAGCCACCTCTGATATTTTCAGAACTGGGGGCAAGTGTACAAACAAAAAGATCTTCATGCTATATGTGCACACATTTAAAAACTATAATTCAAACTAATAAACTGTTAGATAAAATATGTTTTATCCTCCTACCTTGACACATACACATTTATAACACACTTGAAAGGCCAGAGTTGAATGGAGAATTATTGGACCTTTTAGAACATGGATGCATAGGGAGAGCCATCCCCTGACCCCAGCCCACAGCTCACTTCCCTTCCCTTCCGGCCTCTGACATCATCCCTCACTATGATGGGCCCCGAGCATACAAGTGTAGATACTCCAGCTCAGGTATACAAGCTCCTTCTTTCCATCCTAGTTCTCCATCCCTGCCAAGAGCCACTCCTGGGCCACGTCTCAAGCCTAAAACAGCATCCCCTGAGGGTGCGCTGCCCTTGGGAGGAAAGCTCAGATGCAGAGGCCTATGCAGGCTCTGGAAGGGGCTCAGGGCTCGTGGGTAGAAAATTCTAGACTCCCAGATACTCCTCTCTGGTCTAGAACAAGGATGCAGGCCTTCAGTGGACAAGTCTCCTTGGTCTCTGGACTCTCCCCCTGTGGAGAAAGGCACAATCAAAATGCAGCTAGAGTGGAGCCCTCTAAAGCTCAGGACCCAGGAAATAGGCCCCTCTTGCCTGGGTCTAAGGAGCCCTGGCAGCTCAGTGGTTAAGCACTTGGCTGCTAACCAAAAGGTCGGCAGTTTGAACCCACCAGCTGCAATGCAGGAGAAAGATGTGGCAGTCTGCTCCTGTAGATTACAGCTTTGGAAACCCTATGGGACAGTTATACTCTATCATATAGGGTTGCTGTGAGTTGAAAGTGACTCGACACAGCAACTGTTTGGGTTTTGGTGCCTGGGTCTAATGGTCGTACTACAGGCAATTCCTGCTCTTATGGAAATGACAGAGTGCTTGGTCCTCTTGCCTCTTGTCTGTCCCAAACTACAGCCCATCCTTCACAGGGCGCCCACAGAGATCTGTTCAGGCGCAGACCTGATCACACCACTCCCTTGCTTAAATGCCCCCAATGGCTCCCCCATGTGGAGGATATGGTCCAAACTGCTTCCCTTGCCTTCAAGGCCACACATGACTGGTTCCCAGCCACCTTTCTTAGCCTCATTCCACACAGTCTCCTTTTTACATTCCAACTTCACTGGCAAAAACACCATTCTTTGAAAACAGCTGTGCAAGTGCTGAGAAACATCCCGATTCATGGTGGCACCATGTGCGTCAGAGTAGAACTGTGCTCCATTCAGAAGGAGATCACCAGGCCTTTCTTCCGAGGAGACTCGGGGTGGACTTGAACCTACAACCTTTCAGTTATCAGCCAAGCGTGTTAACTGTTTGCGCCACCCAGGGACTCCCGTTTCCTATTATTGCTGTTGTTGTGACAGAGTAGAACTTCTCCATATGGTTTTCTAGGCTGTAACCTTTATGGAGCTGCTGGGTGGGTTTGAACTCCTGGCCTTTCATTAGCAGCCGATTGCTTAACCATTGCACCACTAGGGCTCCTCTCCCATTCTCATTAGGCCTGTAGAAGTCTTCAAAGGTGAGCTTTTTAGGGAAGCCCTCGCTGATTCTGCAGCAGGAATAAATGGCTTCTCTCTCTATACTCCCATATCATCTTGTTTGTGGCTATGTGATTGCCCTTATGTCATTGTCTCTAAAAACAGGGGCGTGAGTGTCCATCTGTCTGTTTACCCTCTGGATTGTGTCCTCTCTGAATGCTGCGGTTAAGTTCTTTCCATTTTTAAGCCCCTGTGTCTAGCATTTAGGAGGTGCTCAACAAATTTCTAGTAAATCGAACTGGAATCTAATTGAGTTCAATTTTTCCAAAGAGCAATCTGACAATCTTTAAGAAGGGCAATAAATTGGTTCAGCCATCATCCTTTGGGGACTATATCCCAAGAAATGACCCCAAAGAGAGGGAAGAAGACAATTTGTGCAAGCATGTTTTTAACAGCTTTATTTATGCAAAGTATTGGAAAAAGCCATTCCCTTCTCCAGTCCACTTCATTTAACCCCTCTGCTTCCCTGAATCCCTACAGCTGGGCTCATCAAGCTTTCCATCTGCAAATTCAGCACTGCCCTGGGTCCCAGAACAATCTATTGAAGCAGGAAGTTTTCAATCTCCCTTGGCTTCTATCCCCTGATCTGATGTGGCTTGATCTGACGCCAACCCCCCACACTCTTTAGGCTGACCAGGAAGCAGGGAATCTCCCAGCACTGACCTGAAGGCTTCCGAGTCTGGTGTCTGAGGGTAGGTTATCCCCCCACAGTTCATTTCCGTAAGTCCCCAAACCCCAGCCCCAGTTAATATGATTATGTGGGGCAGACATTCTTAGTTGCCTATCTAATACCCATCCCCCTTTCTTCCTTGCTAACAGAAATTCGATTTTGTTTGGGAACAACAAACCATCCCCAGACACTGGATCATGATTTGTCTAAGCCAACTGTGAGAATTTTGTTCTCATTTTCCCAGTCTCCAGGGAACCTAGGGATGTTATGTAACCCAAATCATTCTGGCCAGTAAGATGTAAGGGGAAGATTCTGTGTGTGTGTGTGTAGGGGTGTACTCTGAGAGAGTTTTATCTTTCCTGAAAAAGGAATAGACAGGGCTTGCATGGCCCTCCCCCCACCTTCTCCTTGCCTTGAGTTTAGACCTGATATCTATACCTGAAGCAGCCATCTTGTGATCATGAGAATAGCAGTGACCACTCTGACTCCACGCCTCTAACCAACACCAGCAGCTTCCGCCTTGCAATTTTTTTGTGAGAAAGAAAACCAAGTCAATGTTTGGCTTTCTACTAGTTGCAGCCAAAAAAACATTCTTTAACTGATGCATTGCTGCTGCTTTAGTCACGTTGAAATTCGATATCGATAACCTATAATCTCTATCCTAGGTAGGTATATACCCAGAAGGGAAGGCAGGAACAGAAACAGAAACCTGTACACCAGTGTTCACTGCAGCACTTTTTCCCAATAGCCAAAGGTGTAAACAACCGAAATGTCCATCAACAGATGAATGGATAAACAAAATGTGGTATATACATACAATGGAATATTACCCAGTCATAAACAGAAATGAAGTTCTGATGCATGCCACTACGTGGGTGAACCTTGAAAACATCATGCTGAGTGAGATAAGTCAGTTGCAAAAGGACAAACATTGTATGATTGCATTTATATGAAATAAATCAATGTATAAAAATTAAAAAAAAATTTATTATTTTTTATAGAAACCAAAGCTTATTAGCTGTTACCAGGGGTGGGAGTGAGTGGGAAATGGAAAGTTTTGCTTAGGGGCCTTCAGTTTATGTTAATGGTGATGGAATGATTTGGAAAAGGATAGCAAGAATGGTTGTACAACTTGAAGAATGTAATCAATGTCACAGAATTGTACATGTAGAAATTGTTGAATTGGCAGATGTTTTGTTGTGTATGTTTTCACCACCATAAAAAAGAAGAAAAAAAGAAAACCCATCATCATATCCCCAGGTTCTCACCTTCATCCCCACAAGGCTTTGGGTCTTCCCTGTTTTTGCTTATCTGACATTGAAGACCCATCCCCAAGCCAAGCCAGATGCCTACGGCCTTTCTTTCTGGGAACCAATTTCATGGGTGCTACCTGCCTGCCTTGCTTCATTCTCTGTAAGTAGCCAAGATATGAGAGAAGAGATAGTGTGAAGTAGTGTTTGGGAGGCTTTATGAGCTATGCCCAGAGGTGGTGACCTGACTTTCATTCACATCCCATTGGCCTGAACTCAATCCCATGGCCACACCAAACGGGAGGAAAAGTGAAATAATCTGTGAACAACCAACTAGTCTTTACCACACAGGCTGTACTTGTCATTACTAGGGTTGATAATAATAACTACTGATTATCGTGACCCCACTCTGCATCCAGCAATATATTCAGATTTACATACATTAGCTCTACTTTTCACAATAACCCTAGCAGGTAGGGATGGCCATCTGCATATCATATGAATTGAAGTTGCAACTCAGAGAAGTTAAGGAACTTGTCCAAGATCCCTTCGGCCAGTAATGGGTAGAGCCAGAAAGCAAACTAAGTCTGTCTAATGCCAAAATATATGTTTTCCCCACTTATTAACATTCTACTGCTAGCCAGGAGTTGAGAGTTGGAATCCGGCTCACTTTTGGGTGAAGTCAGAGTGGTTTTTTACTTTACTGGTCTTGCTTTTGCACCTCTGGGTCGAGAACCCTCACCCCCTAGTAGCTAAAGTGCTTCTAGGGAAAGACTTCTGCACTCAGAATTACTGGCCTATGAGAGGACACCTACATCTGGTATCTCACACTGATATTTACTGTGAAGTCCATGGTGGCTTCTAGTGCATTTTGGTCAATGAGAGGCACTGGTGGAAGACTGGAGAGTAGGAGGAAGAGAGAAGCCAGGATATTTCTCCCCCTTCCTCCTCTGCTTCCTGTGGCTTCTCCAGCAGTGGAGATACTCTGGTTTTCACAAGTCAGTCTCTCCCTCTGTGGACACAGCTCCCTCTGTGAAGCTCCCAGCATAGCCAAGGTGTGGAGTCTCCTACTCTGGCTCTCTTGGCATTATCTCCTTTCTCACTACTGCTGTGGACCTTCTTAGCTGAGGCTACACCCTTCATCTGCCTCTGGCTTGTGCTGTACCCCTTTTCTCCTCCTCCATGAGCCTATGCTGTGGGATCACCTTTCCTTACATGGGGGCCCAACACCTGGCCCATAGCCCTTAACCCAGTTACCATCTTTGACCACATTGGAAGAACTGGGACTATCTGAATCCTTCCCACACCATGCAGGGTCCATTTACCTGCCTACCCATACCATGCCCCCACTATTCTTCTGCTGTGACTCCTCCATGATGGTGCAAGGCTCCCAGTGAGGTGGATTCCTTGCATAGGCCCAACAGGAAGTGGAGAAAAAGCCCCCTATTTTTGGCTGCCCCTTCTAACCTATTTGGAGTCTTCACTCTCCCTCTGCCTGGTGGGAAGCCAGGGCCTGGTATCTCACTGCTTTGTCCAGCTCTACTTCTTTTTCTCCATCCTGCCACCCATTCTCAAAAGAGGAGATGAAATTCTTTGTTCTTGGTGGAGCTTATCCCTCCCTAAAGCCATAACCCTAACATTTTGGTATCAGCGATGAAGAGGGTGCAATCAAAGAAGTGGGATCACCAGGAAGGAAGGTCTGTTAAGAGGTGCTACGATAATATCATCCCTGTGATGTGTGGTATGTCTGGAAGCCAGTGGAGGACCTGTCTGAAGGGGCTTGCCACTATACAATCCCAATCAGATGCAAAAGACTCCATCTGAAGGTGCCGCAGTCAGTTTGGGATTGAGTGCCAGCCAACTCCCCTCTCTCCAGATCACATAGTCAGTAGAGTCTCCCAGACTTGCCTAAGTGGGGCACAAACTAACAAAGAGTGCTTTACATATATATCATGCCTGTCAACTGTCCCTTGGCTCTCAAATCCATTCCCCACCCTTTCCCTGCTCTTCCTTGTATCATAAAAAATTAAAAAAAAAATAGGGGACTGTATTTTCCAGGCTCCTTTGCCCCCTGGCTTTCAGTGCATTTTGGCCAATGAGAGGCACTGATGGAAAACCGAAGAGTAGGAGGAAGGAAGAAGACAGGATATTTCTCCCCCCTCACCGTCTGCTTCCTGTGGCATCTCCAGCAGCAGAGATACTCCAGCTTTCAGGAGATAGCCTCTCCCTCTGTGGCCACAGCTCCCTCTGGGAAGTTCCCACGGTGGTTCAAGCTCCCTCTGGATGGCCACAGCTCCTGGGCTCCATAAAACCACCTCTTCCTTGCGCTCCTCAAATTCTGGGCCCCATAGAACCACCTCTTCCCTGCATTCCTCCAACCCTCAGGGTGGTAGCAGCTTCCTGTTATTGCTAACTTCTAGAGTGTGCCTCCTTATTCTCTGTTTGGCATTTGCACTCTTTCATTTCCTGTGTAGCCAGTTCCCTGAATTAATTTGAAAGACTTGGAGAATTTTCTGTTTTCCTGTCTGAACCCTGACTGATACATTATGCCCATAAAACATGTGCATACTTTGGGGAAAAAATATAAACGTAAAGCGGCTGCCTATCTTCTTTAAGGACCAGAAAGTTATACATGAAGCTTGTTCATTGCTTTTGGCATTCATTTCCCTCTGTGAGTTCCCAGAAAAGAACCAGCACCTCCAGTGTTGTGGCTTGCCACTAGAGGTGACACTCAGGTCACCCTCTGATCCCACAAGTGAGAACAGTGCCCTGTATAAAAGGCCACAATTAATTTTTATTGCACATACATGTGGGGAGATACCTGCTTGGCCTCCATGTGAGAGCCATAACTCTCTTAAATTGATGTGTCAGCGAACTAAAACTCAATATTTTTTTTCACACAGTATATTTTACAGTCAGAGGCCCTTCCCTAATCGGAATAAAGCAATTTGGCTCCCTGTCATTGCTCACTGAAAACATATGAGCTGGTTGGCATTTCTAGCAGCCCAGATTTATCAGGGTCTCTGATCTAGTGCACAGGAAGTTCAGGGCTGTGGCATGGACAAAAGTGGATTTTTTATGACGGCATTGTGCTGCATCTCTGCATAGCTAGATTTATCCCTTTCTTTCAGAAATATCTTTACTATCTTTAGTCCCAAATGCATTTCAGATGGAAAAGGTTCCACACCGTTTGCATGAGGGTTGGGGGTCATTCTTTCTGTACCTTCTAAGTTCTAACTCTCATTCTATTAAAAAAGTTCCCATGTTGCCCTCTTTGGCATCACGGATTTCTGGAAGATCAAGCTCCGAAGTGCTAAGTCTCCTGTGTGTTAGCCATCTGCAGCATTCCAGCTGGCCAAGGAGAGGACTTTCAGAGCTCCGGGGCCAAGGCCTTGTCTATAAGGCCTTGTAAATCTGTATCAGAACAGAGAAAACACTGACACCAGTGTGACTGCCATTCTTTGAGTAACTAGCAGACGTTGATAATGTCCCCTTAGTTCCTTGTGACTGTTCCTGTGCACCCCTCCGGCTTCACTGTGCTTTTGCTTTGAACTACCTACACCTGCTCTCCTTGGAATACTGTCCTCAGGCAACTGGAGCTACTCTGCACATGCTCATGGAAAGTCGGAAATGCCTGGGAGTTTCTGTCCCCCTGGGGGGCCCTTAGCCAGTGACGGATAGGTTAGGGAGCATGAAAAACCGGCTCCCTCGCCTGGAGTCAGGACAGACTCTCAGGTGTAATTTCTACTCCAGAGCTCCCCTGTGGGATCAGTCTGAGTAAGGGACTTTGCCTGACATGGAACTCTTGCTTGGCTTCCTTCCCTTCCCTGTCTTGCTTCCCTCACTCCATTACTGGTCTCCCCAGGGACCAATTCCTTAATAAATCACTTGTACCTGAATCCTTATCTCAGGGACTGTCTCTGAGGAACTCAAGCTAAGACAGTAAGTATGCTAAAAATTCCTTATTCCAATCACATATCTGATGCTACGATGTTTCTTCCAAGTGGTTATGAAGCATATTCTTAGTTGCGTCTAGAGATGGGCAGCTCACTACCACCAAAGGTAGAAACCTCATGGTGCAGGCAACTCCATATATCATAGAATTATAAAACGTAAATGCTGCGAACAATCTTGGAGGTCATCTAGACTAGTTTCAGTTTTGATGAGATGCTGATGATGTCTCACCCCATATTCTCTCAGCACATTGAGTCACCTGAACTATAGAACAATTTTTGGTGCACTGACAAGTTTCCCACCTCCAGCATTTACCCCTCTCTCCTGATGTCACTTTCCAGAACCATAGGTACAACACATAAATGTGGGGGAGTTAATATCCAAGGTGGGAACCCTAGGCAAGTAGGAAATTGGAGTCAGTGCATAAAAGCCTCAGTCCCCTCCCCATCATCCAGTGGAATGATTCCGAGATGTGTTGTCTCAGATGCCCCCCCCACAAGATGGAACCTCAGTTGCCCCGAGCCGTAATCTACTCCTTAACACACATTTATTAACTTTCCTTCCTCGCCTCCATCACTCTCCCCACTCCCTGCACTTGTGCTTCTTGGGATCACCTCACAAATAAATGCCCTCCACCCCAGTCCTGTCTCAGGGTCTGCTTGTGGAGGGGGGTGATTCAAACTAAGACAGAGGCCCAGAGAAGCCAAAGGACTTCAGTTTCCATTCATCCCTGAAGAATTCACTGAGCTGGCAGAGCCAATTCGGTGAAAGATCATGAGCTCCAGCCACTTGAGCTCCAGGCCAGGGCTCTCGACTTGATTCCATGCCCCATGAATTCATTTTGCTGAATATTTAAACTATTGTCTTGTTTGTTTGGTAATGCATTACTTGAAACTTTCTTCAATATATAATTTGCATATCTCATTTGCATAAGCACAGCATTGTATTTATATTTATGTCATATATTCTTTTTTTCAAGACACATTTCTACACCATAAATTGGATGGCTGCATTGGTTCATGTTACTCGCATTGCTAATGAAGGAGTGAGTTAGGCCTCCTAATCCTCAAGTCCACAAACATTAAGCCCGTTGCAGCCACAACAGCCTTACTAGGCTCTCCTAAGAGCTTAGCAGAGAGACCTCCAGACAAAATCGCTGTGCTTTATGCCATATGGCTTTGACCCCAACTCCCATGTACCCCTGTGTGGAATCTCTGGATCTGGAGGACAGGGCTGAGTCATGGCAAGCCACAGAATTCTGTTGCTCCCCTAGTCTAAGACCCAAACTAAAGCACACTCGTGTGTTCTCCTTTCCTCTACCCCATCCAATGCCTGCTGGGGTTCCTTGGGTGTAGGAAGGGCACCTCCTATGACATCAGTTACATGGGGGAAGAATTCTCAAAGTTTGCATACCAAGGGAAAGTCAAAGAGACCCCCATACAAAACCTTCTAACATCCAGACTAGGCACAATCAAAGGTTAGTTACCTGCCCACACACCTGGGTTCAATAATGTCCTTGCCCTTGACATGTCTCTACCAGTCTTCCTCCTCCCTAGTGGCTAGGAGGAGAGTGAAGCCTTGAGCTCCCTCTAGAGGTTACATGTTTCCACTTACTCTTTCTTCTGTAAATGTTGGGAGATCCTCAAAACAAAACAAAAAAAAACACTTATAGGGTCACTATGAGTCGGAATCAACTTGATGGTAATGGGTTTGTTTTTTTGGTTTATTGAGAAAAATTATGTATTTTTTATATATTTGTAATACATTTAGACCTAAGAATTGCATATATAAACCTAGCATGATTAAAAACAAAGTAAGAACTCTATTATCTGTGCAATGCTTAGAATAACATTTATAAAGAGTTTCTCAGTAAGTGCTACCATAGTCTCACTCTTGATTAACAAAATAATATATATATATAATATATATGATTAATAATTGGAAATGAAACAATATGAATGACTACTTAATAAAGAACAAAAGAACAACTTTTTTACACATACTGTTTTATGACATTGGTTAACAACCCCACAGCATGTCAACACTCTCTCTTCTTGAGCTTGGGCTCCTTATTACCAGCTTTTCTGTCCCCTTCTGCCTTCTAGTTCTTGCCTCTGGGCTGGTGTGCCCTTTTAGTCTTGTTTTGTTTTATGGGCCTGTCCAATCTTTGGTTGAAGGGCGAATCTCTGGAGTGACTTTAGTACTGAGATAAAAGGGTTTCAGGAGGCCAGACTCTTGGGGTTTCTCCAAGCTCTGTCAGACCAATAAGTCTGGTCTTTTCAGTCAGGTAGCTAACTGATACATGAGGAAATGCCCACGATCATTAGTCATTAGAGAAATGCAAATCAAAACTACAATGAGATTCCATCTCACTCCAACAAGGCTGGCATTAATCCAAAAAACACAAAATAATAAATGTTGGAGAGGTTGTTGTGGAAAGACTGGGACACTTACACACAGCTACTAGGAATGTTAAATGGTACAACCACTTTGGAAATCGATTTGGCGCTTCCTTAAGAAACTAGAATTACCATACGATCCAGCCATCCCACTCCTTGGAATATATCCTACAGAAATAAGAGCCTTTACACGAACAGATATATGCACACCCATGTTCATTGCAGCACTGTTTACAATAGCAAAATGATGGAAGCAACCAAGGTGCCCATCAACGGATGAATGGATAAATAAATTGTGGTATATTCACACAATGGAATACTATGCATCGATAGAGAACAGTGATGAATCTGTGAAACATTTCATAACATGGAGGAACCTGGAAGGCATTATGCTGAGTGAAATTAGTCAGTTGCAAAAGGACAAATATTGTATGAGACCACTATTACAAGAATTTGAGAAATAGTTTAAACAGAGAAGAAAATATTCTTTGATGGTTACGACAATAGGGAGGGAAGGAGGGAGAGGCGTATTCACTAATTAGAGAGCAGACAAGAACCATTTTAGGTGAAGGGAAAGACAACACACAATACAGGACAGGTCAGCACAACTGGACTAAACCAAAAGCAAAGAAGTTTCCTGAATAAACTGAACGCTTCAAAGGCCAGAGTAGCAGAGGTGGGGGTTTGGGGACCATGGTTTCAGGGGACATCTAGGTCCATTGGCATGATAAAATCTATTGAGAAAACATTCTGCATCCCGCTTTGGAGAGTGGCTTCTGGCAAGTGGCCATCTAAGATGCATCAATTGGTCTCAACCCACCTGGAGCAAAGGAGAATGAAGAACACCAAAGGCACAAGGTAATTATGAGCCCAAGAGACAGCATGGGCCACATAAACCAGAGACTACATCAGCCTGAGACCAGAAGAACTAGACGGTGCCTGGCTATAACCGATGACTGCCCTGACAGGGAACACAACAGAGAATCTCTGATGGAGCAGGAGAGCAGTGGGATGCAGACCTCAAATTCTCATTAAAAGACCAGACTTAATGGTCTGACTGAGACTAGAAGGACCCTGGAGGTCATGGTCCCCAAACCTCCTGTTAACCCAAGACAGGAACCATTCCCAAAGCCAACTCTTCAGACAGGGATTCGACTGGACTATAGGATAGAAAATGACACTGGTGAGGAGTGATCTTCTTGGATCAAGTAGACACATGAGACTATGTGGGCAGCTTCTGTCCGGAGGGGAGATGAGAGGGCAGAGGGCAGTCAGAAGCTGGCCGAATGGAAAAGAAAATAGAGAGTGAAGAGGAGTATGCTGTCTTATGGCGGGGGGGGAGAGCAACTAGGAGTATATAGCAAGGTTTATATAAATTTTGTATGAGAGACTGACTTGATTTGTAATCTTTCACTGAAAGCACAATAATTTTTTTTTTAAGTCTGGTCTTTTTTTTTTTAATAACTTTTATTAAGCTTCAAGTGAACGTTTACAAATCCAATCAGTCTGTCACATATAAGTTTGCATACATCTCACTCCCTACTCCCACTTGCTCTCCCCCTCTTGAGTCAGCCCTTTCAGTCTCTCCTTTCTTGACAATTTTGCCGGCTTCCCTCTCTCTCTATCCTCCCATCCCCCCTCCAGACAAGAGTTGCCAACACAATCTCAAGTGTCCACCTGATATAATTAGCTCACTCTTCATCAGCGTCTCTCTCCCACCCGCTGACCAGTCCGTTTCATTTCTGATGAGTTGCCTTTGGGGATGGTTCCTGTCCTGTGTCAACAGAAGGTCTGGGGAGCATGGCCGCCGGGATTCCTCCAGTCTCAGTCAGACCATTAAGTTTGGTCTTTTTATGAGAATTTGGGGTCTGTATCCCACTGATCTCCTGCTCCCTCAGGGGTCCTCTGCTGTGCTCCCTGTCAGGGCAGTCATCGATTGTGGCCAGGCACCAACTAGTTCTTCTGGTCTCAGGATGATGTAGGTCTCTGGTTCATGTGGCCCTTTCTGTCTCTTGGGCTCTTAGTTGTCGTGTGGCCTTGGTGTTCTTCATTCTCCTTTGCTCCAGGAGGGTTGAGACCAATTGCTGCATCTTAGATGGCCGCTTGTTAGCATTTAAGACCCCAGACGCCACATTTCAAAGTGGGATGCAGAATGATTTCATAATAGAATTATTTTGCCAATTGACTTAGAAGTCCCCGCAAACCATGTTCCCCAGACCCCCGCCCTTGCTCCGCTGACCTTTGAAGCATTCATTTTATCCCGGAAACTGCTTTTGGTCCAGTCCAATTGAGCTGACCTTCCATGTATTGAGTGTTGTCTTTCCCTTCACCTAAAGCAGTTCTTATCTACTGAGTAATCAATAAAAAACCCTCTCCCACCCTCCCTCCCTCCCCGCCTCGTAACCACAAAAGTATGTGTTCTTCTCAGGTTTACTATTTCTCAAGATCTTATAATAGTGGTCTTATACAATATTTGTCCTTTTGCCTCTGACTCATTTCGCTCAGCATAATGCCTTCCAGGTTCCTCCATGTTATGAAATGTTTCACAGATTCGTCACTGTTCTTTATCGATGCGTAGTATTCCATTGTGTGAATATACCACAATTTATTTACCCATTCATCCGTTGATGGACACCTTGGTTGCTTCCAAATTTTTGCTATTGTAAACAGAGCTGCAATAAACATGGGTGTGCATATATCTGTTTGTATGAAGGCTCTTGTATCTCTAGGGTATATTCCCAGGAGTGGGATTTCTGGGTTGTATGGTAGTTCTATTTCTAACTGTTTAAGATAACGCCAGATAGATTTCCAAAGTGGTTGTACCATTTTACAATCCCACCAGCAGTGTATGAGAGTTCCAATCTCTCCGCAGCCTCTCCAACATTTATTATTTTGTGTTTTTTGGATTAATGCCAGCCTTGCTGGTGTGAGATGGAATCTCATCGTAGTTTTAATTTGCATTTCTCTAATGGCTAATGATCGAGACCATTTTCTCATGTATCTGTTGGCTGCCTGAATATCTTCTTTAGTGAAATGTGTGTTCATATCCTTTGCCCACTTCTTGATTGGGTTGTTTGTCCTTTTGTGGTTGAGTTTTGACAGAATCATGTAGATTTTAGAGGTCAGGCGCTGGTCGGAGATGTCATAGCTGAAAATTCTTTCCCAATCTGTAGGTGGTCTTTTTACTCTTTTGGTGAAGTCTTTAGATGAGCATAGGTGTTTGATTTTTAGGAGCTCCCGGTTATCGGGTTTCTCTTCATCATTTTTGGTAATGTTTTGTATTCTGTTTATGCCTTGTATTAGGGCTCCTAGGGTTGTCCCAATTTTTTCTTCCATGATCTTTATCGTTTTAGTCTTTATGTTTAGGTCTTTGATCCACTTGGAGTTAGTTTTTGTGCATGGTGTGAGGTATGGGTCCTGTTTCATTTTTTTGCAAAGGGATATCCAGTTATGCCAGCACCATTTGTTAAAAAGGCTATCTTTTCCCCAGTTAATTGACACTGGTCCTTTGTCAAATATCAGCTGCTCATACGTGGATGGATCTATGTCTGGGTTCTCAATTCTGTTCCATTGGTCTATGTGTCTGTTGTTGTACCAATACCAGGCTGTTTTGACTTCTGTGGCTGTATAGTAGGTTCTGAAGTCAGGTAAGGTGAGGCCTCCCACTTTCTTCTTCTTTTTCAGTAGTGCTTTGTTTATCCGGGGCTTCTTTCCCTTCCATATGAAATTGGTGATTTGTTTCTCTATCCCCTTAAAATATGACATTGGAATTTGCATCGGAAGTGCATTAAATGTATAGATGGCTTTTGGTAGTATAGACATTTTTACTATGTTAAGTCTTCCTATCCATGAGCAGGGTATGTTTTTCCACTTAAGTATGTCCTTTTGAATTTCTTGTAGTAGAGCTTTGTAGTTTTCTTTGTATAGGTCTTTTACATCCTTGGTAAGATTTATTCCTAAGTATCTTATCTTCTTGGGGGCTACTGTGAATGGTATTGATTTGGTGATTTCCTCTTCGGTGTTCTTTTTGTTGATGTAGAGGAATCCAAGTGATTTTTGTATGTTTATTTTATAACCTGAGACTCTGCCAAACTCTTCTATTAGTTTCAGTAGTTTTCTGGAGGATTCCTTAGGGTTTTCTGTGTATATAATCATGTCATCTGCAAATAGTGATAACTTTACTTCTTCCTTGCCAATCCGGATACCTTTTATTTCTTTGTCTAGCCTAATTGCCCTGGCTAAGACTTCCAGCACGATGTTGAATAAGAGCGGTGATAAAGGGCATCCTTGTCTGGTTCCCGTTCTCAAGGGAAATGCTTTCAGGTTCTCTCCATTGAGAGTGATATTGGCTGTTGGCTTTGCATAGATGCCCTTTATTATGTTGAGGAATTTTCCTTCAATTCCTATTTTGGTAAGAGTTTTTATCATGAATGGGTGTTGGACTTTGTCAAATGCCTTTTCTGCATCAATTGATAAGATCATGTGGTTTTTGTCTTTTGTTTTATTTATGTGATGGATTACATTAATGGTTTTTCTGATATTAAACCAGCCTTGCATACCTGGTATAAATCCCACTTGATCAGGGTGAATTATTTTTTTGATGTGTTGTTGGATTCTATTGGCTAGAATTTTGTTGAGGATTTTTGCATCAATGTTCATGAGGGATATAGGTCTATAATTTTCTTTTTTTGTAATGTCTTTACCTGGTTTTGGTATCAGGGAGATGGTGGCTTCATAGAATGAGTTGGGTAGTATTCCATCATTTTCTATGCTTTGGAATACCTTTAGTAGTAGTGGTGTTAACTCTTCTCTGAAAGTTTGGTAGAACTCTGCAGTGAAGCCGTCCGGGCCAGGGCTTTTTTTTGTTGGGAGTTTTTTGATTACCGTTTCAATCTCTTTTTTTGTTATGGGTCTATTTAGTTGTTCTACTTCTGAATGTGTTAGTTTAGGTAGGTAGTGTTTTTCCAGGAATTCATCCATTTCTTCTAGGTTTTCAAATTTGTTAGAGTACAATTTTTCGTAGTAATCTGAAATGATTCTTTTAATTTCATTTGGTTCTGTCGTGATGTGGTCCTTCTCGTTTCTTATTCGGGTTATTTATTTCCTTTCCTGTATTTCTTTAGTCAGTCTAGCCAATGGTTTATCAATTTTGTTAATTTTTTCAAAGAACCAGCTTTTGGCTTTGTTAATTCTTTCAATTGTTTTTCTGCTCTCTAATTCATTTAGTTCAGCTCTAATTTTTAGTATTTGTTTTCTTCTGGTGCCTGATGGATTCTTTCGTTGCTCACTTTCTATTTGTTCAAGTTGTAGGGACAGTTCTCTGATTTTGGCTCTTTCTTCTTCTTGTATGTGTGCATTTATTGATATAAATTGGCCTCTGAGCACTGCTTTTGCTGTGTCCCAGAGGTTTTGATAGGAAGTATTTTCATTCTCGTTGCTTTCTATGAATTTCCTTATTCCCTCCTTGATGTCTTCTATAACCCAGTCTTTTTTCAGGAGGGTATTGTTCATTTTCCAAGTATTTGATTTCTTTTCCCTAGTTTTTCTGTTATTGATCTCTAGTTTTATTGTCTTGTGGTCTGAGAAGATGCTTTGTAATATTTCGATGTTTTGGATTCTGCAAAGGTTTGTTTTATGACCTAGTATGTGGTCTATTCTAGAGAATGTTCCATGTGCGCTAGAAAAAAAAGTATATTTTGCAGCAGTTGGGTGGAGAGTTCTGTATAAGTCAATGAGGTCAAGTTGGTTGATTGTTGTAATTAGATCTTCCGTGTCTCTGTCGAGCTTCTTACTGGATGTCCTGTCCTTCTCCGAAAGTGGTGTGTTGAAGTCTCCTACTATAATTGTGGAGGTATCTATCTCACTTTTCAATTCTGTTAAAATTTGATTTATGTATCTTGCAGCCCTGTCATTGGGTGCATAAATATTTAATATGGTTATGTCTTCCTGATCAATTGTCCCTTTTATCATTATATAGTGTCCTTCTTTATCCTTTGTGGTGGATTTAAGTCTAAAGTCTATTTTGTCAGAAATTAATATTGCTACTCCTCTTCTTTTTTGCTTATTGTTTGCTTGATATACTTTTTTCCATCCTTTGAGTTTTAGTTTGTTTGTGTCTCTAAGTCTAAGGTGTGTCTCTTGTAGGCAGCATATAGATGGATCGTGTTTCTTTATCCAGTCTGTGACTCTCTGTCTCTTTATTGGTGCATTTAGTCCATTTACATTCAGGGTAATTATAGATAAATAAGTTTTTAGTGCTGTCATTTTGATGCCTTTTTATGTGTGTTGTTGACAATTTCATTTTTCCACATACTTTTTAGTGCTGAGGTGTTTTTCTTAGTAAATTGTGAGATCCTCATTTTCATAGTGCTTGACTTTATGTTAGTTGAGTCGTTACGTTTTTCTTGGTTTTTATCTTGAGTTATAGAGTTGTTATACCTTTTTGTGGTTACCTTATTATTTACCCCTATTTTTCTAAGTAAAAACCTAACTTGTATTGTTCTATATCGCCTTGTATCACTCTCCATATGGCAGTTCAATGCCTCCTGTATTTAGTCCCTCTTTTTGATTATTGTGATCTTTTACCTATTGACTTCCATGATTCCCCGTTATGTGTATTTTTTTAATTAATCTTAATTTGTTTGTTTTTGTGATTTCCCTATTTGAGTTGATATCAGGACGTTCTGTTTTGTGACCTTGTGTTGTGCTGATATCTGATATTATTGGTTCTCTGACCAAACAATATCCTTTAGTATTTCTTGTAGCTTTGGTTTAGTTTTTGCAAATTCTCTAAACTTGTGTTTGTCTGTAAATATCTTAATTTCGCCTTCATATTTCAGAGAGAGTTTTGCTGGATATATGATCCTTGGCTGACAGTTTTTCTCCTTCAGTGTTCTGTATATGTCGTCCCATTCCCTTCTTGCCTGCATGGTTTGTGCTGAGTAGTCAGAACATATTCTTATTGAGTCTCCCTTGAGGGAAACCTTTCTTTTCTCCCTGGCTGCTTTTAAAATTTTCTGTTTATCTTTGGTTTTGGTGAGTTTGATGATAATATGTCTTGGTGTTTTTCTTTTTGGATCAATCTTAAATGGGGTTCGATGAGCATCTTGGATAGATATCCTTTCGTCTTTCATGATGTCAGGGAAGTTTTCTGTCAGGAGTTCTTCAACTATTTTTTATGTGTTTTCTATCCCCCCTCCCTGTTCTGGGACTCCAATCACCCACAGGTTATCCTTCTTGATAGAGTCCCACATAATTCTTAGGGTTTCTTCATTTTTTTAAATTCTTTTATTTGATTTTTTTTCAGCTATGTTGGTGTCGATTCCCTGGTCCTCCAGATGTCCCAGTCTGCATTCTAATTGCTCGAGTCTGCTCCTCTGACTTCCTAGTGCGTTGTCTAATTCTGTAATTTTATTTTTAATCTTTTGGATTTCTACATGTTGTCTCTCTATGGATTCTTGCAACTTATTAATTTTTCCACTATGTTCTTGAATAATCTTTTTGAGTTCTTCAACAGTTTTTTCGGTGTGTTCCTTGGCTTTTTCTGCAGTTATCCTAATTTCATTTGTGATATCATTAAGCATTCTGTAAATTAGTTTTTTATATTCTGTATCTGATAATTCCAAGATTGTATCTTCATTTGGGAAAGATTTTGATTCTTTTGTTTGGGGGGTTGGAGAAGCTGTCATGGTCTGCTTCTTTAAGTGGTTTGATATGGATTTTTGTCCCCGAGCCATCACTGGGAAACTAGTTTTTCCAGAAAATCCGCTAAAAAAAAATGCAGTCAGATCCCTATCGGAGTTCTCCCTCTGGCTCAGGCTATTCAGATGTTAATGAAGCCGCCTGGGGAGGGTGGGGGAGGGAACAGAGAGATAGGAGAGTAGCACCTCAGAATATAGCCAGAGTTGCTTGTCTTGCTTGGAATGACTATTATATCTGAGACTCCGCGGGGCGCATCGCCTATGTGTGCTGGCTGTGTGGAGATTGCCCCCGGGGAGTCTGGCCCGCTGGAGTCACGGTCAGATCCTCCGCTTCCAGCCCCACGCCCAGCGTCAAGGCTCCCCTACTGGGATGATGCACTCTCGACTCCAAAATCAGTCGCTGCCTCCCGGGGACTTCTCGTCCCTCCAGCCGCGTGGCCGTGCCGCCCCCGAGAACCAGTTGGGCCTCCTCCCGGGGTTAGTTCAGATGGGTGGAGCAGCTCCCCGTGCTTGTGCCGTGACCGAGTGTCCCGGCTGGTACGCTGTTCTCCCCGCTCCAATACCAGTCGCTGCCTCCCAGGGACTTCTCCTACCGGCTGCGTCCCACGCCGCCCGCGCGACCGGGCTGGTCCCCTTCCCGGGGTTAGTTCAGGGGGGTGGAGCAACTCTCCGTGTTTATGCTGTACCTGCGTCCAGTCCAAATCCCTGTGGGACAGTTCCCCGGCTCGGACGCTGCTCTTTCTGCTCCAAGACCAGTCACTGCCTCCTGGGGACTTCTCCCACCGGCTGCGTCCCACGCCGCCCGCGGAACTGGCTGGTCCCCCTCCCGGGGTTAGTTCAGGGGGGTGGAGCAGCTCTGTGTGCTTGTGCTGTACCTGACTGGTACGCTGGCTCCAGGCTCTGGAAACAATCGCTGCTTCCCCGTATTAGTTCGTTCTCCGTCTCTAAATCTGTGTTTGTTGTTCAGGGTTCATAGATTGTTATGTATGTGATCGATTCACTTGTTTTTCCGTGTCTTTGTTGTAAGAGGGATCCGAGGTAGCGTCTGCCTAGTCCGCCATCTTGGCTCCGCCCAAGTCTGGTCTTTTTTTGTGAGTTATTATTTTGTTCTACATTTTTCTCCAGCTCTGTCTGGGATTCTCTATTGTGATCCCTGTCAAAGTAGTCAGTGGTGGCAGCCGGGCAACATTTAGTTGTACTGGACTCAGTCTGATGGATGCTGTGGTAGTTGTGGTCCATTAGTCCCTTGGACTAATTTTTCCCTTGTATGTTTAGTTTTCTTCATTCTCCTATTCCCTTCTCTCTAAGGGGTGAGACCAGTGGACTATCTTAGATGGCCGCTGACAGGCTTTTTTTTTTTATTGTACTTTAGTTGAAGGTTTACAGAACAAACTCGTTTCTCATTAAACAGTTAGTACACATATTGTTTTTTGACGTTGGTTAACAGCCCCACAGCATGTCAACACTCTCCCTTTCCACCCTGAGTTCCCTATTACCAGGTTTCCTGTTCCCTCCTGCCCTCTAATCCTTGTCCCTGGGCTAGTATGCCCCTTTAGTCTTGTTTTGTTTTATGGGCCTGTCCAATCTTTGGCTGAAGGGTAAACCTCAGGAGTGACTTCACTACTGAACTGAAAGGGTGTTGAGGGATCATAGTCTCAGTGTTTCTCCAGTCTCTGTCAGGCCAGCAAGTCAGGTCTTTCTTTTTGAGGTAGAATTTTGTTCTACATTTTTCTCCAGCTCTTTCTGGGACCCTCTATTGTGATCCCTGTCAGAGTCATCAGTGGTGGTAGCTAGGTACCATCTAGTTGTACTGGACTCAGTCTGGTGGAGGCAGTGGTAGATGTGGTCCGTTAGTCATTTGGACTAATCTTTCCTTTATATCTTTAGTTTTCTTCATTCTTCCTTTCTTCCGAAGCAGTGAGACCAATGCAGTATCCTAGATGGCCGCTCATGGGCTTTTAAGACCCCAGATGCTACTCACCAAAGTAGAATATAGAACATTTTCTTTATAAACTATGTTATGCAAATTGAGCTAGATGTTTCCTGAGACCATGGTCCCCACAGCCCTCAGCCCAGCAATTCGGTCCCTCAGGGAGTTTGGATGTGTCTATGGAGCACTCACCCACCATTCTGAGCTCCAGATGAACAAAAACTGGGAGATGTGAGAGATGTGGACTGTACTACTCCCTGTGGTCACCAAAGGGCCAAAAAAACTCTCTGCAAGTAATACAGCTACAGAAATAAGCCTTGAATATTTGTATTATGTTTACTGGGTATGTGGTAAATAAGAAGGTTTATGGCCTGATGGAAAAAAAACCATCCAATCCAAATGTAGAAGTCTGAACTTCAAATTACATCTTAATCACTAGCTAGCAGACTGACCTCAGAAAAGTCACTTAATATTTCTGAGCCATAAATTTCTTTATGGTGATGTGGAGCTCACAAAATGGCTGTTGAGTATCATGTGAAAGAATGTACAGAATTGGAAACTTGACCCATTTTGTACCCATCAATGAATGGGCTATTTCTACTGAGGGGCCACAATAGATATGCAAATATGAAGACTGTTTTGGGGTCTGAGGAGAGGGGGCCTGATCATCAGACGTGGTTTACTTAACATCTTTTTTGAGGAAATAATAATACTGGCTTAGATAGATAGATAATAGGTAAACAGATACATGATTGATAGACAGATGATAAATAGGTAGGTAGGTAGACAAATGATCTTCAGACTGTAAAATCCATGTGGACAGGAATTTGCTTGCTTTGCTCCTTAAACATGCATCTAACACAGAACAGGTGATAAATAAATATTTATTAAGTGACTAATTTGCTATTTCTTATGTACTTGTCTTTCAAGTTCCCACAGCAGGAAAGACAATCCCCCAAAGAAGAGCCCTTACGATTTTTAAAAGAGAAGTGAAGGTAGCTCATATAGAAGCATGCTCCAGGTATAGGCAGAACAGACATTTATTCTTGGGCATAGGGTGGTGTCCAGGTCCTGGCACTGAAAGCAAAGAGGTGACTTCAGAGGAGAGAAGCTCCAGCAGGACCCATTTTTCTGCATTGCTGGAGTGGAGAGTGGGGCTTCAAACACCATGAGCACAGAATGTCCAGGGTAAGATGGGGACTAAGTATGGCTCCTTCTTGTCAGCCTAAGAGGTGCTCCATCAAGTCAATACATCAGTACACATCCTGGGTGCCCTAAGACATGGCCCTAGGAAGAGAAGAGCCTGGGTCAACCCAACCCCAAACCAAGCAGATGCTAGAGCCTGGAGGGGTCCCTGCTCAGGAAGAGCCTCCTGGCTTCAGGATGACCTCCTCAGAACACTGGTGAAATGCTTACTGTAGGTGGAACAACACAGCTGGACAAATGGCTCTTGTTTCCAGACACCTGACTGGGTGGGGGGTGTCCAAGAGATGTGTGAGGAGAGGAAGTGGAGATGGCAGGCAACTTTGTAAAGGAGCTTTGCTATAAAGGGATGAGGAGAAATGGAGAGGTGTGTGCATCAGGAAGGATTTTCTTTTTTAATGGGAGGTATTGCGGCATGCTTTTTTGCTGATGGAGATGACGTAGTATAAAGAGAAGAATGGATGAAGCACAAAAAAGAGAGGAGATAGTGCCAGGAGCAAAGCCTTGAATAAGCAAGAGGGGATGGGGTTTAACTCACACTTAGAGGAGTTGGCCTTGGATAGAAGAACAGAGTTTATCCATTTTATCAGAAGGAAAGGCAAAGTTTTTGAATATAGATGCAGGTAAGTAGACAGATGGGGTGGTGGAAAGTGGGAAAGTTCTCTTCTGATTGTTTCTCTCAGGGAAAAAAGAAATAAGGTCATCAGGTGAGAAGGAGAAAAAATGGGGGGGAAATTTCTTGAACTTTGAGAAGCTATGAAATAGTCATTTCAGAGAGAGGAAGAGAATGAATTGGCTGGGGAAATGGGAGAAGGTTGCCTGCCTGGCTGCCCTGAGGGTCCACTTGAAGTCTATGATCATAAATTGCAAGTGGGACCACTCAGAAATGGTTAAGGGTTTTTCTCCAGCTACATCTAGCTATTTAAGAGCTGGGATAGAAGAGGTGATGGGTTGGAATTTTAAAAGGCTTTAGAACCTATAAAGGGTTTTGGGTTAAGCTTATTTAGAACAGGGGAGCAAAACAATGGAATTGAGAGAACTTAGGAGTTGACAGTATGTACAAGGAGTGGTTATGGGAATGGACTGTAGGCTCTCAGGTGAAAAAGGAGAGGGAGGAAGTGAAGGGGAGAAGGAGTAGTGAAAAGTTGGCACAGTGACTAGACTGGGAGACCTACAGTGGTCCAAGATTGATTGCAGTCAGAGCACTAGAGGGAGTGAACTGATAAGATCATAAGTGGTGGTCAGAAAGTGGGAAGCTTAAAACTAAGGTTTGAAAATTGAACAGTTCTTGTCAATGAGACCTTGGCAAAGGGTAGTTACCATGAAAATGGTAAAGACCCCAGGAAATAAGGATGTCAAGGAAACAAGAAGCCATAGTGCTGGAAGGAGTCTCTATGTGTATGTTGAAATTGCCAAGAGTTAAAGAAGTAGTGGTAGAAAGACAATGATATTTAGTGAAAGTGGGTGGGGTGTCGGGTCTGATCAAAGTATGGAAATGATTGCAACAAGGAGAGTGTGGTGACCATAAGATGCATCTCTTAGACCTGTGACTGCCCAGAGTATGATTGACCTATATATAGTCCCAGCCGCCAAACTCTGAGATTCATCACCTCAGTGAAGCCATGCCCATGAGCCCACGCACAGCAGCGACACTAACATAGACCCATTCCTGGGAGATACCAACTCCTCTGACTGGCAACTTTGACTCAAGGATTCCCGTTCAGCTTGGCCAAAACTTTTTTAGAATTACACTGTACTCTAAGATTTTTCCTACCCACACTCCTTTCTTCCCTCTCTCCTCCACAGGATCGAACCTGCATGGTCCTTTGAGGGCTCTCTCCTTCTCCTCCAGCTCCCCCTCCATTTTTACCCCTCAGGTGGTAGGGGGTTTCCTCAATAAATCTCTTGTATGTTTAATCCTGCCTTGGCATCACCTTCTCAGAGGACCTGATATAATATAGAGAGGAAATGGGGAGTGTGGCCTATGAGAATTGCTTCCAAGGATCTCTTTGCTTTGGAGAGGAGGGAAGGACAAAATGATCTGTAAGTAGCAATGAGGAGCATGGAGGATATTTTTCCCTCCTCCAGGCTCAGGGATTCATGAGGTTTGGGTGTGGCAGTGGGGTGGGTAAACACTATCCCTCTTGTAAGGACTCAAGGCGGGGAAGTGTCCTCAGGATTCAGACCAAATTCAGTTAGGAAAAATGTGCAAGGGACATTCTGATAAGCCCTGACCTGGCCACCTAGCCTGATGACACCAGTGCAGTCCTGACTGGGTGCCATAATCCTAACTCAGGCGTGTTGTATATGCTGCAGAGGCAGCTGAACACCATAATACCCAGGTGGGCATCCCATGTGCACAGGAGACCACCCATATCCCTTCTGGGGCTTGCCTGGCCAACAAACCCAGCTATCACCAGCTACTCAGCAACACTTACAGATTTTGCTTTTCTAATACGGGGCAGCCCTTTGTCTTTGAAAGATCCGCCCTATTTCTCCTTCTGTTTACTTCATCTCCCAGAGCCCAGACTCTCTGTGAGATCCAAGTATCCACTTGACAATAAAAGTTCTTCAAGAAGAGCTCAACTTTTAGTCTTTATTTTATTTTCTTTGATAGTTTAGAGAAAAGCTTGAGAATATAAGCAATTTTGTGGATGAAGATAATGAGTTCCAGAGGACAGAGCTGAAGGGTTCAAGTGGTTGGTGAGGGGTGGGAGTTTGAGTCAGCCATTTGGGGAGAGGAGTCCTGGGGATAAGAAACCTGGAGGGCCAAGACCAAAATCTGTGGGGATGTGGGGCATGATGGGATAAGTCCTCATGGTCTCTTGGCTGGGGGTGGCAGTAGTAACTGTGGTCTCCTTGGGACCTGTGTGGGTACGTCATTAAAGGTCAAGTGGGGAGAACACCAGGAGACCACAGAGCTCCCTGAACTCCTCTTCAGGCCTATTTTGGTCATCATCAAGGCCAGTGAAGAGCCACACCTCCAAGAACACATTGATCCCTGTATGCCTTGCCCATGCAGTGTCCAACAAAAATTCATCACGTACCTACTATGTGACAGGCACTGTGCTAAGTGTAGGGGGCATATCAGCAAATAAGATACTGCCCCAACCTTCAGGGTTGCTTAAAATGCAGAGAAGGAAACCCAGAAAGAAAACTAAACAATTATAATAGGGTGGGAGAAGTTCTTTTGGGGTTCAAAGATGGATAGATGTATGAGGGCTGCTAACCAACCTTGAGGTTTCTGACCTGACCCCTTCCTAACCAGGCCTTCCAGGGACCAAAGGCAATGCCAGTCCCTGTGGCTGTGCTGCCATCACTTGTTGCCAGCCCTTCCTTTTCTGCCAAGTGTTAAGACATCGGCTTGTTGTCCACTGCTCTACTTTCTGAGGCTCAACGCCTGCCGGTCTAGATCCCCTCCTGGATGTGTGTGTTTTCTATCAATCCTGACTTAGTCATTGCTGCCCCTTGTGCCTCCCATGCCCTCACAAGACTGATGCCTTTATTTAATTTAATTAATTTATTTCTTTATTGCCAGAGGTTTTGGAATTCTCTTACCAAGGTCCCTAATGACAAATTGTGACCAAAAATATATTTATCTTGATGGAAGAAGCTTCATCTTTTCTTTTTTTTTGGTCTAAAATTATCTGATCTGTTTTGAACTAAGGAGTTTATGGCTTCAAGATCTGTGTCCCTCTTCCCAATATATGCACTCCTTTCACTTTTTTTCTTTTTGTTTTCTTTTTTTACTCCTCGTTTCCCACTCTCCCCAGACTCTGCTCACCACTAATCTTCTCTTGTCTTGACAGATTTGCCTATTCTAGATATTTCACATAAGTGGGATCATACAATATTTGTCCTTTTGTATCTTATTTCACTCAGCATATGTCTTCAAGGTTCATTCATGTCATCGAGTGTATCAGAACTTTATTTCTCTTTATGGCTGAATAATATTCCATTGTATAGTTATACCACATTTTGTTTATCCATTCATTTCCCAAGGAAATTCTGTCCCCAGAATTTTGTCTGGCATCTCAATTGTGCACTTTGCCCGGGGCAGCCACAAGCTCCTCAGTTCACCTTAGAGTGCCTTAGGTTATGCCTGCTGCTCCTACACCCAGAGAGACCCCCAAGAAAGATGCAACAGAGACAAGCACTTTCCTTTGGTCCTTTAGGTAGTCATATGACTGATTCAAACAGGCAAAAACCCTAGTTTGTTAGTAAGATACACTCTGCTAACCCCAGAACCAGGGACCAAGATCCCAAGCTGGAAATGCAGCTGCTGCTTCAAGCCAGCTGCTGAGGTGGGGTGGGGGGAGGTTGGTGCTCAAACCAGTATCAAAAAAGCCCCAGTCTTCCTACTTTTCTGACACTCCTTTGCTTGGCTGTGGTGATTCCCCAACTGTTCACCAGCGTTCCGACAAAGCTAGCACTGTCATTTTCTGCTTGCCATCTCCCCCGCTCTCGGTGGGAGGACAGGAATGTGGAACTTCTTACTCTGCCATCATGGTTACAGTCTCCTGGATCCCCTCCTGTTGCTTGCTGCTAGTGTAACTTTCTCTCTTTAGACATCCTGGTATATTGCCTGAAAATACAGCCACCAGCAATTTCTCCTATCCTGTATATGCACGACATTCCTCTCCCCTTGGATCTGGACTGGCCTTAGGACTTTCATTCACCAACAGGATGCAGTGAAAGTAACACTGTGCCAGTTCTAGGTCTAGGCCTTAAAAGGCCTGTCAGCTCTCTTGTTACCTTGACTTACCATGTAAAGAAGTCCAGGCCACCCAATTAGAGAGAGAGGCTATGTGGAAAGCCCGTATGGAGGAGGACTGAGGTGCCCAAGCCAACAGTCAGAACCAAGTCTCCAGATATATAGTAAGGCCATCTTGAACCTTCTAGCCCACAACCAGACAACACAGCCATGTGAGTGAGCTTAGCTAATACCATATGGAGCAGAGATGAGCCATCCCTCCCAAGTCCTGCCTGCAGGTAAACACAATCAGGTTGGTAATTGTCCCTGTGTCTGAGCACTAGTGTAGTGGCCAGATGGTCATTATATCAGGAATGGTAGAAACTCGGTAACTGTTCACTAGCCTCATTTCCTCTTCACCCTGGACATACAACTACGTTTCCCAGGCTTTCTTGTAGTTAGGTGAGGCCACATGACTGAGTTCTAGCAATGGACCATGAAAGAAGGATGCATGTCATTTCCAGACCTGGTCCATGAAGACCTCCTACAGGATTCTTTAAGCTTTCCCCCCTAATCTTAGCTTCATCCAGATGGATGACCTTGAAAGTCATTTGTTGAAAATGGTAGATCCACAAGACAGAAGGAGCCTGGGTCTCTCAATTCCTTTAGAGGGAAACCTTCCACCGATCAAGGATATCTGTTCTGAACTTTAACTGAGCTGGAAATAATCTTCTATTATGTTTGAGTATTACACATGTTGGGGTTTGTTTCTTACAGTAGTTATCATTACCTTAATTAACAAACCAGGTGTTTCTGATACAGAAAGTACATTTTTAAGATCGTTAAATTGGAATTTAAAGCAAAAAGGAAATATTGGAGAATGTACTTGTCTTAGTCATCTAGTGTTGCTATAACAGAAATACCACAAGTGGATGGCTTTAGCAAAGAAGTTTATTTTCTCACAGTAAAGTAGGTCAAAAGTCCAAATTCAGGGTGTCAGCTCCAGGGGAAGGCTTTCTCTGTCGGCTCTGGAGGAAGGTCCTTGTCTTCAATCTTCCCCTGGTCGAGGAGCTTCTCAGGCGCAGGGACCCCAGGTCCAAAGGACGTGCTGTGCTCCTGGTGCTGCTTTCTTGGTGGTATGAGGTCCCCAACTCTCTGCTTGCTTCCCTTTCCTTTTTATCTCTTAAGAGATAAAAGGTGGTGCAGGCCACACCCCAGGCAAAGTCCCTTTACCTTGGATCAGGGAGGTGACCTGAGTAAGGGTGGTGTTACAACCCCACCATAATCCTCTCAACATAAAACTACAATCACAAAATAGGGGACAACCACGCAATACTGGGAATCATGGCCTAACCAAGTTGATATACACATTTTTGGGGGGACACAATTCAATCCATGACAGCACTCTATGCACAATATGAAGAAAATCCATACTGGAATAACTAAGCAGTTAAATTAAACAAACAAATTTAGTCTGGGTAGTGTTGACCCAAGGCTGTCTCAAGTACCACCCCCACCCTCCTCCAGCTTTCCCTTACTGTTGGATCCACAAGCAGTCAAAGGCCAGCCCAGGCCTGAGAAGGCCCTGACAGAGACAGGAACTATCTCAGCAACATGTGCCCTTTAATCTAATGGGGCTTAGAATTCTGTCACCCCGGGGGCTCAGTCATCCCTTTCCCAAGCCAACTTTGGTGCTGACCAGACCTGGTTCCCAAATTAGCTCAGGGTCCTGCAAGTCATGGTGTTGACTTTTCTTCTCTATTCCAGGCACTTGAATCAGCCAATAGGATTGGAATCCTGCCTAGGATCCCACTCTTATTTTTGGCTAGTTGTTTCATTGTTTCCTCTTCCTTTGCCCAGACCAAAGACCTATCCTAAAACCAAAGTTATCTGGCACCTTAATATCCGGTCTGCCTCTTTCTATTCCCTGAACTTCCCCAGGGATGGGATATAACTCTGTGTCCCCAGCTCAATGGTTGCAGATGTCTTTGTAGATATCCAGATGTCCTCAGATGTCCCTGAGGATTTCATCAACTTCTGAAGTTCCTCCTGTGACCCACATGAAAAGTTCTTGAAGTAGGACAAGGCTGTGATGTCCCTTGGACACTGCCCAAGACTTTTGGATGTCTTCTCTAAGGTGGCTGAACATTTTCTCAGGTATACATTTTATCACTTCCTGCAGGCTTAGGGCTGCTGAGTGACTTATAAGACTGCATGTTTGAGTCTGCTCAAGGCACGCCACTGTGCTTCTGTCTTAGTCTCTTTTTGTTATCTCCAGCCTTCCACAGCCTCCTTTTTCTGGTCTCACCTTGTCCTCATCCATTCCCACCAACTCACCTGGCAGGTACCTCATGCAGTGTCTTTATTTTGTTATGCCTTGCAGTAGTCCCTACTGATGCTCTACTCACATCCTCCCCAGCCCACTTCTAGGGTCCCCTGTAGCTGGAGTCATAAGTTCCCATGCACATGCTCTCTGACTGCTTCCCACCTCAAGCACCTGTATCTCTCTGCTTCTCTGACTCAGAATTTCTCTTGCACCAAAGGAGCTTGCTCAGCCCAAAGCAAGGATAGCCCAGAAGTACTGAGGATTTGATGCTCCCAAAGGGGCAAACTTTAGTCAATGAGGAGCCAGAGTCAGTGGATTACATACTTCAGCTTCCTCAATGAGACAATCTGGAGGGATAGTAGTTGGTTGGATGATGGTCTCTCAAAAGATATGGCCACTTGGAACCTGTGAGTGTTAACTTATTTGGGAAAAGGGTCTCTGCAAACCTAGTTAAGAATCTCAAGATGAGATCATCCTGGATTAAGGTGGACTCTAAATCCAATGGCGAGTGTCTTTGTAAGAGAAGAGAAGGGAAGAAGACAGACAAAGGAAAAGGTGAAGATGGAAGCAGAGACTGGAGTGAAGCCAAGGAACTCCAAGGATTGTCAGTACACAGCAGAAGCTAGGAGAGAGGCACTGGACAGTTCTCCCTCAGAGCATCTACAAAAATCAGCTCGTTTAACACCTTAATTTCGGAGCCCTGGTGGCGCAGTGGTTAAGAGCTCAGCTGCTAACCAGAAGGTCGGCATTTCGAATCCACCAGCTGCTTCTTGGAAACCCTATAAGGCAGACTCGCTCTGTTCTATAGGGTCACTATGAGTTGGAATTGACTCCATGGCAACAGGTTTTTGTTTTTTAACACCTTAATTTCAGAACTTTGCCCTCCAGAACTGTGAGTGAATAAATTTCTGTTGTAAGCCACCCACTTTATTGTAATTTGTTACGGCAGCCTTAGGAAACTAAGCTACTTGGGATCACCCTCAAATAAACAGCCTGCATCCAAGTCCTCATCTCTGGGCCTGCTTTTGGGAGAAGCAAAAATAAGACATGTATATTACAGGGAATGCTTCTGCCAGTAATTCAAGATCTGGCTGCTAATATTATCACCGGGGTTTGCTGCCCTCTCTGCAAACTCATAAACACTCTATCATTAGGCTAACTCGCTTTGTCCTTCTTCTTCTCTTCCTCCTCTTCTTATTCTTTCTCATGGGTCTGGTTTCTTTCAGCCAGTGGCTTTTGATTCATTCACTCCATCTATATGGTTGGAGAGAGGATTCATCTATCCCTTAGTGTATCAGTTTCCTCAGCTGCCATAACAAATTACCACAAAGTGGGTGGCTTACAATGATAAATTTATTTTCTCACAGTTCTAGAGGCTAGAAGTCTAAATTCAGGGTGTTAGCAGGGCTATGCTCCCTCTGAGGGCTGTACGGGAAGATCCTTCCTTGTCTCCCCGTTTCTGGTAGCCTCAGGCATCCCTTGGTTTGTGGCTGCATAATTCCAAACTTTGCCTCTGTCTTCACCTGGCCACCTTCCTTCTGCATCTCTCTGTCTCTTCTTTTTATACAGACACCAGTCGGATTAGATTAGGGCCCACCCAACCCAGTATGACCTTATGCTAACTTCACTAATTATGTCTTCAAAGACACTATTTCCAAATAAGCTCACATTCCCAAGTACCATGGATTAGGACTTGAAGGCATTTCTTTGGAGGGCACAAATCAACCCATAACATTTAGGAAACAAACAAACAAAAAATTGATGCCGGAAAGGTTGGCCTTATAGGAATGCTCTGAGAAATACCATTTCTTGAGGAAACAATGCAACAAGCAAAGTCACCTTTTTCTATGGTACTTTCAGTTTCTTTATCTTCAAAGCATCTCAAAGCTATAATGGTTCAAATGCAACTCATGATCTCAGCACTTTAGGCTTTTAAGCCTGAACTGCCTATTCCATCAAGGTCATGCTGGGACCTCCCTGAATAGTGTGTCCTTCCCTCTGGGTCTATTTGACCTTTGGATTCCAGCCATGTCCACCACTGGCTCAGCCTGCTACTGACAGGGTCATGGGTGGGACGAATGTGTTTGTTCCTCTTCATGTATCCAAGGCTGTGTCTTTGAGCACATTCCAAAGCAGTGGGGTTTGGACATTAGTTGCTGACCTTGATTTTTTTGAGCTGCTTGTTCTTCTCTGTCAGAACTCGTTATAGATATTTAAAGTGAACTGTTAGTTACACATAAAAGTGCAGGAAAGTTTACAGTTAGACAGGAGTCCAAAGTCAATTCATTTATCACCTGCCATCTATTTTCTAGTTTAGGTGAGAAAGGTGCATTTGCCCTGCTTTTATTTTGATTTGTTTCCATTCTAATTCAAAAGTTTGAGTTAACACATCTGCTCTGATGCCATTTTGCTTTCCCACATGTAGAATTCTTGACCCTTGGATGGAGTGGGCAAAGGCCAGGGTAGGAAAGTAGAAAGAGATTCTTGAATGTTTTCAAAGTTGAAGTTAGAAGGGATTTGTTTTATAGGTGAGGAAACTGAGGCTCAGAGAAGTGAGATGACATTCCCAAGGTCAAATGACTAACCACAGAATTAGTTGCAGGACCTGGAGAAGAAACGAAACCCTACAGGCTACAGTGCTTCCGGGACGGAGTGGGCAGGGGGTTTAAAACCAATGCTCTTTTGGCATTTCCAACTACCCAGGCTGAGGCTGCTGTCTAAGTCAAGGCTTATCACTTCCTTCTTCCCAACTGTGCTTCTTGTGTTCTCATCTCTTAACAGAGTCATTATTCAATTCAGTAGGGGCTCACTTTCTGTTGTCCGCAAGTTCCTTCTGTAAAACACGAAGCAGTCAGTGTTTTTTTTATTATTATTTTTAATCCAGCATTAGATAAACCCACCATTAACTGAACATTTTTCCTCAGAATTGCACCAGATTGCTTTACCTATTTTTTCCCAGTGTGAGGACAATGATTCACACTGGAAATTCCATTACCAATGCCCTTGTTCACACTGAGGCCAGAGCAGAGGTTTTCTTCCAGCTCTAAACAGGGAGGTGCCATCCATTTGTTAAAATGAAATAAATGTTCTTTGCAGCTTGGGCTCCTGGGCAGTAGACAAGCCAAGTAAATGCGGAATTGCTCTTTTTTCCTCCAATTCTATGGTTTCAGACAGAATACAATATCTATCCATTGTCTAACACAGCCCATTAGCCACCTGGCTGACAGAAAATAATCTTAAATGGACTCTTTGAAGATGGGTCAGCCCACTGCTTTTTTTTCCAGAGGTTTCAATCTTAATAGAAAACTATACTTAGCATTTATAGAACCTTGTCAGTCAAAAGTCAGGGGCTGTATTGAGTCACAGTCCCTTTTCCTAAGAATGAAAGTAGCACTTAGCTATTGTTATTTTTATGATCATTATCAGTATTATTTTTGAGAATACAGTAAGATGACCAACATAATTATTTTTAGCAGTAACTCATTTTTACTAAAACCATAAGAAAATTACCAGCAAGCTGTGTAACCTTTGAGCTTCACTTCTCTCATCTATAAAAAGTGGACAATAATATCCTCCTGGCAGAGTTGTTGTGAGGGTTAAACAAGAGAATATTTGTAAAATGATTATTTGATCCAGAATCAGTGTTTCTTAAAGGTAAGGAGATATTTTTTTCCTTCAAGACATATAATCTTTTTGATATCCAATTCCCCCCCCGCCCCCGACACACAAAGTTCAAGGATGCCCTCTAGATAATCACAACAGGTAACCCAGCACTTTTCTCATCTCAGGAACACAGTGAATTTTGTTGAATAAATGGAAATGAAACCTGATGTGACATCTTTCCCTATGTAGGCTACTGACCCACATGCACACACACAAATCAATCAATGACTCTGACCTGCAGTGTAAATTAGCATTCTTTTAGAGAAAGACATAGGAATGATTGAACCCACATGATTTTGAAAATTAAGAAAAGGAAGTTCTGCTTTCAGTATGACTGAGTAAGCTCTTACTGGACTCACCCTCTCATGGACAAAACAAAAGAAAGAAACAACCAAACCCATTGCCGTTGAGTAGATTCCAACTCCTAGTGACCCTATAGGACAGAGTAGAATTGCCCCATAGGGTTTCCAAGGAGCAACTGGTGGATTGGAACTGCCAACCTTTTGGTTAGCTGAGTTCTTTGAGGCAGGCAATCTACTCTGTCCTATAGAGTCGCTATAAGTCAGAATCAACTCGACAGCAATGGGTTTTTTTCTCATGGACAACAGCTATAAACTCTGAACATAATACAAAAACAACTACCCAAAGGCTCTGGGGAATGAATAAAAATAAGTAGATCCTGCAGGGGAGTCAACTTTGGGAAGCAGGGAAAGACATGGATGAGTCTCCACGTTCTAGAGCTTTTAGTCTGAGGTCAGACTGCAGCCAATGCTGCAAGGGGCATTCTAGCCTGAAGAGTTTGGAGCAACCACAGCCATTAGTGAGGGAAACACCCAAAAGGAGTGAGACAGAGAGGAGGAACCCCAAATACTATATATAGGGTACTCTTCCCAAGTCTCCAGCTGACCCCCAAACCATGGGAAAAATTTAGTTTCTCAGCTAAGGTCAAAAGAGTTATACTGGGATTTGAGCTACCTCCCAAGAGTCAGAGTTTGCAGTTTGAGTCCAACCAATTGAATTGCCTGCTTAAGTAGAGAAATGCCTTTTGGAGGAACATAATGGGATTCAGAGTCTCCATAGCATTTATAATGTCCAAGGTACAGTCTAAAATCACTCAAAATATGAAGAATGAGGAATATGTGACCCATTCTCAAGAGAGAAGAAAATCAGTGAAGACTAATCCCAAGACAACTCCTATGTTGGTATTAACAAACAAGAACTTTAAAGAAGCTATTATAGCTAGGCTCAATGACATGAAGGTACATTTGCTTGCCATAATGAAAATATAGAAAATCTTAGCATAGAAATAGAAACTATAAAAAAGAACCAAATAAAAATTCTAGGCCCAAAATATACAGTATCTGAAATAAAAATTAAGAAAAAGAAACATTTTATCAAACAACTATTTCTAAATATATTTGCAACATATTATATTATTTAAGATGATGGCAAAGTAAGAAAACAGAGGAGAGGAAGAGGAGACAGAGAAGAGAAGCTAGAAAGACAGCTGGAGAAGAAAGTGAGAAAGGAGTTATGATCAAGGCAGTCTTCAGAAGGAAAGAAGAGATGTATATAATAGGGAAGAGGGGATAGATTGAAGTTGAATGAAGGAAATATAGGGAGACTGGAGAAAAAAGAGTCATAAGATTCTTAAGGCTTATGAACTACTTTTATTTAAGTTGGTATTCACTCAGCGTTTGTTGGAGAGGTTTACGAAAGGCTTGAATATGTGGTTCCTAATCACCATTTAAAATTTCCTTTTAAAATGCCAGTTATTGCTTATAAATTGTTAATCAAACTTACAGAGATGTCACTCTTAATTATTTCCATGGCTTCAATGAAGGAGCCTTGAGCTATGGCTACCCATGAAGAGGCTAGGTTTTTATCTTCACACTACACAAACCATGGAATACTCAGGTCACTTCTGTCACCTGTGACAACTGTCTGACTGGGGAAGTCCCAATAAGTTGGATCCTCTGAAATGACCTCTCTCTTCTCACCACTGTGAGTGAGGTTGGCAAGGAGCTGTGTGTCTAAGGCCTATCAGGGTAGCTTGGGAACCCCAGAGGAAATGCTTGTCTAATGCAAAATCAACTGGGATCTTACATACCTTTTATGCCTCAACTCTCTTGGCACAAACTTAGCCACCAACCAAGTCCATGAGGAACAATTTATAGTTTAATAGGAGATTCTGGCAAATGGAAAAACTTTTAAGGACTTTAAAACCAAGAAAACCAAACCCACTGCCGTCGAGTTGATTCTGACTCATAGTGACCCTATAGGACAGAGTAGAACTGCCCCATAGAGTTTCCAAGGAGTGCCTGGTGGATTCAAACTGCTGACCTCTTGGTTAGCAGCCATAGTACCTAACCACTATGCAACCAGGGTTTCGTAAGGACTTTAAGATACTATTTAATAGCAGATTCCAGAAAACATCTACCTACCTACCTACCTACCTACCTACCTACCTACCTACCTACCTACCTACCTACCTATCTATCTATTTTTTTTAACTGGGAGAGGGGGCTCCTTAGACAGGACAGCCTTATCTCTGAGCGAAAATTAGTCCTTAGGGCTGGAGATCAAGTCGGAAAATGACCAAGAGACCCAGAACCACTGAAAAACCACTTTCTAGCTTTGTGCTCCAGTTCATGTTGCAAAAGTCCACTTACCCACTACCATCGAGTTGATTCCGACTCATAGCGACCCTATAGGACAGAGTAGAACTGCCCCGTAGAGTTTCCAAGGAACTCTTGGCGGATTCGAACTGCTGACCTCCTGGTTAGCAGCCCTAGCGCTTAACCACTGTGTCACCAGGGTTTCCACTTAAGTCCACTTAAAAAAAAAAAACCACTTAAGGCATATGCAATTAAAACAAACTTAGCAATTTCTCTTTTATCCTAGTATCACTTCTTAGATTTAGAAGCAGATATCAGATTGGCCTTGCTGTATCCTTTCTTTTTCATTCAATTAAGCATTTAATCCTCTCAAAATATGGTTGTTTTTATGCGTACATTCTTATTTGGCAATACCGTTCTTCTATTTTTTCTGAATTGGTTGTGTTATTTTGGTAAAATGTATTTGATGACAAACCATTCCTTATTTGCTTTAGAGAAGTGATAAGAATTAGTCTGTAATATCACTCATGGGGGAAAAATTTAATGGAAATTTTGGCATCATACAACATCAGCAAAAATAAAGGGAGCTTGCCATCTACATTTATTCACTAAACTATGTTTGCTCAAAGCCATCAAATTCAGGGAAGGTTTCATGATAAAGAAAACAATAAAAATTGGCCTTGATGTAGCAGCTTTTTGTGTACAAAGCAGATGTAGATCTGAAATGCAAGTCTTTTTCAATACATGTCCTAAAAGAATTTAGGCTATACTTTATTTTGTTTTTCAACAAAAGTAGTTTTAAGCACTTGGGGGAATTCATCATTATCATCAATAAGAATAAACTGGGTTATGGGTGTATGAAATTATGCAGGGTACTCAAGATATTGAGTGTTTTTTACAGAAAAGTTAGAAAATTAAAACTTTCCCTTAACAGATCAACAAATCAAAAACTTAATAACGAATCACTGTGTTCCCAGCTGTATGGGGGTATAAATAAGTACAGTATGACCTCTATCATCAGACAAGTTGTTCCAATGCTGCACTTTGTTGTCAAAGGTTAACACTTCTCGAATTATTTGCTCAGCATACAGACTGAATAAAAACAAACAAACCAGTTGCCGTCCAGTTGATTCTGACTCATAGCAACCCTACAGGAACAGACTGAATAAGTATGGTGAAAAGATACAATCCTGACATATACTTTTCTTTATTTTAAGCCTCACAGTAACCCCTATATATTCCTTCTACCTTCTTTTGAGGCTTCCTGTGTTGTTCAATTTTTCTCCCCATAGAATCCCTCAAAATTGCAACTCCAGACTTGATATTTTTCTTCAGTTCTTTCAGCTTGAGAAATGCTGAGCGTGTTTTTCCCTTTTGTTTTTCTAACTCCAGGTCTTTGCGCATTTCATTATAATACGTTGTCTTTTCAAGTCGCCCTTTGAAATCTTCTGTTCAGCTGTTTTACTTCATCATTTCTTCCATTTGTTTTAGCTCTCTCCATTAAGGGAACAAGTTTCAGAGTCTCTTCTGGCATCCATTTTGGTCTGTTCTTTCTTTCCTGTCTTTTTAATGACCTTTTGCTTTCTTCATGCATGATGTGCCTGATGTCATCGACAACTCATCTGGTTTTCGTCAAATCTATTCTTGAGATGGTCTCTAAATTCAGGTGGGATATACTCGATGTCTTACTTTGGCTCTCGTGGACTTGTTTTAATTTTCTTCAGCTTCAACTTGAACTTGCATATGAGTAATTGATGATCTGTTCCACAGTCGGCCCTTGGGCTTGTTCTGACTGGTAATACTGAGCTTCTCCATCATTTCTTTTCACAGATGTAGTTGATTTGAATCCTGTGTATTCCATCCAGCAAGATCCACATGTACAGCCATCATTTATTTTGTTGAAAAAAATATATTTCCAATGAAATTGGTTGTCTTACAAAATTCTATCATGTCATCTCCGGCGATATTTCTATAACAAAGGCCATATTGTCCAACTACTATCCTTCTTTTTTCAACTGGATCAATAAGCAACATCAGGATAAACAGGGAAAACATTAAAGTTGTCAAGGATTTCATTATACTTGGATCCACAATCAACACCCATGGAAGTCAAGAAATCAAATGACATATTGCATTGGGCAAATCTGCTGCAAAAGACCTCTTTCAAGTATTAAAAAGCAAAGATGGCACTTTGAGGATTAAGGTGTGCCTGACCTAAGCCATGGTATTTTCACTTGACACATATGCATGCCTCAGCTAGACAATGAATAAGGAAGACTAAAGAATTCATGCATTCGAATCATGGTGTTGCCGAAGAATATTGAGTATAGGAGGCAGAGTCAAGATGGTGGAATAGACAGACGCTTCCGGCGAGCCCTCTTTACAACAAAGACCTGAAAAAACAAGTGAAACAAGTACATTTATGACAAACTAGGAGCCCTGAGCATCAAAGACAAGCTTAGAAAATGAGCTGAGGGGCACAGGGAGGAAGAGATGGTTCAGAAGCAAAGATGAGTCACCAGACTTGAATCGCGGGGAGCCCTCAGGCACCATTCCCAGAGTGGCAAGGCAGGCTGGTATTACCATTCGGCTGCAGTTTCCTCAAGGAGAAGCATACAGCCACACAGCCTACTCACACCTTCCGAACCAGAGAAGAGCGGTGCTCTCGGCAAAAGCTAAGTACTTACGTATATTTTACCACGCCCCCCTCCCCCCAAGCGGGTTTCAGCGGTTGAATTCCCTGGGCCTGAGACAGGCCCTGTTGAGAGCCTAGAGCCACTCTCCCGGCCTTGGAGAAGGAATAAATTTGCAATTGGGTGTAAAGATAATTTGCTGGCTCCACTAACTGGGGGAGCTCAGGACAGAAGCAGATCTTGTCCAAACATAAACGGTCCGTGGACTTTGAGTACCTTTCCCCTCTGCATGGACCTGTGTGGGCCTATTTCAGGAGAATAGGCCCTTGTTGGCAGACTCCAAACGTTTCAGCTATGCGGCAGAGTTGGGTGTTTGATGTTTGACACCACTTTGCCTATTAAAGAAGGATCTCACCTGCCCACATCAGGGGCCTAAGGACTGGTAGCTCCACTCAGGTCACACAGCCACCCGCAACAGGGATCCAAGGGTAACTGGTACCTCCCAGTCCTTACAACAAAAAACATTGGGTGACCACGGTCCATCTGCAGAACCCACCCACCTGTGTGCTCTAGGGAACAGGGACACACTTTCCTCAGAGACATGTGGGACATGATTCTCAGCCCCTGCCTTGTTTAGAGTGTGACCCTCTGCTGCAACCAGATATCAGTACCTACACCAATCACCCCTGTCCCTCTAAGACTGTACGACAGAGCCTATACCACACACTTGATGGTCAGCTACCTGGACACCTGAGCTGAATTCATACAAGAAAAGTGAATGGACTCCTGGACTGATAAACCCGATAACAGCTCTAGCCATCTGGGGACAGGACATCAGAGCTCCAAAGGTGAAAATAATCAAGCTAGCTCACTCAAGCAACCCATCTGAGCATATCAAAACAAAATAAAGCAAGAAGCTATGGCACAGTAAGCAAACACAAACTAAACTAATACAATAACTTATAGATAGCTCAGAGACAACAGTCAATATCAAGTCACATAAAGAAACAGGCCATGATCACCTCAACAAGCTCTCAGAACAAAGAATCAAGGGATCTTCTAGATAAAAATGCCTTCCTGGAATTACTAGAGCCAGAATACAAAAGATTAATATACAGAACCTTTCAAGATATCTGGAAGGAAATGACCGCAATACGCAGAACAAGCAAAGGAACACACAAATAAAGCAATTGAAGAAATTAAAAAGATAACTCAGGAACATAATGAAAAATTTAATAAGCTAGAAAAATCCATAGACAGATAGCAATCAGAAATTCAGAAGATTAACAATAAAATTACAGAAGTAGACAACTCAATACAAAGCCAGAGGAGCAGAATTGAGCAAGTGGAAGGCAGAATTTCTGAACTTGAAGATAAATCACTCGGCACTAGTATATTTAAAGAAAAATCAGATAAAATAATTAAAAAAAAACTTAAGAATCATGTGGGACTCTATCAAGAGAAATAACCTACGAGTGATTGGAGTACCAGAACAGGGAAGGATAAGAGAAAATACAGAGAGAATTGTTGAAGATTTGTTGGCAGAAAACTTCCCTGATATTGTGAAAGATGAGAAGATAGCTATCCAAGATGTTCATTGAACACCACATAAGGTAGATCTTAAAAGAAAGTCACCAAGACATATTATAATCAAACTTGCCAAAACCAAAGATAGCAAATTTTAAGAGCAGCTAGGGATAAACGAAAAGTCACCTACAAAGGAGAGCCAATAAGAATAAGCTCAGACTACTCTGTAGAAACCACGCAGGCAAGAAGGCAGTGGGATGACTTGTATAAAGCATCGAAGGAAAAACACTGCTAGCCAAGAATCATATATCCAGCAAAACTGTCTCTCAAAGATGAAGGTGAAATTAGGACATTTCCAGATAAACAGAAGTTTAGGGAATTTGTAAAAACCAAACCAAAACTATAAGAAATACTAAAGGGAGTTCTTTGGTTAGAAAATTAATAACATCAGGTATCACACCAAGACTAGAACATTGGGAAGAGCAATAGAAGTCAACCCACGCAGGGAAATCAAAAAAACAAAGCAAGATAAAAAAAAAAAACTCAAAACAGGGTGACAGCAATGTTATTATGTAAAAGAAGACAACATTAAAACAATAAAGAGGGACTAAGAAATGTAGTCATAGATCTTCCATATGGAGAAGAAGATAAGGTGATACAAAGAAATAAAAGTTAGGTTTAAATTTAGAGAAATAGGGGTAAATAATAAGGTAACCACAAAGGAGACAAACTATCTTAAACATCAAAATAAAATACAAGAAAAAAACAGAGACTCAGCAGAAACAAAATCAACAACAACAAATAAGAGAAAAGGACATTATATAAAGATAATCTACACAGCACATAAAATTAAGTGGGAAAAAGAAACTGTCAACAACATATAAAAAAGACATCAAAATGATAGCACTAAATTCACACCTATCCATAATTACCCTGAATGTAAATGGACTAAATACACCAATAAAGAGACACAGAGTGGCCGAATGTATTACAAAACAGGATCCGTCTATATGCTGCCTACAAGAGACACACCTTAGACTTATAGACACAAACAAACTAAAACTCAAAGGATGGAAAAAATATATCAAGCAAACAACAATCAAAAAAGAGCAGGAGTGGCAATATTAATTTCTGACAAAACAGACTTTAAACTTAAATCCATCATAAAGGATAAGGAAGGACACTATAATGATTAAAGGGACAATATACCAAGGAGACATAACCATATTAAATATTTATGCACCCAATGACAGGGCTGCAAGATACATAAAACAAACTCTATCAGCATTGAAAAGTGAGATAGACAGCTCCACAATAAGAGTAGGAGACTTCAACACACCACTTTTGGTGAGGAACAGGACATCCAGAAAGAAGCTCAATAAAGACACGGAAGATCTAAATGCCACAATCAACCAACTTGACCTCATAGTCATATACAGAACACTCCACCCAACAGCAAGCAAGTATACTTTCTTTTCTAGTGCACGTGGAACATTCTCTAGAATAGACCACATATTAGGTCATAAAGCAAGCCTTAGCAGAATCCAAAACATGGAAATATTACAAAGCATCTTCTCTGAACATAAGGTCATAACAGTGGAAATCAATAAAAGGAAAAGCAGAGAAAAGAAATCAAACACTTGGAAACTGAACAATACCTTGCTCAAAAAAGACTGGATTATGAAAGACATTGTTGCTGTTGTTGTTAGGTGCTGTCGAGTCAGTTCCGACTCATAGCGACCCTATGCACAACAGAATGAAACACTGCCTGGTCCTGAGCCATCCTTATTATCGTTGCTATGCTTGAGCTTATTGTTGAAGCCACTGTGTCAATCCCTCTTGTTGAGGGTCTTCCTCTTCTTCACTGACCCTGTACTCTGCCAGGCATGATACCCTTCTCCAGGGACTGATCCCTCCTGACAACATGTCCGAAGTATGTAAGATGCAGTCTCGCCATCCTTGCGTCTAAGGAGCATTCTGGCTGTACTTCTTCTAAGACAAATTTGTTCGTTCTTTTGGCAGTCCATGGTATATTCAATATTCTTCCCCAACACCACAATTCAAAGGCGTCAATTCTTCTTCGGTCTTCCTTATTCATTGTCCAGCTTTCACATGCATATGATGTGATTGAAAATACCACGACTTTGGTCAGGCGCACCTTAATCTTCAAGGTGACATCTTTGCTCGTCAACACTTTAAAGAGGTCCTTTGCAGCAGATTTTCCCAATGCAATGCGTCTTTTGATTTCTTGACTGCTGCTTCCATGGCTGTTGATTGTGGATCCAAGTAAAATGAAATCCTTGACAATTTCAATCTTTTCTCCATTTATCATGATGTTGCTCATTGGTCCAGTTGTGAGGATTTTTGTTTTCTTTATGTTGAGGTGTAATCCATATTGAAGCCTGTGGTCTTGGATCTTCATTAGTAAGTGCTTCAAGTCCTCTTCACTTTCACCAAGCATTAAGGATGGAATAAAGAAATTCACAGAACCCAATGAGAATGAAAACACTTCCTATCAGAACCTTTGGGACGCAGCAAAAGCAGTGTTCAGAAGTCAATTTATAGCAATAAATACACACATCCAAAAAGAAGGGCCAAAAATCTAGGAATTATCCCTACAACTTGAACAAATAGAAAGAGAGCAACAAAAGAAATCTTCAACCACTAGAAGAAAGGAAATAATAAAAATTAGAGCAGAGCTAAATGAAATAGAAAACAGAAAAACAATTGAAAGAGTTAACAAGACCAAAAGCTGATTCTTTGGAAAAATTAACAAAATTGATAAACCATTGGCCAAACTGACAAAAGAAAAACAGGAGAGGAAGCAAATAACCCAAAGAAGAAATGAGATGGGCGATATTACAACAGACCCAACTGAAATTAAAAGAAATCATATCAGATTACTATGAAAACTTGTACTCTAACAAATTTGAAAACCTAGAAGAAATGGATGAATTCCTAGAAACACACTACCTACCTAAACTAACACAAACAGAGGTAGAACAAGTAAATAGACCCATAACAAAAGAAGAGATTAAAAGGTAATCAAAAAACTCCCAACAAGAAAAAGTCCTGGCCTGGACGGCTTCACTGCAGAGCTCTATCAAACTTTCAGAGAAGAGTTAACACCACTACTTCTAAAGGTATTTCAGAGCATAGTAAAGGACGGAATACACCCAAACTCATTCTATGACTCCAGCATATCCCTGATACTAAAGCCAGGTAAAGGCTCCACAAAAAAAGAAAATTACAGACTTATATCTCTCATGAACTTAGATGCAAAAATCCTCAACAAAATTCTAGCCAATAGAATTCAACAACATATCAAATAAATAATTCACCATGACCAAGTGGGATTCATACCAGGTATGCAGGGATGGTTCAACATTAGAAAAACAATTAATGTAATCCATCATATAAATAAAAGAAAAGACAAGAATCACATGATTTTATCAACTGATGCAGAAAAGGCATTTGACAAATTTCAACACCCATTCTTGAAAAAAGCTTTCAGCAAAATAGGAATAGAAGGAAAATTCCTCAACTTAATAAAGGGTATTTATGCCACCACATACTAAGCCAAGAGCCAACATCATCCTAAATGGAGAGAGCCTGAAAGCATTCCCCTTGAGATCGGGAACCAGATAAGGATGCCCTTTATCACCACTCTTATTTAACATTGTGCTGGAGGTCCTAGCCAGAGCAATTAGGCTAGATGAATAAATAAAGGCATCCAGATTGCCAAGGAAGAAGTAAAAGTATCTCTATTTGCAGATGACATGATCTTGTACACAGAAAACCCTGAGGAATCCTCCAGAAAACTGCTGAAACTAATAGAAGAGTTCAGCAGACTGTCAGGATACAAGATAAACATACAAAAATCTGTTGGATTCCTCTACACCAACAGAAAGAACATCGAAGAGGAAATCACCAAATCCGTGCCACTTACAGCAGCCCCCAAGAAGATAAAACACTTAGGAATAAATCTTACCAGAGATGTAAAGGACTTATACAAAGAAAACTATAAAACACTTCTGCAAGAAACCAAAAGAGACCTACATAAGTGGAAAAACATACCTTGCTCATGGATAGGAAGACTTAACATTGTAAAAATGTCTATTCTACCAAAAGCAATGTATAGATTTAATGCAATTCTGATCCAAATTCCAATGATGTTCTTTAATGAGATGGAGAAAGAAATCACCAACTTTATATGGAAGGGAAAGGGGCCCCAGATATGTAAAGCATTACTGAAAAAGAAGAACAAAGTCAGAGGCCTTACTCTACCTGACTTTAGAACCTATTATACTGCCACAGTAGTCAAAACAGCCTGGTACTCGCACAACAACAGATACATAGACCAATGGAACAGAATTAAGAATCCAGATATAAATCCATCCCCATATGAGCAGTTGATACTTTACAAAGGCCTCAAAACAGTTAAATGGGGGAAAAGACAGTCTTTTTAACAAATGGTGCTGGCATAACTGGATATCCATCTGCAAAAAAAATGAAATAAGACCCATACCTCACTCCATGCACGAAAACGAGGTCAAAATGGATCAGAGACCTAAATATAAATCCTAAATCGATTAAAGATCGTGGAAGAAAAGACAGGGACAATGTTAGGAGCCCTGATACATTGCATAAACAGTATATAAAACATTACCAACAATGCAGAAGAGAAACTAGATAACTGGGAGCTCCTAAAAATTAAACACCTATGCTCATCCAAAGACTTCACCAAAAGAGTTAAAAGATTACCTACAGACTGGGAAAAAGCTTTTAATTTTGACATTTCTGATCAGCGCCTGATCTCTAAAATCTACATGATACTGGAAAAACTCAACTACAAAAGACAAATAACTCAATTAAAAAATGGGCAAAAGATATGAATAGACACTTCACTAAAGAAGACATTCAGGTAGCTAACAGATACATGAGGAAATGCTCATGATCATTAGCCATCAGAGAAACGCAAATTAAAACAACAATGAGATTTCATCTCACTCCAACAAGGCTGGCATTAATCCAAAAAACACAAAACAATAAATGTTGGAGAGGCTGTGGAGAGATTGGAACACTTCTACACTGCTGGTGGAAATGTCAAATAGTACAACCACTTTGGAAATCTCTTTGGCACTTCCTTAAAAAGCTAGAAATAGAACTACAATAAGATCCAGCAATCCCACTCCTTAGAATATATCGTAGAGAAATAAAAGCCTTTACGCGAACAGATATATACACATCCATGTGCAGCACTGTTTACAATAGCAAAAAGTTGGAAACAACCAAGGTGCCCATCAACAGATGAATGGATAAATAAATTATGGTATATTCACACAACGGAATACTACACGTTGATAAAGAACAGTGATGAATCTGTGTAACATTTCATAACATGGAAGAATCTGGAAGGAATTATGCTGAGTGAAATTAGTTGCAAAAGGACAAATATTGTATAAGACCACTATTATAAGAACTCAAGAAATAGTTCAAACAGACAAGAAAATATTCTTTGATGGTTATGGGGGGGGAGGGAAGAAGAGTGGTATTCACTAATTAGATAGTAGATAAGAACTACCTTAGGTGACGGGAAAGACAATACACAATACAGGCGAGGTCAGCACAACTGGACTAAACCAAAAGCAAAGAAGTTTCCTGAATAAGCTGAATGCTTCGAAGGCCAGTGTACCAGGGGCGGGGGTTTGGGGACCATGGTTTCAGGGGACATCTAAGTCATTTGGCATAATAAAATCTATTAAGAAAACATTCCGCATCCCACTTTGGAGAGTGACACCTGGGGTCTTAAACACTAGCAAGCGGTCATCTAAGATGCATCAATTGGTCTCAACCCACCTGGATCAAAGGAGAATGAAGAACACCAAGGACACAAGGTAATTATTAGCCCAAGAGACAGAATGGGCCACATGAACCAGAGACTACATCATCCTGAGACCAGAAGAACTAGATGGTGCCCGGCTACAACCAATGACTGCCCTGACAGGGAACACAACAAAGAACCCCTGAGGGAGCAGGAGAGCAATGGGATACAGACTCCAAATTCTAGTAAAAAGACCAGGTTTAGTGGTCTGGCTGATACTAGAATGACCCCGGAGGTCATGGTCCCCAGACCTTCTGTTAGCCCAAGACAGGAACCATTCCTAAAGCTATCTCTTCAGACAGGGATTGGACTAGACTATGGGATTTTTTATGGGATAGACAATGATACTGGTAAAGAATGAGCTTCTTGGATCAAGTAGACACATGAGACTATGTTGGCATCTCCTGTCTGAAGGGGAGATGAGAGGGTAGAGAGGGTCAGAAGCTGGGCGAATGGACTCCAAAAGGAATAGAGGAGGGAAGGAGTGTGCTGTCTCATTAGGAGGAGAGCAATTAGGATTATATAGCAAGGTATTTATAAATTTTTGTATGACAGTCCAACTTGATTTGTAAACTTTCACTTAAAGCACAATAAAAATTAAAAAAAAACCCAAAAAACAGCATCTCCAGGTATAATACCAGAAGACGAATTTGTTGGTGAACGGAAGCAGTTGTACCACACTAAAGCAATGCTGAAACCTTCACAAAGGGCCTCACTAAAGACAAAACTCTAAAATCCAGGGATCTCAATTTTAGGGTGCTTACTCTTTTTTTACTAAAGTACAAATTTTAACTCCTGCCCTGTTCTGATTCACCTTAGGTGTGGATCTGAGATGGGGCTCAGGAATCTGCATTTTTATCTAGTGCCCTAGGAGAATCTGATGCAGGTGGTTTCTGACCACCCTTTTATGAGCACTGGGCTGGGGGCTGGTCAAAGGGCTTTAAGCAGGGAGTACAATCTGGCCTGCACAACACTCATTGTTTTCTGAGGCTCATTTATCTTTTCCTATCCATGTGGGACCCATGAAGGGAAGAAATCTTTCTTGGACTCCTCTTTTCCTAGATTTCTTGTCCTTTTCTGTTCTTTAACATCCACCACCCAGCATCATGCTTCTGATGTCCAGATGCTTCTCTCTCCCGGCATAGGGCAAGAGAGAGGCTGAGGTTTCTCCTACTTGCCCGAGGCTCCTCATTGAGTTCTGGGTCCCTATCTGTCTTAGTTATCTAGTGCTGCTCTGACAGAAATACCACAAATGGGTGGCTTTAACAAACAGAAATTTATTTCCTCATAGATTGTTGTTGTTGTCAGGTGCCGTCTACTCGGTTCTGACTCATAGCGACCCCATGTACGCTGCCCAGTCCTGCACCATCTTCACAATCATTGTTATGCTTGAATCCATTGTTGCAGCCACTATGTCAATCCGTCTTGTTGAGGGTCTTCCACTTTTTCACTGACCCCCTACTTTATCAAGCATGACGTCCTTCTTCAGGGACTAATTCCTTCTAATAAAATGTCCAAATTATGTGAGAAAAAGTCTCTCCATCCCTGCATCTAAGGAGCATTCTAGCTGTACTTCTTCCAAGATAGATTTGTTCCATCTTCTGGCAGTTCATGGTATATTCAATATTCTTGGCCAACGCCATAATTCAAAGGCATCAATTCTTCTTTGGTCTTCCTTATTCATTGTCCAGCTCTTGCATACATATGGGGTGATTAAAAACACGGTTGCTTGGGTCAGGCGCACCTTAGTCTTCGAGGTGATATCTTTGCTTTTTAACACTTGAAAGAGGTCTTTTGCAGCAGATTTGCACAATGTCATTTGATTTCTTGACTGCTGCTTCCATGGGTGTTGTCTATCCAAGTAAAATGAAATCCTTGACAACTTCAATTTTTTCTCCATTTATCATGATGTTGCTTATTGGTCCAGTTGTAAGGATTTTTGTTTTCTTTATGTTGAGGTATAATCCATACTGAAGGCTGTAGTCTTTGATCTTCGTCATTACGCGCTTCAAGTCCTCTTCACTATCAGCAAGCAAGATTGTGTCTTCTGAATAATGCATGTCATTAATGAGTCTTTCTCCAATCCTGATGCCTGTTCTTCATATAGTCCAGCTTCTCAGATTATTTGCTCAGCATAAGGATTGAAAAAGTATGGTGAAAGGATACAATCCTGATGCACACTTTTCCTGACTTTAAACCACGCAGTATCCCCTTGTTGTGTTCAAACAACTGCCTCTTGATCTATGTACAGGTTCCTTATGAGCACAATTAAGTGTTCTGGAATTCCCATTCTTTGCAATGTCATCCATAATTTGTTATGATCCACACAGTCGGATGCCTTTGCATAGTCAATAAAACACAGGTAAAGATCTTTCTGGTATTCTCTAATTTCAGCCAGGATTCAGCTGACATTAGCAATGATATCCCTTGTTCCATGTGCTCTTCTGAAACCGGCTTGTATTTCTGGCAGTTCCCTGTTGATGTACTGCTGCAACCGCTCTTGAATGATCTTCAGCAAAATTTTACTTGCGCGTGAGATTAATGATCTTGTTCAGTAACTGCCACATTCAGTTGGGTCACCTTTCTTTGGAATAGGCATAAATATGGATCTCTTCCAGTCGGTTGGACAGGTAGATGTCTTCCAAATTTCTTGGCATAGACGAGTGAGCACTTCTAGTGCTGCATCCATTTGTTGGAACATCTCAATTGATAGTTCGTCAATTCCCGGAGCCTTGTTTTCTGCCAATGCCTTCAGTCCAATGCTTGGACTTCTTCCTTGAGTACCATCAGTTCCCAATCATATGCTACCTCCTAAAATGGTTGAACGTCGACCAATTCTTTTTGGTACGCTGTATTCCTTCCATCTTCTTTTGATGCTTCTTGTGTCGTTTAATATTTTCCCTGTAGAATCCTTCAATATTGCAACTCGAGGCTTGAAGTTTTTCTTCAGTTCTTTCAGCTTGAGAAATGCTGAGCTTTTTCTTCCCTTTTGGTTCTCTAACTCCAGGTCTTTGCACATGTCGTTATGATACTTTATTTTTTTTCTTGAGCTGCCCTTTGAAATCTTCTGTTCAACACTTTTACTACATCATTTCTTCCATTTCTTTTAGCTACTCTACGTTTAAGAGCAAGTTTCAGAGTCTCTTCTGACATCCATTCAGGTCTTTTCTTTCTTCCTGTCTTTTTAATGACGTCTTGTTTGTTGGTTTTGCTTTCTTCATGTGTGATGTCCTTGATGTCATCCCACAACTCTTCTGGCTTTCGGTCATTAGTATTCAGTGTGTCAAATCTACTCCTGAGATGGTGTCTAAATTCAGGTAGGATATACCCATGATCGTACTTTGGCTCTTTTGGATTTGTTTTGATTTTCTTCAGCTTCGACTTGAACTTACGTATGAGCAACTGACGGTCTGTTTCACAGGTGGCCCCTGACCTTGTTCTGACGGATGATATTGACCTTTTCCATTTTCTCTTTCCACAGATGTAGTCGATTTGATTCCTTGTGTATTCCATCTGCTGAGGTCCATATGTGTTGTCACCATTTATGTTGTTGAAAAAGATATTCTCAGTGAAGAAGTTGCTGGGCTTGCAAAATTCTATCATGTGATCTCTGGCATTGTTTCTATCAAAAAGGCCATATTTTTCAACTACTGACCCTTCTTCTTTGATTCCAACTTTCTTGTTCCAATCACCGGTAATTATCAATGCATCCTGATTGCATGTTTGACCAATTTCAGACTGCAGAAGTTGGTAAAAATCTTCAATTTCTTCATCTTTGGCCTTAGCGGTTGCTGCGTAATTTTGAATAATAGTTGTGTTAACTGGTCTTCCTTGTAGGCATGTGGATATTATCCTATCACTGACAGTGTTGTACTTCAGGATACATTTTGAATTGCTCTTTTTGACGATGAATGCGACGATAGTCCTCTTCAAGTTGTTATTCCCAGCATAGTAGACCATATGATTATCTGATTCAAAATGGCCAATACCAGTCCATTTCAGCTCACTAATGCCTAAGATATTGATGTTTATGGGTTCCATTTAGTTTTTTATGATTTCCAATTTTCCTAGATTAATACTTCATACCTTCCAGTTTCCGATTTTTAATGGATGTTTGCAGCTGTTTCTTCTCATTTTGAGTCATGCCACGTCAGCAAATGAAGGTCCCAAAAGCTTTACTCCATCCACGTCATTAAGGTCGACTCTACTTTGAGGAGGCAGCTCTTCTCCAGTCATCTTTTGAGTGCCTTCCAACCTGACGGGCTCATTTTCCAGTACTACATCAGACAATGCTCCGCTGCTATTCATAAGGTTTTCACTGGCTAGTTCCTTTCAGAAGTAGACTGCCAGGTCATTCTTCCTAGTTTGTCTTAGTCTGGAAGCTCAGCTGAAACCTGTCTGCCATGGGAGACCCTGCTGGTATTTGAATACTGGTGGCATAGCTTTCAGCACCACTGCAACACAGACGCGTGGGGGCTCTCACAATTTGGGAGCCTGGAAGTCCTAATTCAGTGTGCTGGCTCTAGAGGAAGGCTTTCTCTCTCTGTCGTCTCTGGAGGAAGGTCCTTGTCTCTTTGGGCTTCCTTGGAGATCTTTATGATAGAGGCTTGTTATCTCTCTTCTCCCATCTCTGCTTCTCTCCCTTCTTATTTAATCTCTTTTATATCTCAAAAGAGATCAACTCATGATACACCCTACACTAACCCTGCCTCATTAACATAACAAAGACAACCCATTCCCAAATGGGATTATAACCACAGGCTTAGAGGTTAGGGTTTGCAGCACATATTTCGGGAGGACACAGTTCAATCCATAATAGTATCTAAGGAATTGTCCCACTCAGAGGATCTGCTCTGGAAATGACCTTATGTTTTGGAAAGGACCATGCACTCCTCTTGCCCATGAGGGTGTCTTGCCTTGCAGATCTTGAGATGAGCCTTAACAGAATACATATAATTACTGAAACTTTCATGCAAGGGAAAATCAAGTATAGCATAAGGGTCAGCTACTTATGAGCTCATGATATCTGAACAGTGTTATTGGAGAGTTGGTGGAACATGACACACATTCAAGACAGTGATATGATAGAACAGCCAGACAACTCAGCATGGCCTCCTCTGTGACTGATCTATCTGAGCTCCTCAGGTCTGCTGTTGTGATTCTCTGTTTACTTCTCTGTATCCCTTGCTTGACTGTAATTTTCTGGTGGGCAACAGTGTCTTGTTCATCCTTGTATCCCCAGCATGGTGCTTATCTTATCGCAGCCTTTCAACCAATATTTGATGCATGAACAAATGCCTGCATGGTTGGTCACTGAGTCATGTTAACCTGGTAAACCCAAGGGTGAATATGATGGTGACTTCATTCTACTGATCTCATTGCATTAACTGCCACATTCCATCAGTATCAACAGATTTATCGATGCAATAATTATATCAGGATTTTCGTAGTTTCTTTTCTAATAAGCAAATCTCGGAAAAGCCATAAGTAATGTAGACTTTTAAATCCAAATTCAAGCCCAGCCTATTGAGAGCATCTGCTTGACTTCCTAAATCTGAATGACCCAAATTGGTATCCTAATATGTCTTCAGTCGAAGAGAAACGAAAGATTAAATATTTCAATTGACCACTTACCTATGTTCTAGTTGGTCTCACCAACTTGGAATTTGGTTCATAAAACAAGTTGTCTCATTTGAAGTTTGCTGTGTGTCTTAGTTATCTAGTGCTGCTATAACCAAAATACCACAAGTGAGTGGCTTTAACAAACAGAAATTTATTTCCTCACAATTTTGGAGGCTAGAAGCCCTAATTCACAGTGCCAGCTCTAGAGGAAGACTTTCTTTCTCTGTCAGTTCTGGAGGAAGGTTCTTGTCTCTTCAGTTTTTGCTTTTTGGTTCCTTGGAGACTTCCTTGTGTCTTGGCATCTATCTCACCCCACCTCTGCTTACTGGCTTGTTTGTTTAATTTCTTTATATCTCAAAAGAGATTGACTCAAGATACCTCCTACACTAATCCTGCCTCATTGACATAACAAAGACAATCCACTCCCAAATGGGATTATAACCACAGACAAAGAGGTTAGGATTTACAACACATATTTTGGGGAGACACAATTCAATTCATAACCCTTTTCTAAATGAATCTTACCTGGCAACCAAGATACTTCACTGTCAATCTTTGAATTTAGGGACTTTGAAATCATTGGCACACAGACTAGCCATCAATTCTAATAAAAACAAATGCTATTAAAAGGAGCTGACTTTAAATACCTTTCTCTTAAGCAGCATGCCTCCACTGGTATGGGTCCTGTATTAGATGCTTGAGCAGGGTGGTGGGGAGAGGGAAAGAGGCAGAAAGAGAAGAACATTTGTCTTCAAGTTGCAAGCACAATAGACAAGAAAAAAATGCCCATGCATGAGAACCACGTAAACACTCCTATCCCACAACCTAACAGGAGATGACGTGGGTTAGTGTAAATGTGGCCTCAGTAGATGGTAGGGGCACTGAGCCTCATCCCACCATCACCACTCCCTGATTAGATGTTAGGTAAGTAATCTTAGTTTAAGTCTCATCAGCTCTCAGAGTGTATCAATTTTCCCATATGATGAACCAGAGTTCAAAGTTTCCTTTTAAGAGCATAGTATACACTCTAATGATGGTGGTTGTCATGCCTTTGGCCAATTCAAAGACCAGCTCACCCATATCCAGCGATGGGTCCCTGAGCCAGGCAGCCAATCCATGATCTATGACACGGTCTGGCTTTAAAAGACAAGCTCCACTGATGTTATTCTATTCAATGTAAACTAAGAAAACAAGAGAAAGGGCCCGTTCACAAAAGGAGCTAAAGTTGAAGGATCATCAGGTAGAGAAAAGTCACAGAGGACAAGATGGGTACCTGCAGAACAACGTTACAAGGGACAGGAAAATATGAGCATGCGGAAGCTATAAGGTAAGGATTAGTAGGTGACAAGAAAGTCCATAGCAAGAAGGGAGTGGAACCACGATGGGAGCTTGCTGAGCCCACAAACCCCACCTCCTAGGGGTTACATACTCATTGACTTTAGAACCTTCTGCCACCTCCCTGCACTTCCCAAGGCCTAGCCAGACAGCATTTCCTAGGCATGGGTATCCTTATTCCATTCTTGGGGTAACCTGATTCATTTGTTGCTTCTAGCAACCCAGAAGGGCCTAAATGGAAGAGGAGCTCGAATTCTATCAATTCTATGACGTTTTATACATAGTGCAAATTGTGTACTAGACACAAAAGGAAGATATATTGACTTAAATCATGAGTTTTCAAACACCAAAACCAACAGCTAGTGAAAACCAGAACAGACATTAAATTTTCACAACTTTGCTCAAGCAGATGCAGAGCCCTGGTGGTGCAGTGCTTAAAGCACTCATGAAAGAGTCAGCAGTTCAAACCCATCAGCTGCAGTCTGCTTCCATAAAGATTAAGGCTTGGGAACCCTATGGGGCAGTTCTATTCTGCCCTATAGGGTCACTGTGGGTCGGAATTGACTCCACGGCAGTGGGTTTCTGCTCACGTGGACATGTGCTCTGGACTTCTGGAATCAAGTAGGGTGTGGTTGCTTTTCACACCAATGGGACGGAACATCCAGGCCCGAATCAGCCACCAGAGGGAGTACAAACAAATCCACAAACAGGCTGGGGGGAGCTTCCCTTCTCACATTTCTCCAGGGTGATAGAATTTCCACCAAGTATGTTCTTTCTGTAGTTCATCCCAGGCAAACTGCACCTAGCTGAAGTCAAGTGTGGTTCCCCAAACGGAGAAGCACTTGTTGATCCCTGGAAGCATCCGATGGTAAGTGTATCATGGTTTCACAGTGTCACACCATTGTTCAGGTTCAGGTGATGGGCTCTTTCTGCATAACACAGTGTTCTCGAGATTGTTTACAAGTTGTTTAAAACACAGAACACTTCGTCTCATAGCAATAATGATATAAGCAGTCTTTAGCTTTGCAGGCCAGTCCCCCAAGGCTACTTAACAAAACTACTTAACAGGGCTGCTTATCAAACTGAACCCCAAAGCCAACACTGCTATACCTCTGGAGAAATGAATGTGAGATAATGCACTTTAGCTTAAGGACCAAACACCACCTCCTCCAGGCAGTATTTCTTGATAACCCCTACCCTGGAGGAAGCTGACCACTTCTTCCTCTGTGCCCTCCTCCCCTCTTGCATCCTCTGATCCTATACATCTTTCTTTCATAGCAGCTACCATACTTTATGAAACTCATGTTTACGTATGTCTCACTCTACTCTTCCCGGGAAGTCTCTGGGTGGTTCAAATAGTTAAAGCATTCAGCTGCTAACCAAAAGTTTGGAGTTTTGAGTCTACCCAGAAGCACCTCAGAAGAAAGGCTTGGCAATCTTCTTCAGAAAAATCAGCCATCAAAAACCCTATGGAGCACATTTCTACTCTGATACACCTGGGGTCACCATAAGTCAAAATTGACTTGATGGCAACTGTATTTTTTTCTTTAATCTTCCCTAAACCCAAGACCTTGCAAGCAGGATGGGCATCTGTTCTTTACCATCCCAGTACTAGGCATGGAACATACACTTGAGGTACATTGGGTCAAAGGGGATTGTGGTGGGATCAGCCATACCCATTTCTCATTCCTGCTTTAAATTTCCTCCCCACCATCATTCCACTGCTTCTTTCTCCTATAAGGAAATTCTGGGTCTAGGGGTTTGATCTGGAGGCAGGGAGGAAGAAGACTCCAGAGACAGGACCTTGTAAGACAAGGAGAATATTTTCTAGTCCTTGGGGATGATGAAGTGGTGGAGAGGGAAGAGGCAAACGACCCCAGTAGTTTTCCTGCTGATGCCCCATTGAGCTTTGTTGAGGGTGAGTAGAGGGCAGTGGCTTTGGCTCCATAGACAACTCTGGGTTCTCACCCTAGCTTCATCAGAAGGGGAGGTCAAGGTTATAAAAATAAACAGAAATAGCCATCCCCACATTCAGACAGAGCGAGGTCTTTGACTACTCATGCTTATTGAGGAAATCATAATTTGGAAAATACAAGTCTTGTGTGTTTGGCCTTGGAATTCATTAAATAATCATTAGGAATCTTAGACGCCAGGATAAGATCTGCCACATGCTCTGAGGCTACAAGTTATTTGATGTGGAAAAACGGGTGGTTTGGACTACTGATCTCAGTGCCGTATCTTTGCAGTAAACTCATCTTACCACTTCTTTTAGATAGCTTTGCTACTTCATGGCATTTTAGAGCAGGAGCAATACTGTTGCCATCAAGTTGATTCCTACGCATGGTGACCCCATGTGTGTCAGAGTAGAACTGTACTCCATAGGGTTTTCAGTGGCTGTTTTTTTGGAAATAGATTGTCAGGCCTTTCTTCCAAGGACTGCTGAGTGGACTCAAACCTCCAACCTTTCGGTTAGCAGCTGAGCGTCTAAACCGTTTACACCACACAGGGAGTCCTTAGAGCAGGAAGGGATCTTAAAAAAGCATAAAGCCAAGTTTCCTCATTACAACTGAAAAATCTAAGAGGTCGCAGGAGGTAAAGACACATACTCAAGGTCACCCAACTAATCAGGAATTGTGTCAAGACCAGAATCAGGGTCATCATCTGCATAGTTTCACCTCTTCTTACTCCACCCTGAGTAAACACTAGCACAGGAGGGAGAGGGGGCCAAGAGTGCACCAGCAAGTTAGGAGGAAGTAATTTTGAGTTTTAAAATTAGCTATGGATAAGTCACACATGGATAATCAGAAGCTGACTGCAGCCTGGGCTCTAACTGAGTTTTAAGTCAATGTTATAAGCTTGACTATTTATGGGTGTTTTGGTTTGTGTCCAAAAGTGGATGAAAGCTCCATCCTTCCTCCTGTCACATAAATGGAAAACACTAGAAAGGCAGGATTTACAATGCTTTCCCAGCATTTGTGCATTTTGATGTTGATGCGGATGGACCGAAATCTGAAAGAAAACACAGAAGAGGGCACTGCTGGTTTCTTGGCTTTAGGGACTGAGGGTTGATTAGAGAATTTGGAGTTTCAGAACAAAAGGTGCTGTTTTGCTGAATGATTAGCTATGAAATTTGAAAAGCTTTATGGGGTATTTTTCAGGAATGCCTTTGAGCTATTTGCAGAAAAGTGATAACTTTAGATCCCCTCTTGTGCAAGGTAGTCACCTTCTTGCCCTGGCTATGACATTCCACGGCTGCTGGAAATTCTTACCTCCTTCCTTTCTCCCTACTTCTAAAAAAAATATATATATTATTATTACTTCTAGGAGGGCATATTTTAAATTGATTAGATTTTATTTTCCCTCTGATAATTTTACAATACTCTTGAGATCCTTTGAGAAGATTAGACCAAGGACTTTAGAGTAGAACTCTAGGATCATGACCTTGCTCTGTAATTTACTAGCTATGTGACCTTGGGCAAGTCATACCTTCATAAGCCTCATCTGTAAGATGGGAGTCCTGTGTGGTCCACGGACTCATTAAAAACCTGATGCCATTGGGTCGATTCTGACTCATAGTGACCCTATAGGACAGAGTAGAACTGCCCCATATGGTTTCCAAGGAGCAGCTGGTGGATTTGAACTTGCCTTTTGGTTAGCAGCCAAACTCTTAACTACTACACTATAAGGAATGGGTATGGAAGTGTTCTGTGAACTGTGAAGTGCTCCCCTAGTGCTTAGTTTCCATAGTCCTGTTAACTACTGGTGGGTCCTGGGCTGTTATACAGCCTGGTATAGAAATTGCTTGGCTTACCTTCTCACTTAGGGCGGGCCTAAGGAAAGGTGTCATAGGTAAGACTAGTTGTCATGGATTGGATTGTATCCCCCCAAAATATCTGTCAACTTGGCTAGGCCATGATTCCCAGTATTGTGTGATTGTCCACCATTTTGTCATCTGATGTGATTTTCCTATGTGTTGTAAATCCTACCCCTATGCTGTTAATGAGGCAGATTAGAAACAGTTATGTTAATGAGGTAGAACTCAATCTACAAGATTAAGTTGTGTCTTAAGTCAATCTCTATTTAGGTATAAAAGAAAGAATTGAGCAGAGAGACTTGGGGACCTCACACCACCAAGAAAGCAGCATCAGGAGCAGAGCATGTCCTTTGGACCTGGGGTCCCTGCATCTGAGAAGCTCCTAGACCAGGGGAAGATTGATGACAGAGCCAACAGAGAGAAAAAGCCTTCCCCTGGAGCTGGCGCCCTGAATTCAGACTTCTAGCCTCCTAGATTGTGAGAGAATAAATTTCTGTTTGTTAAAGCCATCCACTTGTGGCATTTCTGTTATAGCAGCACTGGATAACTAAGACACTAGTCTTGAGCTATTGCCTCCTCCAGGACCTCAGTTAAAGGTGACGTTTATGAACACTTAAGATGTACCAGGCGTTCTGCTAACACTTTTGTTGTTGTTGTTAGTAGTTGTCAAGTCAACTCCAACTCATGGCAACCTTATGTATAGCAGAATGAAATGTTGTCTGGTCTGGTGCTATCTCCGTGTATCCATGGCTTATATCCTTTAATTCTCACAGTAACCCCATGAGTTCAGAATTATCATTATTCCCATTTCACTTACGTGGAAACTGAGGCACAAAGTGATTAAGAAACTTGCCCAAGATTAGATAGTTAATAAGCAGCAGAGCCTGGAAATGAAGCCAGGTGAGTCTTTCTCCAGAATTCTAGCTGTTAACTCCTGTAGCAGATGGTATTTTCCAGGTATGGACACAACAAAAAGCTCCCATTCCACAGACTTTTCTACAATGGGACCTGCCATTCTCCTACCAGGAGTTAGAATCGAATTGGCCTCCCCTTTCAGTGACGTCTTATAGCCAATAGAATGTGATGGAAATGACGTGTGACTTCTGAGCTAGGTCAAAAGGGCTGTGCAGCTCCTTTCTTGGTTTCTTGGGATACTTGCTCTCTGTGTGTTCCTTATTGGGGTACTTCTTCTGGAAACCCAGCCCTCAGGGAAAGGAAAGGCTGCACGTGGGCCTCCAACCACCAGTCCTAGCTGAGCCCACGCTTCAAATCATCCTAGCTCAAGTGCCAGACATATAGTAAGAAGCTTCCAGGTGATTCCAGCTCCTGGCCATTCAAGTCTTCCCAGTTGAAACCCCTGATAGTATAGAGCAGAGACAAGCTGTCCCTGGTGTGCCCTGTCTGAATTCCTGACCCACAGACTCCACGAGTAAAATGAAATGATTGTTGTTTTACATCAATGTTTGGAGAGGTTTGTTATGTAGCAATAGATAACTGGAGCAACTACTATGCTAGTCTGCCTCAGGTCCTTCAGGGGAGCTCTCCTCTGGCTGATAATTTCCCACTGCAATGCCTTGGGTGGTCCTGGAAAAACCTACCTGTCTATTTCCCGTTCTCTTAAAACCCTGAACTCTTTGGATGAGTGAAGGAAATTCTGAGAATACTAACCACACTCATCTCTGCTAAACTATTTCCTGGCTAATCCTTACTTCTCCAAGGTATCCGAAGGCTTCTTCTGCTAATATGCCTGTCTCTCTAAAAGGTCCTAGGAGCCAGAATGGCTAAGGATGGCAATTCCCAGCCCTTCACTGGACAGGCCAGGGTCAAATTTCTGGATGGAGGTGCCTGCTCAGGCCACACCAACAGAAAGGCTGTCCCTGCTCCTTCTGGCATGAAGCAGCCAAGAATGGTTTCCCACTGAAAAAGTCAAGGCAGCCTTAGGTGGAGCCAGACATGTCACCAGGGACTGGACCAGTACTGTAATGGGCCAGACATTTCTGGTCATGACTGATCTTGTCAGATCCCCTAGCCTTGCTCCCTGAACTTCTCTTGGCCAGGGAACAGCACCCAGCTGGAAACCTGAGGATGGGACTTTGAGCAGAGTAGTTTAGAAGTCAGGAAGGTGGTTACCTATTGGCAGAGGGTAGTGGTTGCAAGGAAGAGAGGCTTCTGGGGGCTGGTCATGTTCTGTTTCTTGATTACACAGTGTATTCAGTTTGTGAAATTTTATCGAGCTGTGCACTTAAGACTAGCATACTTCTTCTGTGTGTATGTTGCACATCAATAAAAAAAATCATATCAGCAATTTCAGCTGCAGAGGTGAAACCTAAAATAAATGCCTGAGGAGCAATGGCAGAGGAAATATACTGCATTATAGCTGCCAGAGTGGTACCACTCAACAGGGAACTCCTCCAGAAAAGAGGCCATCACGTTCACATATGTATCACCAACACCAACATACAGCCTGGCACACAGAAAATGTCCCATAAATGTTCACTGACTCACCAACTTTAGCCCCCTCTTTCTCATTCCTGCCACTTACCCCCAACTGACAGGAAGAGCCTTCTCAGAACGTTCTTGGTTAACAATACTCCACTACAACAAGACCGACACTTTGTCATACCCATTTCCTGCCGTTCCATCCTGAGGTAATGCAGAACAGGTGAGGCAAGGACAAATGAAGACCCAAAAATTCCCTAAACTGAACAGTAAGATCCTTGTCTGCCTCCCCCAGCAAATCCTGCACAGAGCTCTGAAGAAGCAGCACTGTATAGTGAATTGACACTGTGCTGCTGATTTACATGTATGAACTCATTTACTCTTCACAACCACTCTGTGAGGTGGGGACTGCAAGTAATCCCATTTTACAAATGCCTAAACTGAGGTAGGAGTCACTGGGTGGTACAAATGGTTAAGACTAACTGAAAGGCTGGCAGTTCGAGCCCACCCAGAGGTGCCTCGAAAGAAAAACCTGGTGATCTACTTCTAAAAACTCAGTCATTGAAAACTCGAGAGAGCACAGCTCTACTCTGACACACATGGGGTCATCATGAGTTGGAATTGACTGGTGGGTAAACTGAAGCACAGAGTCACACAGTTAATAAGTGACAGAGCCTGGATTAGACCCAGAAATCTGGCCTCAAAAGTCCGTGCTCTTAGGCCCTATGGAATCCTGCTTTCATGTAGATGACAATAAAATACAACTGGGGGACATTTCCAAAATATTTGCTTGATGAATGCTTAATAACCAAATACAGAATTTATTCTGTAACATTAAAAAAAAAAAAGCCAGTGGTAGAGCTGATGGTATTTATTTTTAGCGATTGGGGATAAAGGTGGGGAAGGGATTTCCTGGGCTTCCCAGGCCTAGCAAATAAGTGTTCCTTGGATCGGAGAAAACGAAGTCCTACTCATAGAAGAAACATTTCTTGCTATTCCCCACCCCCCTCAGGATCTGAACGGATAATCAGAGCGTGTAGACATTCAGCAGTAATCAATTAGTACCTACTTTAGATTAAATTGAGAATATGTAAATCGGGCGCCTCATCAAGGCTCCACAGAGCCAGTGATTTGAGACTCAGGCACCCAACGATGTGCTACAAACATACTGAATCTCTGCAACACAGAAGGGCATGCAAATCTTGTCCCCCAGTCTAAAAATTTCTAACACGGGGAAAGGTGCTATTCTTTTTTACATACTCACACGCATGCTTTCCTCATCCACCCTTCTCCATCTTCCCAGAAACACATAATTTTTTACATAATTATAAAGAGCCCTCCATGTGCAAACTCAGTGTCAGGGTCACAAACAGCAGAACATCTTTGAACTTAATCTATAACTCCGTATCACCCCATCCATCCAGAAAGAAGTTAAATCTTGTTTTGCTGTGTGGTAACTGTTTTTGTTTTCAAGAGTGGTATAAACAGAATCAGTGGCTATATATGACTCAGCCTTCCTGGTTTCCTTTTCAAATTCACAGAAACGGAAATGAGAGAAGTGGACACCTCTCAAGTTTCAGAAGATATTTCTGAGAGTAGACCTGGTATGCAACCCAAGAGACAAACATACTCCGGTGTCAAACAAAATGGGAAAACACAGAGTTGGATAAACAAGTCTAAGAAGCCAAAGTGGGACTAGACAATGAAAGGCTTGACCGTAGAGTGGGGGCCTTCATAAGACAGGTTCTACACAAACCATGCCTGTGGAGGGGTTGCTGGGAGCACAGAGGGGGCGGCCCTGGCTCTGAGTGGTGAGCCAGGAAAAATTATGGCCAGGAGTAAAAGGGTGTTTCCAGATTGTGGTTCTCAAAACTGTCATTGTTGAGTCCTAGAAAATTGGCATTTTTCATGGCATTGTCTCAGAGAACATGTCATGACTGAGAAAGATCCTGGTTGCCAGCCATGGAGTGTGGTATTGAGCCTACAGCGTGAAAGCGAAAGGTTTTTAAGAATGGTCATGTGGACAGATGGCTTCAGAACACAATCCAAAAAAGCCTACAAGGCTTTTGCTGAGCCCAATGTTAAGAAGAGCATTGTACCTGGAACTGTGATTCGCGCCTAGTCAGAAAGCTGAAATCATTACACTACCTTCTCATGAGTGCCAAGGACATATATGTGTGTGTGTGTGTGTGTGTGTGTGTGTGTGTGTATACCCATTGCTGTAGAGTCAATTCTGACTCATAGCGACCCTATAGGACAGAGTAGAACTGTCCCATGGGGTTTCCAAGGAACAGCTGGTGGATTCGAAACACTGACTTTTTCAGTTAGCAGCCGAGTTCTTAACCACAGTGCCACCAGAGCACCATATGTGTGTGTGTGTGTATATATATACATATATACACACACACACACATATATATATATTTAAACTTACGTGAATTTAAAAGAAAAATAGCTTTTAGAAGAATTCTGGGATATTTCTTGATAGCAAAATACCAGTATTATTTGGATGATGAATGCTGTCCTAGACATGAAAGTATATATATTTCGTAAATATATGAAAATAATTCTTTAGGAATTTTATATTCCAATTCAGAAGACAGGCCTGAGTTCAAGAAATGACCAGAAAATGGCAAAAAGTAAGTGAGAACACAGAGATCAGAAATGGCAAAGAGCTGGTGACTTGGGGATTCTCAGAGCAGGGTTCAAAAAGAAGGCAAGTTCTCCCTAACATTTGGGAAGAAAAATCTGAATTAAGGGAAAAGAGTAGGGAGTGGGGGTATTCACATGACAAAATGGGCAAGAAGCGAATATTAATGAGATCAACCCACAGTTCATGCTTGGTGTAGTAGATTATAAAAAAAAAAAAAAAAAAGATTATAATAATGCTTATAAATTACTCCTCTTTCTGCATCTACTTTCATGCAGTGTGACACTGCAGATCCTCCCATCAAGCTATGCGGTCTATTTCCCTAGCCGAATTGTCTATGTGACTTGCTTCAGCCAATGGGACATTAACAAATGAGACACAAGCAGAGGTTTGACAGGGACTTACACATTAGAGCTTGCCTTTTTGCTATAATTGGACCCATGAGACCACCATGTGAATGAGCCTGAGCTAACCTATTGGAGAGGCTATACGGAAGAGCACTGAGGCACATTAGCCAACAGCCTGCCAATCACCAAACACGAGAGGAAGACCAACTGACTGCAGATGCATGAGGAAGCCCAGCAGAGATTAGTCAAACCATGTCAGACCAGAAGACATACTTGTTCAACACACAGAATGAAGAGCCAAATAAAATGGGTGTTGTTTTAAATCACTAAATTTTGGGTTGGTTTGCTATAAAGTTAAAAGATAACTGATACATCACTTATTAGCTTAGTTTATACGCAGGAGAAATTGACTTGAAAGGGACTGAAATAAAGTGGGTGGTCCAGACAAAAGAAGGTCCCCAACATGAGGAGCATCAGAAGACAAGCGGGAGCTCTCAGAAGTTCTTTAGCAGAGGATACTATCATAAGAGCAGTATTTAAAGAAGAAATTTGAATGGTAGATAGGAGCAGTAGAGATTGGAGTGGAGAAACCCAGCTTAGAGATGATAAGAGCTTGGATAAGAAAGAATCTCATAATCTCAGGGTATTTCAGAGGAAGGGATATCAGGACATTAAGACAGATAAGCTGTAGAGTAGGGAAGGATGACTTTCAAGATGTCTTTGAAGTTTATCTTTTAGAAGCTTGGTGTCAAAGATACCTAAAGGAAAGTTGGGAAGGACAGGCAAATCAAATGTTATTTAGTCAAAAACTTCATGGCTTCCAAAAAAAAAAAAGTTAAAACTCACTTAAAAGAATAATTTATTGAAAGAATCAGGGTATCCTGCAGAATGTAAGGTAACACTGACAACCCAAGCCTTAGAAAGGGCAAGAAGGAGGCTAAGCTTGAATCTTCACTCCACCCTGCCATTCCAGGATGACCTTCTAGTCTATTCAGTTCAAATTCTTGAGAGAGAGAATCTGCTTGGGTGCAGACCACTCAATGGATGAGCTCCTGGGTCAGGTGTTCCTGGTCCTGATCCAATTAGTTGTGGTGGAGGTTGAGAATGATAAGCATATAGAGTGTATTCTCCAGAGCTGTAAAGAGGCAGATGAAGTGTATGGAGGAAACAATGAGCACCACCTCCATAAAAAAGGCAAAGATAGTGAGCTGGGGTGTTAGCAGGCTGAATTGGAAATAAAAGTTATTGTTGTTAGTTGTTACCTAGTTGGCCTCCAGCTCATGGCTCCCCCATGCACAATAGAACAAAATGCATTGAAGGTTCTGCACCATACCCATGATTGCTTGGAGAGTGAACTGTTGTGATCTATAGGGTTGTTATCGGCTGATTTTCTAAAGTAGGTCACCAGGCCTTTCTTCCTAGTCTGTCTTACTCTGGAAGCTCTGCTGAAATCTGTTCAGCATCATAGCAACATACAAGAAGCCTCCATTGACAGCTGGGTGATGGTGGCACATGAGGTGCATTGGCTGGGTATCAAACCCAGATCTCCCCCTTGGAAGGTGAGAATTCTACCACTGAACCACTACTGTCCCCACACAAATGAAAGTAGGAACTTCAAATGTAGATGTCTTCCTGGATATTTGATACACAGGACTAGTGTTTAGGCATAAAATTTCAGATCTGAGTGACATCTGCCAATAAGTGAGGCTGGACACAAAATAAATAATGTGTGCTTTGTCTTCAAAGAGAAGAGCAAGAGAAGACCCTTGCCCTGAGTTCTAGAGATGTGGGCAATGCCTGTAGATGTGAAAGAAGAAAGGGGACATACTAACAGAAAGGGTAGAGAGAAAGCACCTCAGAGAAAAGTGGTATGGAGACCAAAGCAAGAGGGCCTTGTCAACTGTGTCTAACGACATGGGGTCAAGGAGCCTGAGGACCACTAAAAAAATTCTTCATGTATTTAAATGATCTTCAGAGACTTTTAGGAGCATAAAATAGAGGATGATGGTTCAATTCTTTCCCCCAAGGAAAGGCATGAAGTAAAACTATCAGAGGAGTCTACAAAGAAACTCACGCCATTTGGTCTGGTACTATACGAAAAGCAAATGGGCTGATTTTCTTAGAGGGTGTAAGGCTAGAAAGAGAAAGAATTGGAAGCATCTTACAAATGTCCACAAGTTAGCCTTAGGAATATCTTCTTTTGAGGTTAACAGTCCCAGATTCAAAGACGGTACAAAAGAGACTTCAGGTTTCCATATATCACCCATGGAGGTGTCATTTTACAGTTCTGGAACCTTTGCCAAAAGACTGGCTGAGACATGTGTGATTTGTGGATTCTAAGTTTCTGTAATACATTTAGTCAAGCAGTTTGGTAACAGTTGAGACAGTGGACATGCCCTTATTGCTCACAGGGATGCCCCTGGGGCTTCCTTCACTGCAGTTAATTTCCAGGACATGGCGCCACAAAATATTAGCATGTCCCCTCGTGTTAATGGCAAATGGCAAGAGGCTCTCATAATTTAGATATTTTTATGGCTGTTCTGTGGAAGCTAATTTTGTCTAACAAAATCCCATTAAGTTTTAGCTCAATCCTTTTCCCTTCCTGCAACTCCCAGAACTGGGACTTATATGTTAATTGCAGCCAGTTCTATGCTAATTAGGTTTCATTTCTGTTTCTTAAAGAGACAGATGCCACCAGGCCCTGTCCCAGTCATAACTTCCTCCCACCTCCACTGCCACCTTTTCAGAGGCTAAACTCTAGACCGGATGAAGAATTCACTTAAGGCTCATACTTAAAGTTAGAAGGCAAAAGGATCAAGTGTTTCCACCCTTATTCCTCATAACTTCCTTCAAGGACAAAATGCTTCCTTTCCATGAAATTCTGAGTGAGTGTAGAATTTCTAATTGAGAAACAAATCTAAATACTATAGGCAGTCCGCAGGTTACACTTGCGGAAGACTCCTACTTGCCCTTTAATGTTATGTAAATTTTCCCTCACTTTGAAAGGACTGAACCAACCCTACTGGCAACCAATTCTTCATCACAATCACTTTTGCTTGCTGCATGCACGTGCAGCTTCTAAAGCTTCTGAAAAAGACTTAGAGCCCTCTCTTGTACTAAATAATAATAATAATAAAATAATAAAGTAAGGTTAAATAAGAATCATACATACCTGTTCCTACTTACCTACAAATTTGACTTAAAGACACAGGAATGGATTCCATTCATAGTCCAGGGCCTGCCTGTATTAGATTCCTTAACTACCCAGGAAATTCAACAAAATACCCAACAAGACTGCTATTACAATTGCTTTGAACAAAAGACCCTCAATCCTGGAGCTTTCATCTGTGCTGTGGCAAGTTTGGACTCATCACTGTAGGCCGAGTAAGGATTTACAGAGCAAGAACTACCCACACAAAAGAGCAATGCCCTATATTAATGCTTGGCCTGTCCATTGAATGAGTGCCTGCTAGGAGCCCGATAAGCATTAGGGAGGATAGAAAGACGGATAAGGCAAAGACCCTACCTATAAAAGCCTCCAGTCTAGTGGGAAGACATGACAATTAACACTACTAAAGTTACCTACTATTTATCAAGCACTATTATAAACCATACTTTACCATAACATACATTATTACCTTTTAATCATCCTAACAATGTGAGGGAGATGTTTGTACATCCATATTACTGATGGGAAAATTGAGGCTTCGAGAGGTTAAATAATTTGTTTAACTGCACATGGTGTATCAATTACCTATCGCACCCATTGCCGTCAAGTCAATTCCACAGCAACCCTACAGGACAGAGCAGAACTGCTCCCATAGACTTTCCAAGGAGCGCTTGGTGGATTCGAACTGCTGACCTTTTGGTTAGCAGCTGTAACACTTAACCATTGTGCCATCAGGGTTTCCATCAGTTACTTAGTGCCACAAATAATGCTGTGCAACTAACTACCACAAAACTCAGGGGCATACCATAATAAGCCTTGTTTTTATTGATCATAGGTTTGTGGGTCTGCTGGGGTAGTTCTGCTTCAAGATGTGGGTCATGTTGGTTTGGCTGCAGGTTGAGTTTAAGTCTATTCCATGTGTCTCTCATCCTCCTTGAACCCAACAGCTGACTTGGGTCATGTTCTGCTCATGGTGATGGCAGAAGTACAGAGGGACAAATAGAAACACATGATGCCTCTTAAGGACCTTAAGGCCTAGGCTCAGAACTCACACACTGTCACTTTCAAACACATTCCATTAACCAATTCAAATCACATGGCCGAGACCAACATCAACGAAAAGGCAAGTATTTTATGCCGAATCAAGTGGGAGAAACTGCAAAGTTAGTAGAAAAGGCTGTGGATGTGTGATTCTAATAGACGGAGGGTGTGAAAAATCGAAAACAACAATCCAATCTACCACACACAGATCAAAAATGGTAAAGCAGTCCCCATTTTTGAGACTCCTAACACCTGGTAGTACAGTGTTTAAGGGCTATTGCTGCTAACCGAAAGGTCAGCAGTTCAAATCCTCCAGGCGCTCCTTGGAAACTCTATGGGGCAGTTCTACACTGTTCTATAGGGTCGCTATGAGTTGGAATCGACTCGACAGCACTGGGCTTGGTTTGGTTTTGGTTTTGGCCTCCGCCAAGGCTTCCCCAACTCAGCTGTAGAAAGCTGAAGCTCTCCAACACCTTGTTGCATTAGCTACCTGCATACCTATGCTCTAGCTCCTTTTCTCTGTAGAAAAAAAAAAAGTGCTGCAAAAAGCAACCTTCTAATACCGGAGGTCTACACAGATTCATTAGAGCTTTGGGGAAGCCATCAGAAAGTCGATTGTGCTTGAAGGGGTTGCTCGTCTCCTCCCATTTCTTAATTTGATTTCACGGCTCTGCAATGAAGTCAGAGTTAGAGCCACATTAAAGACAGAAAGAGGGAGAAAAAAATTCCACTACCAATCAAGTTCCAAAACTTGCAAGGTGCCTTTTCTCAGTATCCCCAAGGAATCATCCAGTTCACTCGGGTGAAGGTGACCCCAAAAGGGCCCATGGGCTGAAAACTCGTGGCTTTTACAGCTGACACACACAGCAGAATGAAGACCGTTAACTGAGAATTCTCACATTTGTGGTAAGAGGCTGTGGAAAAAGGAGGGGGAGAAATTCTGGAAGTCCTACTTTGGTAGGGGCTCACCTTGTGAATAGGTGGCTTTTTTGGTGCCAGGTGAGGGGCACTGGAGCTCATGGCTCAGGATGTCCCACCCTAACTCCCTATCCTTGAGCTTAGACATCCATGGTCATAGACTCATTCCTTTAAGTTCAGATGGTGCTCAGGCCCCTGTAGCAGATGCTGTTGATGCCCTGTCCTCACCCCCTTGCCACGCCCTCCTATATCTGAAGGCTGCTTACCGTGAACACCTGCTATGCTCTGTCTGAGGGCTTTTATTCTGGCCACGGGAGCATGTTCAGGCCTCAAACAAGACAAGCTGGAAGCACCTGAGCGCTAATGCCATGGGAAACAGCGCTCAACCAATGTGTTGGTAAATAAATACCCCAGCTTCCTCATCCTTTAGTTGGGATAGCGCTAGGACATGTTTTACATTGTCTCCCAATGTCCCCCAGCAGGATCCTGTTGCCCACAACGGTAACGATCACACACCTTATATTGATTTCCTTTCCTTCCCTGTCTTATCCTCCAGTCCTGTATTGGTGCTTCCTGGGATCAACTTCCAGATAAACCTTGTTGTTTACCCATTACCATCAAGTCAATTCTGACTCATAAGGACCTTATAGGACAGAGTAGACCTGCCCCATCAGGTTACCAAAGCCGTAACCCTTATGGAAGCAGACTACCACACCTTTCTCCTGCAGAGCAGCTGGTGGGTTCAAATGGCTGGCCTTTTGGTTAGCAGCTAAGCGTTGTTAGCTGCCCTCAATGCAGACCCCTTCTCATGGCAACGCCATGCACAATGGGATTGGACTGTTGTGGTCCATAGGATTTTCATTGGCTTATTTTCAGAAGTAGATCGTCAGGCCTTTCCTCCTAGTCCATGTTAGCCTGGAAGCTCTGCTGAAACCTGTTTAGCATCCTAGCAACACGTTAAGCCTCCACTGACAGACAGGTGGTAGGTGCACATGGGGTGCATTGGCCAGGAGCTGATCCCAGGTTGGAATCCAGGCCTGCTGGATGGAAGGCAAGAATTCTACCACTGAACCACCACTGCCCTCCAAATAAACTACCTGTGCTCAGATCTTTGTTCTGGGGGAATCCAAATTAAGACAGTGCCCAAAACTCCAGCCCAGTATTCAGGGATTCCAGGGTGAACGGAACTTCATGGGTAAACATGTTATGAGTAAAATGGGGGACAGGAACTCAGTATAGTTCCCTGGACAAGGATGGGAGTATGGGGTGGGCTGGGGGGATTAGGTGCAGAGGGTGGAACATAGGTCACTGATTGCAAAACGGGAAAGAGCCGCTTATTCCGTGTTGCAATTCTGCCTGGAACTTATCCTATTCTTGGGTTTCCATTCCAAAGTGGGAAAGATTAATAGGTGCCCCGAAGAAGTAGGGAAACCCTGGTGACGTAGTGGTTAAGAGCTAAGGCTGATAACCAAAAGGTCAGCAGTATGAATCCATCAGATTACTCCTTGGAAACTCTATAGGGCAGTTCTACTCTGTCCTATAGGGTTGCTATAAGTCTGAATTGACTTGATGGCAGTGTTTTTTTTTTTTTTAAGAAGCAGGGTTTGAGCCCTGCCCTGCCCTGCCCTGTCCCGCCTTGCCTCTTCTAGGAGTGTGACCTTGAGCACGTCATTTTCTTTTCCTACAGCTCGATGTCCTTGAACGTACTTGGAGATAATCGTAATGCCCACTGAACCAGGCTGCACAGCCATGAAGGAGAGCTCCCAAACTCTGCAGGCCTGTGTTTAAACCCAAGCTTTGCCCTTTACTTGCTGGGTGACCTTGTGCCAGTTACCTAACATCTCTGAAACTGTTTCCTTTTCTATAAAATTGGGAAATAATGTTAGTTTGAACCATATGAAATTGCCTATTTTGACTTTTTTTTTTTTTGTCGACCTACAGAAATGGCAATTCCATATGTTTCAACCTACGTGCTACCTTGCAAGCTGTTTGGGAGGATTTAAAAGAGTATACGGAAAGCATCTAATGTACTGACTGGCACGTAGTAGATGCTGCCACAACTATTATTATTGAGATAACATCTTAGGGCGATCGCACCATGAAAAGGACAAAACCCTACTCACATTCTGGGTTAATAACGGCCATAGATGCTATGACCGTTATTAACCCAGAATGTGAGCAGGGTTTTCCCTGGGTGGTGCGAATGGGTTAAGCATTGGACTAGTAGCGGAAAGTCTGGCAGTTCAAACCCACCCAGAGGTGCCTTGGAAGTAAGTCCTGGCAGTCTGCTTCTGAAAGGTCACAGCCTTGAGAACCCTATGAAGCAGTTCTACTCTGCACACCTGGGGTCACCATGAGGTGGAATAGACTCAATGGCATCTAACGACAACAAAGCATCCCACTGCCTGCGGATCCTGTTGCCTGTGCTGACCGTTGACCAAAATCTAAACAAAGTAAAAATCGCTGGACATCCGGCTGCTGGGAGTGCGTTCTAGGCTTTGCCTGTTTCCAGGCTTCCCACAGAACACAATACGTTTGTTTTCCCAAATGTCACATGGAACCTTTGTGAATAAAAGAATAAGAGATGATTTCAGCTTCCATCTTTTTGTGTGTGTGTGTGTGATGCTCAGGTTGAAAAAATAAAGGAGATCCTGGCAAAATTAACTTTATCAGTTTAAGAAACAGCCATTGAAACAGCCGTTGCAAATATATTCATTATTATACAACACCAAGCGCTGTGCACCAGTGCGCACGGCATCTGTCTGCTCACTAATTCTCCCGTTATTATTACCCACTGAAAGGGCAGGCGGGGGAGAATTCCACGCAATCTCCCTCAGCAGAGGTTTGCAGGTTTCACGGAGCACTCAAAACTCCCCCAAATGTAGTCCTTGAGCATTTGGCTTGCTAATCTTGTTGATGTGACAGAAAAAAAAATCAAACATAGCTAATGGCCTTAATTTTCTTATACCTGACAGCTAACCAATTCATCCCACCCCAAACAGTTATGCATCTAATTCCCCCTCCTTCTCTCTCTCTCTGTCACACACATCCCCACAGACAAATACACACACACACACATACACTCCTCTTCGCCAAAGCTGTCAGTCGCAGCTCTGTGTTTATGTGTGCGCGCCTGTGGGGCTGCAGCACCCTGGTGGTTTCACCTGCCCCCTGTGTACTGTCTCCAGGACAGTGAGCAGCCTGGGGCAGGCAGGAGGATCTAGGAAGGGCACCCAAAACCAAGCCCACTGCCATCGAGTTAATTCCAACTCATAGCGACCCCGTCGGACAGAGTAGAACTGCCCCATAGGGTTTCCAAGGCTGTGATCTTTACTGAAGCAGGCTGCCACATCTTTCTCCAGCAGAGCAGCTGGTGGGTTCAAACTGCCGACCTTTTGGTTAGCAGTCGAGAGCTTAACAACTGTGCCACCAGGGCTCCTCAGGAAGGGCACCAGGTACTGATATTTCAAGATTCAGGATCATACGGAGCACCTAGTGAGCGATTTGGTGAAAAGCAACTCGAACTGCTGCTCCTCTTTCCTCCTCTTCCCCTGATTCATGTTGCTGGTGTTAACCCTTTGAACCTGGAGCCAGGGCCCTATTTGCCAACACAAAAAGTACAGAAGCAGCTGCAGTGGACGCACCAAATCAAACTGAACTGTGAACTGTCCTTTGTGTGTGTGTGGGGGGGGGTGGTTCTGCATTTTAAAGGGATGGATTAATGGCTACATGGCTGTTCTGTGTTTTAAAGGGCCAGCTGTTCAGAGGTTTGTATTACAAGATTTATCTCTTGAAATGGTTTTTTTTTTTTTTAAGTCATCCTCTCCCCTAGTGGTAGGCTTATTGTTTCGGGAGAAGAAAAACATTGTCTGGTGGAGGAAAAGCATCCAAGTGTGCAACTTAGACTCTTACTGCGCAGCAGAGCCCTGGACAGTGCCTCCCTCCATGGGCTTTATGGAAATTTCTCCTATTTCCCATATTACCTGGGTAGCCTGAATTCTCCTCAAGATGTCATAGGTTCGTTTGCAAGCTCCTGGAAAACAAGGACCCTATTCTCATTTATAATGTGCCCTGGTGGTGCATCAGTTAAGTGCTCTGCTGTTAACTGAAAGGTTGGCGGTTTGAACTTACCCAGTGGCTCTGTGGGAGAAAGACCTGGCTCTCTGCTCCCATAAAGATTGTTGCTGTTGTTGTTTGCCACCGAGTCCATTCTGACTCAGAGCTACCTTATAAGACGGAGTAGAACTGCCCAGGAAACCCTGTGGGGGCAGTTCTACTCTGTCACATGGGATCGCTATGAGTTGAAACTGACTCAGTGGTTATGGCACTTAATAACAACATTCTCATTTATATTTGTATTATCTCCACTCTTTCATGCTCCTATTTCCCAGGCTTGAAGAAGTCCTTATCTTAAGTTTCACTGCCTGCTCCCCACTCCTTTCCACCCCATCTACCTGTCCTCACTCCTGTCCTCTGCCTCTTATTTCCCTCTCAGACCCAGAAGCTTCCGTCTCTACCTCCTCACAGACCTTGGTCTGCCCTTTGAATAGTAGCAGGAAACTCCCTTCCTCCAAAAAGCTTCCCTTCACTCCCTCCACTGAACACCAAGGGCTCTAAGCACAAGGAGTCCCCTGAGGAGATGTCATGAATATGTACAGAGCTCTGTTCTCTTCACCTCTGTAGTTTTCCTTATGCCTTCTTCCCGCCTTCTAAAAACAGGGGCCTCATCCTTTTTTTTTATTTCTTGCCCTCTCCTGCCTACAGCCCTGGCTCCAGCTTGGGAGTGGGGTGTCCAGGGACAGTCCAGAATCGCTGACTACAGACTGAGGGGCAGCTGCAAAACAACTGGAACAAATCAAATCAAGGCCAAACGTTAACTGCCTCTGGCAACGTCTCCTCTTGGGCCTCTCTCCCAGGCTCCAGAAAGGCTAAAGGTTCAGTTCATAAAATACAAACTCCCAGACCCACAAATCATCGTTTCCAACTCAAGGGAGACGCCCAACCCAGCTAAGGTCTTCCTGGACATACATTAGTCATTGGAGTGGCTCTCCTCACCCCACTGCCAGGGATTTTCATTTTCACACTCATCAGATTGTTCCATAAAAAAAAAGGGGTGCTCAAATAATTGTCCCCCAGGCTCTAAAACCCCTGGAATTGTGGGTTAAACCAAACCAAACCCATTGCCGGCCAGTCGATTCTGACAGGCAGTTAATTCCTGGCAGCTGATTGGAAGGAGCTAAGGTTGGGTTTTAACCCCTGAGGCAGAGGCCAGAAGACTTCACACACCCACGAACCACAGGCCAAGAGATCTCTGCTGTGAGGAGACACAGCCTGAGGCACCACCTGCCCACATGTGTCCCCATAGGCTTTTGACCTCCCAGGAGAAGCTATCTAGAGCTTGCTCTTCCTAAAGACTTGTCTTTCTCTCTTTAATGAAAACCCATATTCAAACACGGGACTTGATATCACAGACAAATTATGAAGGGATCATCAGCTTTGCAAAATATTTGCTAAAGGGCTCTTTTGGATTGTGAGACACCCCAGCCTAGCTGATAAGAAGGCAATAACAAAAAACCAAGGAATTAAGCCCATGGACTGGAGGGGCTGACTGCCTTAGGCTCATTATTAGCACTACCACTGACTAACTGTGTGACCTTAAGCAAGTTACCTCTCCTCTCTGCACCTCAGTTTCCACATCTGTAAGATGGGGGCAATAATTACAACTACCTCATGAGGTTGATTTAAGGACTAAATGAGGTAATCTAGGCAGAGCATTTGGCACAGTGTCCGGCACAGAGTAATAACTCAAAAATGTTAGTTGTTACTTGAAATGTGATTTTTAAAACCGACTATCAGTTTATATGTAGTTTGAGGAAGGAACAAGGTCGAGCAGCCTGGTTACTTATCATGTTCAGAAAGAACTGATTTAGCAGGAAAAGATGCTGAGCAAATGGTTTATTTCAACATTTTATCATGCAGAACATCTATTGTCTCCAAACCTCCTTTTGACTTGGTTATTAAAAAAAAAAAAGGCAAAGTACTAGTCCCTTAGCTATTGTCCATTTGTGGGGAAAGAGAAGAAAGGAATTAGATGGGATATCTGTCATTTTCATCTATTTAGTTTCTATTTCCTGATTCCCCTTTGGGATACCATCTTCCCCCACCCTTAGTCCTGTGGTTTGGATGGGACTTATTTAGTAGTAGTACCCATGCCTACCAGCTCTGATTGTGTGGTCTCTTCCCAACTTCATGTTCAATGGCATCTTGTTGGTAGCTTGAAATCATGGAGGGGTATTAACACCACTGAATTTGCAAATAAAGGTTCTCTCAGTTATCTTGTGCTGCTATAACAGAAATACCACAAGTGGATGGCACTAACAAAAAGAAATTTATTCTCTCACAGTTTAGGATGCTAAAAGTCTGAAATCAGGGCGCCAGCTCCCAGGGAACGCTTTCTGTCTCTGTAGGTTCTTAGGGAAAGTCCTTGTCATCAATCTTCCCCTGGTCTAGGAGCTTCTCAGCGCAGGGACTCTGGGTCTAAAGGACACTCTCCACTCCCAGTGCTTCCTTCTTGGTGGGATGAGGTCCCTCTTCTCTTTGCTCAATTCTATCTTTTATATCTCAAAAGAGATTGACCCAAGATACAAGCTAACCCTGTAGATTGAGTCGTGCCTTATTAACATAACTGCCTCTAATCCTGCCTCATTAACATCATAGAGGTTAAGATTTACAACACGTAGGATAATCACATCAGATGACAAACTGGTGGAAAACCACACAATACCGGGAATCATGGCCCAGACAAGTTGACACACATTTTGGGGGGACACAATTCAATCCATGATGCCCTCCAACTTCCATCCTACAGCCAGCTGTTAAATATTTACAAGCATACCAATGGGCTTATCCCTCTCTTACAGATGTGTGGCCTAAGAATGGTCAATAAGCACATTTAATTTCCTGGCCTCAGTGATTTCTTCAGGGATGAGTGCATGTCCAGCACCCTACCAATAAGATATAATTATGAGATGTTCATAGAGAAAATTGGCAAGAAAAATTCTCTTTAGTGGAATGTAAGGATGAAACTGCTGGTGTCAATCTTACCACTCTGTGGGGGTGGTCCCACCTGAGAGAAGGAAAGAATAAAAGGCCAAGTGCGGGTGACTAAGCCAGACTAACATCTGGATTTAAAAGGAGACCAATACGTTTCTCCCTCCCTTTTCTTAATAAATCAATTTGAGCTGGTGTTCTGTCATGTGCAATCAAGAGTGCCCACTAACAAAAATGTGCTAGATGCTATCTAATGTCCAGGTTTGATCTATTTGTGGTAGGTAGTTTAATGGCTACAAATTCCTCCTATTCCAGCATGCACGCCCCTTTTCAATGTGATTTTGAAGCTTCTCACTTAAAGAGGTGAAGTCTATTCCTCTCCCACTTGAATCTGTGCTGACCTTGTGACTTGATTTGGCTAATAGAATGTAGTGGAAGCGATACTTTGCAACTTCTGAGACAATGCCACAGAAGACCTTCCCGTTACTGCCCCTTTCTCTTGAAACCCTGAGCCCACCATGTTCTGAAGATGTCTGGGATAAAAGTTTCACATGTAACCGGGGTGTTCAGGTGTCCCAACCATCCTCACTGAGCCCCGGTCAATCTTCTAACAGCCACATAAGTGAGCCAGGCAAGGCCAACAGAAGAACCTGCAGCCACTCATAGAACTGGGAGAAATAATAAATTGTTGTTTTAAGTCACTTAGTGCTGGGGTGATTGTTGCATATCAATAGATACCTGATGCTTCATAGCAACCAAATTTTATCTATCCATTAATGAGGGGTTAAAAGTCATTTGTAGGGGATGAGAGTTGGGGTTCTGGAGCCAGAGAGTTGGGCTTGAGTCCTGATTCCACCTCTTAGTAGTTGTGTACCTTTGGGAAAGTTATTTAGTTTCTCTGTGCTTCAGTTTTCCCATATGTCAAATGAGGATAATAACAGCACCTACCTCATAGGGTTGTCATGAGGATTAAGTAAACTAAGAGCTTATTATATGCCCAGAACCTGGCATATTGAAACCCTGGTGGCATAGTGGTTAAGTGCTATGGCTGCTAACCAAAAGGTCAGCAGTTTAAATCCACCAGGAGCTCCTTGGAAACCGTATGGGCAGTTCTACTCTGTCCTATAGGGTCACTGTGAGTCGGAATTGACTCAATGGCAACTGTTGTTTTTTTTAACCTGGCATATAGCAAAGTACTATAATGCTCAACAAGTCTTAGCTCATATAATTATTACTATTAGCACCCATGCTATATGAAATAAATATAATTCTTTGTTGAATCTAAGAACAGTGATTCTGACCATAATAATTGTTCCAGGTTGAGCCTAAGCTATGGTCACGGTAGACTTCAAATTAGTCCAATCATGTCTGTAAGGATTGTGGGAACGAGGATGGGGGCAGCCAGCAATCTATTAGCATTTGAGATTGAAGAGACTCTTGGGAAAAACTCATCCGAAGTATGAAAGATGGTAGTAAACAATGAGAGCATGCACTTATGTACCAGGCGCTGGACCAAGTGCATTCCACAGTGTCTTAGTTTCTTAGTGCTGCTTTAACAGAAATACCACAAGTGGGTGGCTTTAACCAACAGAAATTTTATTTTCTCATAGTTTAGGAGGCTAGAAGTCCAAATTCAGGGCCCTGGTGGTACAGTGGTTAAAAGCAACGGCTGCTAACCAAAAATTCAGCAATTCAAATCTACCAGCCACTCCTTGGAAACCATATGGAGCAGATCTACTTTGTCATATAGGGTCGCTATGAGTTGGAATCTTCTCAACAGCAATGGATAGCTTCTCTAGAGTTCCTCTTTCCTCATTTGTACTTACTTGCTTCTTCGCCTGATCTACCCCTTTTTCTATCTCAAAAGTGATTGGTTTAAGACACACCCTACACTGATATGTCCTCATTAACAAAACAAAACCCTATTCCCAAATGGGATTGCATCCACAGGTATAAAGGTTAGGGTTTACAACACATGGGTTTTTGGTGGGGGGGGGGAACTATTCAATCCATTACACATAGATTATCTCATTTGAGCTCCACAATAATCCTATGAAGTAGGTGATATTAATATCTTTATTTTGCAGATGAGAAAACTGAGGGTCAGAGAGGTTAAGGTACTCACCAGAGTCACAGAGCTAGTGATGGTGGAGCTAAGGATTTCGCCCCAGCAGACTGACCCCAGAGCCTGCACTCTGAGCCTCTGCCCCACACTTCCTGGGTTCTAGGACAAGAGCTTGCCAGCATCGCCAATCTTCACTAAAAGGATTCTGCCTCTAAGCCCTGATGTAAGGGGGTGGAAGGATGTGTAATGAAACAAACAAAGAAAAACCCACTGCCGTCTCATATCGACCCTATAGTACAGAATAGAACTGCCCCATAGGGTTTCCAAGGCTGTAATCTTTACAGAAGCAGACTGCCACAACTTTCTCCTGTGGAGCAGCTGGTGGGTTCGAACCCCCAACCTTTCGATTAGCAGCTGAGCACTTAACCACTGCAGCCCTAGGGCTCCTTGTGTAATAAAAACACAAGGAAATTTTCTCCCCTTAGTGGGGCACTGAGCACGTGGGGAGAACCTGGCAGTGCTGATAACCGCCCCTTGGTGACTCACAGGAGGTGGCTCCTCTGCCCAGACACCAGCCTTCTGGTGTGGGGTTTCAGCACTCCAAACAGACATTGGTGGTTGCCAGGGGCAGCTGGGGCATCTCTGGCAGGCCTGGGTAGCAGCGACAGTGCCTTTGGCAGGCACTGGGGGTGCAGGGGCCATTTTGGCTTAGGCAGCAGAGGAGAGACTGCTGTAGCAGCTGCAGGGGAGGGGTGATGACGCCATGGGCCGCCAAGAGCATGAGCCTGCTGAACACAGCGGGAACACGTAGGACCATTTGGGAGGAATCTGAGGGGCTTCTGGTCCCTGCACTGTGAGTGGGAGTAGAGCCAGAGACACTCGGCTTTTTATGGCTGTGACCGTGATGCTGTTCCTACCCCCAGCAAATCCAGATTGCAGAACATTTCAAAGGCAACCACAAATTCAAGTGTTGGCCAAGCAGAGGCCACAGAAAAAATCTCTGTTCCCAGAAACATCTTCCCTTCAATCTCCGTGCCTCCTCAAACTCTCATCATATGATCCAGTCTTCGGAGTTAAGATATCATTTCAGAAATCCCCTGGCACTGGGCGAACATATAACAGCCAAGTTTATTATTGTAATCATTGCTATTAATAATAACAGTAATCGACAGTTATATACTACCTTATGGTTCACTAGGATCTTTCCCATTTAAAATACTCCCGTCAGCCCCCAACAAAAGTATTAACCCTATTTCAAAGATGACACAGACTCCGAGAGGTCAAAGGATGGGCTTAAGATCTCACCGAGAGTGAGAAGGAGGAATTCAGAGCACCTCCTATACCTTCTAACCTCAAGCTACTGCACCACGCGCCCGTTAGGACCTCCACAGACACCAGTGTCTATATCAGGGAGAGAAGAGGCATGTGGCAGATTCAAGATGGCCACACTTTCTTTCCACCACTTGCCATCAAGTAGATTCTGACTCATGGCAACCCGCATGTGTCAGAGTAGAACTGTGCTCTAAAGTGTTTTCAACAGCTGGGTTTTTGGAAGTAGATCACCAGGCCTTTCTTCTGAGGTATCTCTGGGCGGACACGAACCCCCAACCTTCCAGTTAGCAGCCAAATGCCATTACCACCCAGGGACTCTGGAGCTTGGCTGGTAGCCACTGAAAACCCTGTGGAGCTCAGTTCAACTCTGAAACACATAGGGTTGCCATGAGTCAGAAGAGACTCGATGGAAACCGGAAAAAACACTTTCTTTGTCACTTTTCCCGTTGAGAGATGGGGTCTAATTCTCCTTCCCTTAAATCTGGGTTGACCTTGGTGACTCACTGGTAACCAAGAGAACGTAGGAGAAGTGTTGTGTGACATCGGAGTTCAGAAGAAGTCTTGCGGCTTCTGCGGCAGTTTCTTGAAATACTTGCCCCCTGGATGCTCCCTCTTCTGACCCCTTTTAGGAAGCCAGATGCCATGTGGTGAGGAGCTCCCACCACATGGAGAGGCCCCTTGTACTCTGTGCCAATGCTTCCCAAATGTTACTGTGCTTATGCACCACCTGAGGATCTTGTCAGTGTGCAGGTTCTGGTTATGTCAGACAGGGGAGGCCCTGAAAGTCTACATTTCTAACCAGCTCCCAAAGGAGGAGACGCTGTTGACCCGAGGACCACTCTCCGAGTGGTAGGACTCCTGTTCCTCTATACTGAACCACAGTGGATCCTGACCATCCCCAGGTCTAAGATAAGAAGTTTCAGCTTTTCACAAGTAGCCCTGAAGGCGCATAACATTGTATTGCTCTTTTGCTGAAGCACATATTTTAAATTACACCTACTTTGAGGCTAGTATGAGGGAGTCGTTTGGCTTCCATGGAAATGGAATGTTGGAGAAAGCCCATACCAACATTTCTCTTTTCAGGGACTTGGGGATTCGTAAAAGATGCATCCATCACAAATATCAGGGCTATATAGCTCACCGACTATTCTCATCTCTTTGCCATTCCTCATGATGTCCAGGAAGCAAAATGGTTTTATAGGCATTCATTCATTGGTTCGTTAAACAAATATTTATTGAATACTTTCTCATTGCCAGCTACATGCTAGGCACTGGGTGGGGAAACAAACTGGTTAACATAGTCACAAACCCTGAACTCACGGAGTTTACAGTCTAAGGAGGGAGGCAGATATAAATCCAATAGTTACACCAATGTGAAATTACAGAGGCTTCTGGGAAGGAGGAGAATGAGGGCAGGGAGAACAGCAGGTGACAGGGGACCTGAGCCAGCCTCGTGAGTCAGGGTTGGCTTTGCAGAAGAATCGCTTAAACTGAAATCTGAAAGATGGATAAGTGTGGGTGAGTTCAATAACTGGGTGCGAGCCAGAGTAAGGCCATTGCCAGAGACACATCTAATATCCTTGCTGTCATTAAAATCCTGTCTTCCTGAGAGTGGGACTGTCACATCGTACCACATGAAGCAGGAAGGTTACTTTCCAGCCTTCACAAGATTAGGACCTTGGCCCTATCTGCAGCCAGCCAGATGTCTACCCAGACTTGTCCACACATGTCTCTGTTTTTTCACTCTGCAGCTTTCCTGTGAGGACAGCCACAGACCAGTGGGGTGCCTGGGTTCTTACCAGACTGAGGGAGGGACCCATAATGCTGCCCTTAGGGAGCTGACCTTAGCAGGCTGGGGGATGGTCATGGGGTACTGCCCTGTCCTGGGCTGCGAGCCTGATCCTCCAGCTCGGCCTGCTGTGGCTGTAATGGACTGTAGGGAGCAAGAGTAGAAGTGGGGAGACCAGTTAGGAGTCCTTTGTAGCAGTCCAGGCAAGTGATAATGGCACATTGGATGGGCTCGTGGGACAGTTCAAGAGGAAAAATGGACAGAATTTGGTGATTTATATGGCAGAAGAAGGAGATGGAGGTGTCAAGGGTGACGTCCAGTTTTGGACTTGAGGACCTGGACATAGCAAAGCTAAAGAAGGCCTCGTGATTTTTTTCTGCTGAATCTCACCAAATAAGTTCATTGTATGCTCAAATTTCTACAGACTTTCCTCTCATTTGATGGCTACTTTTCAAAATGAAAAATGTTTTCTCATTAGAGAAGGCATTATTCATAGAGGATGACAAGTAAAGGAAACAGCTAAGATCAGATCAGCGTCTTCCTCTCTCTGTATTCCTCAGAGGAGGCCAGTCAGGGTGGTTGTAGTAGGTAGAATTCTCAAATGACTCCGATGACCCGCATTCTTGCATAATTTCCTCCCCTCAGTGGTGGGTAGACCTGAACTAGTGAGGTGAGCCCTTTAAAAGAAGGTCTATAGATCTGAGACAGAAGAAGTCAGAGAGAGTCTTCTGCTGGCCTTGAGAGAGCAAGCCACCAGGAGTTCTATAGCTGCAAGGAAATGACTTCTGCCAACAACTACATGAGCTTGGAAGAAGACCCTGAGCCTCAGATGAGACCCTAGCCCCAAGAAACACCTTGATTTCAGTCTTATGAGATCCTGAGCAGAGGAGCCTGGACTTCTGACCCATGGAAACTGTAAGATAAATTAATGTTGCTTAAAGCCTTTAAGTTTGTGGTAATTTGTCAAATAGCTATAGATAATGAATACAGTGGTGACCCTAACTTCCCTTAGCCAGAATAAAAAATGGATTCAGCCCTTTCTGTCTTCTCTCTGTCACATTATCCCACCCACGAAATGTGCTAGATCTGGCTGAGGAGTTCTAATAATCATGACAGCAGATGCTGGAATGTTTGACTAAAAGCATGACCAGGGGGCAGTGAAGGCTAATAAGGCCCCAGTGGGTTTCCTTTGCTCTAGGATGGAGGTGGACTTTTCCCTTCCTCTGGCTTCTGCTTGTTTGTGGGTGTGTGGGTGTGGGAGGGGTGATGTTGGGAGACAGAGATCACAAATGGAAGAAGGGAATGGCCACCCTGGGTCCCAGAAGGTGACAGAAGAAAACCAATTTACTATCCTGAAGGGAATACTCCTTAGCTGTGGAACCAAGTTGGAACAGGAGAGGAAAAGGCAACATTTTCTTAAGCACAAGTGGGCCTGAGAGTCTAGGTATCACTGTGTGGGTGATGCAATGCTTGATACGTGAAGCTCAAATTTGAGTCTCTGTCAGACTGTCCTGGTGTCTTGGTCCATTTTTCCCAGAAAGTAGAGCCTGAGACAGGGACTTGGATAAAATTAGTTTATTTGAGAGGTGATCCCAGGAAGCAAGAGTGAAGAAGCAGGGGGAATGAGACAGGGAAGGAGATAAAGAGCAGTATTTTTGGGTTCCATCAAGTCCATTTTGACTCATAGCAACCCTATGTGACAGAGTAGAACTGCCCCATAGGGTTTTCTAGGCTGTAATCTTTACCGGAGCAGCTCACCAGGTCTTTCTTCTGTGAAGCCACTGGGTGGGTTGGAACTTCCAACCTTTTGGTTAACAGCTGAGAACCTAACCATTGCACCACCAGGGCTCCTAAGAGCAGTACAAAGGTCTATTATCAAGGTGTGTTTTTATGGTCAGAAGTTGATTTTACAGGTACTGCTGTGAAGCTTACAGAATGTCTCCTAGAAGAATCCAATGGACAGATGGGTGACTGAGGCATTTATCCACTAACTTCTGCCCTCACAGGGTGAGGGTTACCCCAAGGATGTTAATACCCCTGCAGTTCCAGGCTATTCCTGCACGAAGGCTGAAGAGGTTTCCGTAGCTTCGGAGGAAACTGTGAGGCAGAAAAATGGAGGGACACATAGCGTGAGAAAGACCGCATTCACAGGAATTGTCCTCCACAGATGCACTGAAACAGAGGTGGGCCAGGGGATGTGACACAGGGCTCAGAAAATATCCGCTACACCTAATCTACCAAATTTGCAACAGTGAGGGAAATCCAGGCGGATGAGCAGAGTCCCTTTGAGATGTAGTGAAAGCCATGGATTCTCCCCTCTCCTCCTCACGTACCTACACACAAAATTGTACACAAACTTCACAATTTCAGGTATTTCACAGAGCCCACTCAATAGCCCATTCAGGGACCGGCAAGGTTCAAAACTCGTACTCTAGAAGAAGAGTGAAATTTACTTCCAGCTTTCACTGCTGGAGGGGCTATCTTGATCTAACTATCCTCAAATTCTGACCGACTCCTTTGTGGAGGTCAGCAGGCATTTTGTCTCTGAAAATGTTAGACTCCACTGAGAAGGTGATCTGGCCTCTTCAGCCCAGAGAGAGACCCCCAACCGTGGCCAGAAAAATCATTTTCCCATTTCTCAGAGGTGCCAAGTTAAGCACAGTTCTAGCAGGAAACAGAATCTAGATCAGATGGTTCAAGAAACTCTAATGAAGGGAAAACTCACAGAGTTATAGGAAGGGTTACAACCTATGGTTGACCGAGGTAAAGAAATGTCTTGAAGGCTCTCAGTTCTTATAGATGTTTCCTTGCTGAAGGGGAGCCAGGGCAATGATCCTGATTTCTCTCAGCTGAAGTCAGCCATAGATTTAAATCCTCCAACTAGTTCCCACTTATACAAATCCTTGCTGTATTTAAGAGTTCTCTTCGTGTCCCACCTTGTCTGGGAATCCATCTTTGATGGATTCAGTTAACAATGATCTATTCTTGCATTTATTGGCCCTTTCGTTTATTCAATCAACAGTTATTCTTAATTTACTCTTGTACCAAGCACTGTGCTAGGCACTTTAGTTGAACAACGTACAGTCCTACCCTCAAGAAACCCACAATCCAATAGGGAGAAAAGGAAACATACATAAATAGTTCTCAGAGAAGGACAAATTGAGGAAACAACATTTGAGGAAGACCCTGAAGAACATGTCAGTTTGAAACAAAAGTAGAAGCGAAGAACACCCTTCGGTGAGGGAATATCATGTGCAAAGTCATGCGGTTGTGGAAAGTCTTGGAGTATTCAGGGAAGAGTGAGGCATTTAAAGAGGTTGGAATACAAGGACCATTGGGGAGCATTACGGAAGACAGCTATGAAAATGCAGGCTGGGGCCAGGTTGACAAGGACTTTGCTCACAAGCTAAGAAATTTTGATGTTTTCTATCTATACTAGGAAGCAATAAATGGTTTTTAAGCGGGAAAGTGACACGATTAAATGCTCATTTTAGCAAGCTGAGGCAGGGCGACCAGCTACAAGGCTGTTGGCCAGTTGGTTTCCAAGTGCGTCTCTAGAGCCCGAGAATCCATGTGACAGTATACTTGGGGTAGAAGGGTGTGGGGGATACCTTCCCCTTTATCCAAAGCAGCAGCTTTCATCAATTTTATATTTCTGGTTTTTGTGCAAAAATTGCATTTGTTGGAAGTGTTTTGCTGCTAAGATTGATGAGAGCACTAGGAGATGGGAGAAATGGAGTGAGGGTCTTGGCTAAAGACGCTGATAAGTTTGATAAGAAAGCAGAGGCTAGATCTGAGGTCCTCTTCTGAGGTTGGCTGGTGGCAGATTGGAATGCGGAAATGAGAGATATTGAGCATGATGGGGTTTTCTAGCTCTGGTTTCTTAGGTCTGGCTTTGGGGGAAGGAGTTTGTTTAAATTTAGCATTAGGACTACTATTCCATCGCTTCTTGGCCTTTTGACTTAGATCAAGTGTAGGACGACTATTCTATAGGGGCAGGTATCATGAAATATATCCTGTGAATTTGGCTCACTGAAGGTCCAGGGGTCTGTTGCCTCTGGGAAATGCCTGGAAATTAGATCATCATTCCTTCATTCATTCATTCAATAAACATACTTTGAGCACTGTTCAGGGCTAGGGATTCAAAAATAGATCAAACACAGTCCCTGCCCTAAATGGATTCACAGCCTGGGTTATGGTCTGCAGCAAGGAAGGAGGCAGGGTAGGACAGCTGAGTGTCCCCCTGAATAGAGCTTGGGCCACAGACAGCCTGGTCGACAGGAGTGAGGCCAGCCACTCCTCACTGAGTGGGGTTCCCAGTCCTCCCCATCCCTCCCACTCCAACAATGGTAGGTCTCAGTCTCGTATCACAAAGAGGAGGGCTGGGAAGAAGCCAAGCCCTGTTTTGTCCCAGGAAGGGAATGTGTTCATTCCGCCGGGACTCATACCCAAGACAATCCTGGGCTTGTGGGGAACTTGGTGAGAGGACTAAAGAAGGATTTCTCTTTTCTTTCCTTTTAGGCTTTGAGAGCCACTCTAAAAACGTTGTTTTCTACTTAATTAGAGTTCTCAAACTAGTCAGTATTTGAGAAAGTAGGAAAGGGGATGAAAAAAATGTATGGATTTTTGTTATGGTCCCAGATGACCAACAAGAATGGCCTCAAATTTTAAAGCAACACAATCCAAATTGCAGAAGCTCAATCAGTTGGAAGATCCTGGGCCAAGTGAGAAGGGCTGTTTAGCAAACCAAGCAAAGGTTTTGTCAGCAGCACGCCAAGAGTTTTACAAAGAGCCCACAAAAATGGCACAATTAAGCTGCCTCCCCCTCTCCCCACCTCCTTTTCAGCACACATCTCTTCACACCATGAATGATTTGAAGATTGCATGTTTTTGGATTGTCCTGGTGAAGATTTTATTTCCAGCTCATGAAAATCCACATCAGGAAATCGTCCTTCAGCATTTTTAAAGGGTAAATAAAAAAGATCGCTAATGAACGAGCCCAATTTTGATTTTGCAAAATAAATGTGCAAATAGACATCAAAAAAAAAAAAAAGAAAGAAAGAAAAAGATGGGAACAATATAATGAAATGATTATTAATTGCAATCTATGGATAGACAGATTATAAGGATTTTTATTTTCTTCTTAGGGCTTTTTTATTTTACAAATTTCTTGCCAATGAACATTATTTTTTGGTAATTATAAAAAATAGTAATTTTAAAATAATCCTATGAAAATCAGTTCCTTTACCTGTAAAAAGGGGATAGACATGCTTCACACAAGATCTGTGAGAATTTGATGACATAATGTCTATACTGATCTTGCCATGGACCCTGAAACACAGAAGACAGCCAATGGCTGGGACCAAGCTGCAGTGGCATCAATCTATGTTACGTATTTTAAAATTACCTTGTTTTTTAAATGAAAACATGGAGTGCAAGTCTTACACAAACGTGGCAGGATAATTTATTAAGATATTAACTTGCAGTTTGATCTTGCTGCTCTAAGTATTTTTTCCTTTCTCCCCCCCCCCACCCCAGGAAGATAAGCAGGGTGCTCCTTTGCCTTGGAGCTTTGCCAGGGATGACTGAAAACTTAGCAGGTGCCAGGACACAACCCCCACACTAGACTGTTGTTTTACACTGAGGGAGTGCCTGGGTGGTGCTAACAGGCTCGACTGCTAACCGAAAGGCTGGTGGTTTGAGTCCACCCAGAGGTGCCTTGGAAGAAAGCCCTGGCAACCTGCTTCTGAAAAATCAGCCACTGCAAACTGTATGGAGCACAGAGTTGACTCGTTTAAAGCCACTGAGAGGAATTATCCTGACAACATGTGAGTGTGTATGTGTATTGCGTACACACATGGGGAAATAAGAGAATATTGAAGTTCAAGGATTTTAAGAGGGAGAAATGGAGAAGAGGAAGGGGTCCAGGTTCTTGCAGGTCGTGCAAGGGGTGTGGGAACCTGAGCTCTGTTCCCACTCATGATGACTGAGTAGGGTCAGGTCTTTCCATCAAGGGGCTCTGGAATGGCAGGTACTGTTATATTCATAATCCAGCCTATATTATTTCAGCGTTGACCGTGTGGTAAGTGGTAGTTCATATTTCAACTCTAGGGGCCATCAGTTGCCCACTGGAGGCTCCCCACTCCAGGAGTGCTCAGCCAACATTTGATCAGAAAGACCACCATGCAGAGGTGGCTACTCCAAGCCCTTCATCGACAGTGTTTTGATCAACCCCCGAGGCTTTCCTATTTAGGCTTTCCTAAAAAAAAAAAAAAAAATTTTTTTAATTTTTATTTAGTAGAGTCAGAATTGATTCGACAGCAACGGTTTTCGGTTTAGACATCAGAAATGAGTTTGCATTGGCGAAATTAGTGACTTATTAGATAGCAGGGTGAATGTCAGGAATGTGCTGTTTTCCCACTTGTACCAGATGCGTCAGCACACCACCCGTGTCCCCTCACCCTTATACTCTGGGCACACTAGCTGACAGCCAACTGCCAGCAGCTGCATTTCCTAGCCTGTGGGCTTTCTCTTGTTGCTGGAGCTCACTTTGCTGCCCATGTGGTAAGCCAAAAGTGCCAGGAAATGGACTCCCCTGAGTAGCCTTCAATTGGTTTAACCAGAGCTGGTACGTAAATACCCCAGCTCCCTTGCCCCTCAGATGGGATAACCCTGAGACGTGTGTTTTACACTGGCTCCCACCCAGTCTAGTATTTTTCCTGCAGACTTAAGCTCCAGTCACTCACAGTGGTAACTGGCTTGATACCACACCTTTAACTAGCTAACCTTTCTTCCTTGGGTCATCCACTCTCCTACAGGTGCTTCCTTCACCTCTTAAACTCCCTTCACTTAAACCCTTGCTTATGGGAGACCCTAAACTGAGCCATGAAAAGGCCATCAGAAGCTAACAAGGAAGGCCTATAGCACACAGCCACAGAACACACTAGGCTCAAGCTCTAGACGATCTTTATCCGGTCATGAACAAGCAGGGATTTGATTGCCTGATTCCTAAAACCCTGATTTCTAGAACTTTGAGATTTGCCTCTAGTGAACCTTTCAAGCAAGGCAGTGGTTGGGGTACCTGAAACAATAGAGAGCTGGGACTTCCTCAAGCCTACAGGTTGTATGAACTGGCTTTGTGCTTTCCTAAAAAAAGATTAATTTATGTTCATGCAAGTGGCACAGTTTTTTCTAAGATTTGCACTCTGTTGGCACAATTATAGGAAAGTAACAAACATTTCTCCATCTCAAAGTTTTTGGTGACTACAATTGCCTACTTAAAAGAACTTAAGAGCTATGCATGTTGGCTTAGATTAGTTTGCAGTTTCAGGGAAATGACTACTGAACACCAAGAGCTGTGACTTTGAGAGCCCGGGCAAAAGAGCCTGGCCCAGCTTGTCCCGAAAATAACCACAAGGGCCTTCAAGAGCCCATGTGGGCCTCAGCAAGGAATCTGTATCTGTATTTCTATCTCATCTATGTAGCTATATATCTTTCAGCAGTGACCACTGAGAACTGAAACACTTCCAGGGTCCTTCCTCAAATGTCCAAGCCTTTCACACAATCTTGGGGCGGGAGGGCATGGAAATTTCAGTAGTAAAAGAGATTGAATCTCCTACCAGCTCAGAGCAGACTAAGTTAAATTTAATAAAATAAATATACATTTCACTTCTTGCATCTAAATTTGTAAATTAAACTCATACATTACAGGCATTGATAAATTTACCTTGTTCATATTTTTATACAGTTATCAAACCAAGCCAGTTGCTGTCAAGTCCATTCCAACTCATGATGACCCCATGTGTTATGGAGTAGAACTCTGCTCCATAGGGTTTTCTTGGCTGTAATCTTTACAGAAGCAGATTTCCAGGTCTTTCTTTCATGGTACTACTAAGTGGGTTTGAAACAAAACTTGCGGTTAGTACCAAAAAAAAAAAAAAACCAAACTCATTGCTGTTGAGTCTATTCCAACTCCTAGTGACCCTACAGGACAGAGTAGAACTGCCCCATACGGTTTCCAAGGAGCGGCTAGGGAGTTCAAGCTGCTGACATATTGGTTAGCAGCCAAGCTCTTAACCACTTGCCACCAGGGCTCCCTTTGGTTAGCAGTCAAGCCAAACTGTGCCACCCAGGGACATTTTATACAATCTGCCTAACTTATATTGTGTCCTGAGTTGCTAGATTTTGTAAAATGTCCATTGATTTAACCTGCTCTCAAATCCTTCTCACCTTCATCACCTCCACTCTAGACCAAGTATCTGTTATCTCTTATTGGGACCCCACCACACCTTCTAACTGGTTTCCTTACACCACTTCTTCTTGTACCCGCTACCCCATAATCTATGTTCCCCACTTAAACCAGAGTGATCTTTCAAAACTCCAGATCTTTTCAAACACCCTCCAATGCCTGCTCATTGCTATAAGGTAAAGACCCAAATCCTACAAGACCCTGTACAATGTGGCCCTCACCAACCTCTCTCAGGCATCTCTCAGCACTCTACCTGGATCCCCTCTGGGTCCCAGACACGCTGGCTGTCTTGTATACACAGAATTGGCGATGACTTCCCAGTTTCTGGGTTTTTGCATGAGCTAGTCCCCTTGTCTGAAACAATCTCACCTTCATCTAGTTATTATTATTCTTCATTTGTTTATCAACCCGAAGGTCTCTTCCTTAGGAAAGTCATCCTTGGCACATCATCACCCTGCAAGTTGGTTGAGGCCCTTGGTCACTGTGATAGGCTGAAAAATGGCCCCTCAAAATTTACCCATGTCCCGAACCCTGGAACCATAAATATCACCTTATATGGCAAAGACTTTGCAGGTGTAATTAAAATAATTAAGTTTTTTTTTAAAAAAAAAACAAAACCCTTTTTTCCGTTGAGTCAATTCCTACTCGTGGAGACCCCATGTATTGCAGAGTAGAACTGTGTTCTATGGGTTCTTAAGGCTGTGACCTTTTGGAAGCCGATAGCCAGGTCTTTCTTCCAAAGCAACTCTGGATGGGTTTGAATTGCCAACCTTTCAGTTAGTAGTCAAATGCTTAACCGTTTGTGCTGCCCAGGGACTTCTGTCCTTAAATTAAGGATCTTGAAATGGAGAGATCATCCTGGATTATCTTCGTGGGCCCTAAATGCAATCGCAAGTATCCTTATGAGATAGAGGAGGGAGATTTGATATACATGCAGAGGAAAAGGTGATGTGAAGATGAAGAAGTTGAAGATGTTGACCTTGAAAACTGGAGCAATGTAGCCACAAGCCAAGGAATGCCAGCAGCCACCAGAAGCTAAAAGAGGCAAGGAACAGATTTCCCCTTAGAGCCTCCAGTGGGAGCACCATCCAATGATACTTATTTTGGACTTCTGGCCTCCAGAACTACGAGATACTAAAGTTCTGTTTTTTTCAGCCACTGAGTTTGTGGTAATCTGTTACAATAGCCATATGAAATTTATGCAGTCCCATAGCAGACATCAGTCACAGTTTGTCATTATATATTGATGTTATCATTTGGTTAATGTCTGTCCACGCCCCTAGACTCAGAGATTCTTAACCTGGAATCTATGAATCCCAGAACTCACAAGATCTGTGAATTTCAATAGGAAAAAAACCACATATTAATTTTTACTAAATCTTACTAAAATTTAGCTTTTCCTTCTATTAAGTATGTAGGTAATAAGCCACAATAGCATTGGCTGTACCTGTGACTTTTTTGCCAATACGAATCACAGATGTTTTCATAACACAGTTGTTGCAAAATCTCAATATATTCACTCATTACTACCTCAGAACGTGTTAGCCTCACCACTAGATTTTGTCATTTAATGTATTAATAAGGAAACACATATTATATCACAAATACGATTTTAAAATATTTTGATAACTGCTTCAACATAATTAGTTTTCTTTGTGAGCCTACATATTTTATGTTTTATACATTTAAAAATATCATTCTGGGAAAAGGTCCATAGACTTCATCAGATGCCAAAGGGGTCCGTGGTATGAAAAAGATTAAGACCCCTGCAGTAGACTCAAGGAGCCCTGGTGACACAGTGGTTAAGCGCTTGACTACTAACTGAAAGGTCAGCAGTTCGAACCCACCAGGTGCTCCGTGGGAGAAAAGATGTGACAGTCTGCTTCTGTAAAGATTACAGCCTTGGAAACCCTATGGAGCAGTTCTACTCTGTCTTATAGGGTCATCATGAGTCAGAATCGACTTGACTGCAACGGGCTTGTTTTTTGTTGTTGTTGTTTTTGCATTGGATTGTATCTCCACAAAGAGAGATCATGAGTGTTTTGCTCACTATCGCATCATGAACATCTAGAAGAGTCTCTGCTACATAGTTGGGGCTCAATAAATATTTATTAGATAAATAAATGAATTAGTGAATGAATCATCAAAAACCTGTTCAAACGGAACAGAGAAATGAAATTCAGCATCAAGAACTGATCTTTCTACAAAGAAGTCGACCCACAGGGAAAAATAATTTAGAGCTTCCACAGAGAGGTTTGTTTAGTACTTTAGCCAGAGGTACAAAACACTTTGCTTTGGAGAAATTTGTCCTCTTCAACCAAACCAGTAATTTCTCATGGGCCTGGGAAAGGAAAAGAAACATTAGGTTAGTCAGCCAGTGTTCCAGTCATCTCTTGCTGCATAACAAACCACCCCAAACTTAGTGGCATAAACCACAACCATTTGATTATGCTCACAAATTCTGTGGGTTAGGAATTTCAACAGGGTACAGCTGCTAACCATAAAGGTTGGCAGTTCGAATACACCAGGTGCTTCTTGGAAATTCTATGGGGCAGCTCCACCCTCTCCTATAGGGTCAGTATGAGTCGGAATCAACTTGACGGCAACAGGTACAGCAGGTATGGCTTGTCTCTGCTCCACAGTGCTCCTATTGAACAAAGTGCCTCAAACGGCTGAGTGAATCCACGGCTGGGGTCTGGAATCATCAGGCGGCTTCTTCGCATACAAGCCTCATGCCTGGGCTGAGATGGTAAGAAGGCTAGGCTCAGCTGGGTTGCTTGCCTAGGGCACCTATATGTGGGCTCTCCTTGTGGCTTGGGCTTTTCTCAGCGTGGCAGCTCGGTTCTGAAAGGGAGTGTCCTGAGATGGCATGTCCAGAGAGTAGGCATTTCAAGAGCCATAGAAGGCTGCACGGCCTTTTATGACCCAGCCTCAGAAGTCACATATATAACATACTTCTGCCATAATGTATTGGTCAGAGCAGTCATAAGACTGTCCAGATTCAAGGAGATAGGACCCAGATCCCCATCTCTAAGTAAGAGGAGTATCAAAGAATTTGAGGCTATTTTATTAAAACCACCACAGCCAGGTTGGGGCAAGAGGTGTCAGAGACAAATCGTCCATGTATTTGAAATCCTATAGGAACTTCCCTTGAATGAGCTGGACCTTCATCGAATGCAGATGAAGCCTTGGATGTTTGATATCGACTCAATTCAGGAATGATTCATGTGATTGTTGCTGCCACATCCAGAGGATGAAATGGAAGGGAAGACAGCTGAAATATTAATCTATGGAGGCCTGTCTTTTCATGAGGTCTTATAAATTATACAAAGCAAGTCACTGGTTCTAAGTGGATTAGCTGCCCATCATGTAGGCAAGGTCATGGCCCTGTGCTCTAGTTAAGGAAGATTGTTTCCCTCTAGTTTAAATGACAATATATCTAGAGAAACTTTGAACTCAAATGCAAGTAGGCAAGCTAAGCTGAAATTTCTTATTCTAAAACCAAACAAATTTCCTCTCTTTAAGGCAGAGCCATAGTTTCTCAAATTCCAAAGGACAAGTAAACTCTAAAACTCACCGCCGTCGAATCGATTCCGACTCAAGGGACAAGTAGGAAGTAAAATATAAACTAAACTTTTAGTGAGCTGCCATCCATACAATTCAAACTTAACCAGAGTCAGAAGGCTGGATTCAGTGATTTCAGAGTGGTCCATCCAGGTCTTTTGAAAATTATTAAATTATGAGCATAATTCATTAGCATAATAATGATCTTCATAAGTATGTGGTCATAATATAGCATTTGAAGAGTTCTTTTAAATTTTTAGAGGAGTCTTAATAGGCATTTTCTCATTATAATCACACTGTAAGATGGGAAAGGCAGGGTCATCTTACAGATAAAGAAACTGAGGCACTAACAGGTTTAACGAATCGTCCTACATTAGTCGACAAATTAGGAGTCTTGGTGGTACGATGGTTGAGTGCTCGGCTGCTAACTGAAGGGCTGGTGGTTAGAACCCACCCAGCGGCTCCAAGAAAGAAAGACCTGCTCTGGTAAAGGTTACAGCCTAGAAAACCCTATGGGGTAGTTCTACTCTGTCACAAGGGGTCGATATGAATCGAAATCAATTTGATGGCACTTAATAATAGTCAACAAATTATGGGCAGACAAAAACCTTAGAACCAACACTCCCAGGCTTACCAGTTAAACCAGTTGCCTGCAAGTTGACTCCAGCTGATGGTGACCCCATGCGTGTTGGTAGAACTGTGCTCCATAGGGTTTTCAATGGCTGATTTTTTTGGAAGTAGATCACCAGGTCTTTCTTCTGAGGTACCTCTGGGTGGACTCGAACCTCCAAACTTTTGGTTAGCAGCCAAGTGTGTGAACCATGTGCAACACCCAGGGACTCCACTTCTGGCCTAGTTCCTCGTTATTCAGATAACATTAATCCTGCAATTCCCTCTACGATGTCTGAGTAAACGCCAGCACCATACTAGTGATGTTCATGGCTTCTTTCCAGACATAGACTCCTAAATATTACAAACCAAGGGATGCGAAAGAGGAGGTTTGAATTCCTTCAGCCTTATCTCCTAGGCGCCCATCTCCCACTGTCCTGTAGACACACCCTGAATCTGTTAGGGCTTGTAACTATTCGGAGCTGCATTGAACTATAATAAAAGGTGCCGTAGAAATATTCCAGCTGCTGAACATATAAAGACTAAGGGTGATCTCAGATACCTCCCTGCACACTGCCTTTAAAACTAACAACCTGTGGCCAATTCCCTCTTCTTAGAGTTCGTACTTTGGTTGCTGGCACCATACAGTCACCCTGCAGGTCATTTTTAGTCCTCCTTTCTCTCTCTCTCTTCTCTGTCTAACTCATCATCCAATCCTCTCTAGTGTTCTTAAACATGCCTCTCAGTCAAGGTTGTACACTTAAATGTTTAACAACTGGCTCTACCAAAATCACTACCACCACCACCGCCACCACCCTGATTTGTAGTGTTTGCCATTTTCTGTGGTGTAAATACCCCCACCACAGCTGGTTTCAAGCTACCACCATGACATCACTGAAGGTGGAACTGGGAAGAGATGTACACAATCCACTCTTGCAAGCTAGTTCGGCCAGCTCCAGCACACCACTGACTCATCTCTTCTCCATCTCCTTGCTACTGTTGATTTTAGTTCATTCTGTATCACCTCTCAGTAGGATTTATGCAGTATCTTTCCAGCTAGTCTGTCTCTGGCCTTGTAATTCCTCCCTCCCTGCTACACCTACCTCCCATTTGCTACCTACTTACACTTAGCAGTCAAAGGAACTTCCAAAAACATAAATTGCAGCTCGATGCCCAAACCCAGGCCTTTGTGCAGAACAAAGCTTAAGATTCCAAAGAAGTTGTGCAAGCTCCTGCAAGGTCTAGGGCAGTGGTTCTCAACCCTGGTTGTGCATTAGAACCATCTGCAGAACCTGTCTTTATTTAAAAATTTGATATTTTGTCCAGCATGGAGTTTTTGCCTGAATTTTAATTTTTAAAATATTGCATGTAACTATTTTTTACCTTGATTCCTGAGTATTTTGGTGCCCTCTTAAATTTTGTACCTGAGGCAAATACCTCACTGGCTTCACCCTAGTCTCTCCTCCTATCATCTGAAGGGTTTTTAAACATCTGTCAACGCAGCTACCCATACTCATTAGAACAGGCTTTCTAGAGGCAGGGCCCTGGCATCAGTATTTTTAAAGCTCCCTGGTCGATTCTAATGCACACTCATGTTTGAGAACCACGGTCTCGCCTTCCCACCTCGTTGGTCTCATCTCTTTCCATATACCCCAACATTTTGCAATGTGTTGTTGTTGGGTGCTGTGGAGTCGATTTCGACTCATAGCGACCCCATGTGACAGAGTAGAACTGCCCCATAGGGTTTTCTAGGCTGTAATTTTTACGAGAGCAAATCTCCAGGTATTTCTTTGGTGGAACCACTGGATAGGTTTTAACCACCCACCTTTCGGTTAGCGGTGAGTACTTAACCGTTGTGCCACCAGAGCTCCTTTTGCAATCTAGCCATACTAAACTGCTTCTAGATCTTAGCACACACCATGCTTTTCTACATCTCCAAGTAGTAGTATTTGTTGTCTTGACTTGCAATATTCTTGCTTCCATTGTTATCTATTGAAGTATTATTATTCATTCCAAACTTTCTCTAAAATCATTTCCTGGGCTTCCCCTACTCCACATTGTTAATCACCCACTGTATTAGTCATCTATTGCTGTGTAACAAATTACCACAAATTTAGCAGCCTAAAAGAACACACATTTATTATCTTAGTGTCTGTGGGTTGTAGCCTGGTGGCACAGTGGTTAAGTGCTCAGCTGGTAACCAAAAGGTCAGTAGTTCGAACCCACAAGCCACTCCATAGGAGATCGATGTGGCAGTCTGCTTCCATAAAGATTAGAACCTTGGAAACCCTATGAGGCAGTTTTACTCTGTCCTATGGAGTCACTATATGTTAGAATCGACTCAACAGCAACATGTAATAGGTAATGTCTGTGGGTCAGGAATCTGGGTGTGGGTTATTGGGTCCTCAGCTTCAGGGTCTTTCACGAGGCTGCAATCAAGGTGTCAGTCAGGCCTGGGGTCTGTCCCGAAAGCTCATTCCTCACCTTTTTCCTTCAGTCCTTTTGTCATAAGGTGAGGACTTGAGGCGGGACTTATTACCAGTAGTTCGTCTCCTGTCTCTCAGCTCCATTCTTGCTCTTCTGTGCTCTGCTGTATCACTCAGGGTTGAAACTCTACAAATTTTTTCTTCCCAGACTCCTTTGCCAGCTGACTTCCAGGCAGGTTCTTCTAATAAGAAGTAGTAGGTGATGGGAAGGTGAGAGGAAGATAGAAGATACTTTTCTTTCTGCTATTTTTAATGGCATCTTTATCAGCAGTGGGCAACTCCAGGCTTCAGAGAGGTGGTGATTCCAGATGGGCCTCTGTAATTTCAGCAATGGCTCTGTTCCAGCAAGTGCTCCAGCCACATTAGTGATGAGTAGGCCCGTGGGCTCTGATGACCCACCTCTTGCCTAGGGGTGTCTGTGATTTCCTGCAGTTAGTCACTAATTTCTCCATTACCTCACTTGGCGCAGACTGTGCTGTCTAGAAGCACACACTGAGAGGGAGTTTGGCATGTTGTTGTTGTGTGCCTTTGAGTAGGTTCTCAGTGTGGAAGAGATCAGGAGGACACAGGATTTGTCAGAGGGAGATACCAAACTGCTGTGCAAACCTGACAAAGCCTCAGCCAACCCCACAGGGAGATCTGGAGTATATAGGATCCATCAGAGTTACCTTACAGTAGACCAAAATGGCTGGGCTTTATATCCCTCCATCAGTCATTGGATATGAGCTGCCCCAGGAGGCCGTGGCTTTGGACTAGGTGCTCTCTGCAGCTGAGGCAAACACTAAAGGGCCCCATAGCCAGAGGCTGTTTGCTGGAAGCACTATCAGCCACCAGTAAACTAGCTGCCATCCAGTTGATTCCAACTCATGGAGGCTCCATGTGTGTCAGAGTAAAATTGTGCTCCATAGGGTTTTCAGTGGCTGACTTTTCAGAAGTAGATCACCAGGCTTTCTTCTGAGGCACCTCTGAGTGAACTCAAACCTCCAGCCTTTTGGTTAGCAGCCAAGTGAGTTAACTGTTTATACCACCCAGGGATTCCAGCACTATCAGCAGCTCGGATGGATTCTCTCCTCACAGCACTCACCATATCTCACCTTCCCCTTTCTGATCCCCCTGCCCATCTAAGACTTTTGTAACCAATTCCATGTGTTGCATTTCCTCTGCTCTGAAATACCTAGAGTGCTGTTCTGGCTGAACATTAACTGATACAAAGGCCATGGTGCCATCTATGAAATGAGAAGGTCATGCTTCAGGGACAGTCACACCCAGACAGAAGGAGCAAGAGAAAGTTCTTGTGCTGATGGAAGGAGGGTCTCAGAAAGAGAGAGAAGGGCTGGAAGTCAGAGGCTAACAAACTCACTTTCCTCACACACCCACAAGGGTTAACTATGGGGTGGGCAGCAGCGGAGGGCAATAGAAACACCAAGAGCAATCTGGAAGATTCTAAGCACGGGGCATAAGGCAGCGGTAGTTCAGTGGTAGAATCCTTGCCCTCCGTGCAGGAGACCCGGGCTTGATTCCTGGTGAGTACACCTCATATACAGCTACTACCCACCTGTTAGTGGAGGCCTGCATGTTGCTGTGGTGCTGAACAGGTTTCAGTGAAGGTTACAGACTAAGACGGACTAGGAAGAAAGGCCTGATGATTTACTTCTGAAAAATCAGCCAATAAAAACCCTATGGTTCACAATGGTCTGATCCGCAACTTATCATAGGGATGGTGCAGGGCCAGCCAGTGTTAAGTAACATGCATGGAGTTACCATGAGTCAGGGCCAATTGGACGGCCTCTAACAACAACTGTAAGCACAGGGCTAATGTGTGGCTTTTCCTTCCTCGGGGAAAGTCACACGCCCCTCAGAGTAAGCCCCATATTCAGCATTACGTTGGCATACCATGGTCCCACAAATGTAGTAGTTGTGAGTTGGAAGGAGAAACAAGAGAAGAAAGGGAAATGATATTGGCCAACCAACTGAGCCCCCTTTAAGACCTTTCTCAGATGCTCTACCCAGTGACCAGTTGAGGCTGGAAAATGTGGTTTGGATTTGGCCGTATTGCCACTCCAAATAAAATTGGAGTCTGTCAGGGGGATGGATATACAGTAGACAATTAGCAGTCTTCACCACAGATGGTGATAGTAAATTGGCAAATTTTACATATATTCTTCCTTGCCCAAATTAAAAGTTGATATCATTATGACAGTGCCCTGTTTCTTTAAAAATTGTATTGGTCTGCAGACTTAATGGTCTGACTGAGACTAGAAGGACCCTGGTGGTCATGGCCCCCACACCTTCTGTTGGCCCAGGACAGGAACCATTCCCGAAGCTAAGTCTTCAGACATGGATTGGACTGGACAATGGGTTGGAGAGGGATGCTGGTGAGGAGTGAGCTTCTTGGATCAGATGGACACTTGAGACTATGTTGGCATCTCCTGCCTGGAGGGGAGATGAGAGGGTGGAGGGGGTTAGAAGCTGGCGAAATGGACACAAAAAGAGAGTGGAGGGAGGTAGCAGACTCTCTTATTAGGGGGAGAGTAATTGGGAGTGTGTAGCAAGGTGTATATAAATTTTTGTGTGAGAGACTGACTTGATTTGTAAACTTGCACTTAAAGCACAATAAAAATTAAAAAAAAAGTTCACTCTAAAAAAAAAATTATATTGATCTGTGAAATCCCAAATCCAGACTCACGACCCTTAATCATTTTACTGTACACGCTTGAACTAAAATACATGACACTTTGATAAAAAATTAGCAAATGTTATAAACTTATCCAAGCTGAACTTCTGCTGGGAAAAGATTCCAAGAGACCCACCCACCATCATGCAGCCTTCCTTCCTACTTCTCTCAAGTGACCATGTTTTAACTGCAGCCTTTGTAAACATTTTTGCCTCTGCCCAAAAGTGGCCCTTAACATTGAGTGTCACAGCCATGTTGGAGAGGAGAGTAGTGTAGCCTCCTGGGGCTCTCCTGCGTTCAGTCTCATCTCCTACACTGCTCACTCTGCCTTATGCTTCAGTCATCTTGAGTGGCTTCCCATTCCTGGCATTTATCCACCTTCTTTCCTCTGTGCCTTTCCTTGAGCTGGGCCTGATGCCAGTTGTATTTCATGCCAGCCCTCTATTGCCATGTGGGAAAATCCCTTCCATCTCTCCAGGCTCACTGTCTTTGGCTGAGTTCTCTAGAGAACAAAACCAGTGATGCGTGCGTGTGTGTGTGTGTGTGTGTGTGCGCGCATATATATACATATATATGTATATAAAACCCTGGTGGCATAGTGGTTAAAAGCTATGGCTGCTAACCAAAAGGTTGGCCGTTCGATTCCACCAGGCGCTCCTGGAAACCCTATGGGGCAGTTCTACTCTGTCCTATAGGTTCTCTATGAGTCAGAATCAACTCAACAGCAACAAGTTTGGTTTTGGTTATACATATAGAGAGAAAGAGAGAGATAAAGGAAATGGCTCACATGGTTGCAGAGGCTGGGAAGTTCCATATCCGCGATCAGGCTAGAGATTTCTCCTGACTCACATAGCTGCAGAGGGCTGGTGAACCCAAGATCCAGACTGTGGAAGCTGATGAATCCCAAGATTGGCAGACAAGCTGCTAGCTCAAGTCCCAAGAACCAAAGCTCAGATGAACAGGAGCCAGTTGCAGGATCCAGAGAGAGCGAAAGCCAGTGAAACTTGCTAGAAAGTCCACCTATATTGGATGCAGGCCAAGCTCCCAAGGAAACTCCCTTTCCACTATTGGCTACTCACAGCAGATCCAATCATGGAGGTGATCACATTATATCAGCTCTCATTGTGGAGGTGATATCATTATACGACTGCCAAACTATATCATAACTGCAAAACCGCTGAGAATCACGGCCCAGCCAAGTTGACACACAACCTTAACCACACCACCTCCTCTACAAAAGCTTCTGAGGTCTCTTCGGCTTGACATACCCCCTCTCCTTTCTCTGAGCACCCAGAGAACTTTATTGGTACCTCTATTAAGACAAGTATTAAATTTAATCTATATTATGGTTAGTTGGGTATGTGTTTGATTCCTTTAAATCAGAATCCTCATCTTATTTATCATTGCAGGTCTGTAGTCTAGAGTAGTACCTGGCACATAGAAGATACTCAACATATGTTTGTTGGAAAAAAAAAAAAACTAGACACAAAGTAAGTAAATGCAGAATGAATAAATATTGTAATTAATGAGTGCAGAATGAATGGATGAACATATAATAAGTGGAGAATGGATGAAGAAGGAAGGAAGGAGAGGGAGAGAAAGGAAAGAAGGAGAAAAGGAAGGGAGGGAGGGAGGAAGAGACAGAGAAAAAGAAAGAAGGAAGGAAGGAAGTTCTTGGCACCCTGTGGATCATTCTGGGTGAGCATCCTCTGGCCTGGGCATTGACAGCCTCGAGGGCGGAGAACTCACCGACTCAGCATTACTCACACTTTCTCTTTCTCAGTTTTCCCTGACAGGAACCCTCTCATGTCATTCCTCATTATCTTTTTCTATCTCTGAGTTGCCTTGTGTCCTCTTCCCCACAGATAAAGAAGGGAATCCAACTTAGCAGGCTCAGCATGACCATAGGGTAGAGCAAGCCTGAGCTGCCAACAACCTGAGGGCAGCTGGAATGACTGCCTGAGAGCACATCTGTCCAAGGCAGACAAAGACAGGAACAGAGTCCACAACCGGGGAGGTGATCAGGCCACATTTAAAAGCAACATGAAAAAGCCACCTTGGCAAAAATTGAAAACAGTCATATTTTGTTGGATTTTAAACTAATAACAACAAAATGTGTCCAACCAAGCAACTCACTAACCAAATAAGTATGCAGATAAAGCAAAACCGAGTAAAATGACCCCTGATACCTTAACTTTGAAAAGCAGCATCTTTTTTTTTTTTTAGGGTAAACCTTATCTTTTCCAAGACTACATTTGTTTTCCGCAGGTTTCACGGAAATAAAAGGGTAGGCTACAACTCTCAGATCCTTATAATAATTGGAAATCTCTCTCTCACTCCCTTGACCCCATCTCCTCCTTCTCCCAATTCTTCCCCATATTTCTCTCTATCTCTGTCTGTCCCCTCTCTTACTCTCCCTAGCCATTGGGCAAGGCCCTAGGGTCATTTCCCCTCTCCCGCATGTCATCCTTTGATTAGGGAGGAAGTAGAAATCACAGCTCCCACACAAAGAGGCCCACGTTGACAGCTGTGATGTCAGCCAGGAACTACATTCCCCTCCTGTGATAGCAGACCTAGGGCTATAATCAGATTGAATATTTGGGTACAGGAGACATTTCATTTCAAAGCATTTAACAGGCATTAACTAATCCACCCTCACCAGTGAGGGAGGTGGCTTCCTGCTATCACGAAGATGTAGCCGGGTTCTCAGCCCCTTAGCACATACAGTGCTTCTCTTTGTGAAAGGCAGAAAAAAAGAAGAGAAAAGGAGAGGAAGGGGAAAATGTGTCTGCCACATTAAATTGGTATTCCTTGTGCAAGCCACATTTCCTAGAAAGGCACCTCCTTATCAGATTTCAGACCTGAGTCACACCTTCTTCTGTTTTAGTCTTAAACTATAGAAAGGTCATTATTTCCACCCATTTCTCTTTCCACTAATGGAAACGCAAAGGGTAGATGAGTGTTTCCACACTGAGATTAACAGAACAAAACCCAAATCTCCGTCAACACTGGAAAAAGGCAATGACTTGCAAAGGACACAAGGCAGAGAACAGGTTGATGGGTGCTGCTTTCCGGATATGATGATGTCAGTAGCAAGGTGAACCCTGAATGGCTGGGAAAAGGCTGGAGAGGAAGTATTAGGATCAAGATTCAAGAGGACTCTGTGTGTGTATGTGTGTCTGTGTATGTCTCTGTGTGTGTGTGTGTGTGTGTGTGTGTGTGTGTGTGTGTGTAGGGGAAATGGGAGAGCAGGTGCAGGAGACCAACATTGCAGCTGGGTGTGTCCTAGCCCATCATTTGAAAACCAACTTGGGTCACTCCAAAAACCTCCTATAAGAAGACAGCATAGCCTTGGGGGTAAAATTGATTTTCTATTTTTAAAATGTTCTGTTTTTTCAATTCTCCAGGTAGCCTTTGACTATATAAGACGCAGGGCCACTGAGTTGCTTCTACAGCTCTGTATACCTGTGTTTTTACCTGCAAACATACACTCGGGGTCTAAAAGCTGAGGCATCGTGTTTGATTGTTGTAAAGGCCAATTTCAGTGTTGGCACATGCTGGAGACCTGGGCCATCTGGTCATACAATGCCAGGCACCACAATTCCACAAGAATGTCTGGAGAGGCACCTCTGTTTTCTCTTTCCCTTAGAGCCATAGAGAATTTCAAACCTGGGAGGGCTGTTAGAGATCATCTTGCTCATCTTATAGATGAGGCAACTGTAGTCCAACAAAGAGTGGTGATCCTCAAGAAGCCACCTAGTTAGACCTCCTTATTGGTTCTCTCCATTAGACTTCCAGTCCTCCAGTTACAGATATGTCAGTAAAATGCTCTCCAGATAAATGCTCCAGCCAAATAAATGGCAAGGTCCTTGAGGGCAGTTCAAGCAACTTGTTGGTTACTTTGCCTGCACTTTTCATGCCTTCTTTTCAAAGTCTCTTCTGAGTAGGCAGACAGCTCTACAACCCCATCTGCTAGTCTCAGTTGGGGGGACCAAAAGCAGATAACTGACCCAAATTACTCTAGGAATTGGGAATTTGGTCACAGCAACTCAAGTAAGGATCTGTTGTGTTTAAATAGAAAGGACACCCTAGGGTGCCAGATTTCAACCATGTACACAGTGAAATAGAAAATGCCAGTCACTGAGTCACTGACACGGCACACAAAAAAAGCAAAACAATCACAAAAGATTTTTTAAATTGTATTTTAGATGAAGGTTTACAGAAGAAACCAGTTTTTCACTAAACAGCTAGTACACATATTGTTTTATGACATTGGTTAACAAGCCCACAACATGTCAACACTCTCCCTTCTCGACCTTGGGTTCCCGATTACCAGCTTTCCTGTCCCCTCCTGCCTTCTAGTCCTTGTCCCTGGGCTGGTGTGCCCCTTTAGGTCTCATTTTGTTTTATGGGCCTGTCTAATCTCTGGCTGAAGGGTGAACCTCAGGAGTGACTTCAGTACTGAGCTAAAAGGGTGTCCGGGAGGCCATACTCTTGGGGTTTCTCCAGTCTCTGTCATGCCAGTAAATTCAGTCTTTTTTGTGAGTTAGAATTTTGTTCTACACTTTTCTCCAGCTCTGTCTGGGACCCTCTGTTGTGATCCCTGTTAGAGCAGTCAGTGTTGGTAGCCGGGCACCATCTAGTTATACTGGACTCAGTCTGGTGGAGGCTATGGTAGATGTGGTCCATTAGTCCTTTGGACTAATCTTTCCCTTGTGTCTTTAGTTTTCTTCATTCTCCCTTGCTCCTGAAGAGGTGAGACCAGTGGAGTATCTTAGATGGCCACTCATGGGCTTTTAAGACCCCAAAGTAGAATGTAGAACATTTTGTTTATAAACTATGTTTTGCCAAGTGAGCTACCTGTTCCCTGAGACCATGGTCCCCACAGCCCTCAGCCCAGCAATTCAGTCCCTCAGAGAATTTGAATGTGTCTATGGAGTTTCCGTGACCTTGCCTTGTGTAAGTTGTGCTGGCTTCCCCAGTATTGTGTACTGTCTTACCCCTCACCAAAGTTACCACTTATCTATTGTCTATTTAGTGTTTTTCCATCCTCACCCCTCCCCTCCCTCATAACCACCAAAGATTGTTTCTTTCTGTGTGTAAACTTTTCATGAGTTTTTACGGCAGTGGTATCATACAATATTTGCACCTTTGTGATTGACTTATTTCCCTCAGCATAATGCCCTCCAGGTTCATCCATGTTATGAGATGCTTCGCAAATTCATCATTGTTCTTTATCATTGTGTAATACTCCATTGTGTGTATGTACCATAGTTTGTTTATCCATTCATCTGTTGATGGGCATCTAGGTTGTTTCCATGTTTTTGCTATTGTGAACAATGCTGCAATGAACATGGGTGTGCATATGTCTACTCGTGTGATGACTCTTATATCTGTAGGATATATTTCTAGGAGTGGGATTGCTAGATCATATAGTACTTCTATTTCTAGCTTTCTAAGGAAGTGCCATAACATTTTCCAAAATGGTTGTAACATTTTGCATCCCTACCAGCAGTACATAAGAGTTCCGATCTCCCCGAAGCCTCTCCGACATTTGTTATTTCCTGTGGTTTTGATTCATGACAGTAATGCCAGGGTGAGATGGTCTTATTGTTGTTTTGATTTGCATTTCTCTAATGGCTAGTGATTGCGACCATATGTCTGTTGACCACTTGAATGTCTTCTTTGGTGAAGTGTCTGTTCATTTCCTTTGCCCATTTTTTAATTGAAATATTTGTCTTTTTGTTGTAGAGGTGTTGGATTTTCCTGTAGATTTTAGAGATTAGACCTTTGTCTGATTTGTAATAGCCCAAATTTTTTTCCCGGTCTGTAGGTTCTCTTTGTGCTCTTTTGGTGGTTTTTTGATGAGCATAAGTGTTTAATTTTTAGAAGATCTCAGTTGTCTAGCTTATCCTGTGTTGATGCTTGTTAATCCTTAGGGCCTCTAGTGTTGATCCTATTTTTCTTCTATGAACTTTATACTTTTTGGCTTTATATTTAGGTCTTTGATCCATTTTGAATTAGTTTTTCTATATAGTGTGAGGTATGGGTCCTGTTTCATTTTTTTGCAGATGGCCATCCAATTTTGCTGGCACCATTTGTTAAAAAGACTGCCCTTTCCCCATTTGATGGACTTTGGGCCCTTGTCAAAGATCAGGTGACTGTAGGTGGATGGATTTACATCTGGGGTCTCAATTCTGTTCCATTGGTCAAAGTATCTGTCGTTGTACTAGTACCAGGCTGTTTTGACTACTGTAGCTGTGTACTAGGTTCTGAGATCAGGCAGTGAGGGTCGTCCTACTTTATTCTTCTTCAATAGTGCTTTTCTTATCCGGGGCTTCTTCCCTTTCCATATAAAGCTAACGATTAGTCTTTGCATCTCTTTAAAGAATGTTGTTGGTATTTGGATCAGCATTGTATTTGTAAATTGCTTTGGGTAGAATTGTCATTTTCACAATGTTGAGTCTACCTATCCATGAGTATGGTGTGGTTTTCCATTTCTGTAGATCTGTTTTGGTTTCTTGCAGTAGTGTTTTGTAGTTGTCTTTGTATAGGTCTTTCACATCCCTGGTTAGATTTATTCCTAAGTATTTTATTTTTTTAGGGGACGCTATAAAAAAATTTTTTTTTTATATATGGTATTGTTTTCCTGATTTCCTTTTCATCATTCTCTTTATTGTGTAGAATCCAATTGATTTTTATATACTTAACTTGTATTCTGCTCCTCTGCTGAATCTTTCTATTAGTTCTAATAGTTTTCTTGTGGAGTCTTTTGGGTTTTCTATGTATAGTATCATATCATTTGCAAATAGGGACACTTTAACTTCTTCATTACCAATTTGGATGACCTTTATTTCTTTTTCTTGCTTTATTGCTCTAGCTAGGACTTCCAGCATAAAGTTAAATAGGAGTGGTGATAAAGGGCATCCTTGTCTTGTTCTGGTTCTCAACGGGAATGTTTTCAGCCTCTCTCCATTAAGAATGACGTTGGCCGTTGGTTTTGCATAGATGTTCTTTATTACATTGAGGAATTTCCCTTCTGTACCTATTTTATTGAGAGTTTTTATCAGGAATGGGCGTTGGACTTTGTCGAATGCCTTTTCTGTGTTGATTGAGATGATCATGTGATTCTTTTATTTATGTGATGGATTATGTTGATTGATTTTCTAATTTGAACCATCCTTGCATACCTGGTATGAATCCTACTTGGTCGTGGTGTATTATTTTTTTGATATGATGCTGAATTCTGTTGGCTAGAATTTTGTTTAGAATTTTTACATCTGTATTCATGAGAGACATTGGTCTCTAATTTTCTTTTTTGTGGTGTCTTTGCCTGGTTTTGATATCTGGGTTATGCTGGCTTCATAGAATGAATTCAGAAGTATCACTTCCTTTTCTATGTTCTGAAATAGTTTGAGTAGTACTGGTATAAGCTCTTCTCTGAATGTTTGGTAGAATTCACCAGTGAAGCCATCTGGGCAAGGGCTTTTTTTTTATCAGGAGTTTTTTTTATTTTCTTTTCAACTTCTTCTCTTGTTATGGGTCTTTTCAGATTTTGTCCATTTCCTCTAGGTTTTCAAATTTGTTAGAGTGTAGTTTTTCATAATATTCTGTTATGATCCTTTTTATTTCAGTTGGGTCTGTTGTAATATCCCCCATTTCACTTCTTATTTGGGTTATTTCCATCCTTTCCTGTTTTTCCTTTCTCAGTTTGGCCAGTGGTTTGTCGATTCTTTTCAAAGAACAAAGTTTTCATTTTGTTGATTCTTTATATTGTTTTTCTACTTCTATTTCATCTCTGATCTTTATTATTTCCTTTCTTCTGGTGGCTGTGGGCTTTTTTTTTTTTTTTTGCTATTCTCTTTCTATTTGTTAGAGTTGTACAGCTAATGTTTTGATTTTATACCTTTCCTCTTTTTTTAATTTTTATTGTGCTTTAAGTGAAAGTTTACGAATCAAGTCAGTCTCTCATACAAAAATTTATATACACCTTGCTATATAATCCTAGTTGTTCTCCCTGTAATAAGACAGCACACTCCTTCTATCCACTCTATTTTCGTGTCCATTCAGCCAGCATCTGACCCCTGTGCCCTCTAATTTCCCCTCCAGACAGGAGCTGCCCACATAGTCAAATGTGTCTACTTAATCCAAGAAGCTCACTCCTCACCAGTGTTATTTTCTATCCCATACTCCAGTCCAATCCTATCTGAAGAGCTGGCTTTGGGAATGGTTCCTGTCTTGGGCTAACAGAAGGTCCGGGAACCATGACCTCCAGGGTCCTTCTAGTCTCAGCCAGACCATTAAGCCTGGTCTTTTTACCAGAATTTGAGGTCTGCATCTCACTGCTCTCCTGCTCCCTCAGGGGTTCTCTGTTGTATTCCCTGTCAGGACAGTCATCGGTTGTAGCTAGGCACCATCTAGTTCTTCTGGTTTCAGGCTGATGTAGTTTCTGGTTCACGTGGCCCTTTCTGTCCCTTGGGCTCATAATTACCTTGTGTCTTTGGTGTTCTTCATTCTCTTTTGCTCCAGGTGGGTAGAGACCAATTGATGCATCTTAAATGGCCACTTCCTAGATTTTAAGACCCCATATGCCACTCTTCAAAGTGGGATGCAGAATGGTTTCTTAATAGATTATATTATGCCAATTGACCTAGATGTCCCCCTGAAACCATGGTCCCCAGACCCCTGCCCCTGCTATGCTGGCCTTTGAAGCATTCAGTTTATTCAGGAAACTGCTTTTGGTTTAGTCCAGTTGTGTTAACCTTGCCTGTATTGTGTGTTGTCTTTCCCTTCACCTAAAATAGTTCTCTTCTACTACCTAATTAGTGAATACCCCTCTACCTTCTTCCCTCCCCACTCTCCTAACCATCAAAGAATATTTCCTTCTCTGTTTAAACTGTTTCTTGAGTTCTTATAATAGTGGTCTTATACAATATTTGTCCTTTTGCAACTGACTAATTTCACTCAGCAAAATGCCTTCCAGGTTTCTCCATGGTATGAAATATTTCACGGATTCATCATTGTTCTTTATCGATGGATAGTATTCCATTGTGTGAATATACTATAATTTATTTATGCATTCATCCATTGATAGGCACCTTGGTTGCTTCCATCTTTTTGCTATTGTAAACAGTGCTGTGATGAACATGGGTGTGCATATATCTGTTCATGTAAAAGCTCTTATTTCTCTGGGATAAAGTCCAAGGAGTGGGATTGCTGGATCATATGGTAGTTCTATTTCTAGCTTTTTAAGGAAGCACCAAATTGATTTCTAAAGTTGTTGTACCATTTTACATTCCCATCAACAGTGTATAAGTGTTCCAGTCTCTCCACAACATCTCCAATATGTATTATTTTGTGTTTTTTGGATTAATGCCACCCTTGTTGGAGTGAGATGGAATCTCGTTATAGTTTCCATTTGCATTTCTTTAATGGCTAATGAACTCTATGGGGCAGTTTTGCTCTGTCCTATAGGGTCGCTATGAGTCAGAATCAACTTGATGGCAGTGGTTTCAGTGGGTAATAGCTAATGATCGTGAGCATTTCCTCATGTATCTGTTCACTACCTGAATGTCTTCTTTACTGAAGTGTCTGTTCATATCCTTTGCCCATTTTTTTATTGGGTTATTTGTCTTTCTGCAGTTGAGTTTTTACAGTATCATGTAGATTTTAGAGATCAGACACTGATTGGAAACGTCATAAGTAAAAACTTTTCTCCAGTCTGTAGGTAATCTTTTTAGTCTTCTGGTGAAGTCTTTGGATGAGCATGGGTGTTTCATTTTTAGGGGCTCCCAGCTACCTAGTTTCTCTTCTGGTGTTTGTGCATTGTTAGTAATGTTTGTATACTGTTTATGCCATGTATTAGGGCTCCTAGCATTGTCCCTAGTTTTTCTTCCATCATCTTTATCATTTTAGATTTAATAATGTTATAATGGTCTTTGACCCATTTTGAGTTTGTTCCTGTGCATGGTGTGAGGTATGGGTCTTGTTTCAGTTTTTTGCAGATGGATATCCAGGTATGACAGCATCATTTGTAAAAGACACTGTCTTTTCCCTATTTAACTGGCTTTGGGGCTCAGTCAAATATCAGTTGCTCATATATGCATCGATTTATGCCTGGATTCTCAATTGGTCTATGTATCTGTTGTTGTACCAATACCAGGCTGTTTTGACTACTGTGGCGATATAATAGGTTCTAAAATCAGGTAGTGTGAGACTTCCCACTTTGTTCTTCTTTTTCAGTAATGCTTTACTTATCTGGGGCCTCTTTCTCTTCCATATGAAGTTGGTGATTTGTTTGTCCATCTCTTTAAAATGTTATTGGAATTTGGATCGGCATTGCATTGTATCTACAGATTGCTTTTGGTAGAATAGACATTTTTACAATGTTACATCTTCCTATCCATGAGCAAGGTATGTTTTTCCACTTATGTAAGTCTATTTGGGTTTCTTGCAGTAGTGTCTTCTAGTTTTCTTTGTATAGGTCTTTTACGTCTCTGGTAAGATTTATTCCTAAGTATTTTATCTTCTTAGGCACTACTGTAAATGGTATTATTTGGTGATTTCCTCTTCAATGGTCTTTTTGTTGGTGTAGAGGAATCCACCTGATTTTTGTATGTTTATCCTGTATTCTGATACTCTGCTGAACTCTTAGTTTCAGTAGTTGTCTTGAGGATTCTTTAGAGTTTTCTGTGTATAAGATCAAGTCATCTGCAAATAGAAATACTTTTACTTGCTTACCAATCTGGATGCCCTTTATTTCTCTTATCTAGCCTAATTGCTCTGGCTAGGACCTCCAGCACAATGTTGAATAAAAGTGGTGGTAAAGGGCATCCTTGTCTGGTTCCCGATCTCAAGGGAAATGGCTTTCAGACTCTCTCCATTTAGAATGATGTTGGCTCTTGGCTTTGTATAAATGCCCTTTATTATGTTGAGGAATTTTCCTTCTACTCCTATTTTGCTGAGAGTTTTTATCACGAATGGGTGTTGAACTTTGTCAAGTGCCTTTTCTTCATCAGTTGGTAAGATCATGTGATTCTTGTCTTTTATTTATGTGATGGTTTACATTAATTGTTTTTCTAATTTTGAACCATCCCTGCATACCTGGTATGAACCCCACTTGGACATGGTGAATTATTTTTTTGAAATGTTGTTGAATTCTATTGGCTAGAATTTTGTTGAGGATTTTTGCATCTACCTTCATCAGGAATATAGGTCTATAATTTTCTTTTTTTATGGTGTCTTTACCTGGTTTTGGTATCAGTGATATGGTGGCTTCATAGAATGAGTTTGGGAGTATTCAGTCCTTTTGTATGCTCTGAAATACCTTTAGTAGTAGTGGTGTTAACTCTTCTCTGAAAGTTTGGTAGAACTCTACAGTGAAGCCATCCGGGCCAGGGCTTTTTCTTGTTGGGAGTTTTTTAATTACCTTTTCCAATCACTTCTTTTGTTATGGGCTTATTTATTTGTTCTACCTCTGTTTGTGTTAGTTTAGGTAGGTAGTGTGTTTCTAGAAATTCATCCATTTCCTCTAGGTTTTCAAATTTGTTAGAGTACAATTTTTCATAGTAATCTGATAAGATTGTTTTAATTTCAGTTGGGTCTTTTGTGATATCACCTCCACCTCATTTCTTACTTGGATTATTTGATTCCTCTCCTGTTTATCTTTTGCCAGTTTGGCCAATGGTTTAACAGTTTTGTTCATTTTTTCAAAGAACGAGCTTTTGGCCTTGTTAACTCTTTCAATTATTTTTTGTGGTCTATTTCATTTAATTCTGTTCTAATTTTTATTATTTGCTTTCTTCTGGTGCCTAAGGGTTTCTTTTGTTGCTCTCTATTTGTTCAAGTTGTAGGGATAATTTGATTTTGTCCCTTTCTTCTTTTTGGATGTTTGCATTTATTGATATAAATTGACCTCTGAGCATTGCTTTCACTGTGTCCCAAAGGTTCTGATAGGAAGTGTTTTCATTCTCACTGGATTTTATGAATTTCTTTATTCCATCCTTCATGTCTTCGATTACCCAATCATTTTTGAGCAGGGTATTGTTCAGTTTCCAAGTGTTTGATTTCTTTTCCCTGCTTTTTCTGTTATTGATTTCTACTTTTGTGGCCTTATGGTCAGAGAAGATGCTTTGTGATATTTCGATGTTTTGGGTTCTGCTAAGGCTTGTTTATGACCTAATTTGTGGTCTATTCCAAAGAATGTTCCATGCGTGTTGGAAAAGAAAGTATACTTGGCTGCTGTTGGGTGGAGTGTTCTGTATCTGTGTATGGGGTCAAGTTGGTTGACTGTGGTATTTAGATCTTCCTTTATCAAGCTTCTTTCTGGATGTTCTGTCCTTCACCAGAAGTGGTGTGTTGATTTCTCCTCCTATTATTGTGGAGCTGTCCATCTCACTTTTCAATTCTGATAGAGTTTGTTTTATGTATCTTGCAGCCCTGACATTGGGTGCATAAATATTTAATATCCTCCTGGTGTATTGTCCCTTTAATCATTACATAGTGTCCTTCCTTACCATTTGTGGTGGATTTAACTTTCAAGTCTATTTTGTCAGAAATAAATATTGCCACTTCTGTTTTTTTTTCATTGTTGTTTGCTTGATATATTTTTCCATCTTTTGAGTTTTAGTTTGTTTGTGTCTCTAAGTCTAAAGTGTGTCTCTCGTAGGCAGCATATAGACGGATCATGTTTTTTTTATCCATTCTGCTGCTCTCTGTCTCTTTATCGGTGCCTTTAGTCAATTTACTTTCAGCATAATTATGGATAGGTATGAGTTTAGTACTGTCATTTTGATGTCTTTTTGTGCGTTGTTCAGTTTCAATTTCCCACTTAATTTTTTGTGCTGAGTACTTTATCTGTATATACTGTCTTTTCCTCTTATTTGTTGTTGTTGATTTTGTTTCTGCTGAGTCTCTATTTTTTTTTAGTATTTTAATGTGATGAGTAAAACTCTTGGTCTCCTTTGCAGTTACTTTAATTTTTACCCCTATTTTTCTAAGTTTAAACCTATCTTTTATTTCTTCATATCGTCTTGTCTTCCTCTCCATATGAAAGATCTATGACTACATTTCTTAGTCACTCTTTATTGTTCTAATGTTGTCTTCTTTTACATAATGACATTGCTGTTTCCCTGTTTTGAGCATTTTTTTTTAACCTTGATTTATTTTTGTAATTTCCCTATCTGGGTTGACATCTGGTTGCTCTGTCCTATATTCTAGTCTTGGGTTGATATCTGATATTATTGATTTTCTAACCAGAGAACTACCTTTAGTGTTTCTTGTAGTTTTGCTTTGGTTTTTAGGAATTCCCTAAACTTTGGTTTATCTGGAAATGTCCTAATTTCACCTTCATATTGGAGAGACAGTTTTGCTGGATATATGATTCTTGGCTGGCAATTTTTTTCCTTCAATTTTTTATATGTCTTCCCATTGCCTTCTTGCTTGCATGGTTTCTGCTGAGTAGTCTGAGCTTATTCTTATTGACTCTCCTTTGTAGCTGATCCCTAGCCACTCTCAAAATTCTCTCTTTATCTTTGATTTTGGCAAGTTTGATTATGATATGTCTTGGTGACTTTCTTTTGAGATCTACCTTATATGGAGTTCGGTGAGCATCTTGGATAGGTATCTTCTCATCTTTCACAATATCAGGGAAGTTTTCTGCCAACAATTCTTCAACAATTTTCTCTGTATTTTCTGTTATCCCTCCCTGTTCTGTTACTCCAATCACTCATAGGTTATTTCTCTTGATAGAATCCTACATGGTTCTTAGGGTTTCTTCATTTTTTAAAATTCTTTTATCTGATTTTTCTTCAAATATATTGGTGCCAATTGTTTTATCTTCAGTCACACCAATTCTCCCTTCCACTTGCTCAATTCTGCTCCTCTGACTTTCTTTTGAGTTCTCTAATTCTGTAATTTTATTGTTAATCTACTGAATTTCTGATTGCTGCCTCTCTATGGATTCTTGCAGCTTATTAAATTTTTCATTATGTTCTTGAATAACCTTTTTCATTTCTTCAACTGTTTTATCTGTGTGTTCCTTGGCTTGTTCTGCGTATTTCCTGATCTGCTTCCTGATCTCGTTCCTGATGTCTTGAAGGGTTCTGTATATAAATCTTTTGTATTCTGCATCTGGTAATTCCAGGAAGGTGTCTTCATCCAGAAGATCCCTTGATTCTTTGTTCTGAGAGCTTGTTGAAACAATCATGGTCTGCTTCTTTATGTGATTTGATATTGGCTGTTTTCTCCAAGCCATCTGTAAGTTATTTTTTCAGTTTATTTTATTTTTGCTTACTGTATCCTAGCTTCTTGCTTTGTTTTGTTTTGATATGCCCAAATAGGTTGCTTGAGTGAGCTAGCTTGATTATTTTCGCCTTTGAAGTTCCAACGTCCTGTCATCAGATGGCTAGAGCTGTTATCAGGTATATGAGCCTAGGAGTCCATTTACTTTTCTTGTATGGATTCAGCTCAGGTGTCCAGGCTGTGTTACAGAGGCTCTGTCCTACAGTCTTAGAGGGGCGGGGGTGATTGGTGTAGGTACAGGTATCTGGTTGCAGCAGGGGGTCATGCTCTGAACGAGGCAGGGGCTGACAGTCGTTCCCTGAGTGTCTGTGAAGAAAACGCATACATGTTCCATAGAGTGCACAGGTGGTCGGGTTCTGCAGATGGGCCATGGGCACCCAATGCTTTTGGTTATAAGGACTGGGAGTTTCCAGTTACCCTTGGACCCCTGTGGCAGGTGGCTGCATGACGTGGGTTGAGCCACCACTCCTTAGGCCCCTGATGTGGGTAGGTGAGGTCTCTGTTTAATTGGGAAAGCGGTGTCAAACATCAAACACCAACCTCTCCACCGCACAGCTGAAACCATTGCAGTCTGCCAACAAGGACCTATTCTCCTGAAATAGGCTCATGCAGGTCCATGCAGAGGGAAAGGTATTCAAAGTCCATGGACCACTTGTGCTTGAACAGCGGCCGCTTTTGTCCTGAGCTCCCTGTTTAGTGGAGCTGGAAGATTATCCCTTCCCCCAATTGTGAAATTATTCCTTCTCCAAGACTGGGAGAATGGATCAGGGCACTCTGCAAAGCCTATCTCAGGCCCAGGGAAATCAGCAGCCACTGAAGCCAACTTGGGAGCTGGGGGCATGGTAAAATATACACAAGTACTTAGCTTTTGCCGAGAGCATCATTCTTCTCTGGTTTTGGAGGTGTGAGTATGCTGTGCAGCTGGCTGTCTCTCTCTGAGGAAACTGCAGCTGGAACACTTCCACCAGCCCACCACAGTCGCTCCCAGGAATGGTGCCTGAGGGTTCCTGGCAATTCAGGTCCAGCAACTCCTCTCTGCTTCTGAACTGTCTGTCTCTCCCCTGATGCTCAGTCCATTTTCTAACTTTGCTTTGATGTGCAGGGCTCCTAGCTTGTCATAAATATAATCATTTCACTTGTTTTTTTGGGTCTTTGTTGTAAGATGGATCACCTGAAGTGTCTGACTATGCCACCATCTTGGCCCCACCTCTCCTTCTTTTTTGGTTTGTGCATCTATTGCTACAAATTGACCTCTGAGGACTTCTTTGCTGCATTCCAAAAGATTTAATGCTGTCATTGACAAAGAGAGTCAGGAAGAAAGTGACTCACTACCTGGTTCCCAATGGGTTTTAATTACTGGTTCCAGTTCTAATGAGTCCTGTTGCCCTTCCTGCCCTTGGGTTCTGGGAGACAACCACATATTCCTTCAATACATCCTTCTTTCTGCTTAAAATTTGTTACTCACCTCTAAGTCCATGTAAGACTCATACTTTTATTGCCAACATATAATACAATGCCTTCTATAATCATAAAACCAAATCTGTTGCTGTCGAGTCAATTCCAACTCATAGCGACCCTATAGGACAGAGTAGAACTGCCCCATAGGGTTTCCAAGGAGCAGCTGGTAGATTCAAACTGCTGGCCTTTTGGTTAGTAGCCAAACTCTTAACCATTACACCACCAGGGCTCCAGTGCCTTCCGTATCAGTCATCTATTGCTCTGTAACAACTCTAAAACTTAGCAGCTGTAACCTGAAAACTTTTACTGTATTATCTCACCCAGCTTCTGAGGGTCAGGAATCCTGGAGAGACTTAGCTGGGTAGTTCTAGCTCAGTGTCTCTCATGAGACTGCAATCAAGGTGTCAGCTGGAGATGTAGTCTCATATCAAAGATCAACTGGGGGAGTATCCACTTCCTAGTTAATTCAAGTGGTTGCTGGCAGGCTTCAGAAGATCCAAGCCCAACCTCAGTTATATGGGCCTCTCCACAGGACTGTCTCACGACATGACACCTGGCTTTCCTCAGAGCAAACAACAAAAGGGAAAGTATGAGAAAGTACCCAGAATAAAAGCCACAGCCTTTTTATGACCTACTCTTGGAAGTAACATCCTATCACTTCTGCCATATTCCATCTTTAGAAGTGAGTCACTAGATCCAGCCCACACTCAAGGAGAAAATTATTTCACAAGGGCATGAATACCAGGAGGCAGGAATCATTGGGCCATCTTAGAGGCTGCCTACCACATTTTCTGAGCTCATATTAATACTCAATTAAAGTTTGCTGAATGCTTGTTTAGCACAAGCACTCTATTTTCTGGGCTCCTTTAGTCTCTTGTATTTCTGGAGCACTGTCTGATTTAATATAGTACTTAAGCCAGTCCCCTTTCTAGCAAGTACATATTGTGACTAGAGACCAAATTTCTCTCACCATCTGATTGCACATTCCTTGAGGGCAGGAACTATGCCTTACGCTTCCTTTGGGAGATCTTCTGGAACATAAAAAGTAATATACTGCAGACCAATTTTTTTTATCAGGTATATGCCAGGAAATTTCTATAGATAATCAAAATTCTGTGTACAGAGCTCTTGCTTGCCTGCAAAACTGTATTTGAAGATGGTTCTGTTCCGCCAGTGTTTTCATTCCTTGCAAATTTTATACCTAAGCATGAATTTCCTCCTTCACCCCAGACCTTTTTTTTAACCTCAGTTATATTAAATAATGTTATAAATTACTGACTCATTTCCAAATTAAATTTTGTACCAGGAAACAAATTTCCTTATTTAAATTAATAATGTATATTGTTAGTATGGAAACCCTGGTGGCATAGTGACTAAGTGCTACAGCTGCTAACCAAAGGGTTGGCAGTTCGAATCTGCCAGGTGCTCCTTGGAAACTCTATGGGGTAGTTCTACCCTGTCCTACAGGGTTGCTATGAGTCAGAATCAACTTGAGGGCACTGGGTTTGGTTTGTTTGGTTGGTTGGTTGGTTTATTGCTAGTATACATGAACAAAAATGCACCCAAATGGCATTTTAAAGGGAACAAAACAGTTTGTAGGTTTCCCTGTCTTTGGATTGATCTCCAAAGGGTATGCAAATACAGTGCATTCCAATTCCAGCAGGGCTAGAGCCCTTCATGGCATAGATAAGGTGCTGTGATGTACATGCAGTGATGGGATTTTCCTTTTCTCCTTGTGTTCAAATTTTTTTTTTAGTTAGTTCAATGGATCAGTGTGATACAGCAGAAGGAACTTGGGGATGAGCCTCTGGCACCCAAGTTCTAGTTCTAGCTCAGTGTTCAACCATTTTGACCTTGAAAAAAATCACAACCTCTCAGGGCCTCTGTTTCCCCCCTTTTAAATGAGAGAATTAGACTAGAAAATCTTTAAGGCTACTGTAACGAGTAATATGCTATTTTAAAAAAAGAAAAAACCTCCTCATTTAAATTCCTTTTTGGGAACGTGCATCTGACTCTTCTGGTGACCCTCATGACATCTCCTTGATACATTTCTAATTTCAGCCACAGCTGCAGTGGGCAGACTCACCTCAAACTGAGATTCTCTATCTACTTTCTGCCCCTGGGCCTTCTCCACTTCTGTGGATGCTAGCTTACTTGGCCCAATTGTATGTGCAACTCTGAAGTGTGGGGGAGTTAACACTCCCCAGGAGCAATCCTCAAACAGTGACCGGTGGTAGTCGGTGGATAAATACAGCAGCTTCCTACCTTTCTCGTGGCCAATTCTGCTAGGCATTCTCTACACTTCCCTGTGAAATTAGGCCCTGTTGCTCTCCATTAGAAAGGAGCCCTGGTGGCTCAGTGGTTAAAGTGCTTGGCTGCTAACCAAAAGGTCGGTGATTCAAACCCACCAGCCACTCCACGGGAGAAAGATGTGGCAATCTGCTTCTGTAAAGATTACAGGCTTGGGAACCCCATGGGACAGTTATAATCTGTCCTATAGGGTCACTATGAGTTAGAATCAACTCAACAGCAATGGGTTTGGGGTGGGTCCTCCATTAGAAGCCCTGGTGGCAAAGTGGTTAAGTGCTCAGCTGCTAGTCAAAGGTCGGCAGTTGGAACCCACAAGCTGCTCCACAGGAGAAAGATGTGGCAGTCTGCTTCTGTAAAGATTACAGCCTTGGAAACCGAATGGGGCAGTTCTACTCTGTCCTGTAGTGTAGCTATGAGTCAGAATAAACTCTAATGCAGCGTGTTTGGTTTTGGTTTGCCCTCTATTACTACTGTTTCTCCTTCCTTGTCTCACACTCTCCTTTCCTTCACTCCTGATTCTTAGGATCACTTCCCAAATAAACTGCCTGCACCCAAGACCTTGTGTCATGTTCTGCTTTAAGAGAACTCAAACTAAGACAGGAACCCATGGCTTTCCCTGTTTATCTTTCTACCATTAAGGCTAAACCATAACGAGGCTTGGGCCAAGAAGGCAGAGAATGTGATATGAGGGAAGTCCTGACCAGACAAGAAAAACTTGCTCCTTCTGACCCTCTCTGGGCCAAAGTTTCAGAGTGGAGAGTTGTTTGACAGGGGAAAAGGGGAAAGCCGAGGGCAGAAGTGCAGTTGCCCACTCCGTCTGGGACTCCAGGAGGAGACTGCTCAGCATGGCGCATCTACAATAATCTAGGGCAGCTACTCTTTAGGCAGACAACAAGCCCAAGTTAGCATTCCTGAGATATCTAAGGCTACCATTTGGCAACAAGAGATCCCAGAAATGTCCCCAAGCCCCTGGGAGAACATAAATGTTAGCAATACTCTGGCAGGAAAGCTTGCCAGAGGGAGTTACCATCGTGAAGAAAAAGGGTCCTAGAGCAAAGGGAATTGATTGGGTCACCTAAACAGGAGATTAAATAGGGGTCATGGCTATACTTCGGGGGGCCTTCAATAGCAGCCAGAGTTGAGGAGGGACCAAGTCATCAGGGAGGCCTTTAAGGCCCTGGAATGGACACCACAAGTTCATTAGCTGTAAAATTCAGCAGTTGCCAACATTGTGAGCCTCTATTGCCATGGAGACAAAACATGAAGGATGCAGAGAGTGTAACAGGGACACTGTACAGATCCTCTACCCCCATGACCCCACTGACCCCACCCCATAATGAGGCACCATCTTGGAGAAGATCAAGAGACGTAGAGCAACATGGAAAGAGTGCTATTTAAAGCAAAATAGAATGATTTTCCAAAATAGGTTGTTTAAATTACTGGAGTAGACCGAGTTTACCACGTAGAAGCTAAGTTTATTGCTCCATTCTGGGACCCACTTCCGTGTATGTGTGTTTGTGTGCAGGAGGTGTGTGTAGGGCTCATGAGAAAGCTCGGGTCCACTAAAAAAATTCTTTTGCACGTCTAAGTAAAGAGTGGAGAAATCTACAAATCTATAAAGTCCTTTTTTTCACATTTAAAGTTCTAAGTGTTGGTGATGAAGCCCTAAGCACTAGACCCAGACACATCACGTGGCTGTGAACTAACTAGGGTTCCTCAATGCAGGCCTCGAGTTTAGCCAGGTGTGAACCAAAGGGAGAAAAATGCTTTTAGACATCAGTGATGGCCAAACATAAGGGCTGGAGTGGCCAAATTTGGACACTGAGGGTTGAAATTGACTTTGGACTAGAGATCAACGGGGATAGGAATGGTTAGAGGAGGATCTAAAGAGACTGAGATGCATGGGTAGTCCTGTTCCAGAATCCCTGCTTTGTAACAAGCTCTGAATAGACAAGGGAGAGAAGCTTCTGGAATCTGTATTGTGTGAGCTAAGATATGGTCTTACAAGGGGGGACACATTGCCCAGACAGTGAAATGTCACCAGAGGTAGACATTTCAGGCTTCTGTGTGTTAAGCCCCAAATTAAACTCCTTGTGGATGCTGGTGGGGCAGGGAATAAGGCCTCTATCTCTAGGAGAGGTCTTTAGGTGGCACAAATGGCTTGTACTTGACTACTAACCTAAAGTTTAGCAGTTTGAACCCACCCAGCAACACCATGGAAGAAAGGCCTGGTGATCTGCTTTCATAAAGATTACAGCCAAGAAAAATCTATGGAGCAGTCCGACTCTGAAACACACAGCCAGTCCTACTTTGAAACACACGGAGTTGCCATGAGTTGGAACCGACTAGACAGCAAAGGGATTTTTGGCTTTTAACCACAGATACAGGGGCTCTCAGCTGGGACAGCCTTCCATACTCAGACCAAACTGATTTGGGCTGTAAATGATGCCACATCAGCGCAAACCCACCTCCAAGTGTTTGGCTTCAGCTGGGAGACAGAAGCCAGGGATCTTACACTCGGCAAGAACTATGAAGGAAGGGTGGAGGGGAGATTGCAGCATTCGCCCCTCTTATCTCCTTGGGCAGTCTGGATTTCCCAGCCCCCCATGTCAGCTGTATCAAGGAGATCTGAGTCCCCTGTCTTTCTCGGCCTCCTCTGGGACGCCTCCTCTGCCATGACAGTTGCTGAGGGTTCCCCAGGGCAGGTTGAAGCAGGATTTGCTTTTCAAGCTCTGCCCATTTATTGATCTCCTGTCTGAGAAATGTCAGCAGCAGCCAGGATCTTTCTGCGCAAAGGCACTTAGCTTGGAAGCCTGCGGTATCTGCCTGTATAAACCCTCCCGCCTCCTGCCTTTCTGGCTTTAGAACTATCCCCACCCCGACCCTGGGAAAAGTCTTCTAAGATGACATGGCAAGAATCAAACAGCCACGTATTTTGAACACTGGGATGGGAACCAGATTTAAATTGGGCAAAAGCCGGGAGCTCAGAGCTAGTGCATTTCCCTTCCTGCACTCTCTCCCCATCTTGGCCTCCTGTTGCTGGGAGCAGGTAAGGGAATCTCCCAGAGGAGGCTGGGCAGGGGCAGGCCACAAGCCAGGAAGCCAGAAAATGGGGCCTTGGTCCAGGACCTGGGCAGATAAAGGCAACCCACTATTTCAACTGCCATCCCCACCTCCCCACACTCTCCCTGCCCAAAACAATTTAAATGCAGGATTGTGAGGAGGGGAGGGGAAGAGAAAGAGACTGTGTGTTTAATGGTTAAACCTTTTAAAGTTTAAGTGCATAAACAGGGCCTTCTCTGTATCTGTCTGTAGCAATTCCCCTGACAGTTACAGCAAAATTACAGAAACTGGGTCGTTTATATAACCCTTTGTATTGTCAAAGCACATTAAATGTCTGTTTCCCGGCACCCTGCTGAGCTGTCTTCAGCTGTCAAATCCCCATACTGCAGCTCAACACACTGAGGGTAAAGGACGTTGGCAATACCCACATGGGGAATACCAGACCCTCAGGTGCGGCAAATGTTTTGGAAGGGAGCCTTACATTTCCTCTGAGCTTGCATCCCATGGTTTAAGATATACTGAACCCTCTGCTTTCCAGCCAAATGGTTTGTCACCTGGCTAGTGGGTTCATTTCCCCAATGAGCAAACACGATACTTATCTTTTATTTTGGACGAGGTTGAAAGACTTCATTCATCTATTCATTCATTTGATAAAGATTCATTGAATGTTTTCTAAACTGCTAGTACTGCTAATAATATGCACCAGCCACCGTTTCAAGGAGTTGGTGGTGTAATGGTTAAGTGCTTGCTCAGCTGCTAACCAAAGGATCAGTGGTTTGAACCCACCAGTCGCTCCAAAGCAGAAAAGACCTGGTGATATGCTCTTGTAAAGATTATCAAACCAAACCAAACCCAGTGCCATCGAGTCAATTCTGACTTATAGCGACCCTATAGGACAGAGTAGAACTGCCCCATAGACTTTCCAAGGAGCACCTGGCAGATCCGAACTGCCAACCCTTCGGTTAGCAGCCGTAGCACTTAACCACTACGCCACCAGGGTTTCCCCTGTAAAGATTAAAAAAAAAATTTTTTTTTTTAATTACAGCCTAGGAAATCCTATGGGGCAGGTCTACTCTGTCCTATAGGGTCGCTATGCGTTAGAATTGACTCAACGGCACACAATAACCATGTATTAACTCTTCTAATTCTCATTTTAACCCAATGGGTTAGGCACTGGTTTTTATAAATGAGGAAACCGAGGCACAGAGAGGTACAATAGTGGATGCTGTGGTACACTGCCTAGATGACCCTTCAGGATTGAGGCAGTCATTCTTGCAGCTACTGGGAGTGATGGCAGCAGACAATTCACATTTAATACCCCTCCCAAAATTGTTCTCAAGATCACACCACTTCCTGGGGGCAATCTACATTCAATGACATGGTCATGCAAGGGTATAAAGGCCCATTCCATTGCATCAATTTGGCACAACTCAGCAGGACCACCCCATCTCCTGAACTCGCATAAGGATTATAAGGTCCAGATTTTCAGAATTCTAGAGCCTTGGGGTTCAGGCAGAGAGGCACAGTGAAGATGCTGGATGGCACCACTTCCTGGGCAGGGGCAAAGTCTTATATAGAAGAGTGTCTTGCCCTGCTTCCAACTCAAAGGCTTGGATGAGGGGAGTTGGTGTGAGTAATTTCACAGCATTGGACTTAGAAAAGATCTGGGTCTCAGTCTCTCCTCTGTTAGCAACAAACAGGGTAAGTCCTTTTGACCTCCCTAAGCTTAAAAAAAAATAAATTTGTGAAATTGGTGAAATAGAGATAATAACACCTTCATTTCCACACCTCTCTGGAAGTTGAAAGAACTCCACGAGACAGAAGCACCTTTGCAAACTGCCACACTGTTACATGGATGGGTACCAATCATGGCTCTAGAATTCTGAGAATCTGGGCTTTCTAAGATTTGAGGAGGGTAGTGCACCAGTGCCATCAACACTACCACAATCCTTACCCTTGGTCAAGCCCTGGCACATGTGCTCCCTCTTTCAGGGTTAACCCTCACTGTAACCCTGTGGATCAGATAGAGTGGGCCTTATGATCCCTATTTCACAGGCTAGAACACTGAGACACAGAGTGAGGGGTAAGATCACCAGCTGGTGGATGACAGAGCTGGGACTGGAACTTAGGTCTTTTCATTACAAATTCAGTGCTCTTTCCACCCTGCCCTACCCTACTCTATCTCTTCACAGCCACTTCCTTTCCTTGGTTCCCTTTCTGTGTGCGCATGTGTATCAGAAAGTTCATTCCTAGAGGAAGGAAGGAAGGGCACCAACTGAAAGATTATTTGTGTGGTGTGATTTATGGGGCTCTAGCAAAAAAAAAAAATCGTTGCTGTCGAGTCAATTCCGACTCATAGCGGCCCTGTAGGACAGAGTAGAACTGCCCCATATGGTCTCCAAGGAGTGGCTGGTGGATTCAAACTACTGACCTTTTGGTGAGCAGCTAGGTTCTTAACCGCTGTGCCACCAGGGCTCCATGGGGCTCTAGGGAGCTCAGTTGGAATCAACTGGATGGTACACCACAACAATGGTGGAAGGGGTCATTAAAGGTTTAGAGGGCTCCCTTTTACGGGGTTCTAGGGAACTCTCTAAACCTTTAATGACCCCCTCCACTATTGTTGTTGTATGCCAACCGGTTGATTCCTACTCACAGTGATCCTATATGACAGAATAGAACTGCACCCATGGCGTTTCCCAGGCTGTAATCTTCACAGAAGCAGATCACTGGGTCTTTCTTCCGTGGAGCATCTGGGGGGTTCCGATTGCCCTTTCAGTTAGCAGCCTAGATTTAACCATTGTACCATCAGGTTTTCTTCCCTCCACCACTAACACCTAAAATTCCACCACTATTAGCCCTGGTGGCACAATGGTGAAGCTCTTGGCTGCTAACCTAAAGGTTGGTGGTTTCAAACTCACCCAGCGGCTCTACAGGAGAAAAGACCTGGTGATCTGCTCCCATAAAGATTACACCCTAGGAAACCCTATAGGACATTTCTACTCTGTCACATTGGTTCACTATGAGTCAGAACTGACTTGACAGCACACAGCAACAACATAGCCGTGAGAGCTAATCATTGCCCTTTCCTTAGAACCTTCTTTTGACATGCAAAAAGAGCAACTGGAATTCATCTACACTGCTAGCAAAAACATAAAATCATTAAAAAAAAAAACAACTTTGGAAAACAGTTTAATGGTTTCTAAAAAAATTAAACACATGCCTATCATTGCACTCCTAGGTATTTACCCAAGAGAAAAGAGTTCATACATTCACACAGAGAGTTGTACATAAATGTCTATGGCAACATTATTTGTAGAAAGCCCAAACTGGAAATGACCCAAATGTCCTTCAGCGGGTGAATGGATAAACCAATTGTGATATAGCCACGCTTTTCAGCAATAAAGAGGAACAAACTATTGATACATGCAACGACCTGGATGAATCTCAAAAACTTGTTGAGGAAAAGGACCCAAATACATAACACTATATACTGTTTTATTCTATTTATATGAAGCTCTAGAACAGGCAAAACTATTCTAAGGTGATGGAGGTCAGATTTTGTTGGGGGAGGTTTTGACTGAAAAGGAGCACTAGGAAACTTCATGGGAAATGGAAATTTTCTATATCTTGGTAGGGGCAGTGAGTACGTAGGTGTATACATTTGTCAAAACTCATCAAACTATTCACTTAAAGAGGGTGGTGTTTTATATGCTAATTATATATGTATAAAGCTGATTTAAAAAATCAGCCACTGACACAGTAGATCTGCTATTCTTAACCTGGGGTTTTAGGAGTCGCTAGCATCCGTAAAACTATACACACCATTGTGAGCCCAGGTACATGTTACAGGAAATGGGTTCTACTTTTCCTTAGGTTCTACTTTGACAAGAGTGTCCAAAATGTACTTACCATAGACAAACAAGAAAAAAGCACCTTAAATAACTATCTTGTGTTAAAAATTCAGCAGATCGTTTCCTTCACAGTACTCTATACCCCCTTGAGGACTGGATTCTTTGAAACTCTGGGTCCTAGTGAAAAGGGAAAGGTCCAGAAAGGGGCTAAAAGATCAAACTTGCACAATGGATGGGAAAAAGGGCCAATTTGAAAACTGAAGGATCACCAGACTGTCTAGCTCTGTCTGCCAGTAAGATGGAGGAGAAGCCATAATCACACAGGTGTCTGTGACTTAACACAGGATTGAAATCACAATCTTGTCATGCCTGTTTAAACCATCACAATGTAGTGAAATCCTATTATGTGTGTATACTACAGCGCTGACAGATGTGGGAGAGAACTGTGGACACCATCAGACACACCTCATTCTCTTGGAAAATTCTGTCCTGGCAAGAGCCTCCTTGAACAACCATCTCAATACGGCAGACCTAAACTGGGACGGGGACTGGCCTGTGTTGGGAGCAGCACCTGGAAGAGGGAAGCACGTGAATGTGCCAGTGTCTGCACGTGCACACACCAGCAAGCGGTGGGGTGGTGGCTTACGAGGTATTTCAGAAACCAGCAGCAGCAGCACTTTGAAGGTTGAAACGCTGAAACCTGTGAATCAATCCAAGTACAAAGCTCTCGTTTTCTAATTCGGTACCTGTTTCCAACACCTTGCAAAGAGTCAATCTGTGCAGAACCTCACACTTTTGGCATTTCTGATACTCAGTTCTAGGAGGATGCAGTAACAGCACGTGTCTAAAACCATTGATTTCTTTTAGAAGATCCTACGCCATCAATAACATCTGATCTTCCTGGCAAATTACTCAGGGACTTTTCAAAGTCCACGCACACAGACACTCAACAAAAAGCTAAAACTTCTGTCTCCTACAGGTTACAGTTAAAGCAGACCCACAGAATATTTTTATTTATTATTTCAATATATATTTATTGAGCACTATGTGTCAGGCCCTGGGCATACAACAGGAAACAAGACAGAAAAACTCTGTCCTCTTGGAGCTCACATTCTAGAAGATTAATGAATAAGCAAATAATACATTCCGCTATCTGTCAATTTGTTGTACTGTGGTAGCTTGCATGTTGCTATGATGCTGGAAGCTATGCTACTGGCATTTCAAATACTAGCAGGGTCACCCATGGTAGACAGGGGTCAGCAGAGCTCCCAGACTAAGAGACTAGGAAGAAAGGCCTAGCAATCTACTTCCAACAATTAGTCAATGAAAACTCAATGGATCACAACAAAATATGTTTTGATATAGTGCTGGAAGATGAGCTCCCTAGGTAGGAAGGCACTTAAAATTCACAGTGGCTGCAACAATAGGCTGAAGCATATCAACCACCATGAAGATACCAAAGGACATGGGTAATGTTTCATTCTGTTTTGCATGGGTTTGCCATGAGTCGAAGCTCATTTGATGGCCACTAACAGCTACAAAATTATATATTACATTAACAGCTACAAAATTATATATTACATTATAAAAAACATTGCCATCTAGTCGATTCTGACTAAAAGTGACCCTATAGGACAGAATAGAACTGCCCCATAGGATTCCCAAGGAGTGGTTGGTAGATTTGAACTGCTAACCTTTTGGTTAGCAGCCCTAGCTCTTAACCACCGTGCCACCAGGGCTCCTGTATAATATAGTAGGAGAAAAACAAAGCAGAAAAAGACAAGAAAAACAGTTGCAGTTTTAGATAGGGTAGTCAGGGAAGGTCTCGATGAAAAGAGGACATTGAGCAAAGACTTGACAGAGGTGAGGAGTTAGCTCCATGAATATCTGAGAAGACAATCCCAGGGAGCGAGACCAGCTGGTGCAAAGGCCATGAGACAGGAACATGCTGGAGTGTTCAAGAAGTGACAAACAATCCAATGTGGCAACTGAATGAGCAAAGGAGACTAGAACTATGAGATTATACTGGTGAGGTAGTAAGGTCCAGATCATGTAGGTTTCTGTGGGCCATTGTAAAACTTGGGCTTTGAGTATGATGAGATGGGCACCACTGGTGGGTTCTAAGCAGAGGAGGAACTTTTTCCATCTCAGGTTTTAAAGGGATCACTCTGGCTGTTATGCTAAGAACAGACTGTGGTGGAGGTGAGGGGCAAAGGTGGAAGCAGGGAGACTACAATTTGGGACATTTCAATTTTGATAGACCTCATAGTCATCCAAGTGAGGTACTGAGCTGGGATTTACATCTGTAATTCTGGAGTTGAAGGGAACGGTCTACACCAGAGGTATAAATTTGGGAAATATTGGCATATATATGTTACGTCCTATAGGGTCGCTATGAGTCAGAATTGACTCAACGGCACTGGTTTTTTTTTGGGGTATATGTTACGTAAGGCCATTAGACTGGACTGGCTCACCAAGGTTTTGATTGGAGACAGAGAAGGACTGAGAACTCAGACCTTGGTCACACCAGCATTAAATGGTTAAGATATTTTCCTAAGGAAATCCCTTCAGTGTGCATTTTTTTTCTTAAAAAAAAAAAGTGGCTAGATTGAAACATGCTAAATTATCTTCAGATGGCAGTGATCATGATGATAACTCACAGTTGGGTAGTACTTATTTCCCAGTTTACTTAGCCAACAGAGAAAAAAGAAATCATGGGACAGCAGCCTAAGAGATGTTTGTGAACCTTGACCTAATATGTATGGATGGAAGGATTAATGGGTTGGCTGTATTTACAGGAGAATTATTTCTTTTATTTTCCCACCCAGCTGCTAAGGACCTCCATTGCTATCACTGCTCAGGGGCCATTGGTATAGGACCACTGATGGGGGCAAAGCAGCCCCCATTTTTGAGATTCCTAACACCTGGTAGTGCAGTGTTTAAGGGCTATTGCTGCTAACCAAAAGGTCGGCAGTTTGAATCCACCAGGCACTCCTTGGAAACCCTATGGGGCAGTTCTACTCTGTCCTATAGGGTCGCTATGAGTTGGAATCAACTTGATGGCAATGTTTTGTTTTGTTTTTAAACACCCTAGTTTGGGTCTGTTTTACCAAGATATGCCGGCACAACTCTTTCTTAGAATTCTCTCCTACTTTATTGTGCCACCCCCAACTGAAAATTTTCAAAACTTTATTACCAGTCACTCTCAAGGTGCACATGCTGGTCCTAACTAGCATGCCAAAGACTCTGAGAACTGAACTAAGAGAGAAACCACTGCCTAGGTCCCAGACAGATGACTGGTTTTATCACACCCAGGACAGATCTGAAGAACACTACAAAAGCTTTAAAAATTGAACTGACATGGGAACCATAGCCCACAGAATGTGGGTTATATAACTTGCAGATTGAACCTAACTAGAAGTACTTACTAAAACAAAAATACCAATATCTTTCGTAAAATTTAAACAAGACCCTGAGTCTCATAATGTAAGACTCAAAATGTCCCTGATACAATCCAAAAATTACTCAGCATACAAAGAATCCTGAATCAATTCACACGCACAATGGAACAAAATGGTGCCCGGTCCTGAGTCATCCCCAGGATCTGTTGTGGATCACTGGTGTGATCCATAGGGTTTTCATTGGCTGATTTGTTTTATGGAGTAGATCACCAGGCCTTTCTTCTTAGTCCATCTTAGTTTGGAAGCTCTAGTGAAACCTGTCCAGCATCATAGCAACATGCAACCCTCCACTGACAGAAGGTGGTGGCTGCACATGAGGTGCATCGGCCAAGAACTGAACCCAGGTCTCCCACATGGAAGATGAAAGTTCTACCACTGAACCATATATAAACCAAAAACCCAAACAAAACCCATTGCCATCAAGTCAATTCCAACTGCCCCATAGGGTTTCCTAGGCTGTAATCTCTATGGAAGCAGACTGCCACATCTTTTCCAGCAGAGCAGCTGGTGGGTTTGAATCACAGACTTTTCAGTTAGCAGCCAAGCACTTAATCGCCATGCTACCAGGGCTCCTTGAACCACCTATAACTGAACTGAAGTGAGAAAATGTTGATTCTAAATAGATGGTGAGAAGTCAAGTATATATTTTGTAATCCCTAGAATAACCACTAAAATAACTATATGAGTTATAATCAAAATTACAATAGACAGGTTACAACTGAAAACTAAAAATGGTCAAATAACATTTTGATTGAATACAATGTAGTATTCTGGACTGAATCTTGGAATAGAAAAAGGAGATTATTAAAAACAAACAAACGGAGGCCCAGCCAAGATGGTAGAGTAGTCAGACACTCCCTGTGGTCCCTCTTACAACAAAGACCCCAAAAAAACCCAAGTGAACTGATTATATATGACGATCTGGGAGCCCTGAACATCAAGGGTAAAGTTGATGAGTCAGACTGAGAAGCAGGGGGAGGGAGAGATGATTCAGAAGCAGTGAGGAGTTGCCAGGCCTGAACCAGCAGGATCCAGTGCCCCACAGGCCAGATCTGCTGGTGTAAGCGTGGTGAGGTAAGCAGGGGCATTAGGGACGCATTGTCCACATCGGGAGAGACCAAGTGGCAGAGAGTCCGCTCACGCCTCCAGAATCAGCGAAAGGCGGTGCTCAATCGGCAAAAGGTAAGTATGTGAGTCTAATCTACCACGCAGATCAAAAAACACCACTTTGGGAAAAAACTTTCTCCCATTTGCTGGACACCTCCCTGCTCTGCACCAGGTCCTGAGCCAGCTTCAGTGATAGCTGCTTTCCCTGGGCCAGAAGTAGGAACTGTTGCGCACTCTGAGCCATTCTCCTGGCCTTGGAGAAGGAACAAATTAACAAACAGGGGAAAAATAATCACCAGCTCCCCTAAGCTGGGAACTCAGGGCAGAAACAGCTCCTTTGCCTAGGCACAGGCATAAAGGGTCTGCAGAATTTGAATGCCTTTCGCCCCTGCATAGACCTGTGTGGACCCACTTCAGCAGCATAGGCCCTATTTAGCACAGTACAACAGGGTATATACCTGAAGTCTAACTTCAACTGTTTCAGCTACATGGTGGAGACGAAGGTTCGTGATGTTCGATACCCCCTTGCCTATTAAGCAGGGTCCTCACCTACCCATATCAGGGGCCTGAGGACTGGTGGCTGCACCCACGCCACCTAGCCACCTGCAACAGGGGTCCAAGGATAAGTTATGCCTCCCAGTCCTTACATCCAACAGCATTTCGTGCCCATGGTCCGGCTACAAAACCCACCCACTTATGTGCTTTAAGGAACAGGGACACGCTTTTCTCACAGGCATTCAGGGGCAGTTGTCAGCCTCCTGCCTTACTCAGCATGTGACCCCAACTGTAGCCAGATACCTGTGCCTACACCAATCACCCCTGCTCACCTGAGACTGTAGCTGAGAGCCTCCACCACACACTTGGTGACTGACTACCTGGACACCTGAGCTGAATCCATACAAGAAAAGTAAATGCATTCCTGGGCTCACATACCTAGTAACAGCTCTAACCACCTGGTGACAGGATGTTAGAGCTTCAAAGGTGCCCGTAATCAAACTAGCTCACTTGGCTAGCCTATTTGGGCATATCAAAACAAAACAAAACAAGAAGTTAGGACACAGCAAGCAAACATAAATAAATACAGTAACTTATTGATGGCTCACAGACAACAGTCAATATCAGATCACATAAAGAGGCAGTCCATGATGGCTTCAGTAAGCTCCCAAACCAAAGAATCAAGAAACCTTCTGGATGAAGAGAATTTCCTGGAATACCAGAGGTAAAATACAAAAGATTAATATACAGAACTCTTCAAGAGATCAAGAAGATCAGGCAAAATGCAGAACAAGCCAAGGAACACATAGACAAAGCATTAGAGGACCTGAAGAATATTAGAGAAAAGCATAATGACAAATTTAATAGGCCACAAGAATCCATAGAGAGACAGCAAACAGAAATTCAGAAGATTAACAATAAAATTTCAGAATTAGACAACTCAGTAGAAAGTCATAGGAGAAGAATTGAGGAAATGGAAGTCACAATTAGTGAGATTGAAGACAAAGAACTTGAAACCAACATATTTGAGGAAAAATCAGATAAAACAATTAAAAAAAATGAAGAAACCCTAAGAATTATGTGGGACTATATCAAGAGAAATAACCTACAAGTGACTGGAGTACCAGAAAAGAGGGGGAATAACAGAAAATACAGAGAGAATTGTTGAAGATTTGTTGGCAGAAAACTTCACTGATATTGGAAAAGGTGAGAAGATATCTATCCAAGATGCTCATCGAACCCCACACAAGGTGGATCCCAAAAGAAAGCCATCAAGACATATTATAATCAAACTTGCCAAAACCAAAGATAAAGAATTTTAAGAGTGGCTAGTGATAAACCAAAAGTCACCTACAAAGGAGAGACAATAAGAATAAACTCGGACTATTCAGCAGAAACCATGCAGGCAAGAAGGCAATGGGATAACATATATAAAGGCTTGAAGGAAAAAAAAATTGCCAACCAAGAATTATATATCCAGCAAAACTGTCTCTCAAATATGAAGTTGAAATTAGGACATTTCCAGACAAAAAGAAGTTTAAGGAACTGGCAAAAACCAAACCAAAATTACAAGAAATACTAAAGGGAGTCCTCTGGTTAGAAAATCAATAACATCAGATAACAACCAAAGGCTAGAACACAGGACAGAGCAACCAGATATCAACCCAGATAAGGAAATCAAAAAAATGAATCAAAGCTAAAATGCTCAAAACAGGAAACAGAGACATCATTATGTAAAAGATGACATTTAAACAAAAAAAAAAGACTAAAAATTGTAGTTATAGATCTTTCATATAGAAAGGAAGTCAAGGCAATATAAAGAAATAAAAGATTGGTTTAAACTTAGAAAAATAGGGGTAAATATTAAGGTAACTACAAAGGAAACTAACGGTCCTACGTATCAAAATAAAAAAACAAGAAAAACAAAGACTCGGCAAATACAAAAGCAACATAAATGAAAAAGAGGAAAAGAAAAATGACTCAGCACAGAATGTTAAGCGGAAAAAAGAAACTGTCAACAACACAAAAAAACACATCAAAATGACAGCACTAAACTCTGACCTATCAATAATTACACACTGGGAAGTGGAGACAAAATGGCGGAAGAGACAGACGCAGATATATGCACACCCATGTTCATTGAAGCACTGTTTACAATAGCAAAAAGATGGAAACAACCAGGGTGCCCATCGACGGATGAATGAATAAATCAATTATGGTATATTCACACAATGGAACACTACGCATAGATAAAGAACAGTGATGAATCTGCGAAACATTTCATAACATGGAGGAACCTGGAAGGCATTATGCTGAGTGAAATTAGTCAGTCGCAAAAGGACAAGTATTGTATAAGATCACTATTATAAGAACTTGAGAAATAGTTTAAACTGAGAAGAAAACATTCTTTTGTGGTTACGAGAGGGGGGAAGAAGGGAGGGTGGGAGAGGGGCATTCACTAATTAGATAGTAGATAAGAACTACTTTAGGTGAAGGGAAAGACACCACACAATACAGGGGAGGTCAGAACAACTGGACTAAACGAAAGCAAAGAAGTTTCCTGAATAAACTGAATGCTTCAAAGGCCAATGTAGAAGGAGCAGGGGTTTGGGGACCATGGTTTCAGGAGACATCTTAGTGAATAGGCATAATATAATCTATTAAGAAAACATTCTGCATCCCACTTTGAAGAGTGGCGTCTGGGGTCTTAAACGCTAGCAAGCAGCCATCTAAGATGCATCAATTTGTCTCAACCCACCTGGATCAAAGGAGAATGAAGAACACCAAGGACACAAGGCGATTATGAGCCCAAGAGACAGAAAAGGCCACATGAACCAGAGACTACATCATCCTGAGACCAGAAGAACTAGTTGGTGCCCTGACAGGGAACACAACAGAGAACCCCTGAGGGAGCAGAAGAGCAGTGGGATGTAGACCCCAAATTCTCATAAAAAGACCAGACTTAATGGTCTGACTGAGACTAGGAGGACCCTGGTAGTCATGGCTCCCAGACCCTCTGTTGGCCCGGGACAGGAACCATTCCCGAAGCCAACTCTTCAGACAGGGACTGGAATGGACTGGGTTGGAGAGGGACGCTGGTGAGGAGTGAGCTTCTTGGATCAGGTGGACACTTGAGACTATGTTGGCATCTCCTGCCTGGAGGGGAGATGAGAGGGTAGAGGGGGTTAGAAGCTGGTGAAATGGACATGAAAAGAGAGAGTGCAGGGAGAGAGCAGGCTGTCTCATTAGGGGGAGAGCAATTGGGAGTATATAGCAAGGTGTATATAAGTTTTTGTGTGAGAGACTGACTTCATTTGTAAACTTTCACTTAAAGCACAATAAAAATTATAAAAAAATAATAATTACACTGAATGTAAATGGACTAAATGCACCAATAAAGAGACAGAGAGTGGCAGAATGGATAAAAAAACACAATTCGTCTATATGCTGCCTATAAGAGACACACCTCAGACTTAAAGACATAAACAAACTGAAACTCAAAGAATGGGAAAAAATGTGTCAAGCAAACAACAATCAAAAAAGAGCAGGAGTGGCAATATTAATTTCTGACAAAATAGACTTTGAAGTGAAATCCACTACGAATGATAAGGAAGGACACTACATAATGATGAGAGGGTCAATCCAGGAAGAAGCTCCATAAATACACAGAAGATCTAAATGCCACAACCAACCAACTTGACCTCATAGACATACAGAACACTCCACCCAACAGCAGCCAAATATATTTCCATTTCTAATGCATGTGGAACATTCTCCGGAATAGACCACATATTAGGCCATAAAGCAATCCTTAACAGAATCCAAAGCATCAAAATATTACAGAGCATCTTTTCTGACCATAAAGCCATAAAAGTAGAAATCAAAAACAGAAAAAGCAAGGAAAAAAAAATCAAACACAAGGAAACTGAACAACACCTTGCTCAAAAAGGGATATAGAAGAAACTAAGTATGGAATAAAGAAATTGATAGAATCACATGAGAATGAGAACACTTTCTACCAGAACCTTTGGGCCACAGCAGAAGCAGTGCTCAGAGGTCAATTTACAGCAATAAATGCACACATTCAAAAAGAAGAAAGGGCCAAAATCAAAGAATTATCCCGTCGACTTGAACAAATAGAAAGAGAGCAACCAAAGAAACCCTCAGGCACCAGAAGAAATCAAATAATAAAAATTAAAGCAGAATTAAATGAAATAGAAAACAGAAAAACAATTGAGATGGTTAACAAGACCAAAACTGGGTTCTTTGAAAAGATCAGCAAAATCAATAAACCATTGGCCAAACTGACAAAAGAAAAACAAGAGAGGAAACAAATAACCCAAATAAGAAATGAGATGGGCAATATCACAACAGACCCAACTGAAACTAAAAGCATCATAACAGAATACTATGAAAAACTGTACTCTAACAAATTTGAAAATCTAGAGGAAATGGACAAATTTCTAGAAACACACTACCTACCTAAACTAACATAAACAGAGATAGAACAACTAAATCAACCTAAAACAAAACAAGAGATTGAAAAGGTAATTTAAAAACTCCCAAGGGGGAAAAAAAAGCCCTAGCCTTGACGCTTTCACTGGAGAATTCAACCAAACTTTCAGAGAAGAGTTAACACCACTACTACTGATGGTATTTCAGAGCATAGAAAAGGATGGAATACTCCTGAACTCATTCTATGAAGCCAGCATAACCCTGATACCAAAACCAGGTAAAGATGCCACAGAAAAGGAAATTACAGACCAATATCCCTCATAAACTTAGATGCAAAAATCCTCAACAAAATTCTAACCAATGGAATACAACAACATATCAAAAAAAAAAAAATAATTCCCCGTGACCAAGTGGGATTCATACCAGCTTTGCAGGGATGCTTTAATATTAGGAAAACAATCAATTTAATTCATCACATAAATATAACAAAAGACAAGAACCACATGATTTTATCATTTGATGCAGAAAAGGCATTTCACAAAGTCCAACACCTATTCATGATAAAACCTCTCAGTAAAATAAGAAGAGAAGGGAAATTCCTCAACATAATAAATGGCATTTATACAAAGCCAACAGCCAACATTATCTTAAATGGAGAGAGTCTGAAAGCATTCCCCTTGAGAACGGGAACCAGACAAGGATGCCCTTTATCACCACTCTTACTCAATACTGTGCTGGAGGTCCTAGCCGGAGCAATTAGGCTAGAAAAAGAAATAAAGGGCATCCAAATTGGTAAGGAAGAAGTAAAAGTATCCCTGTTTGCAGATGATATGATTTTATACACAGAAAATCCTAAAGAATCCACAAGAAAACTACTGAAACTAATAGAAGAGTTCAGCAGACTGTCAGGATACAAGATAAACATAAAAAATCTGTTGGATTCCTCTACACCAACAAAAAGAATGTTGAAGAAGAAATCACCAAATCAATACCATTTACAATATTCCCCAAGAAGATAAAATACATAGGAATAAATCTAACCAGAGATGTAAAAGACCTATACAGAGAAAACTACAAGACACTACCACAAGAAACCCAAAGAGACTTAAACCAAAAACCAAACCCAGTGCCGTCAAGTCTATTCCGACTCATAGCAACCCTATAAGACAGAGTAGAACTGCCCCCATAGAGTTTCCAAGGAGCCCTTTTTTTTAACCTGGCAGATTCAAACTGCCAATCCTTTGGTTAGCAGCCGTAGCACTTAACCACTATGCCACCAGGGTTTCCTACATAAGCGGAAAAACATACCTTGATCATGGATAGGAAGTCTCAACATTGTGAAAATGTCTATTCTACCTAAAATGATCTATAGATACAATGCAATCCCGATCCAAATTCCAAGGACATTTTTTAATGAGACGGAGAAACAAATCACTAACTTCTTGTGGAAGGGAAGAGGCTCCTGATAAGTAAAGCATTACTGAAAAAGAACAAAGTGGGAGGCCTCACACTACCTGATTTTAGAACCTATATGTTGTTTACATCGCCACAGTAGTCAAAACAGCCTGGTACTGCTACAACAACAGATACTTAGACCAATGGAACAGAATTGAGAATCCAGACATAAACTCATCCACCTATGAGCAGCTGATATTTGGCAAAGGCCCAAAGTCTGTTAAATGGGGAAAAAACACACTAACAAATGGTGCTGGCATAACTGGATATCCATCTGCAAAAAGAAAGAAACAAGACCCATACCTCATACCATACACAAAAACTATCTCCAAATGGATCAAAGACCTAAATATAAAATCTCAAACGATAAAGATGATAGAAGAAAAAATAGGGACTATGCTAGGAGCCTTAATACATGCCAAAACGAGTATACAAAATATTACTAACAATGCACAAGCACCGGAAGAGAAACTACTAGATAAGATAACTAGGAGCTCCTAAAAATCAAACATTTATGCTCATCCGAAGACTTCACCGAAAGAGTAAAAAGATGACCTACAGACTGGGAAAAAATTCTGGCTGCGAAAAATCCAATCAAGGCCTAATCTCTAAGATCTACAAGAAACTGCAAAACCTCAACAACAAAAAGACAAATAACCCAGTTAAAAAATGGGCAAAGGATATGAAGAGCTATTTCACCAAAAAAAGACATTCGGGCTGCTAACAGATACATGAGGAAATGCTCACAATTATTAGCCATTAGAGAAATGCAAATCAAAACTACAACGAGACTGGTGGGAATGTAAATGTACAACCACTTTGGAAATCGATTTGGCGCTTCCTTAAAAAACTAGAAATAGAACTACCATAGGATCCAGCAATCCCACTCCTTGGAATATATCCTAGGGAAATAAGAGCCTTTACACGAACAGATACGTGCACACCCATGTTCATTGCAGGACTGTTTACAATAGCAAAAAGATGGAAGCAACCAAGGTGCCCATCGACGGATGAATGGATAAATAAATTATGGTATATTCACACAATGGAATACTACGCATCGATGAAGAACAATGATGAATCTGTGAAACATTTCATAACATGAAGGAACCTGGAAGGCATTATGCTGAGTGAAATTAGTCAATTGCAATAGGACAAATATTGTATAAGACAACTATTAAAAGAACTCGAGAAATAGTTTAAACAGAGAAGAAAATATTCTTTGATGGTTACGAGAGAGGGGAGGAAGTGAGAGTGGGAGAGGGGTATTCACTAATCAGAGAGTAGACAAGAACTACTTTAGGTGACAGGAGAGGCAACACATAATACAGGCAAGGTCAGCGCAACTGGACTAAACGAAAAGCAAAGAAGTTTCCAGAATAAACTGAGTGCTTTGAAGGCCAGCTTAGGAGGGGTGGGGGTTTGGGGACCATGGTTTCAGGGGACATCTAAGTCAATTGGTATAATAAAATCTATTAAGAATACATTCTGCATCCCATCTTGGAGTGAGGCGTCTGAGGTCTTAAACACTAGCAAGCAGCCATCTAAGATGCATCAATTGGTCTCAACCCGCCTGGATCAAAGGAGAATAAAGAACACCAAGGACACAAGGTAATTACAAGCCCAAGAGACAGAAAGGGCCACATAAAACAGAGACTACATCAGCCTGAAACCAGAAGAACTAGATGGTGCCTAACTACAACCGATGACTGCCCTGACAGGGGATGCAACAGAGAACCCCTGAGGGAGCAGGAGAGCAGTGGGATGTAGACCCCAAATTCTCATAAAAAGACCCGACTTAATGGTCTGACTGAGACTAGAAGGACCCGGTGGTCGTGGCCCCCAGACCTTCTGTTGGCCCAGGACAGGAACTATTCCCAAAGCCAACTCTTCAGACAGGGATTGGAATGGACAGTGGATTGGAGAGGGATGCTGGTGAGGAGTGAGCTTCTTGGATCAGGTGGACACTTGAGACTATGTTGGCATCTCCTGCCTGGAGGGGAAATGAGAGGGTAGAGGGGGTTAGAAGCTGGTGAAATGGACATGAAAAGAGAGAGTGGAGGGAGGGAGCGGGCTGTCTCATTAGGAGGAGAGCAATTGGGAGTATGTAGCAAGGTGTTTATAAGTTTTTGTGTGAGAGACTGACTTGATTTGTAAACTTTCACTTAAAGCACAATAAAAATTAAAAAAAAAATTGTCATTACTCCCATCTGCTCAGATACAATGGCTACAATTACCTAGCTCAAACAATATTTTAACATGCCACTACCATGTTCAGGGGTAGCTCTCTTTTGCTTATCGTGTCAAATCCAAACCCCAGAGGACATGGCCCCCGGACTCTCTGTTAGAATAGACCTAAAGACATTCCTGAAGCCAACTCTTCAGACAACGATTAGACTGGACTATGAGACATAAAACGATACTGACTAGGAGTGTACTCAAGTAGCGTAGTTCAAGTAGACACATGAGATTATGTGGCCAGCTCCTCTCCAAAGTTGAGTTGAAAAGGCAGAGGGACACAGGAGCTGGTTAAATGGACAGAGGAAATACTGGGTGGAGAGGAGGAGTGTGCTGTCACATTGTAGGGAGAGCAACTAGGGTCACATAACAATGTGTGTATAAGTTTTTGTATGAGAAACTGACTTGAATTGTAAACTTCCACTTAAAGCACAATAAAAAAACAAACAAAAACTAGTGAAATCCAAATAAAGTCTGAAGTTTAGTTAATAGTACTACATCAAATTTGGTTTGTTAATTTTGATAAATGTACCATGGTAATGTAAGATTCTAACATTAGGGGAAACTGGGTGAGTGGTATATAAGAACTCTCTGTATTATCATTGCAACTTTTTTGTAAATCTAAAGTGTTTCCAAAATAAAATTTTACTAAAAATGTTCAAATAATCCAAAATTAGGTAAGAAAGAGGAAATGGAAGAACAGACAACAGAGGGAACAAACCAAACAATAAAATGGTAGAATTAATGAAAACATATCAATAATTACAATAATATAAATGATCTAAACATACCAATTAAAACAAAAATGGTCAAAATTGATTAATAAAAGGAAAACATGGCCCAATACTATGTTGTCTACAAGAAACTCATTTCAAATCTGATATAGGTAGGTTAAAAGCGCAAGGAGGAAAAAGCTGTACCTTGCAAACACTCATCAAAGAAACCTGGAGTGGCTCCATTAATATCACACAAAGGAAACTTCAGAGCAGAGAAAATTACCAGGGATCAGGAAGGACATTACATAACCATAAAAGGATCAATTTACCAAGAAGGCATAACAGTGCCAAATGTGCATGCACCTAACAAAAGAGTTTCTACTGCATGAATCAAAAACTGATGGAACTGAAAAGAGAAATAGACAAACCCACAACTGCAGTTAAAAACTTTCAACATTCCTTTCTCAGTTATAAATAGAACTGGTAGACAGAAAATCAGCAAGCGTATAAAAGAATTGAACACTGATGTCAACTAACTGGATCTGATTGACATTTATAGAACATTCCAACAAACAACAACAGAATATACATGATTTTAAATGAACATAAAACATCCACTGAGATAGACCATATACAACAAACCTTAACAAATTTAAAAAGAATTAAAACTATAGAAGTATTCTATCAAACCATAATGGACTTAAGATAGAAATCAATAACAAAAATAATAGGCAAAGCTCTAGATGCTTGGAAAGTAAGCAACACATTTCTAAATAACTCATGGATCAAACAAAAAAATTGGGATACATTAAAAAAAATTAAACTGAGCAAAAATAAAAATATAACATATCAAAACTTTGTGTGATATGGCTACACTAGTAATTAGAGGGAAATTTATAGCATTAAATGCTTACATTAGAAGACAGGTATTAAATAATAAGTAACAGCTCCCATTTTAATAAATTAGAACAAAATCAACATGAACAAAGCAGAAGAAAGAAAATAATAAAAAGCAGAAATCAATGAAATTTAAAACAAATGAACAATAGAGAAAAACTAATCAAACAAAAAACTAGTTTTTGAAAGACCGATAGAATTGATAGTCCTCTAGCATGACTGACAAATCGAGAGAGAGAAAAAACACGAGTTATCAATATCAGGAAAGAAGGAGGGAATATCACTACAGATGCTACAAACATTAAAAGGATAGTAAGGAAATAGTATGAACAGCTCTATTCACATGAATTTGACAATTTACATGAAATGGACCAGTTCCTTGAAAATCACAGGTTAACAAAACTCAGCCATGATAAAATAGATCATCTGAATAGTCCTTGAACTATTAAAGAAATTAAATTCATAGTTTAAAAACCTTCCAAAAAAGAAATCTCCAGGACCAGGTGGTTCATTGGTAAATTCCACCAAACATTTAAAGAAGAAATAACATCAATCCTACAAAATCACTTCCAGAAAACAGAAGAAGATGGAACACTTCTAACTCATCTTATGAGACCAACATTATCCTGATACCAAAGCCAGACAAAAAGAGTATAAGAATAGAAAACTACAGATTAATATCTCTCATGAACATAAACACAAAAATCCTCGATAAAATATTAGCACTTTGAATTCAACAATGTAAAAGACAATAATGCTCCATGACCAAGTAGGGTTATCCCAGGAATGCAACTGATAGTCTAAAGAAGAAAAGAAACACAAGATCACATCATTTGATGCAGAAAAAGCACTTGATAAAATTCAATAACTCATTCATGATCAAATTTTCAGCAAGCTAGAAATAGAAAGTATCTTCCTCAATTTAATAAAGGGGCATCTATAAAAAACCTACAGCTAGCATTATACCTGCAGTACATCGACAGGGAACTGCCAGAAGTTCAAGCCAGATTCAGAAGAAGACGTGGAAGGAGGAATATCATTGCTGAGGTCACATGGATCCTGGCTGAAAGCAGAGACTACCAGAAAGATGGTTACCTGTGTTTCATTGACTATGCAAAGGCATTCGACTGTGTGGATCATAACAAATCATGGATAACACTGCGAAGAGTGGGAATTCCAGAACACTTAATTGTGCTCATGAGGAACCTGTACATAGACCAAAAGGCAGTTGTTTGAATAGAACAAGAGGATACTGATTGGCTTAGAGCCAGGAAAGGTGTGCATAAGGGTTGTACCCTTTCACCATACTTATTCACTGTGTATGCTGAGCAAATAATCTGAGAAGATGGACCATATGAAGACGAAAACCACATCAGGATTGGAGGAAGACTCATTAACAACCTGCATTATGCAGATGACACTACCTTGCTTGCTGAAAGTGAAGAGGACTTGAAGCACTTGCTGATGAAGGTCAACGACTACAGCCTTCAGTATGGATTGCACCTCAACATAAAGAAAACAAAAATCCTCACAATTGGACCAATGAGCAACATCATGATAAATGGAAAAAATATTGACGTTGTCAAGGATTTCATTTTACTTGGATCCACAATCAACACCCATGGAAAGAGCAGTCAAAAATCAAAAGACACATAGCACTGGGAGAATCTCATACAAAAGACCTCTTTAAAGAGTTAAAGAGCCAAGATGTCACTTTGAGGACTAAGGTGCCCCTGACCCAAGCCATGATATTTTCAATTGTCTCTTATGCATGCGAAAGCCAGACAATGAATAAAGAAGGCCTAAGAAGAATTGACGCCTTAGAATTATGGTGTTGGTGAAGAGTACTGAATATACCATGGACTGCCAGAAGAATGAACATGTCTGTCTTGGAAGAAAATATAGCCAGAGTGCTCCTTGGAAGTGAGGATGGCGAGACTTTGCCTCACATACTTTGGACGTGTTATTAGGAGGGTCTAGTCCCTGGAGAAGGACATCATACTTGGTAAAGTAGAGGGTCAGTGAAAAAGGGGAAGACCCTCAACAAGATGGACTGACACAGTGGCAGCAACGATGGACTCAAACATAGCAGCGATTGTGAGGATGGCTCAGGACCAGGCAGTGTTTTGTTCTGTTGTACATGCAGTTGCTATGAGTTGGAACAGGCTCGAAGGCACCTAACAACAACCTATAGCTTCAGTAATCAAGACAGTGTGGTATTGACTAGTGGAACAGAATGGAGATTCCAGAAATAAGCACATGTAAGTATGACCAACTGATTTATTTTTATTATTTTTTAATATTTTATTGTGTTTTCAGTGAAGGTTTACACAGCAGTTTAAGTTCCCTTTCAAGAATTTCTACACAAGTTCCTCAGTGACATGGGTTACACTCTTCGCAATGCATGAACATTCTCATTGTTTATGTCCTGGTTGTTCTGCTTCCGTACAATCTAGTTCCCCTGCTGCTTTACATTCTCATCTTTGTTTTAAAATAATTGTTTACAGTTTGGTCTAATATAGGTGATTTTTTAAAGGAGCACAGCACTTATGGGTGACATTGTTTTTTGAGTCAATTTGTTGTTTAGCTACAAGGTGATCTCAGGGGTTAGTTTCAGTTCAAGGTTTGAAGAGTATCTCAGGGCAATAGTCTTCGGGAGCCCTCCAATCTCAACCAGTCCAGTAGGTCTGGCTATTTTGGGGAGAGAGGAATTTGAGGTTCTGTCCCACATTTTTCTCCCATTCTATCGAGGTCCATCTATTGTGGCCCTGATTAGAATGGTCGGTAACGGTGGCCGAGCACCATCTAATTCTTCTGGTCTCAGGGTAAATGAGGTCATTGTTCGTGTAGGTTATTCATCCTGTAGACTTGTTTCTTCTGTGAATCTTTGGTTTCCTTCTTTCTCTTTTGCTCCGGATGAGTAGAGACCAATAGTTGTATCTTAGATGGCCGCTTTCATATTTTTAAGATCCCAGACACTACTCATCAAACTAGGATGTAAATTGATCGAGAAGTCCCATGAGACTATGGTCCTATTCCTTCAAACCCAGAAATCTAATCCCATGAGGTGTTTTGTTATGTCTAAGAAGTATCCTAACCTGTACCCCTGTGTGCTCTATTTTTTATATGAATATATGTGCATACAGTCGCATAGATACATATACTTTTGATTGACACAGTGGCTGCAACAATGGGCTCAAGCATAACAACGATTGTGAGGATGGCGCAGGACCGGGCAGTGATTTGTTCTGTTGTACATAGGGTTGCTATGAGTCAGAACCAACTCAACGACACCTAACAACAACAAATGTATACACCTATATATACACACATATATACATACCTATATAGGAGCCCTGGTGGCACAGTGGTTAAAGCGATCGATTACTAACCGAAAGTTTGGCGGTTTGAAACCACCAGTGACTCTGAGGACGAAAGATGTGTCAGTCTGCTTCCACAGAGGTTTACGGCCTTGGAAACCCTGTGGAGTCGCTATGAGTTGGAACTGACCCAACAGCAGTGGGTTTGGAGTGGGTATAAATACGTATACACATAGAGGAGCCTTGGTGTCACAGTGGTTAAAACACTTAACTGCTAACCGAAAAATCGGTGGTTTGAACCCATCAGCTGCTCCGCAGGAGAAAGACGTGGCAGTCTGCTTTCGTAAAGATTTACAGCTTTGGAAACCCTATGAGGCAGTTCTACTCTGTCTTATAGGACCACTATGAGTCGGAATCAACTCAACGGCAATGGGTTTATACACATATGTCTACGTACATACATATATACCCACATATGTATTTTTTTATTAACTTTTATTGAGCTTCAAGTGAACGTTTACAAATCAAGTCAGACTGTCACATATAAGTTTATATATATACTCCGTACTCCCACTTGCTCTCCCCCTAATGAATCAGCCCTTCCAGTCTCTCCTTTCGTGACCATTTTGCCAGCTTCCTACTCTCTCTATCCTCCCATCCCCCCTCCAGACAGGAGATGCCAACACGGTCTCAAGTGTCCACCTGATATAATTAGCTCACTCTTCATCAGCATCTCTCTCCCACCCGCTGACCAGTCCCTTCCATGTCTGATGAGTTGTCTTCAGGGATGGTTCCTGTCCTGTGCCGACAGAAGGTCTGGGGAGCATGGCCGCCGGGATTCCTCTAGTCTCAGTCAGACCATTAAGTACGGTCTCTTCACGAGAATTTGGGGTCTGCATCCCACTGATCTCCTGCTCCCTCAGGGGTCCTCTGCTGTGCTCCCTGTCAGGGCAGTCATCAACTGTGGCCCCACATATGTATTTTTTTGGTTGTTTCAAAATTATATATGCCACAGCAATTACCAGCAGGTCCTTTGTTCTTGTTTACTTTTTAGTGGAATCATTTACCTTCGTCCAGCTGTGTACACTTCACCCGAATTGTCACCTTTCCCATCACCAAATATAACACATATCTACTATTTAGAAGGTGAATACCCCTCTCTCCTGTCCCATCCCTGGTAACCACTAACGAACATTTGTGTATATTCACATGTTCATGTCATTTTATAAAAGTGAGAACATACAATTTTTTTAATGTGATTGACTTATTTCACTCAACATAATGTTCTCCAGGTTTATCCACGTTCCAAGATGTTTTGGGAACTTATTTTCCTTTGTTGCTGAGTAGTATTCCATTGTACCACATTTTACTTATGCATCATCTGCTGATGGGCACTTACATTCTTTCCATCATTTTGCTGTTGTGACTAGTGCTGCAGTGGACACAGGTGTGCATATGTGTGTTTGCACACTCCTATTAGACCCTTAGGATGCATACCTAGTACTGGAATTGCTGTGCCATATGGCAGCTCTACCTCTAGTTTAAGGAACTGCCAGATTATTTTCCACATGGGCCCTACAATTTTGCGTTCCCACCAGCAACGGATGAGGGTTCTAGTTTCTCCACATCCCCTCCAACACTTGCTATTTTCTGTTTTGTGTTTTTTTTTTTAATCTTGGCCATCCTGTTATGTGATGTTAGGTACCATCCAGTCAGTTCTGACTCACAGCGACCCTGTGTACAACAGAACAAAACACTGCCCAGTCCTGCGCCATCCTCACAATTGTTGCTATGCTTAAGCCCATTGTTGCAGCTACTGTGTCAATCCATCTCGTTGAGGGTCTTCCCCTTTTTCACCGACCCTCTACTTTACCAAGCAGGATGTCCTTCTCCAGGGACTGATCCTTCCTGAGAACATGTCCAAAGTATGTGAGGAACAAGGAGGCCAGTGTGACTGGAATGAAGAGAGTGAGGGGGAGAATAGGAGATGAAGTCAGAGGTTACAGGAGCCAATCACAGGGGGCCAGATCACAGATGGCCTTCTGGGCCCCAGGAGGGCTTAGAGTTTGCCTCTGAGGTGTGTCATGGGAGGGCTTTTGAGTCAAGTGGCGACACATCTGACTTACCTTTTAACAGATTCATTCTCACTTCTGGGTTGAGAAATGACAGAATCAGGGAGGGGGGCAAGAGGTAAAGTAGGGAGACCAGATAGGAGGCTGAGATAATTCCGGTGACAGATGATGGTAGTTTGCACCAAGGCAGAAGCGGTAGTAGTGGTCAGAAGTGGCTGGATCTGGACATAATTTGAAGGTACAGGTTGTGAAGTGTATGTTTTAGGGGTTGTGATGAAAATCTATTTCTTACTGTGGGTTGTAGTCAAAAAGTCTAAGAAGCACTACTCTTAGAACAATTATATTTCCTCTTCATTCTATTCACTAGAAGGCTGACTCAGAGGTCCTGAGACAGCATCTGGCCTTTGGATACCTAAGGCACAAGAATGTGTACCCTCAGTGGAGAGCTAAGCAGAGGGCTACTGTCTTGGCTTCATGACAACCTCTCACCTTTCTCCCTGAGGTTTGTGAAATAAGAAAGTCCCCTTAGCTGGCCTGCTGGATGGCCTGACATGATGGGCCCAGCCAACAGAGCGGGCCAGACTTGGGTAGTTTCAAATCACAAATCGATAGATTTCCTTTACTCATTTTATGGATGAGAAAATTAGGTGCTGAGAATTATGGCCACATGCCCAATATTTCAGAACTAGTTGGTGGCAGAGTTTTGGTTCTCCGTCCACTATTTCAATCACGCATGGGAAATGCTCAGGGCAGATAGCCACCTTCCAGGTCTCGCTTTCCTTAGTAATCTTACCTTTCTGGAGAGTCCTGAGGCCTTCTCTCCTGAACTAGGTCAATTGTGCAGTAGCCAGGGTGGTGGTGTAGGGAGTTGATGTTCTCCAGTATTCTGCTTTTCAAGGAGCCCCTTGACTTCCTGCCTGCAAGTTCTGGGCTCTTACCAGGCAGTGAAGGAAGACAAACAACAGAGGCAGCTGGACACGCTGACAGGCCAAGGAGGGGTGACTAACAGTGTGAGGTTAATCCCACTGTTATGTGTAATCACAGTGGGATGCGCCCTATTGTTGTCATCAGCACACGAGCATGGTGCCATCTGTCAGTTCTCCAGTGACCTCATCAGACCATGTAGAGTCGGGGCAGTTTGGCTGATTAATCAAGCAGTTATGCTGGGCCGAGACTGCTGCTCTGAACACAGCTGGGGACATGTATTTTGTGGTGAAAATACACACAACAAAATATACAGCAGTTCAACATGTACATTTCAGTGACACTTATTACATTCTTCAAGTTGTGTGAGCATTGTTGCTACCTTCTTCCAAATTATCCCACTACCAGAAACATATATTCAATGTACCCTAAGTAAGGCGAAGTGATGGTGAACTCACATTCTGTTGTTCTTGCTGTGAGTTGCCACTGAGTCTGTTCCAACTCATGGCAACCCCATGTGCGCAGAGTAGAACTGCTCCATAGGGTTTTCAAGGCTGTGATCTTTCAGGAGCACGTCACCAGGCCTATGTTCTGACGCTCCTCTGGGTGGGTTGAATGCTTATTTGCGCCACCCAGGTACTTCCTTATTTTTAGGCTACAAAGTCATCTTGTTTTCTTAGATTCCAGGGTAAGGTATGCCAGATGTGGTCTCTCCTTATGCCCCCCTTTAAGGGGGAGTCACAAAGACAGCAGCTAGGGAGTGGGAAGTAGAGAGGTCCAGCACAGAGCATGTCTAGCAGCCGCTGCTCCCAGCATCCCTCCTCTTTCCTTCCCTCCCCACTCTCCTTGCAGGGCCAGCCATTGACAGTCCACTGGCTGCAGCCCTACTGCAGGTGGCCTTTTCAGGCTCCTCAGCACTGCCTGGAGACCCCACAGGCAAAATGACAGTCCTCACAGCCATTGCTTGCCTGGAGCCTGAAACCAGCTGCAAACAGGGGGCAGGGGCAGAGCCAGCCCCGAGGCGCAGCCTTCTCCACAGGCCCCTGAGGCTGGGTTCTCCTGGAGCTGCCACCCGGGAGTCTCCACAGCGATCCTCATCAAGGAGCCAGCAGAAGCATTAGCCTGTGAGAGCACCGGCTTGGCACCTCCTGGAGAAGAGCTAGGGGCTGTTTTTAGCACATGCACCCTTTCCTGTCTTTCTGCCTGTCTTTTTTTCTAAATAAGAGAAGGCAGTTCCTTCAGCACCAGGAGCGAAAAGGAGGGAGGGGGCCGAGAAATGAAAGACTCGGAGAGTGTTACACATAAGAGTGGGCGTATTTTATGGAAAGCAGCCGACAATCAGTGTTTGCAGACGCCTTTTATATTATTTCCTCATCTGTTCAGCTTTCTTGGGCGGGAGCCAGAAAGTTAATATTCTCAGTCAATGTCGGCCTTTTATCTGTCAGGTTCAAAATGAAACTGAGTCACTGGGTTTTTACAGTGTCTCAGCCAAAGGCAAACACGCCTCAGCAGCTTGAGCCCAGGGGCTGGTGCTGGGGCTGCCACCCCGTGAGAGCAGCTCCCACTGAGGCCTTTTCTTTGGGGCTTTTGATTAAGGGCTGTTGTGGCTCCTTAACCTTCTCCAGGGCACAGGTCACTCCGGAGAGTCCAGCCTGGCTGCACCCTATTGGTGTCATCAACACACAAGCATGATGCCAGCAGGCAGTGTTCCAGTGACCTCACCAGACGGTGTGGGAGTCGGGGCAGTTTGGCTGGTTAAAGGAGGCAGGTGGGAGGAAAGGTTAGGAGGAGGTGGCTAACCCCTGCCTGAATTCTGGTTGGAGTCCTGAAAGCAGCCTCAATTAGGAGTGGTCGGAACAGAGGTGTGATGGTTTTACATGTCCACAAATTCTTTGACATCTTCCCATCAGAAGGTGGAGCCTAAGTCCCCTCCCCTTGAATTTGGCCTGACCTTCATGACTCGTTTCTAATGAACAGGATAAGGCAGAAGTGACTGGTGTGACTTCCAAGGCTAGGTCATTGCATTTGGTTTCCTAGGGCTGCTGCAAAAGATGCCTTTAAAGTGTTAAAAAGCAAAGGTGTCACTCTGATGCCTAAGGTGTACCTGACCCAAGCCTTGGTATTTTCAATCACCTCATATACATGTGAAAGCTGGATAATAAAACAGGAAGAACTGGTGCCTTTGAATTGTGGTGTTGATGAAGAATATTGAGTATACCATGGACTGCCAGAAGAACAAACAAATTGGTCTTGGAGGAAGTACAGCTCCTTAGAAGTGAGGATGATGAGACTTTGTCTCACTTACTTCAAACACCTTATCAGGAGGGGCCAGTCCCTGGAGAAAGATATCATGCTTGGTAAAGTAGAGGGTCAGCAAAAAAGAGGGAGACCCTTAATGAGATAGATTGTCTCAGTTGCTGCAACAATGGCTAAGCATAGCAAGGATTGTGAGGATGGTGGAAGACAGAGCAACAATTCTGTTATACATGAGGTCACTATGAGTCAGAGGTGACTCGAGGGCACCTAACAACAACAACAAAAGGGCTTCTGTAACAAAGTACCACAAACTATGTGGCTTAAAACAACAGGAATGTATTCTTCACAGTTCTGGAGGCTGCAAGGCCAAATTCAGGGACTCAGCAGAGCCATGCTCCTCTAAAAGTTCTGGGGGAAGGTCCTTTGTTGTCTCTTCCAGCTTCTGGTAGCCCCAGGTGATCCTTGGCTTGTGGCAGCACACCTCCAATCTCTGCCTTCATCTTCACATGGCCATCTTCCCCGTGTGTCTCGATGTCTGTGTCTTTTCCCCTCCTTTATAGAACACCACTCATATTGGATTAGGGCTCCCCCCTCCACTTTGGTATAATCTCACGTTAACTCATTATTATCTGCAAAGTTGCTATTTCCAGATAAGACCACATTCACAGGTTTAGAACCTCAACATATCTTTTTGGGAAACACAATTCAATCCATAACAGTCATAAAGGTGATACAGCTTCCGCCTGGTTCTCTCTCAGGATGCACACCTTGGGGGCGCTGAGCTGATTATGTAACAAGTCCCACTGTCCTGAAGCAGCCCTGTTCAACAGACTATGTAGAGAGACCACACAGAGACAAGGAGCCCCAGTGGTGCCAGCCTTCAGCTGTTTGAGCCTTTCCAGACTAAGCACCAGACACATGAATGAAGGAGCTATGATGATGAGTCTACCTCCAGCCATCTGACTTCATCAACATAAGAGACCCCAAGTAAGAGCTGCTTCACTGAGCCCAGTCACCCTAGAACCTTGAGAGGTAATGACAGAATGATCATGCTGTGTTACACCATTAAGTTTGGGATGGTTTGCTATGCAGCGATAGATAACCAGTGCGATGGTCCGCTCCCTCCTGATTTTGTTTTCTCCAGAGCAAAATTGTGGAAGGCAGGTCCCTTTCTGCTGCACAAATCCTCCCTTGGCAGGATAGCCTACAGGAAAGGGCTGCCAATCTCTGGTCAAAAGGCCTGGGTTCCAGTTCTGATTCTTCCTGACCCACGACTTTGGTCCAATCACTCAACCCTCCTGGACCTCAGTTTCCACATGTATAAAATGAGGATTCTAGAATGAGACTTGCCTTACAGAGACGATAATGTTAGAAGGGTCAAATGAGGTAGTGGGCATAACTCCTAGATTTCTCAAAGCTCTGGGATGACAAGATCTCTATTTAATACATTTCATTGAGGTCTTCCCCATATATTGCAAGTATATGGCAGAAAGATCTATGCAACCTATAAACCCATAAAATCAAACCCGTTGCTGTCGAGTCCATTCTAGTTCATAGCAACCTTATAAGAATATTAAAACTGTCCATTGTGTTTCCAAGGCTGTAATCTTTACGGAAGCAGACTGCCACATCTTTCTCCCGTGGAGCAGTTGATGGGTTTGAACCTCCAACCTTTCAGTTAGCAGCCTAGTGCTTAACGACTGTCCCACCAGGGCTCCTTATGCAACCTATAACAAGTGTTATATACATGTGGACGTTGAACAGCCCCATGCAACACTAAGAGGAAAGGGGCCCTTTGTAAATTTAAGAACTGTTTAGAAGCTCCTTCTTATTTGTATGCTCTCTTGTAGTCAAGGAGTCCCTGGGTGATGCAAATGGCTACTATGCTTAGCTGCTAACAGTAAGGTTGGGGGTTTGAGTCCACTCAGACACATCTCGGAAGAAAGGCCTTGCGATCTACTTCCAAAAAAAATCAGCCATTGAAAACTCTGTGGCACACAGGTCTAGCCTGATACACATGTGGTCCCCATAAGTCTGAATCAAATCAATGGCAACTGGTTTGACTATTGTGGTCAAATGAGGATAAACTGATGATGCTATTTAGCTGTTGCGATTATTTTCACTCTGGGAAGGCAAGGCTTTGTGGCCCTCTCGGTTAACGTTCAATCAAAGTGAGGGCCTCTGCAGTCAATTTAGGGTTTAGGAGCTACTTAAAATGCAGTGGGGCATCCCTGGGGCTAGAATTCTAGAAGCACTGCTCCCCACCCCAGCAGCAAACACACTCTACCCAACCCCAGACTCAGCTGAACTCAATAAAATATTTGGGGAACAACTGAAGTTGGAAATAGGCTTTGTGAGAAGGGAAGAGGAGTGAGAATTTTACTTCATGTTACACTGCACCCATACTTAGTTGGACCCAGAATTCTGTTAGCCCTTCTGTGTTTTCTACCCTCGGCACCAACCCCTTCGAGGTTCTGGAGGCCTCTCCCTTTCTTACAATATGGCTGCTGCTAATAAAGGCATAAATGCTGCAAAGCACTTATTACAGTAATATTATCTTTATATTATCTCAGCATTACCGGGCGGTGCACAGGGGCCAGGGAGGCAGGAGAACCACTTTGGTGCTGTCAGTAATCGGAGGAAGGCAGTTTAGTTTAATGATAATGACTTACACTTACATAGCTGCCCTCATCCCAGAGGACCCCGGAGCACTTTACAAACACACTCTTACTCTGAGCCCTTCTAACAAACCTGAGCCTCAGCAATGCTTATAAATAATATATATTCTGAGTGCCTCTATATACTGCAAATGTATGATATAAATATGTATAAATGTAACAAGTATGATTTTTGCATGTTACATTTATAATCCTTAAAAAAATGGTGACCCACCATGGGTGTGCAGCCACCAAACAGACTCACAGGATGCTAAAGTTCAATGAATATCGATACTGAGCAGCCACTTACTTACGACAGGTACCAGCCCCAGGAAACTATTCACCGTCTACTTTCTTTGGGTTCCTCTTTCACCAGGAAGGTCATTCTCAGGTCAAGTTCATTCAACTAGTTCCAGCTCAGCGTTCAGCAAACCCACAGAAGTGGACAGCCCCGGATGCCTTCCAGGGTTGATTCTGAAGCCTTGCTGTGTGAGCATCGACAAAGCAGGAGCCTTCTCTGGGCCCTAGCTGAATTCTCAACATAACTGGATATAAGGCTCCATGGTAGATTGTGTTATTGCTCCCAATCCTTCAGGCTCTTTCTGGATTAGAATTATACACATATGCCTTTTGGCATCTGAATTTGCAGTACTTCACACTAGATAGCCAGAGTTTACGTCTCCACTTCATGGATTTTGGGTTTGGCCATGTGTTCTGATTACTATTGCTGTGTAACAAACTATCCCAAAAGCAAAACAGCTACTTTTTATTGTACTCGTTTGTGGATTTTGTAGGTCAGGAATTTGGCTAAGGCACAGTGAGAACTGCTCGTCTCTGCTCCATGATGTGTAGAACATCAGTTGGAAAGACTAGAAGGTTAGGAGTGACTCAACGGCTGGAGACTGGAATCATCTGAAGGTTCTCTTACATGTCTAGAGTCTGGGCTGGGATAACCTGATGAGGACAACCAATCAGATGGTCTAAACATTGCCTCTCCAATTAACCTGGGCTTCTTCACAACATGGAAGTCTTAAGAGTAGTCACAGTTCTTATATGGGTGGCTCAGGGATCCAAGTGCAAGTGATTCAGTGACAAGGTTGAAAGTCCATCACCTTTTATGGCCCAGTCTTGGAAATCGGTGTCACTTTCACTGTATTCCATTGTTGAAGGAGTCATGAGCCCACCACAACACAAGGGGAGAGGAATTAGACTCCATCTCCTGATGGAAGGAATGTCAAAGTCGTATTGTAGACGAGAATGTGAGATGGGATATATTGTGGGCATCAGAATTAGCTTCCTACGCTGTCTAACAAATTACCACAAATTTAATGGCTTAACCACCACATACATTTTCTTGTTTCTGTGGGTCAGGAGTTTGAACACAGCTTAACTGTGTCCTCTATTCAGAGTCTTACAAGGCTATAGTCAAAGTGTCAGCCAGACTATGTTCCTGTCTGGAACTCAGGGTCCTTTTCCAACATTATGTGGTTGTTGGCAGAATTCAGTCCCTTGCAATTGTAGGACTGCTGGCTTCTTGCTGGGACCGTGCTCACCTCCTAGAGGCCACGTGGCCTCTCACAACATGGGAGCATACTTCTTTAAGGCCAGCAAGTCTCTTGCTCCAGTCTGCTAAGATGGTGATATCACTTTTACCATATTCCGTTGGCTAGAAACAAGTCACAGGCTCCATCTTCCTGGGGGTTGAGGGGGATATTATACAAGCATATGATGTACTGAGGTCACTCTAGAGTGTGTCTGCCACATAATCTGTGGAAAATACAATCTACCACACTCATATACAAGAAAAACAAATGTTTGTTGTGTTGTGTAACAACCCAGCGGCACCTGAACTCAAGGTCAGCTGCATCTCCAAGAGACTGAAGAGAGACTCCAGAGACAGTGATCATGACATATGGTTTATTCCAGAAGCTTACTTACAGGACAGTGGCCCAGGGCAGTGGCTGGACCAGTTTAGTACTCCGCAACCACCTAGCAAGGGACACAAGTTCAAATACCATTCCGGCTGGGACCAAGGCTCATTGTTTTTCTCCCACGCCCTTGGGCAGTCAGTGTTCCCAGGGGGTTCACATCCAGGCCCAGATGTTTTCCTTCTTGGTGCCAAGGCATTCCTCAGCCTTAGCCACCGGCCCAGTCATGCCACTCCCGGCCTTGTACCTTAGCCTGAGTCCATCCCAAATTCATCCCCAGCGTGCTTCGGGGAACAGCAAAGCTGACTCCATTAGGAGGGGATACATATAGCTGAATAGCATCACCCTACAGTTGTCACAAAATACTAGGTTTGGGAGTTGTTAGGTGGATTATTGCAGCAACAGCTGACTGATACAGGTTGCCACCAAAGACCTAAATCAGTGGTTTACAAATACTTTTCTTCTTTCACCATGGTACATTCATACATAGACGCATAAGAAATATATAAAATCAGAGCTACCATTGAGGGAGTCGTGGAGAGACTAACCCTTTACAACAGCCATGAAACACCTCTTCCAAATCCTAGGAAAACAGTTTGAAAACCACTGACCTAATTAATTAAACATTCACAGAAGGCACCTGGTTATTAAAAAAGAAAAAAAAACCAAACCCGGTACCGTCGAATCGACTCCGACTCATAGCGACCCTGGTTATACGGGGGTGGGAATGAGGACCTGCCACAGAGAGAGTGAGCTGGGGGAATCCGGCAATTGGGAAGGTGATGGAATCCATTTTGATTAAACCTCATCATCATAATCACTATCTTTAATGTATATTACTGAGCATGTCTCCTGGGCATAAACAGTGCTGGGCACAGAATAATCACTACTCTTGTGCCATGCTCACTAAGGTCTGAATAGTGAGGCTGCTTATGGCCACATTAGTTTGGCCACCTGGCCACACTGGTGACAACCAATGTGCACTGCTCACAGACACACATGTGTAAAGGCACACGCTCCACACAGGTGGTCAACTCCTTGAACTAAAACAAAGAAAAAAAAACCCGTTGCCGTTGATTCTGACTCATAGTGACCCTATAGGACAGGGTAGAACTGCCCCATAGAGATTCCAAGGAGCAGCTGGTGGATTCAAACTGCTGACCTTTTGGTTAGCAGCTGTAGCTCTTAACCACTACGCCACCAGGGTTTCACAGAAGCTAATCTAAACTCACTGATCCTGGAGCTAGAAGGAGTGTCTCGCCCTTATTCTCTGCCCCCTACCCCATGACCACCATGATGCATCCCGGTGGACATGCTAGGATTTCTGCTTACGGCCAACAGAATAGGAATTCTGAGAAGTGGAGTGATTTGCACGAAGTCTCCCTTATGAGGGCTGAGCTCTGGGACCAGCGCTCATGTCTCATGCTTCTGTGTAGGGCTGTTCTCACTTGACTTCACTCCCCCCTTCAGCTCTCCCATGGCCTACAGGGCCTAACCTCTCCCTCTAATATTAGCAGCAGGACCGTGAACTCTTGAGGGCAGGGACTGTGACTGAGTCAGTACAAATACTCCCAGAACTTCACCTTCACTCTACGGTTGCCCACTGAGGTTATTCAATAAGCTGGTGCTGAATGAATGAACAAATGAATGAGTGATGCCAGTGGTGGAAAGACAGCTGGCCAACTATGGGCACCTGTGAGAGGGGAGGTTTTTCTTTGTAGATAGATTATTCGGCGAGAGAGGGCTCGGGCTCCTTCAAGGCCAGAGGGGGATGGGGAGCAGCTGTTACCTATACACACAGGATAAGAGAGGGATGAATTGTCACTGCCTCATTCACACATGAGACCTTCTGAAACAGGAGTGTGTTTAGGACTCCAAATAGATCGTAAGGTTTCTGAGGTCAGGAACACTGTCTAATAATCATTTAGAATGTACCACAGAGACCAGAACTGGACTAAGTACATGGCTGAATCTCAAAAACTGCTGGATGGATAGACCCATTCAGGGATGGAGCGATAGATGAGGGATGAAGCCTTGAGCCCAAGAAAATTCTGGAAGGGTTTCAAGGAATATGGAGGGAAATAAGGTGTGTCTCTTTTACTGTCACAGGCATAAAAGTTGGCCATTGGAATGAAATATAGGAAACTTATTTTGTATCCTCACTCTTTGAAGATAGGCTGAATGGCCTAGGGGAAAGCATGGTGGCTGCAGCAGGACCTTTGGAGTCAGACAGACTTGTGTTCAAATCCTGATTCAGCTCCTTTCTAGTTGAGTGACCTTGGACAAGTTATTTAACCCCTGAGCTTCCAGTTTCTCCACTGGTGAAATGAGGGCTGTGGAAAGACTAGAGATGGTGTGTGTGAAACTACTCACACGGCCCATGTAGATGCCTCTTTAGCATCAGCTGGTACTGAGGGCCAACAAGGTACTGTATGTATGAGCACAGGCTGTAGAACTTGATTGCTTGGTTTGAATCGGCTCCACCACTTCCTCGCTCCGTGACCTTGGACAAGTTATATAACCTCTCTGGTCCTCCATTTCTTCACATATAAAATGAGGGCACACGGGGTTGCCACGAGTCAGAATCGACTGGATGGCAGCTAACAACAACAAAAACTTCATAGAGTGGTTTCCAGGGTTAAATAAGATACAGGTAGTGCCCAGGTTACGAATGAGATCCATTCCTAAGTGTGTCTTTAAGTCCAATTTGTAGGCAAGTTGGAATAGTTGCATACGGTTCTTATTTAGATTTTTTTTTTTTTTAGCGCAAGGAAAGGCTCAAAGCCTTTTCAGTGATTTAAAAGCTGCATGTGCAGCGAGTGAAGGTGATTGTGATGAATTTGTTGCAAGTAGGGGTTGGTTCAATCGTTTCAAAATAAGGGCAAATTTACATAACATTAAAGGGCAAGTAGGAGTTGTCTGTAAGTCAAAAGTTCATAACCCCGGGGGACTTATTGTAATGTATATAAAGTGCTTAGAATAGTGCCTGCCCACATAAGCACTCAATGAATATTAGCTGTTTTTGGTTTGCTACATTGTCTTCTCTTCCCTTTTTCTCCTTTCCCTCCTTCTTCTTTCTCTTTTCTTCCTCCCACTGTGTTAGTTTCCTATGGCTCTGATAACAAAGCACCACCACAAAGTGGGTGGCTTAAAACAACAGAAATGTATTCTCTCACAGTCCTGGAGGCCAGAAGTCTGAATTCAGGGTGTCAGCAGGGTCATGATCCTCTGAAGACTCTAGGGGAGAATCCTTCCTTGTCTCTCCAGCCTTCTGGTGGCCCTGGCGTTCCTTGGCTTGTGGTAGCATCATTCCGATCTCTGCCTCCATTATGTCACATGGCTATCCTCCCTTTGCATCTCTTCTCCCCTTTTCATAAGGGCTCAAGTTGTATTGGATTAGGGCCCACCCTGCTTTAGTATGACCTATTAGTTAAACTTAACTAATTACATCTGCAAAGACGTTATTTCCAAATAAGTTCACATTCACAGGTACAGGGGGTTAGGACTTCAACACATCTTTTGGGAGGACACAATTCAACCTATAGCTCTGTACCTTAGTGGGACCTTCTTGTTAGCCTGCTTGACTCTTTGCTGCCTGTATTGCAACATCGCCCTGAGACACCTCACGTAAGCTCCTCGATTCTGTTCAATAAGGCAGTTAGCCAAAGACTTGGAGACTTACTGAGCACCACTCCTCTCTGTTCCTCCACCTGGCATCCTCCAGCCATTTTCTGGGATAGCACCTCCCTGTACCCAGTTGCTTAAGCCAGAAACAAAGGAACCTCTCTTTCACCCATCGCTTCCAAGCAATCACAAAGACCTGTCCGTTCTTCCCCCCCAACCCCCGCCCCAGAGTTCACAGCTCTCCACCTCCATGTCATCACCTGGTCCCAGCCACCATTGTCTCTCACTGGGACCCAGCCATGGTTCCTAACTGGTCTCACTCTTGCCCCTATAATGCACTTTCCCTGCAGCAGCCAGGGCTATCCTTGGCACTCGTCTACTTAAAACCTTCCTATGGCTCCCCAGGTCTCTCTGAATAAAACCCAAACTCCTTAGTGTGACCCTCAGGGCTCTGCATCGAACCTCATCTCTTACGATTCTCAACTTCATTCTTTAACAGAGTCAAGGCTCTTTTTTCTCAGGCCCTTTGCGTTTGCTGTTCCCTCTGCACTAAACGCCTTCCTCCCTCACTCCCCCCACTCCCAGAATATTCCACATTCTTTATTCCTCAGCTTAATGTCACCTCTGGAGAGAGGCCCTCCTTCCCACCCCCCACCAAAATTAGGTCCCTTTGCCTCTTCTTTAACAGCATTCTGTTCCTTCATAACACCACAATCTGTAGTTAAATATTTGTGTGTCCATTGAACATCCGATTCTCCCATTAGGCTCTCAACTTCATGGGGGTAGGGAGGGTATCCCTAGTCTGACCTACGGTAAAATTAGGCCCTCAATAAATATTTGTTGAATGAATGAGTGAACTTACAAGTTCCTAGGTCCTTTATGAACAACCACATCTAACATAGCAATCCTGACTGAGAAACAGGTTCAGAGAGATAGAGAGAAATTTGGCCAATGTCACCCAGCTGGTGAGTGGCAGGGCCAAGAGTGAGGTCCATGGCCTTCTGAGACCCAAGCCCCAGCGTTCCTCACTACACGGCAGCTTCTCTGTTGGATGCCAGCTGGGGATAAGACCTCATTCCGTGTGGTGAAGGTGGCTGACGTGTGCAGACAGACAGAAGTGAAAAATCTGTGTCCCCATGAAGGTTGGGGGTGAGGATGAGGACTGGCTTTGGCTTCCTATCTACCTGCAGCAAGTAAAATTATATAGTCCAAGGTGGTGAGCACTGTGATGCACTGCCCAGATCTCCCCTCAAGGAAAGACTCAGTGCCCAACTGTGGGTATGTTGTCAGCAGACAGCCCTCAGCTCTCAGCCCTTCAGGGTTGGCCTCTGCTGCTGAGAGCCACTTCCTCCAAGACCATGCCTCCTGGGGCAGCCTGCACGTGATGACCGATTAAGATGGATCTTCATAAATGCCTGACCATCTCGCTCAACTTAGGGCAACTCTGAAGGACCAGTCTAGCTCCAGAAGTTGTGTAGGGTCAGCCAAGGCTGTCCCTGGGCTGCCCCCCAACTGGACTTCTCCTTCTGCCCTATCCTACTTCCTCCTTCTCCCTTCTACAACCATTGGACCAAAGGGCACTCCCTAATAAACATCCCACATGCTAAACTCTGCCTCACACTGGGCTTCCCAGGAAACCGAACCTGCAACATTTAGTATCCCGGACCTTCCCATCACTCATATAGCTTGTACACACATAGTTCATGCATTTTCACCAAGGGCAGCCCTTCTTTCTCCTCCCTTCCCCTTATTTTTTTTTCTCCTGGAGCAGGGCATCTATAGCTTCCCGTGGAGTACTCATTCCAGCACAGTGTAGTGCTGAGGTTCTACAACTTGAGTGGCCATCAGAATCCCCTGGAGGGCGTGTTCAAACACAGATTCCTGGGCCCCACCCCGCAGAGTATCTGATTCAGCAGGTCTGGAATGGAGCCTGGGAGTGTGCGTTTCTAACAAGGTCCCCTGATGCTGAGTTCTAGCGACCACACTGTGAGAACTACCATGCAGAGAAACGGAAATAAACATAGATTGTCATTCTTGTCTCAGTTCTAGTCTCTGCAGTCCTTTGGCAAATTGGCCCCATAAATTCCCTTCAGACTGGGGACTTATATTATCATTATATGTAAAACATCAAAAAGAAGTCTGGCCTGAATGGATCCTGGGATAGGGGAGAGAGGCCAATAGACTGAACACACGTAAGTTGCTCTCACCCTCTGACTGCTCCAAGATTTCCCCCACCCAAGGGCTCTGGTTTCTGGCTATGTTTCGCATTTCACTTCCCTTCCCCATCTGCCCTCCTGAATCCCACTTGCTCAAGAAGCCACCTCCCCAGACACGTGCGCTCCAGACACTATGGGTAAAGCCACTGAGTGCTCTAATCTACTCTCCGTGCCCCTGAAGCTGGAAGTCTACAGAGTGAAGAGAAAACAGCCAAGAGGTGGACCGAGGCTCAGGAAACTAATTGAAGAACGACTCCTCTGCGGGGCGTTAATGCCTTGCAAAGAAGTGAATCTACCAGCATTTTTTTTAGAGTTTAATAAAAATATATATGCATCGTGAGAAAATCACAGCAATAATTCCTTGCACCTTTGTTCCAAGAAGCCCAAAGCACTCCCCATATATTATCATATTCATTATCCTATTTTCTTCACGTTTCTCATTAATTTTTTCTGAGGTGATATATTAATATGAAATTCTAAATCACATTAAGAATACCACGAGCCCAACTCATTCTCCTCACCCTAACTCCACCTTTCTCTTCTCCTCTTTCTATCCATCATCCTCACACCCCCTCCCTCTCCCTCCCAGGGGAGGGTAAATCAGCAGCTGGTAAGCAGCTAATGGGAGGGGGGTGGTCAGAAGACCGGAGGAGGGGGTCAAAGTGCTGCTTTGCCAGTGGGCTTCTTTCCCAGGCCTGTCACCAGGGCACAAGCCCCCTTTCTGGGACCACTTGATCAGACTAGCCCTCTGATGTGGGTCAGCAAATGGAAGCTAGCTGCCTTCCTGCCCAACTCCCCTTAAGGGGTGTAAAACCAACTCCCTGCTCCCTTATGCAAGAGGGAAAGAATCAGGCTCATTACAGATATTATCATGCAGCACTTCATATTTCAAAGAGCTTTATAATCGCTAATTAGTTATTGCCAGAGAATATGGAATGGCACCGCGCTGGAATCCCACAGACTCCAGGCCAGAGTTCTGCAGCGCTGTGTTACTCTGGCAAGCAGGTCAGGGCACGTCGAGCTGCCTGGCCTAGTGCAGCCTGGCAGCAGGCGGGGGCCCTGCCCTGGCTGGGCAAACAGAAAGTGAGGCCTATCCCCAGTCAGAGGACCTGAGGTTTCCAGTCAAGGCCAGTGTGCTCCTGGGTAACCAAGATGCATTCTGGCAGCTTAGGAGAGCCCAGAGATGCACTAAACGCCTCGAGTGGCAAAATAAAAGATGCAGCCAAAAAACAAAACAGCATTCTCAGCCAGGAGAGCCAATGATGAAGAAACACTTCCACTCCTTTCCAGCATGCTGAGCTGAAATCCTGAAAGGAGGGCTGGGATGGGCCAGGGGTTTGTGCCGAGGGCATCCTTGTGTAAAAAGCCCCCTCCAGAAGCCTCATGCAGCCCTCAGAGTACACAGGCATCTGATCATGTTTGAAGCCCCTCATTTCTGTTTCCTTTTACCTAGGGAATGGGAACTGTAGCACATGAATAGGCCTCAAGGGGGTCTGTTGCTCCCACCTCAGTGGCTTGAATCTACTCCATCCTATCTACCTCACTCTGCTTTCACAAACAATTCTTGAAGAAGGTTAAGATCTGCAGTCTGCAGCCCCCTCCAGAGAAAAGAGGGCAAGGAACAGCCTTGTTCACCCTGGATTACCTCAGTCTCATTTGAATTTCATTATAAATCCTCTTAGAAACTGGAGTCAGAAGGGGTCTAAAGGGGGTGGGCCCTTGGGGAGGCTGACTCAGCCTTCTGGAAGGAACAGCATCCAGGATGAGAGGGGAGGCTGCAGGAAGCATTTTCATTTAGGCTAGACTCTATGCCACCCCTCATCCTTTCTGCAAATGAGGACTGAAGAGGCACTACGTGAAAGAAAACCATGAGCCATGGAAGCGAAAGAAAGCTTTCCTTCTAGCAAAGCATGAGAGCACAGGTCAGAAGTGGGTGGGATAGAGGCCCAGGTACCACTCCCAGCTTGCACGAACTCAGCCAGGGCCCCAGCTGTGAGAAGCTCCAGAAACGCTCCAACTCCCAGTGAGTGATGAGAAGTCTCAGATACAGATGTCCCCTGGCTTTCTTCTCTTCCTGGCGACTTGACATGCAGAGGCCACTCAGTCGTCTTATTATACTTTCCCTAATAACTCAGTGTTTGTGCCAAAGCAGAGTGAAGATGAAGAGATGGAGAAGCACGCCTGCTGGAATCAGGCCCTAGTCTAAGTCTTTGGGAAGCATGTGTCTGCAGAACCCAAGACTTTGCATCAGAGAGAGTCGTTTTACCCGTTGCTAGCGGGGTTACCTATCAGAAGCTGCCTGTTCTTAGCACATAACTGTGCTGTGAAAGAGATTGATGTGCCCCCGGATCTAATTTCTCAGCACTCCAGCGGGAGAAGGAACCTTGCCCTTGCCTGCATCGCAGGCAGCGGTGCTCATAATGAGAACGCAGCCTGTGGCTCAGGCCCCAGAGGGCTCAGTCCAGCCTAGTGGGGGGGGGGGGGGACGGGGGGTGCTGGACCACACAAAGAGGTTTCCTCAGGCCTTTGGGAAACAGCACTTATGCAATCTGGGTCTCCCTAGGCCACAACAATGCGCCACCCCCCCACTTCTTCCTTGGTTTCAGGAGGTGGCAGCTGTCTGGGAGGTGGATTTGCAGGGAGCGCATGTGAACAGGAGTAACAGGGGTCTGCTGGAGGTCCACTCCAAAGCCTTGGTATAGAGCCTGAGCTACCCCTTCATGCCCTCTTAGCACTCCCCACCTTCTTTCCACCAGGGTTTCAGAAATCAAGTGTAGTCTGTCTTGGGATGTTGTTGTTGTTAGGTGCCATGGAGTCGATTCTGACTCATAGCGACCCTATGTAAACAGAATGAAATACTGCCCAGTCCTCCGCCATGCCCACAATCGTTATGCTTGAGCCCATTGTTGCAGCCACCGTGTCAATCCACCTCATCGAGGGTCTTCCTCTTTTCCTCTGACCCTCTACTTTACCAAGCATGATGTCCTTCTGCTGGGACTGATCTCTCCTGACAACATGTCCAAAGTATGTAAGATGCAGTCTCACCATCCTTGCTTCTAAGGAGCCTTATGGTTGTACTTCTTCCAAGACAGATTTGTTCATTCTCTTGGCAGTCCATGGTATAGTCAATGTTCTTCACCAACACAACAAATGAAAGGTGCATCAGTTCTTCTTAGGTCTTCCTTATTCATCATCCAGCTTTCACATGCATATGAGGTGACTGAAAACACCATGGCTTGGGTCAGACAAACCTTAGTCCTCAAGGTGACATCTTTGTTCTTCAACACTTTGAAGAGGTCCTTTGCGGCAGATTTGCCCAATGCAATGTGTCTTTTGATTTCTTAACTGCTGCTTCCATGGCTGTTGATTGTGGATCCAAGTAAAATGAAATCCTGGACAACTTCAATCTTTTCTCCGTTTATCATGATGTTGCTCATTGGTCCAGTTGTGAGGATTTTTGTTTTCTTTATGTTGAGGTGTAATCCATATTGAACGCTGTGGTCTTTGGTCTTCATTAGTAAGTGCTTCAAGTCCTCTTCACTTTCAGCAAGCAAGGTTGTGTCATCTGCATAACGCAGGTTGTTAATGAGTCTTCCTGATGCCCTGTTCTTCTTCATATAGTCCTGCTTCTCAGATTATTTGCTCAGCATACAGACTGAATAGGTATGGTGAAAGGATACAACCCTGACGCACACCTTTCCTGACTTTAAACCACTTTTTTTTTTTTTGTCCTGGGATAGGGGTGGAGAACTCTGTCCTTCCTCATGAATCACAGGCCAAAATGGCTTCCCTCTCGATCCTGCTGCCCAGGACCACCAGCGGGTTTCTGCTTCCAGCAGCCCTCCAGATCCTTGCCTTCCTATTTAGTCTAACCCCCTTCTGACACTCCAGTGGACAAAACAGACCTCCACTGTGCACGTTACCCAGAGCCTCACTTCTCAGCTCTGACGGTGGTGGGATAAGACCGGGCTTCACATCCAGCTTTCAGCTACACGCATCACCATGAGAATATAGTGAGGAAGGAGCTTAAAGGAAAACTCCCTTCCTCATCTGTTAAAATCTGCTCTGCTGCCTGCACTAACTGGTGCCCTATTGTAGAGATTGTTGAGTGTGCAGGTATACAACCACACACTTTCACACATGCACACTCAGGCTCATATGCTCACTCTCACATTCATGCTCATGCATACTTGCACACTTGCTGTCACACACATGCACCCTCACCCACATTTGCACACTCCCTCACATGCATGCTCACTTGCACTAGCATGCTCACTCACACTCACATGTTCACGTACATGTTCACTCACACACAGGATCTGGCTCTGTCCTCAGTCTGTGATGCCCCTAGTTTGGACATAGGGATTCCCTCCACCAATCTAATTGCTCCTTCTTTGGGCTTTAGCTGGGTAGGTGAAAGGTGGAAGTAGAGTTTGGAAATTTGAAAAAGGAAGGGAGGAGAGCGAGCAGAAGAAGGCAAGATGGAGTGGTAAGAAGGTCTTTGGGAAACACAGCACCTGACTGAGAGTTGGTGGGGTGGAGTGGAGTCGAACGTGCTATGGAGGCAACCATCACATTTCCCCTCTGACCCCCAGCAGGAAGACACAGTGTAAGAAAAATAGAGATTGAGGGGTCAGGCTGACCTCTTGTGTGACCTTGGGCCAGGAGGTCACTTAACCTCTCTGAGTCAGTTTTCCCATCTCTAAAGTGGTAATGATGATACTTGCCTTTTAAAGGTACTGGGAGGATGAAAAATAATAATGTTTTTAAAGAGCCTAACAAAGAGGAAGAACTCAACAAATGGCTGCTATTGTCACTGGGGTCTAAATTAGAAGGGATCATTGAAGACATCACGTCTTGACTCCATTCGTAGTAGATGAGGGAGGACACACCTCTATGGAGTACAGTTTTACTCCGACACACATGAGTTGGAGTCAATTCAACGGCAACTGGTTAGGAAGGACATGATAGTGATGCTCTTCTTTATAGTAAAATCACGCCCCTCATGACTTTTTCCAGTTGTCCAGTCACCAGGGTAATGGTGGAAAGAGTAGCAGTGGTTTCAGGATCAGGTATCACCCACAGGGATGGAAGGTGTCTTAGTCATCTAGTGCTGCTATAACAGAGATAAGACAGGTGGATGTCTTTAACAAAGAGAAATTTATTCTCTCACAGTCTAGGAGGCTAGACATTGAATTCAGGGTGCCAGGTCCAGGGGAAGGCTTTCTCTCTCTGTCAGCTCTGAGGGAAGGTTCTTGTCATCAATCTTCCCCTGGTCTAGGAGCTTTTCAGTACAGGGAAACTGGGTCCAAAGGGCGTGCACTCCTAGCTCTGCTTTCTTAGTGGTATGAGGTCCCCCTGTCTCTCTGCACGCTTCTTTCTTTTATATCTCAAAAGAGATTGACCTTAAGACACAACCCAATCTTGTAGTTTGAGTCCTGCCTCATTAACAGAACTGCCACTGATCCCACCTCATTAACATCATAAAAACCCAAACCAAACCCATTGCCATGGAGTTGATTCTGTCTCATGGTAACCTTATAGGACAGAGTAGAACTGCCCCGTAGGGTTTCCAAGGAGTGGCTGGTAGATTTGAACTGCTGACCTTTTGGTTAGCAGCCAAGCTCTTACAACACATAGGAAAATCACATCAGATAACAAAATGGTGGACAATCACAAAATATTGGGAATCATGGACTAGCGAAGTTGATAAGATATTTTGGGGGGGCACAATTCAACCCATGACAGAATGGCTAGGGAGGGCTGTATGAGAACACAGTTCTGAGGCCTCTGTGTTATATGAGATTCATGCAATAGTGATGGCAAGGTGGGGCATTACAGGGTGAACGAGTTCTAGGACAAGCCCCAAGGAAAGAAGAAAGGGACATTTCTGTTCCTTAGGAAACTTCAGATGGTTTGAGATGTATCCAGAGCCATAAGGCAGTACCAGAGTCACAGGAACCTGCAGGCACACAGCCCACTGATGCACAGAAAAAGTAGAGAGAAGCTCCGAGGTGGCCACCCAGCTCCAGGGAAATGGGGCTGCCTCCCATGGCTGCTGTCTTGAGAAAGTAGTCCCAGCCTGTTCTCTCATCAATTTGCTTAACCCTCCGGAGCATCCTGAACAACAAAACATTAAGCAAGGAGAGGCAATCTCAGATTTTGTAGCCAGTCCTCCTGCATTTGAATCCTGGCTCTGTAATTTACTAGCTGTGTGGCTTAATCCCAACGTGGCTTAGTTTCCTCATCTGTTAAATGGGGATAAAGTGCCTGCCTGGCGCAATGTCTGACAGATGGTAGGTGTTATAGTGATGTTGGCTATAATGATTATGATTATACTCCTTGGCCAGTTACCCTGCATGAGTGGATCAACTATGGCCTGGTGGGCAATTGCAACCTCACAGGAAGCCTGGTCCAGCCTAAGAAATAAGTCCTAGGGAGCTCACAGGTCTAAATCTCTCTTCCCAGCAGAGTCTGTGCTCTTCTTGTTTTACCAAGAGACGTATATCTCAGTTCAGGCCCACTCCCCTTCGTTCCCTCCCCATTGAGCGTGCTCAGTAAGGAGCTTTCCTATCTGTCCCTGGCCACCGAGCAGCAGCAGCTCTCCCCTTGAGTTTCTCTTTCCACAAACCCTGTTTCCAGCACAGGGCAATGCTAGGAATGTGGGGCCCGAGACAAAAGAAACTGGCTTTAGTCCTGGCTCCATCCCTGACTAGGCAAGTCATGCAACTCACCTGAGTCTCACTTTTTTCATTTGTCTAATGGATATAAAATAGCTGCCTACCCTATACTTCAGGGGTGCTCTAACAATCAAACAGGAAGCCTTGTGAAGGTACTCTGTAAGCTGGAAAGCACCAAAACATACACTGTGAATCATCGCTCTCCTTCTATCCCTACTCTTATGTTGAGCTGTTGTTCAAAGTACCTCCAACCCTTCTTCCTCATCTAGTAAAAGCATTTCCTTCCTATTTGTATCAGTCAGATATGACTGTATAACAAACGGCCCTGAAACTTAGTGGCTTAAAACAACAAACGATTAGTTCTTTCTCCACAGTCTTTGAATCAGCTCTGTAGTTCTCCTCGTCTTAGATGGGCTTGGCAAGGTCTCATGTTCCTATGGCCAGTTGTGTGTTAGCTAGGAGGCTTGGGTAATTCGAGCTGAGCTCTCAAGTCCCTGAGGCCTCAGCTGAAACATCTGAGTGACTCAGCTCTACTTCTCTTGTCTTCACATGCTACCTGGGTATGTTCTCATGGCAAAGCCAGAAGAGCAAGAGCAAGGAGGCTCAGTCTTGCAAGAAGGCAAGCAGAATTGTGCCCATGCTTCTCCGGGCTCTCCTTGTGGCCTTAGCATGCTCTCAGAACTGTACAAAAGTCCTTGTGTGCCCTGTGTGTTTCTGAGATCACTGCTTTAGGACTTGGCTGGGAGGCCTACCATCTCCATGTCTGCCTGCGCACTCTCATACAGGAGCACAAATCTCCCATTTGAATAGTGAGTGTAGAGTTCTTGTATACTGCATAGCCTGAACATCTTTACATGGTAGCTCTGAGAGGCCATCTGCAGGAGTTCAGAGCCCTGACTCCCTCAGAGCCTCATTTTTTCTCATCTGTAAAATGGGGCTAATGGCTGCTTTGCCTCCCAGAAGTGGGCATCCATACAAATAACATGAACTAATTAACGTGAAAGAACTTAAACTGTAAGAGCTCAGAGATGTAAGCTCTTATTAGAGATAATACTTGACTCTGTCCCACAAGTTTCAGCCATGGAACCAGAGGAATAACAGTCAAAAGAGGTGGAGAGTGTTTCCAAGGGAGGAGGGAAGTCAGGAAGGAAGGCTCCGGACCAGTAATCAAGAGGATGGAGGAGGGTGGGCCAAGGGGGAAGCTTCAGGCTGGGGCAGTGGACAAGGGCATTCCTTTGGACAATGGCAGGCCTAATGGAAGGGAACAGGGGTGGATTATTCAATAGGCAAGGTAAGCACTGTGCTTACCTTGCTTATCAGATCATCTGTAGTGAACAATTTCACATTTTTTCACCACGTCAAAGATTCTGCTTCTAGGTATGGCTGGCGTCTGTCTCTCTCCCAACCCCCCTCTTTTAAAATTTAGAATCTCTGACAGGGGTGGATGACCCACAAAGCAAGGTAAGCACGGGCTTACTTGTACTCACTAATCCATAGTGAACAATTTCACATGGGAAATCCAAGTGAAATGTTCACAAAAGAGAATCTGGTAAGCAAAGTAAGCACTGTAAGGACAATCCGACCCCGAAGGGGAAATGCACAGGGGACTCTGGGCAGGAGGGGATGAAGTGAACCTAAAGGAGTCAAGGTCCCAGGGTTTGCTGCCTGTACAGAGGGCAGCCAGTGTGGGGCCTTGGGGTGGAGGACCCAGAATCATGGTTGACTTTCAGCTTTCCTCAGCCTCGCCGAGCGCTGTTTCGTTCGCAGAGCGGCCCTTGCTTAGCCATTCTCTGGCACGGGCTGCCTGGCAGCAGGCTGTTCCCACAAATCGGGATAAAATGATCCCCTTTAGCTGCCCTCGTCGCCCACCCATCTTCCCCCTGCCTGAGGAGACTGCGAAGCAGAGCCAGGATCCAGGTACCGCCTGAGGGCCCGGCCGGGTCCTTCGCAGCCTTCGAGCCCCCGGACTCAGAGCCTCCCCGTGCCCCCTTTCTAGCTGCCTAAGGTTGCAGGGGCGAGGGGAACGCGGTGGGGCTCGAGCCAAAAGAAACTGGCTTTAGTCCTGGCTCCATCCCTTATTAGGCAAGTCATGCAACTCACTTGAGTCCCAAGATGAGACGTCGCTTTCTCCGGAACCGTGCGAGCGCGCAGCGTGGAGTGGTCTAGCTAAAACACTCTCGGCTGAGGGGGACAGACCTTGGCTTTTCTGGAGGCGGGGGCTAGGGCAAGGGTGGCAGCCCTCTAGGAGGCTGGGGTGGAGGGTGAGGGGATGAAGGGAGCAGAAAAGGAAGGCAAGGAACAGCAAGGAGGGAGGGAGAGGGAAGGTGAAGGAGTGGAAATGGGGGAGGGGGAAAGGCAGTAAGGGAGGGAAGAAAGGAAACAGAAGGGGGAGAGGGAAAAAGGCATGGGAAAGAGGAGAGAAATGGAAGGCGGAAGGAGAGACTGGAAAGGAAGGGAGGGGGAGGGGAAAGAGGAATGGAGGAGAAAAAGAATGGCTTGCAGGGAAAGGAGGGAATGGAGAAGCAAGAGAGGGAAGAAGGGAGAGGGAGGGGGGCAAAGGGTAAGGGGAGGGTGGGTGAAGGACTAATGGGAGAAGGGGAAACGAGGGGAAAGAAAAATCAAAGTGGCTCATCAGGAAAGGGCCAAGAGGGAAAGGAAGGGAAGAGAGAGGGGTGAGAGGGAGAGGAGGGCAGGGTAAAGGTGGAGGGAGGGAAGGGAAAAGAAGACCCAAGTGAGGGGGAAAGGAGAGGATGGGACAGCTGTGGCTCTGCTTCTCCTCCCCTCTGACTCTAGCTCTCCCCCCAAACACACACACACACACACATGCACACGTTTCTATGCAGACTTTTGTGGCAACTGTAGGCCACGGAGTTGTCACTATAGGAAGGCAGCCGCTGTACTGCAAGGAGCACTGGGTTCAAGTCCTTACTCTAGCCAGGCGCGTCACTGGTTCCATGACCTTGGAAGCATGCTCATTAGTTACCACATTTATAAAATAGAGGTAATTTAAATGCTTGATTTGCAGGGATGTTAAAGTATGACTCGGTTAAACAAACACAAAAAGAAATGCAAAGAAAGGCCTTGGTCCCAATGGCAGCGACCCAGCATTTCATTTAGCACCTGTAGGGGGTGCTGTTGGTGCCCCACCTGGGTTGGTGCACCCACCTCCAGCTGCTGGGTGTTGGCTGATCCCTTCCTAAATGGGAGCTCCCTGGTCCAAAAATGCTTGGGAGATTATGCTCTCTGCCTCCTGGGGCCACTGGCAGCCAATGCCTGTCTAAGGGGGTAGGTAGGAAAACCTCCAGGTTGTCAACTCTGTGGAACCCTCACACTCCAGAGCTCCTGGCAGATCAGGCTGAGGTGAGACTTCAGCTGAACCCACATCTCTGTTCAGCATCTTCCTCTGCTCCATCCTGCTTCCCTTACTCCCTCACAGGTTTCTCCCCAGAGACCTCCCTCAACAGATCACTGACACCTAAATTCCCTCTGCGTCCAGGGAATCTGATCTAAGACAGCACCTTCCTGAGGATTAGTTGTCAGTGAGCTGGAGCCAAAAATGGGCCTTAGCCTGGAGGCTTGGCCCCCTGGAGGTGAGGGAGGCACACACAACCCTGCTCCTATCCAAAATGGCTCTGTGAGCCTCTGGCAGGTCCCACGATGGCCTGCAGTGGTCTTACCTCTTCTGAGAGAATCAGAAGAGGGAGCTTTGTGGGATTCAAATGACTTACTTAAAATAAGCTGAGGTGTCTCCTATGGCTACGGTTTCCTGGGACATCAGGCAGCCACCAGCTCTTGCAAACAGGGCTGATGCTGTCCCTCAGACATTCCAAAGTGGCCAGAGAACCCCGTGGGTGGGGAGGCTGGGAGAAGGCTGCTGATCTCAGGGGCATGTGGAAATGGGGAAGTTTGGGAGTAATTTAAGGGATGAAAAGGAGTCAGGGTACACTTGAATGGGGGAGGTGCCCACAAAGCTTCCAATTAGTCTAGGGATGCCCTCGTTTGCATAAGGTTCATAAATTTGCATAAAATTGCTTGAGGCCCTAACCACCAGTACAGAAAATAAAATAACATGAATCAATTAGCGGAGCTGGCTGTGATTGGAGCAAGCCTGGTGTTAGGGAATCTCCTTCATCCAACTCAAACAGCAATGGGTTGGCAGGAAGGCAGCTGGAGAGAAACCCCCTCCAGACAAGCTCAGCTTCCAGGTGGGGGGCCAGGGAGGAAAGGCCTGACCTGACCCTCCCTGCAGAGGGATGGGTCAGTTCCCTGAAGTTGGGTGAAGAAGGATGAAATCAGGGCCCGAGCCAGCAGATGAGTGCAGCAGGCCTGGGATGGTAGGGGAGGTGTGAGAGGACCCCAAGGATGACAAGAGATAGAAGAAGAAGGTACTGGTGTGTTAAAGGAATGGTGTTCCTAATTCTAGCTCCTGTGCTTACCAAGTGCCTTTATGCCTCAGGCCTGGGCTCAGTGTACATTCTCTCATTTGATTCTCACTCCAATCTTAGGCAACTGGTATAATTACCCCACTTAGAGATGAGGAAATCTCAGTTCAGAGGGGTTACAGATTTGCTAGTGTAATGGCAAATGGCAAACCTGGGCCTATCCAGCTCTGGAGACGTATAACAACCTCCCAGTGAGCACGGCAGTGCCTAGCATCTGGCAGGAGATCAATAACTCTTTGCTGAATACATGACCAATGTATGTGGGGATGAACTTTGAGGGGAGATGGTAAAGGTCAAACTAAGGACACTGTAGCAGCTCTTAAGGGAAAACAGGTTAAAAGTGAACCAACCAGTGGCCGTCAAGTTGACTCTAATTCATGGTGACCTCATGTGCATCAGAGTAGAACTGTGCTCCATAGGGTTTTCAATGGCTGATTTTTTTGGAAGTAGATCACCAGGCCTTTCTTCTGAGGTGCCTCTAGGTGGACTGAAACCTCCAAATTTTCAGTTAGTAGGCGAGTGTGTTAAATGTTTGCACCACCCAGGGACTCCAAAAGTGAACCATAGGTTGCTATTTCCTTCTCGTAAAAAAAAAAAAAAAAAAAAAAAGCAAGCCAATCTGTCATCTTGGGAGTCTAAGAAGATGTAGCTAAATCACACTTTTCCCTGATCATAATTTCTGTGAGCTGGGTCTTGGGCTCCACTTTGGCATCCCCGCATCCTACCTTTCCACTCACCCTCCTTCTGAGCCCTGCCCTTGCTCCCCCGCATGCCATATTTTCAATTATGGTCTGGAACCTGGGTCCTTGGTGAGTCAGTTGTGGCCATAGCTAAGAAAGAAGAAACTGAGGTTGTGGAGTCCAAGCTTTGTTCCCCACAGCCGAACTGACAGAAGAGCCCTTATCTTGCATTCCCATCCACCGGCAAACCTTCGCTGATGAATCACCAATTTCCCTCTCCATCTCTCCCCTTCTCTTTTGTACTGACCCTGCTGCTTTATAAGAACTCTCAGGGATTTTTTTGTCTTTGCTCTTTCCCTGAACCTCTTCCTCCCCCAGAGCCACTGTTAATGAATCAAATTGCCCTTAGACTTGAATTATGGGGAAAGCGGCCTCCCTCGCTACTCGCAGTAGATGGGGTGGCTGCCCCCAGATCCATGCTGGCCTCATTGCAGCGACTCGGAGTGGATGTTTATTTCTGAATCTCGCATCCTTTATCTGAGAAAATGGACTAGCGATGGGAAACAATTACCTACCACTTACCCCACAGGGCTGATGGGAGCAGATGGCACGTGCATTAATGTCATCAGCAACGATCACAGCCATAATGAGTCCACATCACGGGGACTGAAAGCTGAAGGGAGGAAAGAGCAACAGCTGGGCACTCTTCAGCCAGATCTGGTCACACCACCCAAATGGCTTTTTCCAGTTTTGCTAATGGGAGGAGAGTGATGTGAAGCTACAGAAAACAGCCCCTGCTTTCAACCCTGCCTATTATCAGTGGCTACTCTGCAGGGACACATGGCAATTCATTGTTTACCTGGACTCACTGAGCCGCTTTCTTCTGCTCAGACTGAATAAATTGTGCTTGTGGGGGGGGGGGGGCGTCTATCTGTGACTACAAATTGCCTCTGCTGACTCTGCCCAAAAGAAAATGCAGGGGACAGTCACTGTGAGGTCTGCAAAGCCAGGAGTAATGTTCAAAGATCATACATAATGGATGAGAGAAAGAACTGCAGTCACCAGCAACACTGCCCGAATTGGTGAATTTGGACGTTGTGACATCAGGGACTGTAAAGATAGGACAACAGGTCAATTTCTTAGCCATAGGAAGAACAAGGATAAGGAACAAGGGTTCAGTCAGCATCCTAGACACTTCAAAAGGGTTTGGGCAGAAAAGGAAAAATCACTCCACAGCAGAGCACCCCTGCCTCCGCAGCTTGTACCACAACCGTAACTTTGCTCCGCACCCCCATCCCTGCCCTTTTTTTTTTTTTTTTGCCTTCTCAAAGCTGAGTGTCCCTGCATGGTGCAAACAGGTTAATGTGCTTGACTGCTGACCAAAAGGTTGGAGGTTCAAGTCCACCCAGGGGTGCCTCAGAAGAGAGGCCTGACAATCTACTTCTAAAAGATCAGCCATTGAAAACCCTATAGAGCACAGCTCTACACTAACATACATGGGACTACCATGAGTCACAATCAACTTGATGGCAACTGGTTGGTTTTTTTCTCAAAGCACAGGCCAGTTCAATGACACTTTTCAATTTCTTCCTCTTCCTCCCAGTTGGGCCATACAGTGGGTTCTATACCAAATGCCATGAACATGTAGGATTTTTGAGCATGAGGAGCCCTGGACTGAGAAAGTTTCCAGGGCAAAACTTGACACTGAACCCTGCCTTGTCCAACTTCAGAATCCCCTGGCAGCCTCCCATGGATCACCTGGCTTCCAGCAGGAGGTCACAGGATCCAAGGTTTCTATAATTTTTTTCCCCCAAAGTCAGCCCCAGTGTGGCTCTCCTCAAGCCAATCTAATCGCCTGTTAGAAATCCGGGTAGTTCACAAGCCACCTCATGGTGCTGAAGCTGAATTCTCAGCATCCCTGGACACTGCTGAGAGCCATTTGGGCTTCTATCCCTAAGTTTCAGGTTGAAGCTGTAGTTTCTAACTATGGGGTGATCATGGCATGGGCTGATTTCTGGTTCCTGAAAGTTTGGGGGCAAGTTTATCTTCTTACTGTAACCAAGTGAGAAGCTGTTTGCTGGAACCTATCTGCAGGCAATGGTGAGCTATTGAAGATGCAGAACTCAAGGACTCTGAATAAACTGAGTCACTTCGAGGAGCATCAATATTTACAGCGATTATTTAAAAATGAAAATCGGAGAATGCAGACATTGGAAGTAAATGCAGGGAAAAGACCTCGTGCAACTTCCTCATTTGGTAGAGAAGAAAACTGAGGACCAGAGGGGATGAATGATGGGCCCAGTGTCACACAGCTTATGATGCCTGACTCCACTCAGCAATCCAGGCCTCCAGACTCCCAGACGAATGTATTCTCTACCACACTATACACTTCATACAGTTACTATCTGGCCAGGAGCCCCAGTGGGGCAGTGGTTAAGCTTTTGTCTGCTAACCAAAAGTTTGGCAGTTTTAATCCACCAGCTGCTCCTTGGAAATCCTACGGGGTAGCACTATTCTTTCCTATAGGGTCACCATGAGTCGGAATTGATTCAATGGTAATGGGTTTGGATTTTTTTTTTTTTTTTTGGTTTATCTGTGCATAGCCCATGTTGCAACAAAGATCCGTGTTAACTGTTTTGTGTAAACGAGGTTGATGTTTATCAATGTAAATCATAAGTATTTCATGGTTTCCTTTATTTTTGCTTCCACATCATTTAGTAGGTAGCTGTGAACACCGCTTGGTCTGGCTTCTGTCTCAACGACTCCATTAAAACTGCTCTTTGCAACTGCCTATTTGTTGCTGCATTCAAAGGGCACTTACCAGACCTCATTTGACTTAGTACCTTGGCAGCATTTAACACTGCTGCCCCCGTCTCCTTCCCAGAATGCTCTAGCTCAGCCATACTCAAAAGGCATGGTACCAGTAGACAAACTGTTAACTGCTCTGCAACAGGACCGGTACAGACACTGAGAACAATAGAGACTTTCATAGTAATTTGACAGAGTAATTTTTGCCTGCTGAATCTAATAATAAAAAAATGGGGTTTGTATTTTGTATGTCTTTTTTATTTTTCTAGTAATTCATTTTTATTGCATTTTACAAAAGTATTGATCTGCAGCAGATTAAGGGAAAAACAAAAAACAACAACAACAAAAAAAACCGGTCCTTCTCCACGGATAGTTTGAGAAGCACCGCTGTAAGCCTTTATTTTTTCTGACTCCAGCCCTCCTGACTCCTCCCCCTCCCCGTTCACATGCTCTATGAATGGTTGCAGAATATTTGCATGTCGCCTCCATCTCTTCTGCCCTCACTGATTTCCCATTCCCCCGATGAACTCCTGTGCGTCCATCGGATTGCAGCACAGAGAGGACCCCCTCCAGGAACATCCTCTTCTGAACTACTCTTTACTTCCCCTGCAGCAGCCCATATTGGACCCTACTGCAGCTGCAATGCGTCCTTGTTTCCCAAGCAGCTAGCACAGTGCCTGGCACATAGAGAAGCCTAATCAACCTTTGTGGTAACAATGAGTGTTCTGTGCAGAGGCTTTGGGGTCACCCTCTGGAGCACCCCATTCACCAAGTTGGAAGGCACTTTCCTTCCATTCATTTCCTTATTTTTTTTTCTTTGCCCTCTTTTTTTTTTTTTTTTAACTCTTGCAGTTAGCATCCTGATTGGCAAAAATTAACAGTCCAAGTTAGAAGACCCCAGGTTGCAAACCATCCTATATATTATGTGGTTTCTCTTTTCTGGGGAGGGCAAAAGGACAGCAGTGGTGTTTCACCAAAGAGAACTCATTCCAGTGGTCTAATTGCATCTAGGTAATCTGCCTGTCAAGGAGCCCTTGTGGGGAAAACAGTTAACACTGGGCTGCTAACCGACAAGTTGGCTGTTTGAACCCACCCAGCAGGTCTACAGGGGAAATACCTGGTGATCTGCTTCCACAAAGATTTCCAAAAACCCAAACCTATTGCTGTTGAGTCGATTTCAACTCATAGCGACCCTGTAAGACAGAGTAGAACTGCCCATAGGGTTTCTAAGGCTGTAATCTTTATGGGAACAGACTGCCACATCTTTCTCCTTCAGAGTTGCTGATGGGTTCCAAGTGCTAACCTTTTGGTTAGGAGCCAAGTGCTTTAACCACTGCACCACCAGGGCTCCTTTCCGTAGAGATAACAGCTTATAAAACCCTGTGGGGCAGTTCTACTCTGTCACGTGGGGTCACTATGAGTTGAAATTGATTTGATGACACTTAACAACAACAATCTGCCAGTCTACATTGAGAAAATTGTCCTACCTTGATTTGAGCACAGGATAGGAAGCCAGGAGTCTGAATTTAAGTCATGACCAGCTGAAGTGGTACCCAACAAGTGGAATGCCACAGCCTTCCCACTTCTGCATCTCAGTGTCCTGTGAGGTGAATGAATGGCAGTCAGGGTGACCCCAGAGGCCATGCTAAAGGAGGGGAGTAATTAGTGGTCGTATCACACTCTGAAAATAGAAATGTCAAGTGTTACTATTAGTCGTCATGTTTTCTCAGCCCTGATTTCCGAGATGCCTTATGCCTTCCCTCCAGAACCTCTGAAGGGTAATGAGAAACATGTGATTTGGAGGCAAGAGAGAGCTGCAATTATAATGTACTCCAATATGGCTGGAAAATTAAAATGCAGAAGTGAATATACCGCCTTTCTCCAGTGATCCTGAAGACTGAAACCCTGAGGAAAAGGTTAAATGCTTTACTACATAAAAATGCAACACTTTGGCATAGCCAAAAAAAAAAAAAGATCAGAAACAGAATTAAAGGACAAATGAAAAACTGGGGAAAATATTTTTTATATATATGACAATTAAGAGTATCCTTAATATATATATATATTTTTAATATATAAAGCATTGTTGCAAGTAATAAAAAGGTGAGGAATACCCAAATAGAAAAATGAGCAAAAGACATAAGCAGGCAATTCACAAAAGAAGAAATACAAGTCAGCTATACATGAGGAATGAAGAGGTTCAGTCTCACTGGTAATCAAAGAAATGCCAAATAAAACAGCTCCATATACTCTTTCACTTATCATAGTGGCCAATCGTAAACATATTGATCACACCCAGGCAAAGTGAGGAGGAATGAGTATTTTTATTTGCCAGTAATGGAGATAGAAATAGGTAGAGCCTTTCTAGAGAGCAATTTGCTGATGCATAATAAAAGCCTTGTCCTTTGATTCACAGATTCCTCCTCTAGGAATGAATCCTAAGGAATAATCAAACAAGTTCACAAAGAAGTATGTGACAAGGCTGGTCATCTCAGTGAGGTCGATGGCAGCAAAACTGGAAACAATCTACATGTGCGTCAATAACTGATTGGTTGAACATACAGTGGAGTACTACACAGCCACTTTTAAAAATGAATAGATTTATATCTACTGAAAGATGCCCATCTACAACATGTTGATGTAACTACATGGAAAAAAAAAGATTGGAAACAAGAGGTATAGACAATCTGATCTTTATGCATTTTTAGAGTGTGTGTGTAGAAAAAGTCTGGGACAAAGTGCTCTGAAATGACATTACAGGTGGTTTTCATTTTCTTCTTTTATACTTTCCTATATTATATTACATAGATTTTTTAGAATGAAAATTTATGGTCATCTCCACTGAAAAAATATGTTTTCAGGGGCACTCAGCCCAGGGTTATTTGGACTGTTTTACAGAGATAGAAAAAAAAAAAAAATCTAAGAAGAAAGTGAAAAATCTCCGCAGGTGGTAAATTTGACTGTTCATATCTGGAATAATTATTTCCCTAGTGATGTTGTTGGAATCCACTCACTTTATTCATGGAAGCTGCCTTACCCCTAGCAAGCCCACCTTTTTCTTTTGAAAATATCCTGGAAAGTTCTATCACATTAACTGCCCCTGAAATTGTTATTGGGTATGATACTTACATTTTTATTTTTAAAAATTGCTAATAAAAAATAATTGACAATAAATTATGCTAAATTCTTGACTAAAAAAAATCCCTCCTCAAAGACATAAATTACAATTGTAAACCTCTGAGTGAAGCTAGGCAAAGTAGTCTCATTGAGCCTATCTCCACTGGAATCACTCTTGCCAAGTACACTGGACATCCTTCACATTTGTGGAAGCCCAGCCCGACAAGGCAGTTACTCAGCCAACAAGGCCACCAGTGCCCCTAAGCGAACTTTTCACATGCCAACTTCTGATTTCGTTCTTGTAGGATCAAATCAGGGCCTGTCCCTGTTTTTAGGAATGTAACCTGGTATAGGAGCCCTGGTGGTATAGTGGTTAAGAGCTTGGCTGCTAGCCAAAAGTTTGTCTGCAATTTGAATCTACCAGCTGCTCCTTGGAAACCCTATGGGGCAGTTCTACTACTCTGTTCTATAGGGTTGCTGTGAGTCAGAATCGACTCGATGGCAATGGGTTTGTTTGTTTTTTTTTTTAATCTGGTGTAACCAAAGTGTCTTTTGTAATAAGTTCTATGTCATCTTATTCTAAGTGTTAGGACAGGAGTATGAAGGGTCTACTAAATTTTCTGTGAGAAAATAGTTGCTACAGAAATGAGAATATAGAAGAATTACAGTTCTCTGGACTCTATTATTATTATATATCAAAAGATTGGTGTTGTTAGGTGCCATCGGGTCAGTTCCTACTCATAGCGACACTATGCAAAACAGAACAAAACACTGCCCGGTCCTACACCATCCTCACAATCATTGTTATGCTTGAGCCCATTGTTGCAGCCACTGTGTCAACCCATCTCATCAAGGGTCTTCCTCTATTTCAATGACCCTCTACTTTACCCAGCATGATGTTCTTCTCCAGGGACTGGTCCCTCCTGATAACATGTCCAAAATATGTGAGATGAAGTCTCGCCATCCTCACTTCCGAGGAGTACTCTGGTTGTACTTCTTAGAAAACACACTTGTTAGTTCTTCCAGTAGACCATGGTATATTCAATATTCTTTGCCAACACCATAATTCAAAAGCATCAATTCTTCGGCCTTCCTTATTCATTGTCCAGCTTTCACATGCATATGAGGCGATTGAAAACACCATGGCTTGGATCAGGCACACCTTAGTCCTTAAAGTGACATTGTTGCTTTTTAACACTTAAAAGGGATCTTTTGCAGCAGATTTGCCCAATGCAATGCCTCTTTTGATTTCTTTGCTGCTGCTTCCATGGGTGTTGATTGTGGATCCAAATAAAATGAAATCCCTGACAACTTCAACATTTTTTTCGTTTATCATGATGTTGCTTATTGGTCCGGTTGTGAGGGTATTTTTTTTCTTTGTGTTGAGATATAATTCATACCGAAAGCTGTGGTCTTTGATCTTCATCAGCAAGTGCTTCAAGTCCTCTTCACTTTAAGCAAGCAAGGTTGTGTCATCTGCATATCATAGGTTGTTCATGAGTCTTCCTCCAATCCTGATGCCTCTTTCTCCTTCATATAGTCCAGCTTCTCAGATTATTTGCTCAGCATACAGACTGAATAGATATGGTGAAAGGCTACAACCCTGACGCACGCCTTTCCTGACTTGAAACCAAGAAGTATCCTCTTGTTCTGTTAGAAGGATTGACCGCCTCTTGGTCTAAGTACAGGCTCTTCATGAGACAGTTAAGTGTTCAGGAATTCCCATTCTTCACAATGCTATCCATAATTTGTTATGATCCACACAGTGGAATGCCTTTGCATAGTCAGTAAGACACAGGTAAACATCTTTCTGGTAGTCTCTGCTTTCAGCTAAGATCCATCTGGTGTCAACAATGACATCCCTTGTTCCACTTGTTCAGCTGAATCCTGTCTACCCTGCTGGTATTTGAAAACCAGTGGCATAGCTTCCAGCATCACAGCAACACGCAAGCCCCCACAGTACGACAAACTGTCAGATGTGTGGGGGATCAAAAGATTATGTGTGTGTGTATATATATATGTATGCATGTATTATACTAAAATGTAAGATGTATACATATACAGGGTGTATATAAATATATATATATACACCATGTATTACACATCTTACATTATAGTACAATGTAAGATATATATGGTGTATATAAATATATGGTATATAGGGTTGCTATGAGTCAAATTGATTCAATGGCAACAGGTATACATTATACTATATCTATAGACAAATATGTATATATACTATATATCATATACCGTGTATATGTGTATACGTATAAATGTGTGTATATATATGCATGTGTAAAACATATGTGTGTGTGTGTATATATATATATGTAAAACAAGTTTCTGTTGAGTCAGTTCTAACTCATGGGAACCCCATGTGTTTCAGAATAGTACTGCTCTGTATGGTTTTCAAGGCTCTGAACTTTTGGAAGCAAATCTCCAGGCCTTTCTTCTGAGGTGCCTTTGGGTGGGTTCAAACTACCAACATTTCAGCTAGTAAACCCATTGCCATCAAGTCCATTCTGACTCATAGCAACCCTATAGGACAGAGTAGAACTGCCCCCATAGGATTTCCAAGGAGTGGCTGGTGGATTCGAACTGCCAACCTTTCTGGTTAGCAGCCACAGCTCGCCGTAGCTCTTAATCACTGTGCCACCAGGGTTCCTTTCAGTTAGTAGTCAAGCACTTAACCAATTGTGCTACCCAGACACACACACACACACACATATACATACACATATATATAGTTTTTGGAAACCCTGAAGTGGTTAAATGCTATGGCTGCTAACCAAAAGATTGGCAATTCGAATCCACCAGGCGCTCACTGGAAACTCTATGGGGCAGTTCTGCTCTGTCCTATAGGGTCACTATGAGTCAGAATCGACTGGATGGCAATGGGTTTGGGTTTTTTATATATATATAATTTTTATATGGTTCAACCTTCTATTCTATTGTTATACTGTGGAAAGTATTACACTATTAAAAAAAATTGGAAGGATTAAAGGGATATTGCTATTTTGGTGTTATTTTTGTTGTTGCCTTTGTAGAGCAGCGAAAACCTCTTTTCAGGGAAGTAGAGAGGGGAGCATTTTAAGTGGATTTCCCTCTGACCAAAGTAGACGTGTGCATGTTTGTGTGTGTGGGTGTGTGTGTGCATCCCCTTAGAAATTAGGTAGAAAACCATCCCACACTTAAAAAAAAATTTAAGTCTTATTCTAACTTCATCCTATGCCCTGTGCAATAACTACTTTGTTGAAGTTATCTTTTGAAGTTATCTTTTTTCAGATCTTTTATCTTAAAAAAAGGAAAAAAATCTTCCCAGGTAACATGACTGTATTGCCTTTGATTTTGCACATTATGGCTCTGCTGATCACACTTAGAGACCATTCTATTATTTGACAGATGGCCAGAGATGTTAAGCAACCTCTTGAAGGCCACACAGCTAACTAGAGAGAGCTGGGCTAAAACCTCGGGCTTTTTCACCTTTCCACTCTGCAGAGGGAGTAAAGGCTGTTATATATAATAAGTTCCTCCCCGCTCCGTGATGGACGGGTAGGCTAAGTTAAATAGTAGGGCCAGGAACAAACAACCTGGAAGGTCTGAGGGAAAAGGTCATCAGCTGACACATTACCATGATCATTATCAATGTTATTATCCACACGCTATGTCTGCAGCAGAAAACACGTTTATTTTAAATGCACGTAATGATTTGAGTTTGCTCCAACATTTATTTTCCATCTAAATTATTTTTTAACTGATATGAATGCAAAGACTTCTGAAGACAAAAAGGCAAGGCTTTTTAAAATCCATAACTTTAAATTAAGACTGCATTTATTCACACTGCTGCTTGCAGCCCAAAACTTTCCCCCTTTTAACCCTTCAGTAACATCAGTAAGCCACAGTTCCATCTCTTCTCGATCCGATTTATTTTTTTTCTGGTAGCAACTGCATTGGAACACCAAAATACATTGCATTTTCATAGTAAGAATCCATTATGATTTTTCATAAACTGGCCTGATGATCCCACTTCCCCAGCGAAAAGATGCCTCTAATTGATCACTATGTAGAAACAGCAGCTGCTAATCAGAACCACTGGGCTCCAGTGCGTAATTATTTTATCAGGACAAGCACTTCCCTCATAAGAGAGAAACAGCAGGACCAGGGGAGAGACATACAGAGAAGGCCAAACAGACAGACAGACAGACACAGATAAGACCCAGCAAGAACCTGACATCAGGACTCACAGCCACACAACCTTAAATGGAAAGTTTCTGATAACCGATGATAGATTGGGGCCAGGTTGGGGAGGAAAGGGGCTTTGGGCGGAAGTCTGCAATTGTGGAGGGCCAGAAAAGGCTTGCTCCCTGCAGAGTCTGCACTTACCCAGAGCTTTGTTAGGGGGTGCTGTGGGGCTGCAAGTGTGCCACTTCCCCCCCTACAGAACCATCAGCTTCTGTGGGCCTACGGTGGTTAAAACCCCCACAGCTCTTTTGGCAAAGAGTAGGTGTGTCCTGGCCAGGTTCCAGTTTGGGTAATTACAGCCTGTCAGCCTAAATTCCCCCCAGGATTGTAGTTAAATATGGTACCCGTCTTCACAATTAAATTTTAACTCTAATAGGACACTCGATTGTCATGTTACGTGACAGTTAAATAGCGGCTGCATTGTGCCCCAGAGGTAGCTGCACTTTTGTGATGACTACAAAGATTTCTCTGGGTGTAATAAATGACCTGTAGGGACAGAATTGTGGGGCACTTTCTGCTAAATGGTAGTTGGCAACTATAGGGCACTGCTCATCCCTAAAAATTTTTCTCAAACTCTTTCAGGGAAAAACTCTTACAGAGAACACTTAATATTCTGATATTATTTCCAATTTTTTATCTGGAAATGAAAAAAAAAAGTCAGGATGCTAGGGTGTTGCAGGACAGATCACACAGAGCCTCAAATTACCCTTCCAGAAGGACCAGCCCTCTCCATTCCTTTGTCTCAAGGTCATAGGCATCCTTGCCTTCCTGTAAAGGTGTCAGGTCCTCTCACCTTCCCTTGCCTGTGTTCCTGGTTCTCCCCCAGTCTGGAACATCTTTCTTTTGTTCTTTGCTCACAAAGCCCTTTGATCCCATCAAGATCCAGCTCAAATACCTACGCCTTCATGCCTCCCAGAACCTTCCACTCCAATTAAGCGTTTCTCGTCTCATTGCCCCCATCAAACCAAAAAACCACACCCGTTACTGTCCAGTCGATTCCGATTCATAGCAACTCTATAAGACAGAGTAGAACTGCCCCATAGAGTTTCCGATGAGCGCCTGGTGGATTCAAACTGCCAACCTTTTGGTTGGCCGCTGTAGCACTTAACCACTACGCCACCAGGGTTCCCATTGCCCCTATACCGTGTCACTATTATCCTTTCTCAACATGTATTTAAATCTGTCTTATAGTAAGCTGTTTACACATCTGGCACGTGCACTAAACTATACGCCCCTTGAGGGCAGGGGCCTTGATACTCTTCCTTATATCTGAGCACAATGCTTAGTAAGTATTTCTGAAGAAGGGAGAGAAGGAATCCCCTCTTTCCTTTCTAAGGGCATAAATACTACTGTTCTTATTAGGGTCCACTGAGTTGGTTCTGACTCATAGTGACCCTATGTACAAGAGAACGGAAACACTGCCCTGTCCGGCACCATCCTCAGAACTGTTGCTATGCTTGAGCCCCTTGTTGCAGCCACTGTGTCAGTCCATCTCATTGAGGGTCTTCCTCGCTTTGGCTGACCTCTACTTTACCAAGTATGATGTCCTTCTCCAGGGACTGGTCCCCCCTGATAACATGTCCAAAGGAGCATTCTGGCTGTGCTTCTTCATAATGCTAGCTGATATTTACTGCGTGTTTACTCTATGTTGATCATTTATTCCGTTTTTTTTTTTTTTTACTCTGTGTTGGTCATTGTTTTAAGCACTTTCCATGTAGTAACACATTCAACCCTCATAATCCCATAAAGCATTATTGATATTGTCCCCCTTTTATAGACAAAAATACTGAGGCACAGAAAAGTTAAATAATTTTCCCAAGGCCAGCCAGTAAGTGGTGGCTCCGTGAGTCAAACCTATGAAACTTATCCCTGGAAACTCAAACCATTATCCTGTTGTATGGTATAGGTTTCTAATTAAACATATCAGCATCCCAAATGCCTTTAAAATTTCAAATCAATCCAGGGTTGTGGAAGCAAAAGTCTTTCTCTTAAGAGCTGAGTGTGAGGATGGGAGAAGTTGAGACCTAATCCGGCTGTCTCCATTTTATTTTGGCTACCCGAAATAACAAGTGGGCTGCTTCCCGAAATCCACATTCTTGTTTGTCAGTTTCCATCCTTGGGCAATTATTTCACACTGAAAATGAGAAGGTGATAATCTAAAGTATTCGCAACCAGTCTTGCCTACAGAGGTGTGAGCAAGGAGGAAGATAGCATGTTGTGATTAGAGAGGGAAGAAAAAAATGCAGTGATTGCAACGCGTAAGGTAGGGGTCAGCCTCATTATTCTAACGCATAGTTTTCGGCACCCATAGAAATATTTTATTCCAACAAGTTAATTCCTTTAAATGGTGAGCGCTGAGTGTGGCAGACACGATTATCTTTCTTAGGTTGCTCTCCTCTTGCTTCCCACCCGGCTGGGGGAAGGATTTCTGCCGCTCACCTAGTGCAATTAGAAACAGCCCCACAGGGCAGAGGTGCAGCCTGCGTTCTGAGATACTCTTCTGCTGCTGAAATAAAAACAGCCTTTGAGAATATTCTCCTGCCAAAATCATTTTAGCATTTCACTGTCACACAGCGGGAGGCCCAGGGAGAGAGAGAGAGAAAGGATTCTTTCCGCACACAACCGGCAAAAGACCTCATGAGTCTTTCTTGTGTACAAGGAAATCAATTAATTTCCTTTTTTATTTTTGAAAAGGAGGTCCATAAAAACATAGTTCAAGATGTTACATTTTCATAAGGAAGAAGTCTCAATTGTAAATGAGTTCCTCTTTTAAGACGAGGCTGTAATTAGATTGCCCGTGGTGATGATAAATGGGGAGGGTGAAGGGTCCTCGCTTCTTTCTGGGGAAAGAAACATCCTCCAAGGCAGAGGCAAGGGCTGCCTCGGGCGTCCACGCCGGTGCCAGCGCCAAAGACTGCTCTCGCCCATGAAGCTGAAAGAAGAAAGACTGTTTCTAAATCTACCCAGAAAAATCTAGGGAGGAATAACAACAGGAACGGCAATTTAGAGGGTGAACCAAGGCGGTCGCCTAAACAGAAGGTGGCAGTGCCAACAGAGGGCGCTGTACGAGACCCAGCAGCCCCCTATTGACTGGCAGATCCCCAGTGCTTTCTGCACGATCTATTTCAACCTGGGTGTATTTTCTTTCTTGGAGTTATTGAAAAGAGGGGTAGACTTAGTAGTTTCTGCTGCCCCTCCTAAATGACTAGGTTTTTTGGTTCTACGCGTGCCCAAGTACTTTTCAAAATATGGTCTCTGGACCGCATTCATCAGAAAGTGATGGGCTGATTAAAATGCAGATTCCTGGGCCCCTTCCAGATCTACTAAATCATTCTCTGGGTTCCAGGAACCTGCAATTTTTAGCAAGTACTCCAGGTCGTTTCAGTCCACAACTAAAGTGGGAAAATCCCTTTAGTGGGAATTTGCTGAGAAAAGCTGTCACCCCTGTGGTAATCTGAAGGGTGCTGCCCAAAGGCCACACCATTAGAAACCCCACCATTAGAAAGTCATTCTTTGCAGCTAAACATCGCCCTCTCCCTGGTGGATTTCTTTTCAGTGCAAATAGCTCTTGGATGGGGGTGACAAATTAAGTCAATAACCTTTGAGTATGAATTCATTTATCAGCCGAACTCTTGTGGGATTGGAAGGATGCCAAACCTAAGAAAAACTGGAGATTGGGAATAAGTAGGGGGGTTGTTGCCTTGGACCATAAGGGCAGGAGGCACAGCCTTGACAGTTTTGCTCCGGGCTAGCCTCAATGGGGACAAGGTAGCCTGGGCCCGATAATGCACTGCTCTCAGATGGGAAGTGAGACAGAGGGATGGTGGCAGGGCTCTGGGGAAAAGACTGCAAACTCTCGGCTGTCTACTCTTTTCTCGTTTGCTGCCCGGAACTGGAGGCAAAGCAGGGAGTGCTTCCATCCTTCCCTTGGGAGTGAAGTGTTCAGGTGCCTTCTGAGAGAATAAGAGAGGAGAGATGGAGTGCTGTAGCAAGGAGTGGATATAAGCAGAGGTGAGGTGCAAAATGTTTAACAACTGATATGGCTTGGACAAGGTCCCTGGGTGCTGCAAAAAACCCAAACCAAAAAAAACCCTGGGTGGTCCTTGGGTTTGCGTTTGACTATTAACCTAAAGGTTGGTGGTTCAAACCCACCCAGCAGAGCCACAAAAGAAAGGCCTGATGGTCTGGCTCCACAAAGTTTACGGCCAAGAAAACCCATGGGGCAGTTCCATTCTCTAATACAGGGGGTTGCCATGAGTTGGAATCAACTCGACAGCAACGGGTTTTTTTTTTTTAACAGCTTGGACATGAACCCATGAGAACAGAAGCCAGAGGCTAGAGCAGGGTCCTGAATAGCCCTTTTGTGCCAGGAGGTAGGTAATCTTTCATTTGCTGGCTTGTCGGAGGCCCTGGCCCCATGCTTCATCCAACTCTCCCAGCAAAAGCCTGAATGAGCGAGGGAGGGACCCAGTCAGAATAAGAAGGAGGCTCATTAGTCTCTCTTTTTATTCCCTCTGCTTTTATTTTTATTTATTTATTTGCAAGGAAGGAGGAGACATCCTCCTGTAGTGGCCTGGCTTAATTCATTTTATGGTTTAGGTTCAGCATACTCCAGGCTAAAGTAACTCAAATATTTGACTTCAGCACCCCCCCGTGCCCTCCACTTCCTGAGTCCTCCAGGAAAGCTCTATTGGGCTGGGAATATCAGCCAAGGGGCAAGGGCCAGTCTCCAACTGGTGACAAGTGGCTGCATTAAAGAGGGCTGCCAGGGGGCCAAGGCACTAATGACCACCTCAGGAGCCACGGAGGCCCTAGGATTGATGACTAGCGAGAACTCAGCTCAGCAGGCCTGAGCAGACGCCCTTCCTACCCCTCCCAAGCATTGGGGAGGGGGATGGTTCAACAACCACTGCACAGCAGTCAACTGGGTGCTCCACATCAGGAAATGCTCTTTCAGGCTTCTCCTTTTCCATGGAAAAGGGTGACCTGTGGTACGATGCAATCTACACTGGCCAAGGGTTTCAGCCCCTCTTCCCCAAGCAGCAGATGGCAGAACAGCTTGAGAATGAGCCAGGCCAGAATACTCACTGGTCATTCAGTCTTCTTTCTCAAGACATTAGAAGTCTTTGGGTGACACGAAAGGTTTGCACTTGACTCCTAACCGTCCATCAGTTTGTTGTACTGTGGTGGCTTGTGGGTTGTTGTGATGCTGGAAGCTATGCCACCAGTATTTCAAATACCAGCAAGGTTACTCATGGTGGACAGGTTTCAGCAGAGCTTCCAGACTAAGATAGACTAGGAAGAAGGACCTAGCAATGTACTTCTTAAAAAAAAAAATTTGACTAGTGCAAACCTCATGAATAGCAGCAGAACATTGTCTGATATAGTGCTGGGAGATGAGCCCCTCAGGTTGAAAGGGACTGAAAATACAACTGAGGAAAATCTGCCTCCTCAAAATAGAGTCAACCTTGATGACAAGGATGGAGTCAAGCTTTCGGGAACTTCATTTACTGATGTGCACAATTCAGAATGAGAAGAAACAGCTGCAAAATACTCATTAATAATCAGAACGTGGAATGTATGAAGTACAAAGCTAGAAAAATTGGAAGTTGTCAAAAATGAAATAGAACACATAAAGATCAATATCCTAGATGTAGTGAGCTGAAATGGACTGGTGTTGGCTATTTTGAGTTGGACAATCATATGGTCTACCATGCCAAGAATGACAAATTAAAGAGGAATGGCTTCACATTCATCATCAAAAAGAACATATCAGGATCTCTCCTGAAGTACAAGGCCGTCAGTGATAGCATAGTATCCATATGCCTACAAGGAAGACCAGTTAATATGACTATTATTCAAATTTGCACACCAACCACTAAGGGCAAAGATGAAGAAACTGAAGTTTTTTTTTTTTTTACCAACTTCTACAGTCTGAAATTGATCAAACATGCAATCAAGATGCATTGATAATTACTGGTGGTTGTAATGCAAAAGTAGGAAACAAAGAAGAAGGATCAGTAGTTGGAAAATATGGCCTTGGTGAAAGAAACCATGCTGGAGATCTCATGACAGAATTTTTCAAGACCAATGACTCATTCATTGCAAATACCTTTTTCCAACAACAGACCATCAATTGCTCATATGCAAGTTCAAGTTGAAGCTAAAGAAAATTAAAACAAGTCCATGAGAGCCATAAGTATCCTTAAGCATACCCCACCTGAATTTAGAGACCATCTCAAGAATATATTTGACCTGTTGGACACTAATGACAGAGAACCAGATGAGTTGTGGAATGACATTAAGGACATCATACATGAGGAAAGCAAAAGGGCATTAGAAAGACAGGAAAGAAAGAAAAGACCAAAATGGATGTCAGAAGAGACTCTGAAACTTGCTCTTGAATGTAGAGAAGCTAAAGCAAATGGAAGAAATGAAGTAAAAGAATTGAACAGAAGATTTCAAAGGGCAGCTCAAGAAGGCAAAGTATCATAATGAAATGTGTGAAGACCTGGAATTAGAAAACCAAAAGGGAAAAACACTCTTGGCATTTCTCAAGCTGAAAGAACTGAAGAAAAAATTCAAGCCTCGAGTTGTAATAATGAAGGATTCTATGGACAAAATATTGAATGACACAGGAAGCACCAAAAGAAGATAATAGGAATACACGTTCATTGTACCAAAAAGAATTGGTCGATATTCAACAATTTCAGGAGGTAACATATGATCAAGAACTGATGGTGTTGAAGGAAGAAGTCTAAGCTGCACTGAAGACATTGGCAAAAAAAAAAAAAAAAAAAAAAACCCAGTGCGGTCGAGTCGATTCCAACTCATAGCGACCCTATAGGACAGAGTAGAACTGCCCCATAGAGTTTCCAAGGAGCGCCTGGCAAATTCGAGCTGCTGACCCTTTGGTTAGCAGCCATAGCACTTAACCACTACGTCGCCAGGGTTTCCGGCAAGAAACAAGGCTCCAGGAATTGATGGAATACCAATTGAAATGTTTCAACAAAGGGATACAACGCTGGAAGTGCTCATTAATCTGTGCCAAGAAATTTGAAAGACAGCTACCTGACCAACTGACTGGAAGAGATCCCTATTTGTGTCCATTCCAAAGAAAGGCGATCCAACAGAATGTGGAAATTATTGAGCAATATCATTAATATCACATGCAAGTAAAATTTTGCTGAAGATAATTCAAAAACAGTTGCAGCTGTACATCAGCAGGGAACTGCCAGAAATTCAAGCCGAATTCAGAAGAAGACATGAAACAAGGGATATCATTGCTGACGTCAGATGGATCTCAGCTGCTAGTAGAGAATATGAGAAGGACATTTAAACTGAAACAAAACCCGTTGCCGTTGTGTCAGTTCCGACTCATACTGTGTTTTATTGACTGTGCAAAGGCATTCAACTGTGTGGATCATAACAAATTATGGATAACGTTATGAAAAGTGAGAATTTCAGAACACTTGTGTTCATGTGGAACCTGTATATAGACCAAAAGGCAGTCATTCGAACAGAACAAGGGGATACTGTGTGGTTTAAAATCAGGAACGGTGTGCGTCAGGATAGTATTCGTTCACTATATTTACTCGATCTCTATGCTGAGCAAATAATCTGAGAAGCTGGACTATATGAAGAAGAATGCGGCATCAGGATTGGAGGAAGACTCATTAATAACCTATGATATGCAGATGATACAACCTTGCTAGCTGAAAGTGAAGAGGACCTGAAGTACTTACTGATGAAGATCAAAGACTAAAGCCTTTGGATTATGCCTCAACATAAAGAAAACAAAAACCCTCACAACTGGACCAACAAGCAACATCATGATAGATGGAAAAAATATTGAAGCCATCAAGGATTTCATTTTACTTGGATTCACAATCAATGCCCATGGAAGCAGCAGTCAAGAAATGAAGTGACATATTGCATTGGGCAAATCTGCTGCAAAAGATCTCTTTAAAGTGTTAAAAAAAAATGCCACTTTAAGGACTAAAGTGCACCTAACTCAAGTCATAATATTTTCAATCGCCTCATATACATACAAAAACTGGACAATGAATAAGGAAGACTGAGGAAGAATTGATGCCTTGGAATCATGGTGCTGGCAAAGAATATTGAATATACCATGTACTGCCAGAAGAACGAACAAATCTGTCTTGAAAGAAGTACAGTCAGAATGCTCCTTGGAAGCGAGAATGGCGAGACTTCCTCTCACATACTTTGCACATATTATAAGGAGGCACCAGTCCCTGGAGAAGAACATCATGCTTGGTAAAGTAGAGGGTCAGTGAAAAAGAGGAAGACCCTTGACGAGATGGATTGACACAGTTTCTGCAACAGTGGGCTCAAACATAGCAATGATTGTGAGGGTGGTGCAGGACTGGGCAGTGTTTCCTACTGTTGTACATAAAGCCACTACGAGCCCTGACCCACTCCAAGGGACCTAACAACAACACTAACCTGTTAAGGAGCCCTGCGACTGATAAAAGAAGGCTCAGCTGTACGAACTCACCAGTTGCTCTGCAGTAGAAAAGTGTGCCAGCCTGCTTCCATACATATTACAGCCTTGGAAACTCTATGGGGTAGTTCTACTCTGTCCTACTGCTTCGCTACGAGTCAGAATTAACTCCACAGCAATGGGTACTAACCTGTTGGTGGTTTGAATCCACTCAGTGGCACCATGGAAGAAAGGCCTGGCAATCTGCTACCATAAAGTTCACAGCCAGGAAAACCTCCTGGAGCACCTTTACTCTACAACAGATGGGGGCACCGTGAGTTGGAATCGACTCAATAGCAATAGGTTCGGTTTTTTGGTCTCTCAAGACATTGTTCATTGTAGCAGATCCTGCTGGCTCCCAACCCGGATCCCTTTGGATGCCTTTGTACCGTTTCTGTGTGCACCCTGCTCCTCATGGTGCCTTTACTTCTAACGGACCACACCTGGGCTTTGCTTCAGGCAGAAGCCCTCCGACTAGGAGAAGGCAGCCATTTTGTCCCATGTACAAGGAACTGGAAGTGTCTGGGAAGTTGTCTGACCCCTTGGTGACACTTAATCATTGACCATGCGGGCAAGAGTATGAAAACCCAGCTCCCTTACCTGGGGCTGGACAACTCAGAGGCATAACTTATGCTCCAGAGCTCCCCTGCAGGATCAGGCTAAAGCTACTCTCCATGGGGCTTTGCTTGAGACCCTTTCCTTGCTTGGCTTCTTTTCCTTTTCCTGCTTCCCCCACTTTCCTACTGGTCTCCCCTGGGATCACATCCTTAATAAATCATTTGCACACAAATCCTCATTTCAGGGTCTTCTTCTGGGCCACCTGACCTAAGTTATACATAAAAATTTTAAGATTTCCTCCCATGAATATCTCGTAAACAAAAGAAATGCTTCCTCTCTCCAGCTCCCTCCACTGCTGGTTCTGACTCACAGCAACCCTATGGGACAGAGTACAACTGCCCCATAAGGTTTCCAAGGCTGTAAACCTTTATGGAAGCAGATTGCTGCATCTTTCTACCACAGAGTGGCTGGTGGGTTTGAACCACCCACCTTTGGGTTAGCAGCCGAGCCATTTAACACTGTGCCACTAAGGCTCTCCCAGCTGTCTTACCCTCCCAACCAGCTCCTCCTCCAGATAGCTCCCCAAGACTCTTAGAAGGACCCAGCATTCTCCTCATCACCAAGTTCAGAAACTTGGATGCCCTGTGTTATCTTTCCTATCCAATCCTTCTTCCCTACTGCCACCCCCTGCCCAGTTCAGACCCCGTTCTTTTACCGTTAGATGAAGACCATACCATTTGCCATCGAGTCAATTCTGAATCATGGGGACCTCATACGTGTCAGAGTAGAACTGTGCTCCACAGTCTTTTCAATGTTTGACTTTTCATAAGTAGATCACTGGGACTTTCTTCTGAGTTTCCTCTGGGTGGACCGGAACCTTCAGTCTTTTAGTTGGCAGCTGAGTGCGTTAAGAGTTTACATCACCCAGTGTCTCCATACTAAGACAATACCTCTGTTCTGGAATATCCAGGACGCTGGTAGCAAATGCATCCCGTTAAAGCACAGACGTCATCCCTCCATCACTCCCCAGATCACAGTCTTCAGTGTCTTCCCAATTCTTTCCACAGCAAGTGCACCCTCCTTGTCTGGGCATTCAAGGCCCTCCCCAATGCTTAGAAGAGGGTCTCCCAATTTATAAGAGGGACAAGATGGAAAGCAGATCTCTTCCCCTTCCTCAGCATAGTCACCGAAAGTGGGTCATTGTAATATGTCGATCGTGATGCAGAGACAATAGATGAAGGGAAGTGATAGAGGGGAAATGAGATACGTTGAATAGGGAGTCAGAGTGGCTGGGGTCTTTCTCTCTGATTTTAAAATTTGGCTTCACCTGTACTTATAGGGGAGCCCTGGTGGTGCAATGGTAAGAACTCTGCTGCAAATCAAAAGTCTGGCAGTTCGAATCCACCAAGCCACTCCTTGGAAACCCTGTGGAGCAGCTCTACTTTGTGCTATTGGGTCTCTATGAGTCGGAATGGACTTGATGGCAACTTTTTTTTTTGGCACTCACAGGTAGCTTGTAGGGTCTTAGAATGTTTTTTTAGATTCTCCCTCATAACACATATTTAACTGGGCTCTTAACGAATCAGGCCTGTGTCTATTTTTTAGGACTTCAGCTCACTGGTATGCCACACAGCTGGCACCCATCCACAGCCCTCACATTGATTAGAACATGTGACCTGAAGTGCTTGCCCTGAAGTGCTCTTCCTTCTCCCAGGCCCCCGGCCTCCCAGGTTTCTGATCTTGGGCTTAATTTACCAGTACAGGGCTTCACTCTGGCCCCTCAAACTTGGCATGGGACACAGATCCCAGATCCTACACTTTCCCATTCATCCTCTACAAGGACCTGATTTCTCCCTGCAGCAAATTTGTCTTTGGCAATCCTGGGCAAATAACCTTTCAGCTTAGCCAACCAGTCTGGAAACTTCTCTTTGGACAAACTTTTATCTGTTGTTGTTAGCTGCCATCGAGTTGGTCCCCAATTCACGACAACCCCACGCACAGCTCAACGAAATGCTCCCTGGTCCTGTGCCATCCCCATGATCAGTAGCTGATTAGATCCCTGTGATCCATAGGGTTTCCACTGGCTGTTTTTCTCAAGAGTAGTTTGCCAGACTTTCTTCCTAGTCTCTCTTGGTGTGGCAGCTCTGCAGCATCATAGCAATGCGCAAGCCTCCATGGACAGACAGATGGTGTTTAGACATGAGGTGCATTACCTGGGGATCTAACCTAGGTCTCCCTCATAGAGAATTCTACCACTGAACAACCGCTGCCCCTCTCCCTCATGTATACCCTTATCGTTTATAAACTTCTTGAGTACAGTAGCCATGCAATTGCACCACCCACATCCATCTTCAGGGAAGGACTTGCTGTCCAGCTGCAGAAGTGTGGTCAGTGGACAGCCTCTAGCTGTCAGTTCCTTCAAGGTCTGTCTCAGCTACTGAGAGTGGTCTGGCCCAAGTTCATATCATTTCCGAGGTGGCCCACATCTGGTAAATGAGCAGGGCTAAGAAGGCCTGGTCATTTCTGTCTGATGTGGGACACTCTCAGGGGCAATTCTCATTCTAGAACTCTTTGCTGGGTTGGCCAAGGTTTTGTGGGGCCACATGACAGCTCAACTTCTTCCTCTGCCCAGTCTTGCTTTCTCCCCTTGATCCTTAATAAAATGTTGCACCCCAAACTCTGTCTCAGCATCTGCTTCTGGAGAGCACAACCTGTGCCTCTGAGTTAAGGGGCCATGACTGTGCCTGTCTGTATACCCCACAGTATTTACTTGTGGGGCTTGCTTTTAGAAGGCACTCAGCAACTGTTTGCTGATCTAAGTTCAATTACTATTAGTACTAGCTAACATTTAAGGAGTAGGTCTATGTGCCTGTCGCCAAGGAAAGCAGGTTGAGCATTTGACATGAATGTGTCCTTTAATCCTTAGGCAGCCCCATGAGAAAAGCATCATTATTGCTCCCATTTTACTGATGAGGAAACTAAGGCACAGAGAGTTAGTAAGAGAGTGAGAATTTAAGCCCAGGCAGTCTGACTCTTGAGCCAGAGCTCTTCATCACCATGTTGGAGCTAAGCTCTAGATGTAGCTGACAACTGACCACTAACAGTTAAAAGGAACCATATAGTAACCATAAGGCAACATCAGAAAGCCAGAGTGGAACTGACACAAAATTGGAGGGATTAACCCTGATGCAGGGATGGGAGGGTCAGAAACTTTCTAAGCCTGTGTTGGCCAGGACAGCCTTCTTTGTTTGCTCTTCCTAATGTCATAGCATTCTAGATTTCCTGAACCAGCAGCAAATGCAGCCTAACCTCCCTGTTATAAGACAGAATCAAGTCCAGAGAGGGTAAGGAACTTTTCCATGGTCACAGAGCTGGTTGGTGTCAGACGCATGGCTAGAATAGCTGGAGTTCCCACCCCATTTCACTCCATCCCCTCTCTCCCTCCCCTCCAAGCAAAGACCCTAAAGTTCTCTGATAGTTATTTGATGGACTTTGAGGCAGCAATGGCATCTCCTACTTGGCTGTGCCAATGCTGGAACCACACACCCACTGACTTCCATCATACTCTCCTTGCTCATTCAGCCTGATCAGTATTCTAAGCACCTCTGGAATGTAAAAGCAAGGGGATTGAAAGAAGGGTAGTTGTAAGAGTGACACAACAGTGCTACCTCATTTTTATTGCCACCTTGCCCAAATTCTATTATCAGATTTCTCACTTCCCTTTAATGTTAAAATAGAGCAACACGATGGCAAGTGGTTAAGTGCTATGAAATCAAACAAGCCTTGGTGTGAAACCTGACTTACCTCTTTCTCGCTGTGTGACCTTGAGAAAATAACTTAAGTTCTTTGAGCCTTGGTTCCTTCCTCTGTTTTTGTTGTTAGTTGCTGGTGAGTTGATTCTGACTCATGGCGGCCCCGTGTGTATTACAGAGTAGAACTGTACTCCATTGAGTTTTCAAGGCTGTGACCTTTTGGAAGCAGATCATCAGGCCTGTCTTTTGAGGCACCTCTGGATAGTGGGTTCAAAGCACCAAGCTTTCAGTTAGTAGTTAAGCACTTAACCATTTGTGCCACGAGAAAATCCTAATTTATAGGGTGATGGGAGGAGTCAATGAAGTAATGCATGGAAAGGGCTGAGCACAGGGCCTGGAACCCAGTAAGGCTACCATAAATTGTAGCCACTGTTATTTTTATTAAAGATACACTTAGAAATAACATATGTGGTACCCAGTAATCATTAATTGGATCCCTCAGCAGGGAAGAACAAATCAGCTCATGCATTAATTAAGGGTCCTTATAACAGAAAGGATTTATCTGATATGCACACTGCCTCTTGGGATAGAGGCTGAATCAGACTCACCATCTCTGGACCAGAATCTATTCCCGGCCAGTTCCAGGCCACAGACTCCTTCTTCTCCAAACTCGTTCCTAATGTGACATCTATAACCCCCACAACTCAGTTTTCCTGAAAGTCAGAAGGAAGGCAATCTGGGTGAATCGTCAAAAACTTGGAGGGAAGGTTGGGGTGGGAAAGATATGTAATGATTCAATAACTTGCTGGGCAGAGCTATCAAGGACCACACTCCCACTGCAAACACATCGAGGGATCTGATAAAACATAATGCAAATATAAATAAGTATACAGTGTGGAGAGGAAAAAGGAAGGAAGGAAAAAGAAGGGGGTGAGGAAGGAGGGAAAAGAGAAAGAAATCCCTGGGTTCTGAAAAGGAAACTTTCATTTCAATCAGCAGCATTTATTAACTTAAGCCAGGAATAATGCTGCAAATAACTCAAGAAAAGGATTTTGAGTTTTGAAAGGATGGTCTTAAAGGTCTCAGAGCCTTAGGCTTTGAGAGCCCTCTGATGCAAGGCAACATGATGGAAGACAGCACTAGGCTGGGGAGAGGTAAGTCATAAGAGAAGAAGAGAATTTAGGTGTTGATGGAATCCCTGAGAAAGAGTCCCTGTGCTCTGTCCAACCATCTGCCCACCCACCAGGCCAAACCCCAGATACATTTGGGGAACTCACATGCCAAAGGCTGTTTTTTATTTCTTTTGTCCCATCATTTCATTTGAGTCCATATATAGTATGGCTTTGGGAATACAATAGATCAAATCCTGGCTTTGTCACTTTCTATCTGTGTGACGGAAACCCCAGTGGTATAGTGGTTAAGAGTTCAGCCGCTAACGAAAATCTTGGCAGTTCGAATCCACCGGGCACTCCTTGGAAACCTTATGGGGCAGTTGTACTCTGTTCTATAGGGTCACTGTGAGTCAGACATTGGGAGGATTGTGTAATTGTTCTCTGTCTTCATCTATAAAACAAAACAAGAGAAAAACCTCTTACTTTACCGATTATATTGAAATGTGATTCTTCATCATTAGCAGCTTGCTGGGATAAGACATCCACACACATGCACACATACAGCCACACACTGAATGTATGAGTCAGCAGTCCTCTGGCTGTAAGTGACAGAGATCCTTTTTAAACATTAAAAAAAGAAAAAACAGGAAAAAGCAAACCAAGGGGATATATTTATTCAAGTAACCAAAAAGTCAGGCATGGTGGAGTCCTGGGGCTCAGATAAACTTATTGAGGTTCTGGTTTCTTGGCCTGGCCTTTTTCTTTGCTTGTCCTTGCTTCTTTTTCATACTGTAAACAGCTGTATCCCTGAGCTGGGAAAGATCGCTTCAAACAACTCCAGTGTCTCCATCCTTACAGTTCGTAACTCCAAAAGAGACACCAACTTTTCAGGCTGTTTCAGCAGAAATTCTCAGGAAGGATTCCGTGTGCTCTGTTTTGGAACATATCCTCTGAACCAGTGCTGCCACTAGAGTTGGTGTCACCCAGTGCGGTAACTCATGGTATCACTCCCCCACGGACCTCCTCCCTCACCAGGCCATACAGAATCCTTTGTAATGTTTGTTGAACTGTTACTCATAAATCTTAATTCCTGTATATCACTGAATGTAATGGCAATAGTAGCGACATAAACAACTAACAAAATTACGTCTTTAAACTACAATATCATATGCATGGCCTAAACGTATTTACATTATATAGTTTCGTGTGGTTAAAGTGAAAATTCAGTAAGAAAACAGTAGAATCTGAAATAAAAACATTTAAGAACTACATCAAAATTATGTTCATTTTAACGTTAAACTTTCCTTGAGATATATTAATGGATTGGGTTTGCATAATCAATAATGGCCCAAACAATGTAGAAGTTGTAGACAAATGCATATGGAAATATATTCATGAATGAAATATTGTTGCTGTTGTTAGGTGCCGTCCAGTCAGTTCTGACTCATAGGGACCCCATGCACAACAGAACAAAACACTGCCTGGTCCTGCACCATGCTGACAATCATTGTTATGCTTGAGCTCATTGTTGAAGCCACTGTGTCAATCCACCTCTTTGAGGGTCTTCCTCTTTTCCGCTGACCCTGTACTCTGCCAAGCATGATGTCCTTCTCCAGGGACTGATCCCTCCTGACAACACGTCCAACGTATGTAAGACGCAGTCTCCCCATCCTTGCTTCTAAGGAGCATTCTGGCTGTACTTCTTCTAAGACGGATTTGCTCGTTCTTTTGGCAGTCCATGGTATATTCAATATTCTTCGCCAATACAACTCAAAAGTGTCAGTTCTTCTTTGGTCTTGCTTATTCGTTGTCCAGCTTTCACATGCATATGAAATAATAGCGTAAAAACAAACAGGAACAAATACACAAGCATTTCAACATTTACTGAGCATCTCAATTAAATCAGAACTTCCCTGGCTTTCAAAGCTGTGAACTTGTAAATCACTTCATCGAAGTCAATGCCTTTCACCAACTCACTTTTTAATGTGTCGCTATTTTTTTAAACCGTAATTCAAACTTAAACCCTGAAAATTTCATTAATGTCAGATATATATTTGCAAGGTAGTGATGTTTTTAAAGAAAATTTTAAAAAGACTAAAATTTAAAATAACTGAATTTAGGATTTGTTATCATTCTAAACACGTATCAAGAAACAGCATTTTCCCCACCTCATGTTTGAAACTGTCAATTTCGTCACTTAGTTATTGGTATTATATCATCAATAATTGTTATGCATGTAAGTTTATTATCAATTTTAATCGTAGAACAATATGTGATAAATATAGCTGTAAGTTGCTTAAATGTAACATTTCTTAGATTATATGAATACTAAAAACAAAAGTTTTTTGTAAAATCAATATCTAGCTACATTATTTACAGCATTATTAGTAATTGAGCAGAAGCCTTTTTATTTTTCTCCTTTTTCTTTAATTACTGCTTCATTCTCAAAAAAAGTTATTGATATAGGTTCACAAATACTAACTACCACAGTTTTGTAGCTAAAACACCAGAAAACTGACAAAATCAGTGACTATAAGAACACTGGCAGCAACAAAAACAACAGCACACATGTAGCACGAGCAGACGAAACCACATAACTGCGAGTGTCATTGTAATTGGGTCATATGACAGCTCTGACTGGAGCACAGTAGAAGGTTCAAAAAATCAATTAGCATAGAGCTTTAGCCTTGAATGTATATTGATACGTGTAAGCTGGGCTTACAAAAAATGCTTTTGTTGTTATAACTACCAGGATATTTTGACTAAAAATGATAAATTTCTATTGAAATGATGCACAAAAGTTTTATAGGCAGTCGTTTCGGTACCTGCTTTTGACCGTGTCACCAAGTGTGGTCAGCATTCCCTGGCACCCCCCCTAGCGACACCACTGCTCTGAACCAATCACTCTGGGCCGAGGGGTAGAATATTCTGACTGGGCAAGCCTAGCTCACATGCCCTCCTCTAGGTCGGGGTTCAAGAGGAGGGGAGGAGGTGAAGTTAGGTCCAAGTAAACTTAATTCCCCAAAGGAAAAAGGAATTTCACTTCCAGAAGAAAACGAAGACAGTTTTGGAAAGTATGACTAACAGATACCCTCTACATTCCACACGTTGGCTGTCCAGAATTCTTATACACTATTTAAAAAATGTTCTCACCCCATTTGATACATCAAATCCACATGCAATAAACATGTACTCACCCCCCTCACAAAGGGAGAGAAACCAAAGTCTTTTCCAGAAACTAAGTTCAATTCCAAGTCCTGAATTTCTGTTCCCTGAGACAGGCCTGGATGTACATCTTCAAAGCCCAGTGATCTCCATCTAAATCAGAATTTCTTATTATTTTTGTTGTACTGTGGGGGCTTGTGTGTTGCCGTGAGGCGGGAAGTTATGCCACCAGTATTCAAATACCAACAGAGTCACCCATGGTGGACAGGTTTCAGCTGAGCTTCCAGACTAAGACAGACTTAGTCTACTTCTGAAAAGCATTAACCAGTGAAAACCTTATGAATAGCAGCGGAACACTGTCTGATAAGGTGCTGGAAGATGAGCCCCTCAGGTTGGGAGGCACTCAAAATACAACTGGGGAAGAGCTGCCTCCTCAAAGTAGAGTCAACCTTAATGAAGTGGATGGAGTCAAGTTTCTGGGACCTTCATTTGCTGATGTGGCACAACTCAAAATGAGGAGAAACAGCTGCAAACATCCATTAATAAGCAGAACCTGGAATATAGGAAGTATGAATCTAGGAAAACCAGAAATCATCAAAATGAAATGGAACGCATAAAGATAGATATCCTAGGCATTAGTGAGCTGAAATGGACTGGTATTGGTCATTTTGAATCAGATAATCGTATGGTCTACTATGCTGGGAATGACAATAATCCGAGAAGCTGGAGTATAGGAAGAAGTACGGGGCATCAGGATTGGAGGAAGACTCATTAACAACTCTCATTATGCAGATGACACAACCTTACTTGCTGAAAGTGAAGAGGACTTGAAGCACTTACTGATGAAGATCAAAGACCACAGCAAGTAGTGTGGATTACTCCTCAACATAAAGAAAACAAAAGTCCTCATAACTGCACCAATAAGCAACAACATGATAAACAGAAAAGATTGAGGTTGTCAAGGATTTCATTTTACTTGGATCCACAATCAACACCCAATGGAAGCAGCAATTAAGAAATCAAAAGACTCATTGCATTGGGCAAATGGGCTGCAAAAGACCCCTTTAAAGTGTTGAAAAGCAAGGATGTCACCTTGAGGACTAAGGTTCTCCTGACCCAAGCCATGGTGTTTTCAATCACCTCATAGGCATGCAAAAGCTGGACAATGAATAAGGAAGACCAAAGAATTGGCGCCTTTGAATTGTGGTGTTGGCGAAGAATACTGAATATACCATGGACTGCCAAAAGAACAAACAAATCTGTCTTGGAAGAAGTACAACCAGAATGCTCCTTAGAAGCAAGGATGATGAGACTATGTCTCAGATACTTTGGACTTGTTGTCAGGAGGGATCTGTTCCTAGAGAAGGACATCATGCTTAGTAAAGTAGAGGGTCAGGAAAAAGAGGAAGACCCTCAATGAGATGAATTGACACAGTGGCTGCAACAATGGGCTCAATCATAGCAACTATTGTGAGGATGATGCAGGACAGGGCAGTGTTTTGTTCTATTGTGCATAGGGTCACTATGAGTCAGAACCGACTCAATGGCACCTAACAACAACAACAAAATTATTTTTGTACGTTCTGTGGACTCCTCTGGCATTTAGTGAAGCCTATGGACCCCTTCTCAGAATAATGTTTTAACTGAATAAAAGAAAATACATAGAATTCCAAAGAAAATGAATTATTTTAAAATACACTTAACAAAATATTTTTTAAAAATTATGATACAGTAATATATGTGCTTCTTTATTAATGCATTAAATGACAAGACCTAGTGGTAGGTCCAAAAACTATCACAGTTTCAAAAGAGATGAATGCAAATGCTATTTTGAGATCTTCACAACTCTAATATGATATGAAAAATCTGTGATTCACTGGTAACAAAGACTCAGATACAGCTAACAACACTATGGCTGCTTACAATGATATTTGAAGGAAATGCTAAATTATATAGTTAGATTTTAATGAAAATAAAGATGACTTTTCCCATTCAAGTTCATAGGCCCTTTAAATTTGTAGACTTCCAGTTAAAACAAACCCAGAGGGTTTCCAAGGCTGTAATCTTTACGGGAGCAGACTGCCACATCTTTCTACTGTGGAGCTGCTGGTGGGTTCAAACCGCTGCCCTTTTGATTTGCAGCCAAGCGCTTATCCATTGCACCACCGGGGCTCCAGACCTCAGGTTAAGAACCCCAAATCTAAATGTTAAATTTAACCACCCACAATGTATCTGACATACAGTGCTAAAGGAGACCAAGAATACCCCAATAAAAGTTCCTCCCCTTTGGGAAGAGAAGTGAGGGAAACAATATCCAGGGAGCCCTGAACCATAGCCAAGATCCCATATCCCTCTGGAGCTGGGCAGCAAGGCTCTATGCTCTGTGGTAGAGTGAGAGCATTGGTCAGCCAGTTCAACCGCTCAGTATTGTGACCTCTGGGTGTAAGGAAAAAATCTCAATTTGTTCAATTCCCATCAGGACAGTTAAAGGGGCCTATGAATGGCCTAGGAACTGAGCAATCATAGACCCTTGTTTCTCAAACATGGGAGTACTTCAGCAATGCGATGTCATTAAAAATCTCAATTAGCAGACAGCCTTTGGATTTCTCAACGAGAGAATAGGTTAGCAATCAAAGCCAGTGTGGCCCTTAGATGCAGACAAGCAAAACTCCTACTCTGATATTCCCACCTCAAGGGGCCCATTTCTGGAGTAACTTCCTTGAAATTCTCTGAATGACCCTCCAATGCCTGGATCAGGTGACAGTGCCACCCCATCACTCCCAGCCTGGTCCCCCGTGAGTGATGGTCACTGTGTAACCTGACCCTACAAATGCCAGTAAATTTCCATTAGTCCTTAAATTAGCCCAAGCCAGATTTGGCCTGCTCTGCATGCACAGAAGGGCCAGCTGCGACTGGTAATTGACCTTAACAGAGGACGCAGCAACAGGAGGGATGACTCAGAAGGAAAATCATCACCCTGACCCTATTCCGAAGTGAGAGGTCCGACAAGAACCATGTCACCTCCTGTTTCCTGGCTACCTTCTAGAATTTTCCCATTCCAGTACACCTGTGCAGCTGTCATCTTGCTGCCCAAATCACATGTAAGCCCTGCTTTCCCGTAGCTCGGGGATCGGGATCTGGGGAGCTCCCTCCTAGCTCGTTGCTCTGCTGATTGCAATAAAGTTACTTTCTCTTTCTCAAAGACGAGTGTCCAGGTAATTGAAAAGTCTGAGCTCCCTGGACGAGGACCCACCTCCTAGGGTTTGGTAAAAACTGGAAGCACCACCTCAACATTTTCTATGTCCCCTTCCAGTGGCTGGAACTTGCCTGTCCTGGCAGTGCCATCTGTTTAGATTGGGTTCCCTGAGCCCAGACCAGGACCTGAGTGGGACCAGGTCTCTGTTTCTCCCCTTTGGGGTACTCTCCAATCCTCTACACCAACCCTCCCAGATCCCTCCATGGGATTGATCAGACGTTCTGAGAAACTCTAGGACTCTTGCCTATAGTATTGTTCCAGGGCCTGGTTCCAGGAGGGTGGCCTAGAGAGCAGATCCTTCCTGTAGGCCAGCTCAGTATTCCTTTGTCAGGATTACAGAGACTGGGCTGCCAGAATGGTGCCAACACACTGGTTTTCAGTGACTCATTTATATCCGACACAGGGTGAGTTCAGGACGTTGGGCTAACCTTTGAGCTTGAGTCACAAGTTGAGTCATGCATTGGCTGTCACTTGTCCTTGTTCTGACCTCTGTGCCTGCTCTAGCCTACTGACATTTTACCCTGTGTGACCTCACAGCTGGCATCCAGAATGGTCACCTCACCCCCTCCTCAGGCTCCTCATATATCTGGTAGTCCTCCAACAGTGGGCACCCCTATGTCCTCCAAGGACCTTCTAAATTGTTGCTCCACAATGTCAATAGACCTTTCTGATAAATGTCCTCTCATGCCTTCAATCCATGTAATGTCATGCTATCCTGGGCTGATTTCAAGCCACAAGGGACAAGGAATGCACATTCCTTGCAAAAATGTGTCTGTTCTTTTCCTTCTGCCCGAGGGCCCCTCACTTATCCTCTGCACAGGAAATGATGTGTGTAAATCAAGAATGAGTTCAACATTGAAAGAGATCAAATTCTAGAAATGCAATGATGATGGCCTAAGTTGTTCAAGGGAAGACATAGCAGAGGATGTGTTGTTGTACATTCTAAGTATAAAATTTGGGAGGTATATTTAACATGATTAGAAAATGAATTATCATTTGCATGATCTTGCATAATCAGTAAGACTCGCATTTGTGACTATCATCAATGAAACACAGTAGCACACTTGGAGAAAGCCATTAGAAGCTGACGTTCACAGATGGCACAATAGATGATGCAGCATCAATAAATGGAATAAATAGCATTAGGAAACTGAAGAGACAAGAAGAGCTATACAGTTTCAATACAAACAGGTTCCAAAGAGTCATGGCCTTGTGAGTAATAACAGCATTTCTACATTTTTCTTGCCATGAGAGATAAGCAATTATCCAGCAATAACGCATTTGACAATAAAGAACAGAAAGAGGTGGTTCTCGGACCTTAATAAGAAGAAGTCGTACCAGGACACAATGAAGAATCTTCACAAGCACTGATCGGACCATAAACAGGTACATGAGTACCTCTTCTATATCCATTATTTTAAATCTTCATGTATAAATCACTATACCTCGCATGGGCCCATGAATTTCATAGCACATTTTAAAAATCAAGTTGTTTATATAAATAGCGCCAGCACTGCCCCCCCCCCAAAAATACTTGCATGAGGCTCTGCACATTCAAAGGGTGGCCCTAATCAAAGCTGGAGTCTCGTTGAGTTCAAGTGCATGAACCCTAGCCCCAGCCTTTTGTCTTTTTTTTTTTTCATAATGGGTCTCAGCATGCAGCAAGTAACCCCCAATTTGTGGTCTAACAGCTTCCATTTTGGCCTCTGCATTTGGGCAGTGGAAAACAATAAGATTGTGGTGAAGCCCTGTTGACCTGCCCCTTGAATCCCAAACAACCTTTGAGTGAATGGTTTATTACAATGAGGGCGACTATTAACATTGTCCGGCAAAGAGCATCCACCTGGAGATGCTTGGAAGGGGTCTAGGAGTTCGGGTTTTCCACAGATCTCTTTCTGGGATCAATGTTATCCCCATACTGTGCTTTCCTCCTCCTGGCCTTAGTGAGCTCTAACTTTAGCTTTGGGTGCAAAATAGGGCTTTTCAGTCCCACCAAGTCTCTGGTGATGTAGTGGTTAAGAGCTCGGTTGCTAACCAAAAGGTTGGCAGTTCAAATCCACCAGCCACTCCTTGGAAACCTTATGGAGCAGTTCTACTCTGTCCTATAGGTCCCTATGAGTTGGAAATGACTTGATGGCATCCAACAAAAACAACGAAGGCTCCAGATAACCTCTTTCTCAGACATTTGGGATTGCTGGCCACATTAGGAAGAGTCTCTGTTAGCAAGGCTATATGCGACTCCTTTTTTGCTTCCAGGTGGAGTGAACTTTCTTGTTGGGCCTTGGGGAAAGCTACAAGAAGTATCCCATATACTCCGACATCCTGATATTTCCCTGCTAAGCCTTATAGTTTCCGTGTGGATAGCCATATTGCCTGAATCTGAACGTACAGGGGGTGACAATTTCACCAACTACTCTGCTACCTCAAAATAAAGACTTATTTGGTTGCGAAGCAACAGACATTGACTCTGGCTATCTGAGGACAGAAAATGGTATTTATTAGAGAAATCCTAGGACTATCACAGAGCTGAATAACCAAGACAATCGGAACTTGGTATTGATGGAACTCATGCCAGCTCTAGATATAAGTAACAGGAATCCACAAAGTATATTTTTCCAGCCACTGGTCATATAAAGATTCAGCTCTGGCTCCCTTCAAACTTGTTCATTCAGCTCGAGGTTAAAATTTTCAGGAGAGAGGATGATTGGCCAGGCTTGGGTCATGTGCCCATCCCTGAATTAATTACTCTCTCCAAAGAAAAGAATGATGTACTCTGATTGGTCAACTGGGCTGGGGTATTTATGTGTGTGTAGATGAATTCAACCACATCCAAATCACATAGGTTTCCCATAAGAAATAGAGATTCTGTTAGCTGGAGAAGAAGAAAAAGCAGGTGGTTAGGCAAGAACAATAGATGTTCACTACACAGTGCCAGTGTTTGAACAAAAATCGTTGACGTATAACATTTTTGAAAGAAAATGTTGCTTGGTCCAAGGAAGGGAAAAGTTGCTGTGCGTTATTGACTTTGTCTTTTCAAGGTGACAGTGGCATGAAAAATTGAACTTAGACCTTCCAAGTCTTCACAGGTCCTTGAAGTTTGTTTTCTAGGTAGATTAATTTCCAGAAAGGTGAGACAAGCTTTCAGTGCAAATCATTTGTCATTCCAGGGTTCCCAAAGTTATCTTTTAGGGAATGGCTAAAGACCAGATATTAAGTTGGCTTATCAAAAATACCATAACTGACTATTACAAAACCTCTATGGTTGCAGTAATAGAATAACGACATAAGCTGCTGATTATTTAGCACCACTCTATGCAAGGTGTGGCTACCACTGTTGAGTGCCTTCCTCAAATCCATTTCTTCCTTCCTCTTTCCTAATAGGATCTTGATGATGTTCAAGTAATCACTCATTCCCTACTCAAACCATGAAACCTAGGGGAAGGCAACCCCCACCCCCACCAAGAAAGATGAATTCTGACTCACGCAAATCAATCATGATAATCTATTTCACTTTTCTCCTGATTGGTTCACAGACCCAAGTTAAAACCAGTCACCACTGGGCACTTCTCTGTCGACAGTTATTGACTCAAGAGATGGCCAGTGACCTGGGTTCGCCCAATGAGATTGAAGGTAATAAATTTCTTCCTCTATTTAGGAGTGGTTTGCACTCCGTCTTTTCAAAGGACTGGCATGGACAAACAGTCCCAATGACACAGTTGCTCCCAGCAACCAAACTGCTTTCATGGATGCCAGCCTGAGGAAGGCTGAGCCAAGAGAATGGCTGATAAATCAGGGTCATAGCCTAGGTTGGATCACAGCCAGGGCTCTTTCTGTTACTGGACTATGTGAGATAACAAAAACAAACAAACAAACCAACCATTGCCACTGAGTCAATTCCCACTCAAAGTGATCTTATAGGACAGAGTAGAACCGCCCCATAGGGTTTCCAAGGCTGTAATCTTTACAGAAGCCGACAACCACAACTTTCTCCCACAGAGCAACTGGTGAGTTCAAACCACTGACCTTTTGGTTAGCAGCTGAGAGCTTAACCACTGTGCCACCAGGACTCCTTTTGTGAGATAACACCTTTCCTAGTTGTATAAGCCATTTTGACTCAGAATTTCTGTCACTTGTAAGTACTTTATATTGTCAAAGAGTAAAGTCTCTGAGTCTGTTGAAAGCAAAAGTATACACAGCATTAACCAAAAGCAAACCCAAACCCGTTGTCGTTGAGTTGGTTTCGACTCATAGCAACCCTACAGGACAGAGTAGAACTGCCCCATAGAGTTTCCATGGAGCACCTGGTGGATTCAAACTGCTGACCTTTTGGTTAGCAGCCATAGCTCTCAACCACTACCCCAGTAGGGTTTCCATATACAGATTTAGGCACGACTAATCCAACAAATGTTTCAAACACAGCTCTTTATTCATACCAATTAATCTTATCTCCTTCCTGAAGACCATCTGCCCAAAAACATGTTTTCCAAGCACATCAAATTTGTGTCATGTGCTTCCTGGAACATTCTGAGCACATACGTTACTTTTCTTTCTTTTCTATCCCCTGTTTACTCACTGTGATCTAGATTAATCCTTTATTGAGAGCCTAGTCATCAGCCATCTGGGCCTTGCTGACAGCCTCAGTTTTATTATAGAAATTCCTTATCATGCCCCCATTTTGATCAGGAATTTCTATAGAAATGTTTAGATCACAAAGACCGCTATAAGAGCCCTTTCTTTTGCATTGTCTTTTAATTATGTTGTAACATAGATGGCTGCTTTCAAGCCTTTAAGACCCCAGACATTACTATGCTTTTATTCAGTAGCCAGGCACCATCTAGTATCTTCACCATGCCATTGTTTAGTCACTCTGTTTCTCGTGATCTGATGGTAAGGGGCGCCTGGAGTAGATAGGCCAAATTTTTTTAGAGGAACATCTCAGCAATACTCAAGGTGGCAGAGTTCTAGGGCACAAGCCTGGAAGTTCCGGAAACTTGAGTATCTTCAAGGTGTATAATATTTTCCATAAATTTAGGTCCGGCGATATGACTGCAAAAGTTAGAGAAATAATACAAAATACATTTAACAAGTCCTATAACTCTACGGGGCAGTTCTACTCTGTCCCATAGGGTCACTATGAGTCGGAATTGACTCGACGGCAGTGGGTGGGTATAACTAACATTATAATGATAAGAAGAATTAGTCCGGTTTGTAATGATGAGCATAACCAAGAAGCAGTGCCGTTTAGTAACCAACTAAAAATATCAAAAAAGAAGAAGAAATTACTAGTAAAAGAAGTATAATACTTAAATGGACTTTCGTGTTGAATAAAATTACTAAGGAACAAGACCATGAGTATAAGGAACAAGACCATGAGTATGGAGTAATGCTAACAGCATAAGGATAGCTACAATTATAAAACAAAGTCCACAAAGTTCAGCAAAATGCATGGAATCTTGTTCCATGACCTTGAGATTAGCTGTCTACCTCAGATGTCATCTGCTTCTGGCCTCCAGAATGTCTCAGGGTGAATTTTAGTTCCCTGGAGGGCTGGCTGGTCTACAGAGGCAGCTTGGCATTTTTTCAGTTGTGATAGATGGATCCTTCTAATTTTGGTGGCACATGGGCTGGTGAGGAGCACTAGGTATGGTCCCTTTCAATGGAGTTCTAATAGGTCCTTGAGTTAGTATCTTTTCTAATATATACATGTATACGTACATACATATACATATACGTATACGTATACGTACACATATACATATATAGTCTCCTGGGGTAAAGTTATGAGTCAAAATCAACTTGATGGCAACGGGTTTGGGGTTTTTTTGGTTGGGGTAAAGTTAGGTGGATTTTGGGAGCCTGGCCTTCTGGTCATCAAAGACTGCTTTTACCTGTGACAATATTTTAATTCAGGTTGACCAATGTGGAGCCAGTGCAGGCAACATAAGGGAGGACCATGGGCTTTCCAGTATGATTCTAGAAAACAGAACATCAAACATCAGCAATATTCTCATAGAAACCTTACAGTAACTCATTTAGTTTATCAGTCTTGTATAGTTAATTTTGGTTCCATGTAATTCTGGATCAGTAGCAGTCTGAAAATGTCGTCAGCTTCTTATATAAAAAAAAAAAAAAAATTTTTTAGAGTTCTAGAAATATTGATTTAGTTTATATTTCCTGAAATATTTTGGTCAAGTGTTTTCAGTGAATCAACAAAGTAAAATTTATCTGCAGATGGCAACTTAAAAATGTCCATGATTCACTAATTAGATAGTAGATAAAAACTACTTTAGGTGACAGGAGAGGCAACACACAATACAGGCGAGGTCAGCGCAACTGGACTAAACGAAAAGCAAAGAAGTTTCCAGAATAAACTGAATGCTTCGAAGGCCAGCGTAGCAGGGGCAGGGGTTTGGGGACCATGTTTTCAGGGGACATCTAAGTCAATAGGCATAAGAAAAATCTGTTAAGAAAACATTCTGCATCCCACCTTGGAGAGAGGCATCTGGGGTTTTAAACACTAGCAAGCAGCCATCTAAGATGCATCAATTGGTCTCAACCCACCTGGATCAAAGGAGAATGAAGAACCAAGGACACAAGGTGATTACGAGCCCAAGAGACAGAAAGGGCCACCAGAGACTACATCAGCCTGAGACCAGAAGAACTAGATGGTGCCCAGCTACAACCGATGACTGCCCTGACAGGGAACACAACAGAGAACCCCTGAGGGAGCAGGAGAGCAGTGGGATGCAGACCCCAAATTCTCATAAAAAGACCAGACTTAATGGTCTGACTGAGACTAGAAGGACCCTGGTGATCATGGCTCCCAGACCTTCTGCTGGCCCAGGACAGGAGCCATTCCCAAAGCCATCTCTTCAGACAGATATTGGACTGGACAATGGGTTGGAGAGGGATGCTGGTGAGCTTCTCGGATCAGGTGGATACTTGAGACTATATTGGCATCTTCTCCCTGGAGGAGAGATGAGAGGGTAGAAGGGCTTAGAAGCTGGCAAAATGGACACAAAAAGAGAGAGTGGAGGGAGGGAGCAGGCTGTCTCATTAGGGGGAGAGCAAGGTGTATATTTTTGTGTGAAAGACTGACTTGATTTTTAAACTTTCACTTAAAGCACAATAAATTTTTTTTTAAAGTCCATGATTAACCTATAAAAATATAATTCTTAAATGTGAAAGACCTGATGGGAATTAACTACAAAAGTAATGCAAAACTAAATAAGGTGAATTAAAAAAAAAAAAAAAACTTTCGACAAAAATATCTCTAAACATGATGATTAACTTTATTTTCAAAGAGCTTCAGATATAACACATAATAATCTTGAGACAAAATACTAAATAGTCAGGATATACCAAAGATATACTAAGATTATCAAGTCTCTAAACATTTGAATAGTAATAAAAACTCTATGGGTAATTTATATGAATTCCTCAGTTAAAACCACTTGCCTAGATGATGCTACTTTTTAAATTAAAGACATAAAATAGTGGCCAAGCCATTACTTTAAAAACAAACAAACAAAAATTATGACTGATAATACTGTACTTTTGTTGTCTAATATTAGGCAAAGTAGCACCAGAACATATCAGGGACAGAGAGAATGTTGAAAAATTTCTAGGAACTTATACAATTTCTGGGATGTATTAATAATATTCAACCCAAATTTAATCTAAAATTGAGCATATCTTCTGATGCCCTGGTGGTGCAGTAGCTAAAGCGATTGCAGTCAATACTGCTAACCAAAAGGTCAGTGGATTGAAATCACCAGTGGTCCTGTGGAAGAAAGATGTGACAGTCTGCTTCCGTCGAGATTTACAGCCTTGGAAACTCTATGGGGTGGCTATGAGTCAGAATTGACTTAACAGCAGTGGTTTTTTTAGTGGTTTTTCTAATTTGATAACATTACTCATGCAATTGATAATCTAATAAATAAATCTTATTTAGCACTTTTTATAAAACACAAATAAATCTTTTTGTGGCTTTCTATGAAGTTTCAAAATTGTCAGGAGTTTATCATAGGTCACTGAGGAACAATACTTGAGATATTTAACTAAAGATCTTCAAGGTGAAAGCCTTAACTTTTTCCAAAGCTATGTGCTTTGGTTTTTGAACCAGGAATTTATTATTTTAAACTCTTGCCTTCAAAGCAAATTGCACAAAGAAGAAAATTAACCCTTCAACCCAATAATCAAAGAAAAGTCCTTCATCCTAACAGAGAGAAACCCTATTCTTTGCTATTTGACATTAAATCTCCTAAAATACTCACAAACTAACCCATCAAACCCTTAGCTGAAGCACACAAAAGTTTTGACAGTATCAATCTCTTTTTTAATAAGCCCTTCCAATTTCCCGAATTCATAACATAGCTCTTGTGGTACAACCTCTCAAGTGGCAAAAATGCATGCATCCATTACCAGACCCCAAAACACATACATATCCCTTCTCTGTGGCATAAAAATTTTTGTCAGAACAAATCACTTTCATTAATTTCTGGTAATAGTAGGAGTATTGAATTTATATAAGCACTTATTTATTTATAAACCAATCAGAATAAAGCCTTTTGAAGGGATATCATAATCTAATAATGCCATAAGGATGTAGGAAATTATTATATTTTTATAACCCTGTCTTTTGTATGCTTTAGAGGAGCCTTCAGAGAAGAAATTTAGAATAATATGGCCCTTTTTAAGGCTTTGTTATACCAAGCAAAATAAACAATCTATCCTTTTTCAGCATACTTTTCAACTAGACTGACCTATATCAAAGTTTCTCAAAGTAGCTACTAAAAGCCTAGGTGCAAGAAGCAGTTTTTCTTGGAAGAGAAAATAACTGAGATTTTAGGCAGCTCCGCGAAAAACACCAGCCATGGCCTTCAATCTGATGCAGAAACTCAGACACAACGCTCTAGACTAGAAGCAAGCTCTCAGAACAAAATGAAACAGAAAAACTGCATAAACTCACCTGTCTGTGAGGTCAGCTCAAAAACCAGGTTTATGCAATACTATACAACACACAAGGAGCCCTGGTGGCATGGTGATTAAGAGCTTGGTTGCTATTCAAAAGGTCAACAGTTCAAATCCACCAACTGCTCCCTGGAAACCCTACAGGGCAGTTCTACTCTGTCCTGTAGGGTCACTATGAGTCAGAATTGACTGCAATACTATACAACACACAAGAAGCCCTGGTGGCATGGTGGTTAAGAGCTTGGTTGCTATTCAAAAGGTCAACAGTTCAAATCCACCAACTGCTCCCTGGAAACCCTACAGGGCAGTTCTACTCTGTCCTGTAGGGTCACTATGAGTCAGAATTGACTCAAGAGCAGTTGTTTGTTTGTTTTTTAATACAACACGAACAATCTAGTTTCTTAAAAATGTATATAGCAATTTTTGGATGAGATAAATTAGATGAACTCATTAATTTGTCAGAGTCTCTTTGACTGAAACTGAGCACTTAACAAAAGTACTCTGAGAAGAACAACACAAATATGAACTCATTGAATTTTAATTGTAACATAGGGCCTTTGGTCCTTCCTGGTGACAGAAGGGCCTAGGCTTAATTCTCAGTCTTAAATATTTCTGAAGGTCAGAAGACCTGGACAAAGTTGGAAGAGCCCTCAGTCATTTGTGAAGCTATGCCCACACCATTTCAAGTGCAAGCAGCAAGGGCCCAGCCCAGTTGCCCGGAGACAGGGAAGTGGCCCCTTCTCTTTTAGTTTTCCTATTTCTTCTTACTATTGCAGCTGCTACTATGTTATCTTGGCACGGACAGTTATCAGCACATTCTAGAGGGAGTCTCTAAGGTCTCTTCAAGGCCGCTCAACACAATCCTGTCTTGAAGGATTTTTTACTTTGTTCCTCTTGCTTTGCACTGGGTGTTCTCAGTGCTGGGGACTCAGAACACTGTTATATGGGTGTCTAGATTTTCCCAGTCCCATGAGCCTTCCATTTCTTGTTTCTTTATGGCTCATATCAGATTTTTTCATTCTCAAATTAAAGACCTCTCTCTGCTTGATAACATTGGTGGAGGTCTGTTGTAAAGATATTATTATTATTTGCAGCTTGAAATTTGGGACCATCAACGTTGTAAAGACTCATCAGATCACCCAATTAGTGACGGAGTCAATTTCTGCAGAAACAAAACCAAAACAGGCTTCTGAGTACAAAGCAAATCTAAATTCACTTACCTTCCCAAAGGCACCAGATCTGTCAATAAGACTCAAAGGGCTACATGCAAAAGGAGGTGGAGCTTGAGTTCAAATTATTTACCTGGGGATGACTCTTGAGATTCCATGGAGATGGTAAGCCCAAAAATGGCTCTGCTGGTGACATAGCCCAATCCTCAGTTCCTTGGGGTCACCAATGGTAATGCACCTTCTAATCCCACAATTCTGACACTGGAAATGTCAAAGAGGAAAGTCTCTGAATCAATTGAAAGCAAAAGTAAAGACTGTTATTGAGGGAATATAACGATTCAAATAAGGCAGCATTCAGGAAGTATTTCCAAAATGCTCCATCTTTCTAGAGAAAAGTTGAGGTTTTATACACAAAGTTAGGCATGACTAATCCCACAACTGATAACTGATAACGGCAGTGTTTTTTTTTTTTTTTTTTTTTAGAATGCAAAAGTTAGAACCAAAGAAGGATCGGTAGTCAGAAAATATAGCCTTGGTGATAGAAATGATGCCTGAGATCACATGATAGAATTTGGGAAGAATAACAACTTTTTCATTGCAAATATCTTTTTTCACCAACATAAATGGGAACTATACACGTGGACCTCTCCAGATGGAATACACAGGAATCAAATTGACTACATCTGTGGAAAGAGATGATGGAGAAGCTCAATATCATCCGTCAGAATAAGGCTGGGACAGACTGCAGAACAGACCATCAATTGCTCCTATGCAAGTTCAAGTTGAAGCTGAAGAAAATTAGAACAAGTCCACAAAAATCAAAGTATGACCTTAAGTACGTTCCACCTGAATTTAGAGGCCATCTCAAGAATAGATTTGATGAACTGAACACTAATGACCAAAGACCATATGAGTTGTGAAAGGACACCATACATGAAGAAAGCAAAAGATCATTAAAAAGACAGGAAAGAAAGAAAAGACAAAAATGGATGTCAGAAAAGACTCTGAAACTTGCTCTTGAACGTCAAGTAGCTAAAACAAATGGAAGAAATGATGAAACAAAATAGCTAAACAGAAGATTTCAAAGGGCAGCTTGACAAGACAAAGCAAAGTATTATAATCACGTGTGCAAAGACCTGGAGTTAGAAAACCAAAAGGGAAGAACGCACTCAGCATTTTTCAAGCTGAAAGAACTGAAGTGAAAATTCAAGCCTAGAGTTGCCATATTGAAGGATTCTATGGGGAAAATATTAAAGGAACACAAGAAGCATCAAAAGAAGATGGAAAGAATACACAGAGTCACTATACCAGAAAAAATTGGTTGACATTCAACCATTTCAGGAGGTAGCATATGATCAGGAACCGATTACTGAAGGAAAAGGCCGAAACTGCACTGAAAGCATTGGTGAAAAACAAGGCTCTGGGAATTGACAGAACACCAATTGAGATGTTTCAACAAATGGATGCAGCACTGGAAGCCCTCAATCATCTATGCCAAGAAATTTGGAAGACTGCTACCTGGCCAACCCACTAGAAGAGATTTATATTTATGCCTATTCCAAAGAAGGTGATCCAACCAAATGCGGAAATTATCAAATAATATCATTAATATCACATGCAAGTAAATTTTGCTGAAGATCATTCAAAAGGGGCTGCACCAGTAGTATATCGACAAGGAACTGCCAGAAATTCAAGGCCGATTCAGAAGAGGACGTGGAACAAGGGATATCATTGTTGATACCAGATGGATCCTAGCTGAAAGCAGAGAATACCAGAAACGTGTTTACCTGTGTTTTATTGAAAGGCATTCAATTGTGTGGATCATGACAAATTATGGATAACATTGCAAAGAATGGGAATTTCAGAACACTTAATTGTGCTCATGAGGAACCTGTACATAGATCAAGGGGCAGTTATTTGAATAGAACAAGGGGATACTGTCTGGTTTAAAGTCAGGAAAGGTGTGCATCAGAGTTGTATCTTTCACCAGACTTATTCAGCCTGTATGCTGAGCAAATAATCCAAGAAGCTAGACTATATGAAGAAGAACGGGCATCAGGATTGGAGGGAGACTCACTAACAACCTGCATTATGCGGATGACACAACCTTGCTTACTGAAAGTGAAGAGTACTGGAAGCACTTACTGATGAAGATCAAAGACCACAGCCTTCAGTATGGATTACATCCCAACATAAAGAAAACAAAAATCCTCACACCTGGACCAATAAGCAACATCATGATAAACGGAGAAAAGATTGAAGTTGTCAAGGATTTCATTTTACTTGGATCCACAACCAACACCCATGGAAGCAGCAGGATCAAAGGATGCGTTGCTTTGGGCAAATCTGCTGCAAAAGATCTCTTTAAAGTGTTAAAAAGCAAAGATGTCACCTTGAAATAGAAGGTGCATCTGACCCAAGCCACGGTATTTTCAATTGCTTCATATGCATGGGAAAGCTGGACAATGAATAAGGAAGACTGAAGAAGAATTGATGCCTTTGAATTATGGCATTGGCGAGAATATGCATATACCATAGACTGCCAATGAACAAATCTGTCTTGGAAGAAGCAAGGATGGCGAGACTATGTCTCATATACTTTGGACATGTTATCAGGAGGGATCAGTCCCTGGAAAAGGAGATCCTACTTGGTAAAGTAGAGGGTCAGCCAAAAAGAGGAAGACTGTCAATGAGATGGTTTGACACAGTGGCTGCAACAATTGACTCAAGTATAACGATTGTGAGGATGGCACAGGACCAGGCAGTGTTTTGTTCTGTTGTACATGAGGTAACCATGAGTTGGAACTGACTCGACAGCACCTAACAACAACAACAACCCCACAAACATTTCAAAAACAGCTCTTTCTTGATACCAATTAATCTTATCTCCTTCCAGAAGACCATCTGCGCAAAACATCCTTTCCAAGGATATTTAATTTGCATCACACGCTTCCTGGAACATTCTAAGCACATACATTACTTTTCTTCCTGTCTCTGTTCTACTTATTCACAGTGATCCAGATTAACCCTTTATTGAGAGCCTAGCCATCAGCCATCTTGGCCTTGCTGAGAGCCTCAGTTTGATTTTGGGAACTCCTTATAAATATGCATTATCTCATTTTATTCACATACAACCCTAAAGTAAGTAGTAGTAGTATTATCTCCATTTCACAGGTGAACAAAGTGAGGCATAGAAACCAAGGTCACTTAGTTACTGAATCCAAATATCTATCTCCAAAACCCACATTTTAAGTCAACATTTCTGGAAAATTAATAGAGGACAGGAAATAATAAAAATCATATCCTGTTTTTCCACTAATTTGGATTAAGGGTTCAGAAATCCTTTGTTCTCATTTCTGTTGACCTTCAATGTCCAAGGGATATAAACTTCTGAGATCCTACATCCTTTCAGCAGTCAAGTGGTTAATGTTCTGTAAGCAAATACTTAGTGTAACAGGGATTTTTTCCAACTTTAGAAAGTCAACGGCACTGTAAGTGTTTCTAAGAACAGGACTCATCTGGTGAGGAAGATAAGGAAGAGAAGCTCAAATTTTAAAGATCTCAAATTGTCCAAACCAAAAAAACATCAAAGCTTTTGCTGTCAATTTAATTCCAACTCATGGCGACCCCATGTGTTACAGAGTAGAATTGCTCCACAGAGTTTTCTTGGCTGAAATCTTTATAGAAATATTTGTCCACCTCTTTCTTCCATGGGGTGCCTGAATGGATTTGAACCACCAACCATTAGGTTAGTAGCCAATTGCAAACTGCTTGTGTCACCCAGGCTCCTCCAGTGATGCTAAAACAATAAGTTAATGTCTGATATTTAAGTTGTGAAGGAAGCTAAGAAAGCAGCTGGTCTCTCCTTGTCCCATGCCCTATAGGTTTGTTTACACTCTACAGACAATAACCTAGTGGCTAACAGCACAAGTTTTGGAATATCACATGCCTGTGTTTGAATTACTGATCTGGCTCTGTGAACCTGGGAAAATTAGTTAACCTCTCTAAGAATCAGTTTCCACACCTTTAAAATGGTAATAATTTTAGTACTCATGTATAGCATTGGAAACCCTGGTGGTATAGTGGTTAGGAGTTACGGTTGCTAACCAAAAGGTCAGCCATTCAAATCTACCAGGCACTCCCTGGAAACCCTATGGGACAGTTCTACTCAGTCCTATAGGGTCGCTATGAGTTGGAATCTACTCGACAGCAACAGGTTTTGTTTTTTTATGTATAACATTATTGGGTTAAATGAAAAGATGCTTAAAGCCTTTTATAACAGTCTGCTGTGACTACAAAAACCAAAACCTGTTGCCATTGAGTCAATTCTGACTCATAGTGACCCTATAGGACAAAGAAGAACCACCCCATAGGGTTTCCAAGGAGCGGCTGGTGGATTCCAGCTGTTAACCTTTTGGTTAGTAGCTGAACTCTTAACCACTGTGTCACCAGGGTTCTATTTCCTCTAATTCAGTGCAAATAAAATAATTTAATTTCACTCTTGTGGGTCTACAGATGTGTGTGGATCAGCTGACCCGGGCTGGGCTCTGCTGGGTGGATTTGCTTTAACAGAGGCCGCCATTCTCCATGGTGGATGAGTAGAGAGCAGTGATGATCAAACTCTCGCCAATTCAGGTTTTTTAAAAAATGTTTTTTTATAACACTTTTTGTGATTTAGGTGGAAGTTTACAGAGCAAACTAATTTCCCATTCAACAATTTATACCCATCTTGTTTTGTGACATTGGTTGCAGTCCCCTCAATGTGCCAGCATTCTTCCCCCTTCCTCCCTGGATTCCCTGTTTCCATTCGCCCATCTATCCTGCCCCTACCTGCCTTCTATACTTTGCTTTTGGGCAAATGGTGCCTTTTAGGTCCTGTATAGTTGATTGTTCTGGGGTGTGCATTCCTCACTGGTGTTATTATTCATTTTATAGGCCTGTCTATTGTATGGCTATAATGTGATCTCTGGGAGTGGGTTCATTTCCGGGTTTGAAGGGTGTCCAAGGGCCATAGTCTCTGGAGTTCCACCAGCCTCTATCAGACCAGTAAGTTAAATCTTATTCATGAATTTGAATTTTGTTCTACATTTTTCTCCCACTCTGTCCAGGATCTACTCTTGTGATCCTGGTCAGAGAGGTTGGTAGTGGTAGCTGGGCACCATCTAGTTCTTCTGGTCTCAGGTTAGTGGAGGTGTGGTTCATGTGGTCTATTAGTCCTTTGGACTAATTGTTTCCTTGAGTCCTTGGCTATCTTCACTCTTATTTGCCCTGGACAGGAAGAGAAAAATTGTTGTATCTTAGATGGCTGCTCACAAACTTTTAAGACTACAGTCGCTACTCATCAGGTAGGATGTAGAACATTGTCTTTATGGACTACGTTATCTCACTTGTCCTGGGTGATCCCTGAGGGTATGATCCTAAGCCCTCAAGTCCAGTGATTCAATCCCACCAAGTGTTTGGGTATGGCTAAGAAGTTTTCATGGCTGTGCCCCTTGTGTGCTCTGTTGTATACATGAATATGTTTGCAGTACATATAGATACGTATGTAGAGATGTCTACTGCCAAACTTATCTATGCTCTTGGATGTACTCCCATATGCCATTCACACCGGTTCAGTTTACATATCTGCCTATGGATCAACTCATAAATTATCGTTTATTATTTCCGTTGTTGCAAGATTGTATATGTAATAGTATTTACCAGTGTTGCCTATTACTCTTGCCTCGGTGTCTTCCTTTGCCTCGGTCACTTTATGTTGACTTCCCCGTGTTGTTTATTGTGTTTCCTTTCATTAAAGTTAATATATGTCTACTATTTAGTAAGTGATTTTCCCTCCCTCCCACTCTCCCTCCCCTTCCCTCCCTGGTAATCATCAAAGAATGTTTCTTTTTGTGTGTAAACCTTTTCTTGACTTTAAAAATAGTGGTCTCGTACAATATTTGTCCTTTTATGACTGACTTATTTCACTCAGCAGAAAGTCCTCCAGATTCATCCATGTTGTGAGATGTTTCACGGATTCTTTGTTTTTCTTTAACACTGCATAGTATTCCATTGCCTCGAGTTGCAATAGTGAAGGATTCCATGGGGAAAATATTAAATGGCGCAGGAAGCATAAAAAGAAGATGGAAGGAATACACAGAGTCATTATACCAAAAAGAAATAGTCGATATTCAACCATTTCAAGAGGTGGCATATGATCAGGAACCGATGGTACTGAAGGAAGACGTCCAAGCTGCTCTGAAGGCACTGGAGAAAAACAAGGCTCCAGGAATTGATGGAATATCAATTGAGATGTTTCAACAAACAGATACAGCGCTGAAGGTGCTCACTAGCCTATGCCAAGAAATATGGAAGACAGCTTCCTGGCCAACTGATTGGAAGAAATCCAAGTTTATGCCTATTCCCAGGAAAGGCGATCCAACCAAATGCGGAAATTATAGAACAATATCACTAATATCACACGCAAGCAAAATTCTGCTGAAGATCATTCAAAAACAGCTGCAGCAGTATATCGACAGGGAACTGCCAGAAATTCAGGCCAGTTTCAGAAGAGGATGTGGAACCAGGGATATCATTGCTGATGTCAGATGGATCCTGGCTGAAAGCAGAGAATACCAGAAGGATGTTTACCTGTGTTTTATTGACTATGCAAAGGCATTTGACTGTGTGGATCATAACAAACTGTGGATAACACTGCGAAGAATGGGAATTCCAGAACACTTAATTGTGCTCATGAGGAAACTTTACATAGATTAAGAGGCAGTTTTTCAGACAGAAGAAGGGGATACTGATTGGTTTAAAGTCAGGAAAGGTGTGTGTCAGGGTTGTATTGTTTCACCATACCTATTTAATCTGTATGCTGAACAAATAATATGAGAAGCTGGACTATATGAAGAAGAACGGGGCATCAGGATTAGAGGAAGACTCATTAACAACCTGCGTTATAGAGATGATACAACCTTGCTTGCTGAAGATGAAGAGGACTTGAAGCACTAATGAAGATCAAAGACCACAGCCTTCAGTATATGGATTACATCTCAACATAAAGAAAACAAAAATCGTCACAACTGGACCAATGAGCAACATCATGATAAAGAGAGAAAAGATTGAAATTGTCAAGGATTTCATTTTACTTGGATCCACAATCAACTCCCATGGAAGCAGCAGTCAAGAAATCAAAAGACACATTGCATTGGGCAAATCTGCTGCAAAGGACCTCTTCATAGTGTTGAAGAGCAAAGATGTCACCCTGAAGACTAAGGTGCACCTGACCCAAGCCATGGTATTTTCAAGCACATCATATGCATGTGAAAGCTGGACAGTGAATAAGGAAGAACGAAGAAGAATTGATGGCTTTGAATTGTGGTGTTGGCGAAGAATATTGAATATACCATGGACTGCCAAAAGAAAGAACAAATCTGTCTTGGAAGAAGTACAACCAGAATGCTCCTTAGAAGCAAGGATGGCGAGACTGCGTCTTACATACTTTGGACATGTTGTCAGGAGGGATCAGTCCCTGGAGGAGGACATCATGCTTGGCAGAGTACAGGATCAGCGGAAAAGAGGAAGACCCTCAACGAGGTGGATTGACGTAGTGGCTGCAGCAATGAGCTCAAGCATAACAACGATTGTAAGGATGGCACAGGACCAGGCAGTGTTTCGTTCTGTTGTGCATAGGGTTGCTATGAGTCAGAACCTACTCAACGGCACCTAACAACGACAACAACAGTATTCCATTGTGTGTACGTACCACAGTTTGTTATCCATTTATCCTTTGATGGGCACTTAGGTTGTTTCCATATTTTCGCTATTGTGAATAACATTGCAATGAACATGGGTGTGTATATATCTATTCATGTCATAGACCTGATTTCTCTAGGCTATTTTTTTTATATACCTAGGAGTGGGATTGCTGGATCATACGATATTTCTATTTCTAGCTTTTTAAGGAAGCACCATAACATTTTCCACAGTAGTTGTACCATTTTATAATCCCACCAGTAGTTTATGAGAGTTCCAATCTCCGCACAACCTCACCAGTATTTGTTTTCTGTTTTTTTGATCAGTGCCATTATTGCCGAGGTTAAATGGTATCTCATTTTAGTTTTGATTCGCATCTCTCTAATGGCCAATGGGAAACTCCCGTAGTTAACAGCTACAGCTGCTAACCAAAAGGTTAGCAGTTCGAATCCACAAGGCACTCCTGGGAAACTCTATGGGGCAGTTCTACTCTGTCCTATAGGATCACTATGAGTCGGAATCAACTCGACGGCAGTGGGTTTGATTTTGGTTTTAATGGCCAATGATCACGAGCATCTCTTCATGTATTTGTTGGCCATCTGAATGTCTTCTTTGGTGAAGTGTCTGTACATGTCCTTTGCTCATTTTCTAAATTGGATTGTTTGTCTTTTTGTTGCTGAAGTGTTGAAGTTTTCCATAAATTTTAGAGATTAGTAGGATATGTCATTGCCAATTTTTTTTTCCTACTCTGTAGGTTTTCTTTTTACTCTTTTGGAGAAGTCTTTTGATGCGCATAAGTATTTAAGTTTTAGGAGGTCCCAGTTGTCTAGTTTATCCTCTGTGCATTTTTAGTTATGTTTGATAGTCTATTTTCACCATAAATTAGGGCCCCTAAGTTTGCCCCTATTTTTTCTTCCACGATCTTTATAGTTTTAGGTTCTACATTTAGGTCTTTGATCCATGCCGGGTTACTTTTTGTGTATGGTGTAGGGATCCTGTTTCATTTTTCTGCAAATGGATATCCATTTTTGTCAGCACCATTTGTTAGACTATCTCTTCCTCATTTAATGAATTTCGATACTTTGTCAAAGATCAACTGTCTACAAGTGGATGGCTTTACTTCCCTGTTCTCAATTCTGTTCCATTGGTCTATGTGTCTGTTCTTGTACCAGTACCAGGCTGTTTTGACTACTGCGGATGTATAGTAAGTTCTGAGGTGGGGAAGTGTGAGGCCTCCTGCTTTGTTCTTCTTCAGTAATGCTTTGCTTATTTGGGGCCACTTTCCTTTCTGTATAAAGTTGATTAGTTTTTCCATCTCATTGAAGAATGTTGTTGGAATTTTGACCTGGATTGTGTTATATCTATAGATCGCTTTGGGTAGTATTGACGTTTTTACAATATTAAGTCTTGCTATCTATGAGGATGGTATGTTTTTCCATTTCTGTAGGTCTCTTTTGGTTTCTTATAGTTTTTTTTTTTTTTAATAAATCTCTTACGTCCATGGTTAGATTTATTCCTAAGTATTTTATCTTTTTGGAGGCTATTGTAAATGGCATTATTTTCCTGATTTTTTTCAGGGTTATCTTTGTTAGTGTAGAGAAATCTGACTGATTTTTTGTATGTTGACCTTCTACCCTGCCACTCTGCTGAATCCTTCTATTGGTTATAGTCGGTTTCTCGTAGAATCTCTGGTATTTTCTATGTATAGAATCATGTCATCTGCAAATAGGGGTGGCTTTACTTCCTCCTTACCAATTCAGATTCCTTTTATTGCCCTTTCTTACCTTATTGCTCTAGCTAGGACTTCCAGTACAATATTGTCTAAGAGTGGTGATTGTCTGGCTCTCGTTCTCAAGGTGAGTGCTTTCAGTCTCTCTCCATTGAGAATAATGTTGGCTGTTTGTTTTTTATATATATACCCTTAATTATGTTGAGGAACTTTCCTTCTATTATTTTATTAAGAGTGTTTATCAGAAATGGGTGTTGGACTTTATCAAACGCCTTTTCTGCATTTATTGAAATGATCATGTGATTCTTTTGTTTTATTTATGTGGTGGATTACGTTGATTGGTTTTCTAATGTTGAACCATCCTTGCATACCTGGTATGAATCCCACTTGGTCATGGTGTATTTTTTTTTATATGATGCTGAATTTTATTGGCTAGAATTTTTGCATTATATTCATGAGAGGTATTGGTCTGTAATTTTCTTTTTTTGTGGTATCTTTGCCTGGCTAAGCTGGCTTCATAGATGAATTTGGGAGTATTCCTTCCTTTTCTATGCTCTTAAATAATTTGAGTAGTACTGGCGCGAGCTTTTTTCTGAATGTTTGGTAGAATTCTCCAGTGAAGCCATCCAGGCCAGGGCCTTTTGTTGTTGTTGTTGAGAGTTTTTTTAATTACCTCTTCAATCTCTTTTCTTGATATGAGTCTGTTCAGTTTTTTTTTCTCAGTCCTTGTTAGTTTACATAAGTAGTGTGTTCCTAGAAATTCATCCATTTCTGCTAGGTTCTCAAATTTGTTGGAGTACAATTTTTCATAGTATTATATTAGAATCCTTTTTATTTCAATTGTGTCTATTGTAATGTCCCCTATCTCATTTCTTTTTTGGCTTGTTTGCTTCCTCTCTTGTTTTTCTTTTGTCAGTTTGGCCAAGGGTTTGTTAATTTTGTTGATCTTTTCAAAGAACCAACTTTTGGTCTTGTTGATTCTATTGTTTTTCTGTTCTTTATTTCATTTATTTCTGCTCTAATCTTTATCATATTCTTTCTTCTGATGCCTGTGGGCTTCTTCTGCTGCTCTCTTTCTATTTGTTTGAGTTGTAGGGCTAAAGTTTTGATTTTGGCCTGTTCTTTTTTGATGTGTGTATTTACTGCTGTAAATTGACCTCTGAGCACTGCTTTTGTAGAGTCCCAAAGGTTTTGTTAGGTTGTGTTTTCATTCCCGTTTGATTCTAGAATTTACTTTATTTTATTTTTTATTTCTTCTGTTACCCAGTGGTTTTTAAGTAGGATGTTATTCAGTTTCCATTCATTTGATTTTTCCCTTGCTCTTCCTGTTATTGATTTCTTCTAATTTATAGCATTATGATCTGAGAAGATGCTTTGCATTATTTCAATGTTTTTGAATTTATTGAGGCTTGCTCTGTGGCTTGACATATGGTCTATTCTGGAGAATGATCCATGTGCACTGGAAAAGAATGGATTCTGTGCTACTATTAGGTGGAGTGTTCTGTATATGTCTATTAGGTCAAGTTGGTTGATTGTGTTGTTTAGATCTTCTGTATCTTTGTTGAGTTTCTTTCTAGTTGTTCTGTCCTTCTTTGAAAGTGGGGTGTTAAAGTCTCCTACTATTATTGTGGAGGTGTCTATTTCTCTTTTCAGTTCTGTTAGAGTTTATTTTATGTATTTTGGAGCTCTTTCATTGGATGCATAGATATTTACTGTGGTTATGTCCTCTTGATGGATTAATCCTTTAATCATTATATAATGCCCTTCCTTATCTCTTATGCTTGTTTTTGCCTTTAAGTCTATATTATCAGAAATTAATATTGCCACTCCTGCTCTTTTTATTTATCATTTGCTTGATATATTTTTTCCAGCCTTTGGTTTTTAGCTTATTTTTATCTTTGTGTCTGAGATGTGTCTCTTGTAAGCAGCATATTGATGGGTCATTTTTTTTTATCCAGCCTGCCACTCTGTCTCTTGACTGGTGCGTTAATTCAATGCATTTACATTCAGTGTAATTATTGATAGGTGTGAATTTTGTTAGTGTTTTTTTGTGTATGTGTGATGTTGACGGTTTTTTGTTCCATGTACTTTTCTGTGCTTTCTTTTCATTTTGTTCGTTGTTGTTGATTTTGTGTTTACTGAGTCTTTATGATTTTCTTCTTTTTTATTTTGGTGAGGTTTATTAATTTTTTTGAGATTCCCTGAAATTTACTTTTATCTTCCTACTTAAAACAGGCTGTTTTATCTTGATATCACCTTGATTTTCTGTCTATATGGAAGTTCTGTAACTATACCATTTATTCCCCCTTTTTGTTTTGAAGTTGTCATTTACAGATTGACCTCTCTTGTTCCCTGTTTTCAGTCTTGTAGCTTTCTTTTATTTTTGTTAATTCGTTATCTGGGTTGGTATCTGGACTATGTAATCTTGTGTCTTATTTCAGGTTGCTGTTTGATATTGTTGATTTCTTGTCCGAAGGGCTCCCTTTAGTATTTCTTGTAAGGTTGGTCTAGTTTTTACAAATTCCCTTAATTTCTGTTGATTCAGAAATGTCCTAGCTTCACCATCGTATTTGAGAGCCAATTTTGCTGGATATATTTTTCTTGGTTGGCAATTTTTTTTCTTTCTTTTATGTATGTCATCTAAATGCTTTCTTGCCTGTGTGGTTTCTGCCAAGAAGTCAGAAGCTTAACCTTATTGGTTCCTCTTTGTAGGTAACATTTCATTTTTCCTGAGCAGATCTCAGGATTCTTTATTTGTCTTTGGTTTTGGCAAGTTTGATTATGATATATCCGGTGATTTTCTTTTGGGGTCTATCCTATATAGGGTTTGTTGCGCTTCTTGGATGGATACCTTCTCATCTAAAAAAAAAATTTTTGATAGCATTTATTTAAGCAAAAATAGCTCTCTTCATTCCCATGTAGGAAAATATATATTCGTACAACTTAGTTTATCTACTAATCATTGAATAAATTATAAAAGAACGTCAGTAAGAAAATTGACATTAATTTCAACAAATTTAAATGTTGATATCTTGACATATTTGAGAAGTATCAACTGTGAAATGCTTTCTATTTTTTTTTCTTCCTGAGATTAGGTGGTGGACCTGCCTCAAAGTTACATAGGCTTCCCTCAGACTAAAAAACCAAACCCATTGACATCACGTCGATTCCGACTCACAGCGACCCTACAGGACAGAGTAGAACTGCCCCATAGAGTTTCTGAGGAGCGCCTGGTAGATTTGAACTGCTGACCTTTTAGTTAGCAGTCGTAGCATTTAACCACTATGCCACTATGGTTTCTGAAAAGAACCAATTTGTTAAGTCTGTACCATATCACATTGGCCATAATATGGCAATAGCCCTCAATCAATCCCTCCCCTCAGCAGAAGCCCCTTGCTTAGATTTGAGACAAGCCACAGATAAGCTTGATGTTTCAAAGTGTTTTCCCAGGCACAGTGAGGTTTGTTCAAGTGACTCCTCCTTTCCTCATTCTACCCTCTCTACAATGCTTTCTTAGCCCTACGCCTCAAGCAAAGCCCACAAGCTGTCCTTCTAATGTGTTCTTCACTGAAGGGACCACTATTGCCCAGCTTCACATCAAATTCTGCTCCAAGGGACAAAATTTATTCTCTCACCTTTGGAAGATAAATACAAGATCATAGTACCTAGGGAAAATTTCACCTAAACAAGTCATAGCGACCAGCTGTTTCCAGACAGGAAAGCCAAAGCTAAGGTAAAAGGCAGAAATATTATAGCTCCACGTTACAGTCATTGTCTAGTTTTGGTTTGTTGGGCCTGTTGTGGTAAGTCTTTATTCCACATACCTTAAGGCTTGGCAGTTCTCATTTATCAGCCCTGTGGTGATGATGGGTGTGGATAGTTTCTTGATTCCCTTTACAGATGTAAGGTCCTTGGTAAGTGTTTAATAAAAAGTCCTGATAGGACCAGGTTATAATATATTTATAATCTGTATCATACCAAATGTGCTCAGACATTCAGTAACTGTCAAATACCAAGAGTGTGACTCGCTCAAGGCCAACACAGATTCAAAACTGAAAACCAATAGGCAATTGCCCATCCTTCCTTACTGGCTCTGAAAAGAGGCTATTGAAGATGAAGGAAGAGCTGAGCAAAGAAGCCAGGACTTTTCAACCATGTAGCACACTGATGGTCTCCAGTTAAAAGTTGGAATTAAATCTTGAGTTAAATCTTCAACCCAAGTCCAGATAGTACCCCCAGACAGACTAGTCTCTTCAAAGAGATTTTATAGAACACTTGAGGAGTCAAAAAGAGACCAAGCCCAGAATATACCAGAAGGACAGTCTATTATGGCTCACATAGGGTGGGCTTCTAGTCTCAGCCCCTGATTTAGTCTACTCTCACTGAGCAACCCGATTCCTCAAGGGTACCCATCTACCCAGCTCCCTGGCCCACTCTCATATAGCCAGAAAGTGGTAGGACAGGGTTACAGCTAAGGTGATTGACCACCCAAGCCCATATACTTTCTAGGATACCATTTTGCAGCTTTGTAAAATTAGAACAGACTTACACTTACCACATCCTGCTAATCCTGTACAGATAGTTCAGGCAGAAGGAAGAAGAAGGGCTGGTCCCAGTTTCCAGTCTGAGAGATCCAATTCTTCCCCTAAGTGATGACCTGGTGGTGGCAATTTGAACCAGGAATGGCTGCATCCTCATACTCACTTCCTATGTTCAGGAGTTGCTGTATCTCCATTAGAGGCCTGACATGCTAACATAATTTAACAGTGAAATTCCTTTAACAATCATACAATTAGAAAGACACCCATGGAGGAAAGTTGTGGCAGCGGAAAGTAGATTTGCACGAACTGCAGACCCTGTAGATTTGTTATGGCAAACATCTTGCTCACCAATTTCATGTTTGTTCCAGTTGCGTTCTTAGGGCATGAAAAACAAAATAATCAACAAATAAGCGTAGACCCTTCTGCAGCACGAGTGACTTCAGAAGCAGTTGAAAGTTGCTGCGAGAGGAATTCTTCTATAAGAGGATGATAAACGGGGAAAGACGTTGATTGTGCTGAGTTGTTTCCCTATAGTTCTATCCAACCAACTGTAAGGAAGGGATTGTGAGTTGTTAATTATGATAGGTGATGAAGAGATGAAGAACCATACAAGATGAGCAAAGAGAAATGGGAAGCTGGAATGAAAAACCAAAGGAAGCAAACTGAAAAAACAAACAAACAATGTGATACCAACACACATCCACCAGAACAGCTAAAATGAAAAAAGAAAGACAATGCCAAGTGTTGGAGGTAGAGCAACCAGAATTCTCATATACCATTGGTGGGAGGGCAAATTAGTAAAATGTCTTTGGAATACTGCTTGTTAGTATCTACTTAAGACAACCAATTACCCAGCAATTCTGTTCCCACATATATACCAACAGAAAGATATGCATAAGTTCACCAAAAGACATACACTTGAATGTTCATAGCAGTACTATTTATATGAGCATTAAACAGGAAACTACCCAAATGTCCATCAAGTGTAGAATGGCAAAATAAATGATGGTATATTCATAAAATGGAACATTTTACAGCAATGAGATTGAATAAACTACATATTACAATATGGAGGAATCTCACAGACATGCGTTGAGTGAAAGAAACCAGCCACAAAAGCATTCATACAGTATATAGTTACACTTGGAGGCAGAGATAATGTCTGGAAGGGGCATGAAGTGCAATTTTTTGTGCACTTTTCTGTATGTATGCTATACGTCAATGAAAAGTATACACACACACATACTTAAGGAAGCCCGGGTTACAGTTGGGGCCAATTCCCTGAGAAGGGGGCCTGGATGCAGCAGGTAAAGTAATCTGTCAAGTGTAATCAAAAATAATATTGAAAATTTACCATATGCCACATACAATGCTAGGCAACACAATGATCAGCTAATTTCTCCCAGCAACCTCCTCTAGTCTCTAACTTGGAGTTTCTCTGTCCTCCTTTAGGAGGTTCCTATGATTTCTGGACCCATCTGCTTTCCTGGGCACCCATTTATCAAATGATCTCTTCTCCAGTGGGGCAGAGTTGTGTGGTAGCCGTGCAGACCCTAGGCCTAACCTGCTTGGGTTCTAATCCTGCCTTGGCCACTTACAAGCTGTGCGATATTAAGTGAAGTATTTAACCATTCCGTGTCTTAGTTTTCTCATCTATAAAATGAAGATAATAATAGTACCTATATCCCATAAGATGTTTGCAAAGATTAAATCAGTTAATGAATGTGAAGGGTTCCATTCAATAGATGTTGACTATTGTGGTATTGTAACTCCTTAAAAAACCACTTGCTTTCGAGTCGATTCCAATTCATGGCAACCGCACGTGTGTCAGAGTAGAGCTGTGCTCCATATGGCTAATTTTTAGAAGTAGATCACAAGGCCTTTCTTCCCAGGCACCTCTGGGTGGAATTCAAACCTCCAACCTCTCAGTTAGTAGCTGAGCACATTGAACTTCGCACCACCCAGGGATTCCATAACTCCCTTATTGAGCCCTTAGTATTATAAGGCAGACATCCCCATTGTTCTCCAATGTGCAGATCCCCTCTACTTCCAGGAATATGGGGGATTTTATGTCCCTGTTCCTTATTTCTTTTTTATTGAGGTACACTTCACAAGTAATAAAAGGCAACAGTTATTAACTCTTCCATTTGATGACTTTTATTAAGATATAGAACATTTCCATAACCCAGAAAGATCCCTCATGCCCATTTCTAGTTGATCCACCCACCCCCGTAGGCTTCTATCACTATAGCCCTTTCATTACTACTGGTACATGTAGGTATCACTTACTTTTCTGCCTCTGGGGTTTCTTGGGAGGCTTTTTTGCTACTTAATAATATGTGCTGGTGTTAGGGTGTGGACTTGTGTAATGCATAAACCAGAAGGAAGTTTGTAGGAGCCATATTGCTGGGTTGAGAGGTTATTGTATGCGGTGCTGCATCCTGGAGGCGTGCTTGTGTAAAGCTTTTGTCTCTTTGGGCTACTGTACAGTGAGATAAGTCTTGTAAGTATATTTACTGTTTCCTGTGTGTTGTTGGGAAGGTGTGGTTTTCGGGGTTAGGTAATATTCAGGAGAATAAGTTATTTTCAGGCATGATACAATGTAAGCACTGGTCCTTGACATACTGTATTACCACAGGTACATATAAGTACCACTTTCATTGTTTGGCTCTCGGGCTTCTGAACGGCGAGATAAGACCTGTAAGTATATTTACGGTTTCCTCTGTGTTATTGGGAAGGTGTGGCTTTTGGGATTAGGTAATGTCCAAGTGAATAACTTATTTTCAGGGGCGATACAGTGTAAGCACACACTGTAGTGTCCTTGACGTGCTGCATGCACTTTTCATGCAATCGTCAAGGACCTATCTTCTGGTTTATGAGCTGTAAGTAGTCGTTTTTCAGTAAGAAGTAATTTATTGCAGTAGTAATGTTCCCATGATAACACTTCCTTTTGGGGTTTCTATTTTTACAGGAGGCTAGAGTTATGCAATGCCTCCCCTTGTGTATTCTCATATTGGTTTGGCGGTATGGATTTGGTATTATCTTGGTTTTGCTGACTGTGATGGTTGTGTTCTGTGTCAACTTGGCTAGGCCATGATTCCCAGTATTGTGTAATTATCCTCCATTTTGTGCTATTATGTAATTATCCTCCATCATGTGATCTTCCGTAAGTAATATAATGTAATCATCTCCATGTCACTCACGCAACCATTTTCATAGGCTCATTGCCTTCAACAATTGCTTTTCCTCCTATTGCTTGATGAAAAATGTGAACAACAGGGGACTGTATGCTGTAGACACAGTGTGAGCAACTCAAAAGGGCCTACCAAGAATGATGAGGAGGAAAGATAAACTACAGCAGGGAGAATCTCTGTTTTGGATGAAGGGATGTGTGTCGGTGATAAAGTGGCAGGACAATAAACCTGTGACAGTTTTGCCCACGTTCCACAATCCAAAGGACATCACTACTGTCAGAAGAAAGAACAAAGATGGTTCCTCCTCAGTAATCCCTTGGCCAAGAGCAAGTGCAGAACACTATACAATTATGGGAGGAGTCGACCATTTTGACCAGAGACTCAAAAAGTATGCAATCAGAAGGCTTTCTCTCAAACAGTGGCATCGATTGCTGTATTTCCTTATTGATCCTGGCATCGTAAACAGTTCAACAATGTGAAACCGTAACAAAGGGGGAAGAAGTGACCAACTGTCCTTCAGGATCACTCTCATTAGGCAGCTTACGGTGGGTCAGGAAATCAAAATGAGAGGAAGACCCTCCTTTCTTGTCAGGAACAAGCAAGGACTCAGTGGGGTGCCAAATGACACCCAGCTCTGACAGGTTGGAAAGCATTTACCTGTCAAGGGAACCAGAAGTGCAGAGAATGTAGCACTAAGCAGGCTTGAATAACAATTATGTGCAGCCTTTATGTGTTACCCCATGTTTTCAAAAGTTTCACTCAATAAAATAAAATTGCTAAGATAAAATGACTTTTTCCCTGCCTCATTCCATCTACCCTACCTCCAGAGTCCATGGGTACATATGTGTACCACATAATATTTCTAAAACTCCATCTTACCTGGCAAAAAAATTATCGACACTCAATAATCCAGCACGCGTTCCATTTGTGAAGAAACACTGCATCAGCAAAAAATTACAAATATAAAATAATTAAATAATGAAAGGAATAGTTTTGCTGGTTCTAGAACTTCATATAAATAGAATCATACAGTACATACTCCTCTATGACCAGCTTCTTTCGCCTAACAAAATGGTTTTGCGCTTCATCCGTGTTGTCTCAGGTATCGTTTACTTTATTTTCTTTTATTGTTGAATAGATTTCACTGTGTTAATACACCATAATTTGTTGATCCATTTGCCTGTGGCTATTACAAATAAAGCTTCTATGAACGTATGTATATTAATATTACGATGGATGTTTTCATTTTTCTTGGGTAAATACCTTGGAGTGGAATTGCTGGGTTATGAGGTTAAATGTACATTTAACTTTATAAGAAACTGCCAGTTTTCCAAAGTGTTGTACCATTTTACACTCCCACCAGCAATGTATGAGTTCCAATTGCGCCACATCCTCTAGAAGAGTTCTGATGTTTTGCATCAGTCAGCACTTGGGGTTGTCAGTCTTTTTTTATTTTAGCCATTTCAAGGGATGCAAAATCCTTCGTTTCATTTATCTGTGCTTTCTGAGCATAAAGCTGGCTGAAAACCCACTAGAGAGACAAGGCCACCAGTTAACGCACCAATCAATTTGTGCAAAACTAAACCAATAACAACTACAGCTCCTGTCATCTCTGTGTTATCCCTGAACAGAATAGCTCTTGGTGGGTAATGCCTAGGGCTTGACCATCCTCACCAGAGTCCTCTGCAGGGATCAGGCCCCTACCAGCAGGGCCAGGCCAGCAAAGTTGTAAGAAAGGTACTGATCAGGGGCGTATATCTGCAAGTCTGAGAACGTGGTGCTTTGGAATTGCAGAGACAAATATCAGTCCATACCAATCAATATTTATTGCTGAGTAAATACCTACAGTATTCAAGTTGCTCCTAGGGGATCCAAGAGGGGAGTAGACTGAGACTCTGTAAGATTTACTCTTCTTGACTTTGCATTATCTGTGCCTCCAGCCCCTTCCATTAGCATGAATAATTAACAGCTGACAGAGCTATCAGCCACAATAACAGCATGCTTAGGATTCAGAGTTTGTCATGAGCCAAGGAAGAGAAAAGGCTCAGGGGTTGAAATTGATGATCAGAATGATGATGGTGGAGAGGAAGAGGAAGATGAGGCACATTAAGTACAAATACCACGCAGTCCTTTATTTTCTGTGTTTCCTATAAAATTGCGTTTAAATGCACATATAATACATGAACGCTAAACTAGAAGTACACAGAGAAAAGCCTTTCAGACTCCCCCTCATCCCTCTTTTTATTCCCCTCCCCAGGGAGTGGCTGAAGTTCACAGCTGAAATGTGTCTTTTCAGACCATCTAGAAAATTATTTATACACACAAATGACCATATATAGATTCCCTTTGTTTTTCTTTGTATTAATGGGGTTCTATCCTACATATTTTCCAAAGCTGCTTTTGTTTCATGATAGTATATCTTGAGCACCTTTGCCTGTCAGTACACACCAAAGACTCCATTATACAGATAAGCCATAATTTATTTAACCACTCCCCTATGGATGAGCATTTAAGTTGGTTGCACTTTTCACTTTACAAATATATATCTTTGTGTACATGTGCAAGTGTATCTATGGGATAGGATTTCTTGAAGCTGGCTTGGAAGGGGGCCTGCTGGGCCAAAGGCTATGACCATTTTAAATGTTGCTAAAAGCTGCCAAATTGCCTTCCAAATGTCTTTTCCAATTAAAACCCCCATCAAGAGTGTACAACACTGCCCGTTTTCCCACACTCTCCCCAGTACTGGATATCATCAATCTCTTTAATGCTCACCAACCCTGATAGATGAAAAATAGTCTCTCATTTCTGTTTATAATTATATAGTTCTGATTTCTAGCAAGGCTGAATGCCTCTTCATAGTCTCTGTATCCCCCATCAAGTCTGTAGGTAGAAAAACAGACTTATTTTATATATACATATATATATATTTTAACAGAAGAAGAGGGAAAGTGAAAAATATCCTTCCTAGCCCAATCTTCTGGTCCTTGGTTTGTGGTGCTGAAATCTAGCCAGAACGAAGTTGCTCAGACCTCTGGCAGTGACTTGGGAAGGTGGATTTGTTCAGCAGTGTTCAGGCCCAAGTAATTAGCTGATCATTTGGGCATTTAGCTGGAACACCCTGCCAGGATGCTGCTCACTCTAAACTCCCAACACGCAAAGGATGCACTTCGGTGCAGCTTATCTTCTGAGTACCTCCTCAGTCCTTGAAGGAACTCCCTCTTCTGTAAGGACCATACTCTGAGTGCTCCCTCTAATGGTGATGAAGATGGATGATGACACATCAGCTTGATCGCTGGATCCAAAGCCAGGTCCAAAGATTGCTTCAGAAAACGCATTTCTGAAAATGGAAAAAAAAGAGAGAGATTTCTCAGTCATCTAAACATCAGTGTGCTAAAACCCCACTACCCCTGCCTCAGTCCATGCCCCAGTCCTTCTCACTGGCATCTAATTCCCCCAGTCTTTCTTCCTTCTGCAATAAAAAAGATCTTGCCAAATCTGCACTCCTATAATCGTATAGCTTGTCGCAATCAAGCACCTATGCTGTGCCCAGTAATGTGCTAAGCATTTTACTAGCATTATTGTCTAATTTATGGAGACCCTGGGTGGTGCAAACAGTCAAGTACTCAACGACTAGCTGAAAGGTTGGCAGTTCAGAACCACCCAGAGGCTCCTTGGGAGGAGATAGTCCTGGCCATCTGCTTCCAAAAGGTCATAGACTTGGCAAACCTATAAGCAGTTCTACTCTGCATGCATGGGATTTCCAAGAGACAGAATCGACTCAAGGGCAACTAACAAACAACAATTCTCTAATTTAAATCCGTTGCTTAAAACCCTCAAACACTGATCTCTTGCTGTTTCTCACACATACCCAACATGCGCCCGCCTCCTTGGGGCCTTGCTGTTCCCTCTGCTTGGAATGCCTCACTTTAGCCCTCCAGATTCAACACAAGGCTCACTCCCTCATTTCATTCAGGCCTCTCATCAAATGCCTCCCCTCAGAGAGGCCTTCCCTGACTACCTTACCTAAAAGAGCAGGTCACGTCACTCTCTGTCCCCCAGCCTGCTTAATTTCTCGGTGACACTTTCACTAAGTGATATTTCCTTATGCATTTGTTAATTTATTTTCTGTCTTTCACGCTCAAGCGTAAGTTCATGGAGAGCAAGGACTGTTTCTTTGCTACATCCCCTGGTCCTAGAATAGTGCCTGGTTTGTGGTTAGTGCTCAATAAACCTTTGCCAAAGGCACGCATTTTGAAAGCAATTTGGCAATGCCTTGCAAAATGAAGTATGCAGAGGCTCCATGACCCAGCAGTCTCATCCCTGGGTTTATAGCTGTGAAAAATATGTGCAAGGATCAGTAAGGAGACACATATGTTCCTTATGGGAGGAGGGAGTTAGAAGCAACCTAGATGTCCATTTTTAGGGGAATTGATGAGAAAAATGAGGTGGGCACACAGCATGGAATACTATGCAGCTGTTAGAAAAAAAACTAAATGTGCATATTACCACATGCATCAATCTTTAGAGTGTTGAGTGAACAATGTAAGAAAGAGAACGGCATTTACAGCACGATACCATTTATGTAAATTTAAAACACGTATGCATAAAGCACTATGTATTATACAAACACAAAAGAATATTTAAGGATAGTACTTATGTGCCTTCCAGATGCCTATGGGTGAAGAAAATGGAACTGGGGGGTTGAAGAATTAAAAGGGAAGTGAAAGAAAGCAAAAGAGGGAACTTTGATGTACCAATGAAGATAGTGTTTACAAACTAAGGGATGTGGCTAACGTAGCTCTCTTGACCTCAGGTTAAAAAAGAATAAATAAAATCCCTTTCCTCTCACTCCATCTGACTGTTCCAAATCATTGCTCAAGCTTAGCTCAGACATCATCTCTGTTTTGAAACTTTCCTTGACCTTTCCCCAGAGGATTGATTCCTCCTTTATTGACATTCCCATCGCATTTTAACGATAATTTTATTTTAACGTTTATAACCTCGTGTAATAGCTATTTGCTTATACATCTGCCTTCTCCATCAGGAGATAATGAATGCAATTTATTAATTTTTGTACCTCTGGCACCCAGAATTGGTGATGAAAAAATTAATGGCGAGTTTAAGCGGACATATGTTGTAGGGCCTCAAGAATTTCTCTAGTTTGAACTTAATCTGCAAATCCAGTGGTTTCAGCATCCATCAGTGTCTGATTAGATGGAAATCGAGTTTCTGAATCTGGAATTGGACTCCAAGGTGAGAGTTAGTTTGGTTATCAAATGTGGGAAGAAATGAGCGTTGCACAGCCACTTTGGCCCAGGATGCTTCCTAAACCACCGGTCTCACCATCTACTGGGGCTTGGTGGAAAGTTGCTGGTTAATCCTAAGAGAAGAGAGAGGTGAGACGGACTGGGAGTGAACTGCAGACTGACCCACTAGGCTGGAGAGGATTCTGGGAGGGCTGACCCAGCTGCCATTGCTGCTAGAGGAGGTGCTGCTGGAGGCTGGGTCTGGCATCAGAAGTTACAACCCCTCCTGGTATCCATCCAGGCAAACATCCAGTGGTCAGTCTGAGGTAACTGAGAGTGAGCATGGGACCCAGGAATCCATGGTGGGTTGGGCATGAAAGTCTAAGCAAATAGGCTATGACTGGCAGGACTTTGATTCCTGGTGGGAGGACTGGCACTGATCCCCATACTTGCACACTAGGCAGAGACACTGTAACCAACTTTCCTCTTATGGATTGAATTTTGTCCCCCCAAAGCTTATGTCAAAGTCCTAATCCCTGTACTTTTGAATGTGACCTTGTATGGAAATAAGTGTTTTCTTTTGTAGTGTTAATGAGGTCATGCCAGAGTAGGCTGAGTCCTAAATCTAATCCCTTCTGAGGGCTGTTTTAAAGAAGAGCAGACTAGACATAGACACACACACAGGGGAAGACAGACATCATGTGACGATCCCTCCTCAACCCAAAGAATGCCAAGGAACATCCAGGTCTACCAATAAGAAAGGACCCTTCTCTAGAGTTGATGCCTTGATTTGGTCTTCTAGCCTCCAAAGCTAGGAGACAATAATTTTCTGTTCTTCAAAGCCACTTACTTGTGGTATTTTTTTGTTACAGCAGGCCAGGTAACTAAGACCTCTCCCTTCCCGAACACCTGCCTGATATCGGGCATTGCGCCGAATGCACAAAGAGAAAGGAACAGGAGACATGGTAGAAGTGAAGTCGTGGGAGTTGGGACACATGGGGCTGGGTCTGGCCTTCCACGTGGTCACACATTTACTGCAGGGAAGACAACGTGGAATCCCCAGGTTCTATAGCTGTAGCCGTTATGAGGAGTGGGATTAGCCGTTAGAATTGAAGTGCCAGGAGACTCCAAATGCAGGGAGAAGGAGGACTGCCAGGCACAGTTCTTTTCTGCTGTAAATCCAACTTGCCTTGTGACCTTGAGTGCACTTCCTCATTTCCAGTATTTTTGTTCTCTCATAAACCAGTTGCCATCGAGCAGATGCCGACTCATGGAGACCCCGTGCGTGTCAGAGTACAACTGTGCTCCATAGGGTTTTCGATGGCTGACTTCTCAGAAATAGATCACCAGGCCTTTCTTCTGAGGCACCTCTGGGTGGACTCACACCTCTACCCTTTTGGTTAGTAGCTGAGTGCGTTAGCCATTTGCACCACCCAGGTACTCCTTATTTTCTCCTAAGTAAGATAAAACTTTTAAAAAATGGTTAAAAATTACCTGGCACTTTCTAGGTGTTCCTAGAATGTTCCAAATGTTTTATATACCTTCATCCTTGCACTAGCCCTCTGAGATGAGACTGAAGCACAGAGAGGTTAAGTAATTTGCCTAGGTAGCAAACCGTGTATTTAACCCAAGCAGTTAACTCACACAAATGCTTAACTGCTGTCCCGCATTACCTTGCTAAAGTGAGTGTGTGTGTGTGTGTGTGTGTGTGTGTGTGTGTGTGTGTAGGAGGATGGGAGGGAGGGAAAGACCAAAATCCCCACTGTCACTTCACCAGGATGTCATGATAATTGAGAAATATCTGTCCCAAGAGCCCAGAGTGACCCACTTTCTTTGGCCCCTGAGTCTCCCCCAGATTAGAGACAGACCTGGCTAGAAATCGGATCTGATGCCTTTGGCTGGAGGCTCTGTCTCCCTTTGTCAGATGACTAAGGGCTCAACAGTGCCACACAGGGATCCTCTGTCCTCAGCCTCTCCCTGGGCAGATCACAAATGATAGTATCGGAACAGCCAAACTCCACATTGTGCTGGGTCAGAAGTCAACGGTGTCTGGTGGTGGAAAATCAATTCTCTGACTCCATTGAGGAGAAAACAGGCACCCAGAACACGAGAAAACCCTAGCCAGGTGCAACAGAGGGTATTGGCACCCACTCATATCCCCTCTTTCTTACCTCATCAAGGCACACCTGCCTGACTTCCAACTGCCAGCGCCTGTATCCCTTTCCCTGAGGGCTTCTATGCCCCTCAGACTCTACTTTCTGCCTGTACAATAGGCTCAAAATGCTGAGGAATTAATGCCCCCCTGGGAGGAATAGCCCTCAACTAATGGAGAGCTAATGCAGAGCTTCCTCACCCCTCAGTGGCAATAGTTCTGAGATGTGTGCTCTACACTGTCTCCCAGAGAACCCCAGTGCAATTAGGCCCCAGTTGCCCAAAGGGGTAACTTGCTTGATAACACATCCTTTATTGGCTGCCTTCCTTTCCCTGCCTCACTTCCTTGCAGCCTGTTATGGATTGAATTGTGTCCCCAAAAAATATGTGTTATAGATCCTACTACACCTGTGGTTTATAATCCTATTTGGGAAGAGGGTTTTCCTTGTTATGTTAATGAGGCAGTTTGTGTCTTAAATCAATCTCTTTTGCGATACTAAACAGCGGATTAAGCAAGCAGCAAGAAAGCACAGATGGGGGAAAATAGATGCACACCACATGAAACCTCCAAGGAACCAAGAAGCAGAAGCTGAAGAGAGACAAGTTCCACCCCCCAGAGAGAGAAAATCTTCCCCTGGAGCTGGCATCCTGAATTTGGACTTCTAGCCTCCTAAACTGTGAGAAGGTAAGTTTCCATTTGTTAAAGCCACCCGGTCATGGTATTTCTGTTATAGTAGCATTAGATAACTAAGACACAACCCTTCCTGAATTTTCTGTACCTCCCAAATAAAATATTGCTGTTATGCACTTTCAAACTGATTTCAGTTCATAGCAACCCCATATGACAGAACAAAACTGTCCCATAGGGTTTCCTAGGCTGAAATCTTTACAGGAACAGATTCTGAGGTCTTTTCTCCTGAGGAGCAGCTGGTGGGTTCCAACTGCCCACCTTTGTTTAGCAGCCCAGCGCTTAACCATTGCATCACCAGGCCATTTTCCCAACAAAACTAGTTGCACTCAATTCATTGTCTCAGAGTCTGCCTCCTGGGAACCCAAACTAAAACACCAGAAAGGACTCTTGATGTCAAGTTAAAATATATCCTAAAAAATCCTGCACCTATAACAATTTCCAGATCCTAGGAAGTAAGCATGTTCTAACCTTCACCAAAGATAGGGAGGTCATAGAAGTAAGAAAAGCTTAGAAAAGCCTAGAAAGGGGCCTTTAAAATCTGACAGAGGGCAGGACTTAGATACTCTGAATTTTTGCCGGGTCTCCCGTCCCCCCAGGTGGCTCCTAGAGCCCTTTGAGCTACCCCTGGACTGTGGTTTTTACCTTTGAAAATGGAGGCAAATACATGAGGGTTGCTCTTCTTAATGCTATGGTCTTCTTTTGTCACATCCGAGTGGAAATTACTTTTCTGCTCCAGTTAGCAACAGTTTCTACTTTCCAGGTGAATAAATGTAATTCTCTACAGGGATAAAGGATGATCCAAGTTGATTCCCACAGTTGGTGTTGGCTGCCCTCACGTTTACCCAGGCCACCCTTTCCTAGCTAGCCAACCTTACTTCTTTTGGTTTAGTAAAGCCTCGAATTTGCTGATACCAGGAGTTCTGGCACCATTCTCACCTCTGCAGCACCTAGATTCTCATTCAGGTCAACAGATATTCCATTTCTTTAGGAAAGTGCTTTCTAATCTTTTTGACATTATGGGGCCCAAAGAAAATGTATACTGTTTCCTTGACACACTCAGGAAAATGGAGAAGGATGCTCTTTGCCAGAGGCGATTGACAGTGGAGTTCCTACACCCCAGGCCCCAGACAGCCACCCCAAGGCTGTGAGGATCAATGAAATCCCAGCACATATGTAACCCATTTGTGGTGTTGGCGTGCCAGTTGCATTAACAGTGAACTAACAACTATTTTGAGTTTATTCCATAGACAGTCACCGTGTGGGACAAAAGCACAGGTGACTTTTTTTTTCAGAAGTCACGGGTTCCCCGTGGATCCGGGCTCTGCTGCCTACTAAGATCTCCTTAAGAACAAAAAGTCAATTAAAAAAATAGCTTTGTTGAGGTATATCTTATATGCCATAAACTTCACCCACTTTAAGTGTACAATTCAATGAAATTTAGTATGTTTACAGAGTTATACAATCATCACCACGTTCTAATTTTAGACAATTTCCATCACCCCCAAAAGAACTCAGTTTTAACCCACTCCTGCTTGAGAGCTGTCTTGGCCACTAACAACTTACCTGCCTCCTCCACCTCAGCTATTTCAGGGAGTGCACAGAGAGGGTCTCCCAGGTGTGTATGAACATGTCTGCTCCTCTCAAATTCTGCAGTCTTTGCTGGGTGTTGACACACAACGCAAGTACCAAAGCTAGGATGTGATCTGCAGCAAAGGAAGAGACATCTTTTTAGTGTTGCCTAACAACCTTTTAAGAGTCTCAGAGCTGCATAATTCATTAGCTATCCATTGAGCACCTACTATGTGCTAGGTTCTGTACTAGCACTAGAGATTCAAGGCCCACGTTGAACTCACTTCCAAGAAAGTTGCAAATGAAGTTTTGGGATTCTCCCTCAACTCTTCATCAGCCATGCTAAGATATGTTTGATGCCCAGTGTAGGTACACAGAAGGACCTTGTTTTACCCATGTTTCTACCACCTAGAATTTGCTATTATTAATATTTGTTAGATTGGCTTCCTCGTTTTTAATAAAATAAATAAACATTATAGGTAAGTTTCCATTCCCTCTCTCACCTCTCAATGATAATTATTAAATATCATTCCAGTGCATTTTCTTACACCTATACACCTATGCTGTCAGTATTCCCTCCAGATCCCCTGGCATCCCTTTTACCAGTTCTATGTGCTCCTTCCCCTGCTTATGTGGACTTTGTTTCTAACAAAGAGACTCTTTGGAGGTTGCCCATGGGTTCCTGGAGCCACTTCACCTGCATTCACAGAGTCAGAATTGCCTGGGCATTTATACCCATCAAGGTGGCCCTTAACCAGTGACTGGTGCAGGAGAATGAAAACTCTGTGCTCCCATTCTGGGCCAGCTGTGGCCTGAGCTTGGCCTGACATCACACCCTTGCTTGGTCTCTTCCCCTTCCTGCTTCCTCCATTCTCTCATTGGCTTCTGTGGTGGGGGAAACCCTTAATAAATCACTTGCTTAGGCCTCCTTGTCTCAGGGTCTGCTTCTGGGAGACCTAAGAGTATCTTTTACGTGTACGCATGAACTATATATAAAACATAGAATTTTTAAATGTGCATGTTTTTAAAATTTATGTAAGCGGTATCATATTACATCATTCTGCCACTTGCTTTATTTACTCAACAATTTTTTTTATCTACTTGTGTCCATTCTTTGTAATATAGTAGTTGTAATAAATTGAATTGTGTCCCCCCCAAATATGTGTCAGCTTGGTTAGGCCCTGTGTGGTTGTCCTCCATTTTGTGATTTTCCTGTGTGCTATAAATCGTAATCTCTGCTTGTGGTTAAAGAGGGTTAGGGTGGGATGTAACACCCTTGCTCAGGTCACATCCCTGACCCAATGTAAAGGGATTTTCCCTGGGGTGTGGCCTGTACCACCTTTTATCTCTCAAGAGATAAAAGGAAAGTGAAGCAACCAGAGAGTTGGGGACCTCACACCACTAAGAAAGCAGTTCTGGGAGCAGAGCACGCCCTTTGGACCTGAGATTCCTGTGCTGAGATGTTCCCAGACCAAGGGAAGACTGATGACAAGGACCTTCTTCCAGAGCTGACAGAGAGAGAAAGCCTTCCCCTGGAGCCGGCACCCTGAATTTGAACTTTTAGCCTACTGGGCTGTGAGAGAATAAACTTCTATTTGTTAAAGCCATCTACTTGTGGTATTTCTGTTACAGCAGCACTAGATGACTAAGACAGTAGTGTATCCTACAGGTGGATATTGAGATTGTTTCTATTTTTTTGCTCTCTAGCAGCGCTGCGGAGAACATCCATGTACACTTCTCTTTTTGCAGAGGAGTGCTATTCTCTCTCAGCTATAGACTCAGTGAATTGCTGGGTCATAGACCATGCACCACAGGTGACCCTGCTGGTGTTTGAAATACTAGTGGCACAGCTTCCAGCATTACAGCAACATGCAAGCCACCACAGTACGACAAACTGACAGACAAGTGGTGGCTCAGGTTTCGGTGGAGCTTCCATACTAAGACAGACTAGGAAGAAGGAACTGGGAGACTACTTCTGAAAAAAAAATTGGCCAATGAAAACCTTATGGATGGTAGCAGAACGTTGTCTGATATAGTGCCAGAAGATGAGCCCCTTGGGTTGAAAGGCACTCAAAAAACAATGAGCTTAAACATAGCAATGACTGTGAGGATGGCGCAGGACTGACCAGGCAGTGTTTTGTTCTGTTGTACATAGGGTTGCTATGAGTCGGAACAGACTAACAGCACCTGACAACAACAACAGAACATGCACAGGTTCTATTTTACCAGGTGCTCTCCAAAGTGCTTGTGCTAATTTACATTTCCGCCAGCAGTGACTGAGAGTCCCTGTTTTGCTACATCCATCCTTGAAAACTTGTGATATCATCAGACTTAAATTTTCGCCTGTTTGGTGGCTGAGAAGTAGTACCCAATTATCGTTCTTTGACATCTTTCCGTATATTTGTTGCCCTTTCAGTTTTCCTATTCTGTGGATTGTTCGTAACTTTTGCTCATTTTTCTGTTGGGTTGTTTTCCTTTTTCTGTTTGATTTATAGGAATTCTAGCTTTGCCTGTTATAAAACTTGAGAGCTCCATATTGTTTCAAAATAGAAATACAATTTTAAAATGATAAAATCACACACATTTGTTTAAAATTACAATAATACAGAGGAGAAATTGTAAAGTGGAAGTTGTTTTTAATAATCTTCACTATGATCCTACAATTCAACCTTACCCAATGATGATAAAAATAACCACTGTTAACAGATAGACATATATCCTTGCAGAATGTACACTGCATATATAAATATATATAAACAGTTTTACATGAATTAATTCACTAAATATTATTAAACATGAGCCACGTATAAATGGTAGCAGAATACACAAATCATTCAGAACATACAGAATATGAAAAAAACTCTCTAACCTGCTTTTATCAATACTCAATTTATTTTAGATCTCTCTATGTTAAAACATATAAATCCCCCTGATCCAGTGTAATATTCCACTGGAAGGCTCCGTCATATTTTATTAAACCAAATCTTGTACCAATTTACAGTCTCACCAACAATGTATAAGTATGTCCATTTCCTCACACTATCAAGCCATTCTTTAAAATAAAATCTTTGATAACTGTTTTTAGAATACCAAATATCGTTTGTGTAATTTTCCTTTCCCTACAGATTTTAGGGGAAAAAGAAGCAAATTTGTTGCGTTTTAACAGTTCCACCCTAACAAGGTATTTTAGTCCTTTTATAATACGAACATTCATCTTGATGGGATCTCTTTCTTAGATTCATATGCTGCGTTTCACTAGTGCACTGAATCTTAAGCCAGGGAGTTAAAAAAAAATTAACAGGTGAAGGTAGAGTGTGAACACCTGGCTTTTCACACCAGAATGCAGGAGTCATTTAGCACCTCCAAACCAGTGCATTGCCCATATCCAATCCATCTCTTGAGTTGAGTTCTAGAGAGATTTAGCCTAACCAGCAGGCAGTAAAAACTTTGAAAAAGAAATTAACAATGAAGAAAGGTGGGGGTGCTAATTCCCTAATATGGCAACAGGTCCTAACCCATAAAACCTTTCGTCATCAAGACCTTCATTTTTGAACCCTCCTTTCTGGAGGTTCAGAAGGAATTATCCACATGGAAATTTCCTGTTTGCTTCTCTGAGTGACTCTACTATTATGCCTCTAGGTCAACTTGCCTAAAGATGCAACAAAGATGGCGGTGAAGGTGGTTGGGAACATAGCTGTGATAACATAAAGTAGAATATGGAAATACCTAGGTAGTTTTAACATCCAAAAGATCCATGTATGTTTAGTTGGTAGGTATTTTAGAAGAAGTAACAGTCAGATCAGGGTTCATTGAAGAAGACAGAAACCCCTGTATTATGCAAAAGAAGGAATTTAGTACAGGGAATTGGGGCCTTCTGATATCATTGGAAAGGCTGAAGAATTCTAAGCTGCACCTCCATGAATCATTCATGGAACAATACAGTACTGACCCACAAGAGAAATACTACCTCTTAATCCGTCGCTAGAATATGGAGTTCAAGATGACAACATCATAGCTTTGATCCAGGAAACCAGAATCAAGAGCTGCTGCCTTTGAATCTATTGCCACCATTGTCTCTCAACACCCAGAAACCTGGATAATGGGCATAGGAACTTTGCATTTTCACAAATGTCCTCGCGTGCACAAAAAATAGCCCAAAGGGCAGGACCACGGTCTCTGCCTCTGCTTTCCAGAACTCACAGGAGTACATCTAGTCAGCAGAACCCAATTCTCCTCCAGAATCCAAGCTGCCAAGAAACCTAGGAAAATACAGTTTTATCTTTTTAGCTTCTGCAGTATAGAAAGGTAGCTGAGAAAGAGGGTGGAAGAGAAGTTGAGCAAGTCAAATCTAGTATCCACTGCAAAAGGCGAATGACCTCATCCATGGAAACACACACACACACACACACACACACACACACACACAGAGCAAGTGATGCTTAATTAGAGAGAAACAACATGTTTGAAAGAATCGGCCTCTATGGCTTCCAAAGGGAATGTATGATTGCTACCTTCTAATAGGTCTGTCACTGTGGAGCAAGGCTAGTCATCTCCAGGAATTCAGGATGTCAGCACTCACATTATTTTTGTGAAACATAAGAATCCCTTTAGATCAATATTGGCAGGTGTGACTCAAACAGCACACCTGTCTTGATCTCTTTGGGACAGAAGTTTTGTGTTAATATGGCCTGCTCTTTCCTGAACATGCATATGCCTTGTTTCCCCTCCCTTCGGTGATGGGAAGTTCTTCTGTGATTTGTTGCAAACTTGCTCCACAATATAAATATTTGCAGGATCCATTGATTTTCTAGTATTATCAGATATCACAATGTGAGGGTGCCTAGTGATCAGCTAGTACAATACTCTCATTTTATAGCCAAGTAAATTGAATCCCGGAGTGGGAATGTGGTTTCTCCAAAGTCTCAAAGCAAATTAGTGTCAGAGGTAGGACTAGGACCTAGATCTCTTGAATCCCTGACCAGGATATTGGCTGTCATCTCATAGAGTTATCTCCTGAATCTCTTTAGGAAAGGGAATATGTTTCCTACTAGTCAAGGAATGTGGCAGATCCTCTGTTGTTGGCTAACCCAACTGTCATTCCCAAGCCCCTTCTCTTTTGCTGCCTTCCACTATAGGCTGGAAAGTAGATATTCCATTGCCCAGCCTCATTTACAGTTAGGAATGGATGTGTGACCCAGCTTGAACCGATAATATGACAGGGCAGTCTTCCAGAGGGCTTTTCTGATAAAAGGAGAGTCATTCAATATAAAAGCCTTTTTGTTTACTTATTTGTTTTTTGGTCACAAAACTCTGCTTCCTGCCCTTGAATAAGGTTGTGGCAACCATCTTTCAACCACGAGTTTACAAAAATAAGGACAAAATGCTAACACGCGGAACTTGGAAGGGAAGAAGGGAGGAAAAAGCATGAGTCATTGACCAGATCACTCAGTTGCCTGAGATCTTCAAGGATTGTCTCTTAAAGGTGAGGCAGAGTTATGGAAGAGCATGTTAATTGTATGATCTTCAAGAGTCTTTAATAGCACTGCACATGTACAACTGTACATTATGGGAAAAATTAGAAAACGCGGCTAAAGAAAGATAAAGTCCAATGTAATCTCAACACCTAGAAATAACTTTTTGTATGTACCTATCCAGATTCACACACACACAAACATACACACACATACATCTAATGGCATAATGGTTGCAAGCACAGACTCTCAAGACATCTGTCTGGGTTTAAATCCCTGCTCTGCTGTTTTTTAGCTGTGTAATTTTGGGCAAATTACTTAACTTTTCTGTGCCTCAGTTTCCTGGTCTTATAATAGCAGTAACTATCTCATAGGCAGTTCGAATCCACCAGGCACTCCTTGGAAACCCTATGGAGCAATTCTACTCTGTCCTATAGGGTTGCTGTGAGTCGTAATTGACTTGATGGCAACGGGTTTGGTTTTGTTTTACCTCGTAGGATTTTATGGGGATTAAATGAACTCATTTTGGTAAAGCACTTGGATTAAAACAAACAAATAAAAAACATGGAAACCCTAGTAGAGTAGTGGTTAAGAGCTATGGGTGCTAACCAAAAGGTCAGCAATTCGAATCCAGCACCTGGAAAACAGCAATTATTTAATAAATATTAGCCATTATTATTATTATATATTTGCACAAATGTTATCCTACTGTGAACACTGCCTCATGAACTGTTTTGTTCACTGGACAGTTGCATCTAGAAGAGAGGGTCCTAAGTTATTCACAGACTCAGTCACAGCTCAGGATCCAAGTGAGTCAACTGATATTGATTATAGGTTCTCTGTGCCCCCAGGATGATTTTTGGCATCAATGGACCTTCCCATAAGCTCATTCTTTCCACTTGAGAGTGGAGCAACACTTTACTTCAAGTGTTTTTGCTACTTTTTGTAATTTCCTTGTCTTGGCTGTCTCTACATCATCCCTTGAATACTACTTCAAGTTGTTTTTCACCACCAGCTCAATGGATTAAAATATCGCTGTCTCCTTTAAACAACCTTGCAACATCATAGGCAAGAAAGAGTTTTTTTGTTGTTGTTACGGTTTCAAGTGGTCACCTTAATGCCAAGAAGATGGCAAAAAATACCAGTATGATCAAATCAAATGGCAAAGCCACACACAGGTCAATGCTGTTTGCAATTTTCTATGGGTCATGAGTCCAAGTCACCCCCATCCACAATGAACTGTAGAGCAAGCTGATTACCCTAATATTCCAAGTCAGAAACTGTGCTGCTGTATAATGTGTGTGGGAGTGATTAATTCATTTCAAATTTTGTTAAAATGAAGTTCAAAGGACTATCCAACAATTTGGTTGTATCAGGATTTCACTAAATCAAATACTGCTCACAATAATATGCCATTAGCTAGGTGTTTGTGGTAGATTGCAAAAAAAATAGACATAAATTCTTTATAGCTCCTCTCATTAAAAGATGGACTTTATTTCTCCATCCTTTGAATCTGGGCTTGGCCATATGACTTGCTTTGGCCAATGGGACATTAGTAAACATGATTCTAGTTGTTGTTGTTGTTAGGTACTGTCGAGTCAGTTCCAACTCATGGCAACCCTATGTACAACAGAACAAAACACTGCCCAGTTGTTCACCACCCTCACAATCATTGTTATGCTTGAGCCCATTGTTGTAGCCACTGTGTCAATTCATCTCATCGAGGGTCTTCCTCTTTTTCGTTGACCCTCTACTTTACCAAGCATGATGTCCTTCTCCAGGGACTGATCCCTCCTGATAATGTGTCCAAAGTATATGAGACATAGTTTCACCATCCTTGCTTCTAAGAAGCGTCTTGGTTGTACTTCTTCCAAGGCAGACCTGTTCATTCTTTTGGCAGTCCACGGTATATTCAACAGTCTTTGCCAACACCACAATTCAAAGACGTCAATTCTTTAGTCTTCCTTATTCATTGTCCAGCTTTCACATGCATATGAAGCAATTGAAAACGCCATGGCTTGGGTCAGGCACACCTTAGTCTTCAAGGTGATATCCTTGCTTTTCAACACTCTGAAGAAGTCCTTTGCAGCAGATTTCCCCGATGCAATGTGTCCTTTGATTTCTCAACAGCTGCTTCCATGGGAGTTGATTGTGGATCCAAGTAAAATGAAATCCTTGACAACTTCAGTCTTTTCTCCGTTTATTATGGTATTGTTTATTAGCTCAGTTGTGAGGATTTTTGTCTTCTTTATGTTGAGGTGTAATCTGTACTGAAGGCTGTGGTTTTTGATCTTTATCAGTAAGTACTTCAAGTCCTCTTACTTTCAGCAAGCAAGGTTGTATTATCTGCATAACGCAGGTTGTTAATGAGTTTTCCTCCAATTCTGAAGTCATGTTCTTTCTCTAACAGTACAGCTTCTTGGAGATTATTCTCCAGGATCCATCTGATATCAGCAATGATATCCCTGGTTCCATGTCCTCTTCTGAAGCCAGCTTGAATTTCTGGCAGTTCCCTGTCGATATACTGCTGCAGCCACTTTTGAATGATCTTCAGCAAAATTTTGCTCACCTGTGATATTAATGATATTGTTCGATAATTTCTGCATTCAGATGGATCACCTTTCTTGGTAATAGGCATAAATATGGGTCTCTTCCAATCGGTTGGCCAGGTAGCTGTCTTCCAAATTTCTTGGCATAGACAAGTGAGTACTTCCAGTGCTGCATCTGTTTGTTGAAACATCTCAACTGGTATTTCTTCAATTCCTGGAGCCTTGTTTTTCACCAATGCCCTCAGTGCAGCTTGGACTTCTTCCTTCAGTACCATTGGTTCCTGGTCATATGCTACCTCCTGAAATGCTTGAACATCAACCAATTTTTTTTGCTACAGTGACTTTGTATTCCTTCCATCTTCTTTTGATGATGCTTCCTGTGTCATTTAATATTTTCCCTGTAGAATCTTTCAGTATTGCATCTCAATGATTGAATTTTTTCTTCAGTTCGTTGAGCTTGAGAAATGCCGAAAGTGTTCTTCTTCCGTTTTGGTTTTCTATCTCCAGGTCTTTGCACATGACATTATAATGCTTTGTCTTCTTGAGCCGCCCGTTGAAATCTTCCATTCAGCCCTTGTACTTCATCATTTCTTCCTTTTGCTTTAGCTACTCGACATTCAAGAGCAAGTTTCAGAGTCTCTTCTGACATCCATTTTAGTTTTTTTCCTTCTTTTTTAATGACCTCTTGCTTTCTTCATGTTCTATGTGCTTGATGTCATCCCACAACTTGTCTGGTCCTTGGTCATTAGTGTTCAATGCCTCAAATTTATTCTTGAGATGGTCTCTAAATTCAGGTAGGATACACTCAAGCCCATACTTCGGCTCTCATGGACTTGTTCTAATTTTTTTCAGTTTCAACTTGAACTTGCATCAGAGCAATTGATGGTCTGCTCCATAGTCGGCCCCTGGCCTTGTTCTGACTGGTGATATTGAGCTTCTCCATCGTCTCTTTTCACAGATGTGGTAGATTTGATTCCTGTGTATTCCATCTGGTGAGGTCCATGTGTATAGTCACCGTTTATGTTAGTAAAAAAAGTTATTTACAATGAATAAGTCACTGGTCTTGCAAAATTCAATCATGCAATCTCCAGCATCATTTCTATAACCAAGGCCATATTTTCCAACTACCAATCCTTCTTCTGTGTTTCCAACTTTCAAATTCCAATCATCAGTAATTATCAATGCATCCTGATTGCATGTTTGATCAATTTCAGACTATAGAAGTTGGTAAAAGTCTTCAATTCTTCTTTGGCCTTAGTGGTTGGTGCATAAATTTGAATAATGGTCATATTAACTGGTCTTCCTTGTAGGTGTATGGATATTATTCTATCACTGACAGTGTTGTACTTCAGAATAGATCTTGAAATGTTCTTTTTGACGATGAATGCAAGCCATTCCTCTTCAAGTTGTCATTCCCAGCATAGTAGACCGTCTGATTATCCAATTCAAAATGGCCAATACCAGTCCATTTCTGCTCACTAATGCCTAGGATATCGATCTTTATGCATTCCATTTCATTTTTGACGATTTTTAATTTTCCTGGATTCATACTTCGTACATTCCACATTCCAATTATTAATGAATGTTTACAGATGTTTATTCTCATTTTGAGTCATTGCACATCAGCAAATGTAGGTCTTGAAAGCTTGATTCGATCTGCGTCATTAAGGTGGACTCTACTTTGAGGAGGCAGCTCTTCCCCAGTCTATTTCCGAGTGCCTTCCGACCTGTGAAGCTTATCTTCTGGCACTATATCAGAAAAGGTTTTTACTGGCTAATTTTTTTTTCAGAAGTAGACTGCCAGGTCATTCTTCCTAGTCTGTCTTAGTCTGGAAGCTCATTTGAAACCTGTCAGCCATGGGTGACCCTGCTGATATTTGAGTACCGGTGGCATAGCTCCCAGCATCACAGCAACATGCAAGCCCCCACAGTACGACAAACTGACAGATTGATGGGGATTGATTCCAGTGGAAGCTTGAAAAGTACTTCTATGTTAGGGTTCGCATTCTGTTGCTGCTGGGAACTCTTTTGTCAACGTGTGAACTCGTCAGCTGTAGCCTCCTGGAGGATGAAAGAAAACATGCCCCAGCAGTCCAACCATCCCAGTGATCGCAATGGAGGCACTAGACATGTCAATGAGGTGTTCCTGGACCATCAGCTTCAGCCTTTCAAGTTGCAGTCAGAGAACTGACAAGTTGATCTACAGAATCATGAGAAAACAAAATGGTTGTTTTTTTTTAAAGGCACTAAGTTTTAGGGTAATATGGTAAGCAGAATTCTAAGATGGACTGGAATATTTCCTACCCTAATCTTCAGACTTCGATATGACTAGATATCATTCCTGTGATTAGGTTATGTTACATGGCACAGTTGACTTTAAGAAAGGAAGATTATATCTTGGATGGATCTAACTTAATCACATGAACCTTTTAAAAGAAGAGAGGTCTCTCTGGCTGATAGCAAATTGAAGTCAGAGATTCAAAGCACAAGAATGATTCAATGTGCCGTTGCTGGCTTTAAGATGGAAGGGACCACATGGCAAGGAATACAGTGGCCTCTAGGAGCTAAAAGTGGACCCCAATTGACAGCCAACAAGGAAATGGGACCTTAATCCTATAACCACAAAAAGACTGAATTCTGACAATAACAAGAATGAGCTTGGAAGCAGATTTTCCCCAGAATTTCCAGATGAGAACTCAGCCAAGCTGACAATTTGATAGAACCCAGCCATACCATTCTGAACTTCTGATCCTCAGAACTGTGAGCTAATAAATGGGTTTTATTTTAAGTCACTAAATGTATGGTAATTTGTTACATAGGAATCGAAAACTAATATAGTTGACTTATTATCCATCAAAAGTTAACTGAAACAGGGTAGAAGAATTTCTACATACAATTATAACAGAATTATCTGTAATAGAATATGATCTATATAACATGAGTATCCACAAAATTCCATTGATTCTGGACCATAATGGTCAGTTCATCAAAAGAGATATTCCTCTTTTAATGACTTTAATTTCTGAAAACCCTGCTGTTTAGTGCAATACCATTAAGTGAAAAATATTTCCGTTTTTTTAAAATATTCTTTAATATGAAGATAAAGAAAATATATCTTAAAGATACAGAGGAAAAATTCTAACAGTTCACAATACCACACAAATAATATTTTAAAAAATTTTTTTGTTTTTATTGTGCTTTAAGTGAAAGTTTACAAATCAAGTCAGTCCCTCATACAAAAATTTATATAAAACTTGCTATATACCCCTAGCTGCTCTCCTCCCGATAAGACAGCACACTCCTCTTCACTCTTTATTTTCTCGTCCATTCGGCCAGCTTCTGACCCCCTCTGCCCTCTCATCTCCCCTCCAGACAGGAGCTGCCCACATACTGTCATGTGTCTACTTGATCCAAGAACCTCACTCCTCATCAGTATCATTTTCTATCCCATAGTCCAGTCCAATCTCTGTCTTAAGAGTTGGCTTTGGGAATGATTCCTGTCGTGGGCTAACAGAAGTTCCTGGAACCATGACCTCCAGGGTCCTTCCAGTCTCAGTCAGACCATTAAATATGGTCTTTTCACAAGAATTTGAGGTTTGCATCCCACTACTCTCCTGCACCCTCAGGGGTTCTCTGTCGTGTTCCCTGTCAGGGCAGTCATCAGTTGTACCCGGGCACCATCTAGTTCTTCTGGTCTCAGGCTGATGTAGCCTCTGGTTTACGTGGCCCTTTTTCTGTCTCTTGGGCTCATAATTACCTTGTCTTTTTGGCGTTCTTCATTCTCCTTTGATCCAGGTGAGTTCAGAGCAATTGATGCATCTTAGATGGTCACTTGCTAGTGTTTAAGACCCCAGATGCCACTCTCCAAAGTGGAATGAGGAAAGTTTTCTCAATAGATTTTATTATGCCAATTGACTTAGGTGTCCCCTGAAACCATGGCCCCTAAACCTCTGCCCCTGCTGTGCTGGCCTTCAAAGAGTTCAGTTTATTCAGGAAACTGCTTTTGGTTTAGTCCAGTTGTGCTGACATCGCCTGTATTGTGTGTTGTCTTTCCCTTCACCTAAAATAGTTCTTCTCTATTATCTAATTAGTGAAAACTTCTCTTCCTCCCTCCCTCCCCAATCTTGAAACCATCAAAGAATATTTTCTTCTCTGTTTAAACTATTTCTTGGTCTTATACAATATTTGTCCTTTTGCAACTGACTAATTTCACTCAGCATAATGCCTTCCAGATTCCTCCATGTTATGAAATGTTTCACAGATTCATCATTGTTCTTTACAGATGCGTACTATTTCATTGTGTAAATATATCATAATTTGTTTATCCATTCATCCATTGTTGGGCACCTTGGTGGCTTCCATCTTTTTGCTATTGTAAACAGTGGTGCAGTGAACATGGGTGTGCATATACCTGTTCATGTAAAAGCCCTTATTTCTCTAGGATATATTCCAAGGAGTGGGTTTGCTGGATCATATATATATATATTTTTTATGGTAGTTCTATTTCTAGTTTTTTAAGGAAGCGCCAAATCGCTTTCCAAAGTGGTTGTACCATTTTACATTCTCACTGGCAGTGTGTAAGTGTTCCAGTGTCTCCACAACCTCTCCAATATTTGTTTTTCAGTGTTTTTTAGATTAATGCCGGCCTTGCTGGAGTGAGATGAAATCTCATTAGAGTTTTGATTTGCATTTCTCTAATGGCTAATGATTGTGAGCATTTCCTCATGTATCTGTTTGCTACCTGAATGTCTTATTTAGTGAAGTGCCTATTCATATCCTTTGCCCATTTTTTGATTGGGTTATTTGTCTTTTTCTAGTTGAGCTTTTACAGTATCATGTAGATTTTAGAGATCAGATGCTAATCAGAAATGTCATACGTCAAAACTTTTTGCCAGTCTGTAGGTAATCTTTTTACTCTTTTGGTGAAGTCCTTGGATGAGAGTATGCATTTGATTTTTAGGAGCTCCCAGTTATGTAGTTTCTCTTCTGGTGTTTCTGCATTGTTAGTAATGTTTTGTATACTGTTTATGCCATGTATTAGGACTCCTAGCATTGTCCCTATTTTGTCTTCCATGATCTTTATCATTTTAGATTTTATATTTAGGTCTTTGACTCATTTTGAGTTCATTTTTGGGCACGGTGTGAGGTATGGGTCTTGTTTCACTTTTTGCAGATGGATATCCAGTTATGCCAGCACCATTTGTTAGAGACTGTCTTTTCCCCATTTAACTGACTTTGGGCCTTTGTCAAATATCAGCTGGTCACATGTGGATGGATTTATGTCTGGATTCTCAATACTGTTCCATTGGTCTATGTATCTGTTGTTGTACCAGTACCAGGCTGTTTTGACTACTGTGGTGGTATAATAGGTTCTTCTTTTTCAGTAATGCTTTACTTATCCGGGGCCACTTTCCCTTCCATATGAAGTTGGTGATTTGTTTCTCCATCTCGTTAAAAAATGTCATTGGAATTTGGATCGGAATTGCGTCAAATCTATAGATCACTTTTGGTAGAATAGACATTTTTATAATGCTAAGTCTTCCTGTCCATGAGCAAGGTATGTTTTTCCACTTATGTAGGTCTTTTTTAGTTTCTTGCAGAAGTGTTGTGTAGTTTTCTTTGTATAAGTCTTTTACATCTCTGGTAAGATTTATTCCTAAGTATTTTATCTTCCTGGGGGATATTGTAAATGGCATTGATTTGGTATCTTTCTCCACTTATGTAGGTTTCTTTTGGTTTCTTGCAGTAGTGTCTTGTAGTTCTCTTTGTATAGGCCTTTTACATCTCTGGTAAGATATATTCCAAAGTATTTTATCTTCTTGGGGGTTACCGTAAAAGGTATTGATTTGTGATTTCCTCTTCGATGTTCTTTTTGTTGATGTAGAGGAATCCAACTGATTTTTGTATGTTTATCTTGTATCCTGATACTCTGCTGTACTCTTCTTTTAGTTTCAGTAGCTTTCTTGAAGATTCCTTAGGGTTTTCTGTATATAAGATCATGTCTCCTGAAAATAGAGATACTTTTTCCTTGCCAATCTGGATGCTCATTATTTCTTTTTCTAGCCTGATTGCTCTGGCTAGGATCTCCAGCACAATGTTGAATAAGAGTGGTGATAAAGGGCATCCTTGTCTGGTTCCAGGTTTCAAGGGGAATGCTTTCAGGCTCTCTCCATTCAACAACATGTCAAAAAAATAATTTACCATGACCAAGTGGGATTCATACCAGGTATGCAGGGATGGTTCAACATTAGAAAAACAATTAATGTAATACATCATATAAATAAAAGACAAGAATCACATGATCTTATTAAGTGATGCAGAAAAGGCATTTGACGAAGTCCAACACACATTCATGATAAAAACTCTCAGCAAAATAGGAATAGAAGGAAAATTCCTCAGCATAATAAAGGGCATTTATACAAAGCCAATAACCAACATCATCCTAAATGTAAATGGTATTAATTTGGTGATTTCCTCTTCAATGTCCCTTTTGTTGGTTTAGAGGAATCCAACTGATTTTTGTATGTTTATCTTCTATCCTGACAGTCTGCTGAACTCTTCTATTCGTTTCAGTAATTTTCTTGAGGATTCTTCAGGGTTTTCTGTGTATAAGATCATGTCATCTGCAAACAGAGATACTTTTACTTCTTCCTTACCAATATGGATGCCCTTTATTTCTTTATTTAGCCTAATTGCTCTGGCTAGGACCTCCAGCCAGAATAAGAGTGCTGATAAAGGGAATCCTTGTCTGGTTCCTGATCTGAAGGGGATTGCTTTCATTTAGGATGATGTTGGCTGTTAGCTCTGTATAAATGTCCTTTATTATGTTGAGGAATTTTCCTTCTATTCCTATTTTGCTGAGAGTTTTTATCATGAATAGGTGTTGAACTTTGTCAAGTGCCTTTTCTTCATCAATTGATAAGATCATGTGATTCTTGTCTTTTGTTTTATTTATATGATGGTTTACATTAATTGTTTTTCTAATGTTGAACCATGGTTTTGGTATCAGGGATATGCTGGCCTCATAGAATGAGTTTGGGAGTATTCTGTCCTTTTCTATGCTCTGAAATACCTTTAGTAGTAGCGGTGTTAACTCTTCTCCAAGAGTTTGGTAGAGATCTGCAGTGAAGCTGTCCAGGCCAGGGCTTTTTTTGGTTGGAAGTTTTATGATTACCTTTTCAATCTCTTCTTTTGTTATGGGTTTATTTCATTTTTTCTACCTCTGTTTGTGTTAGTTTAGGTAGGTAGTGTGTTTCTAGGAATTCATCCATTTCTTCTACGTTTTCAAATTTGTTAGAGTGCAATTTTTCATAGTAATCTGATATGATTCTTTTAATTTCAGTTGGGTCTGTTGTAATATTGCCCATCTCATTTCTTATTTGGGTTATTTGCTTCCTCTCCTGTTTCTCTTTTGTCAGTTTGGCCAATGGTTTATCAATTTTGCTGATTTTTTCAAAGAACCAGCTTTTGGTCTAGTTAATTCTTTCAATTGTTTTTCTGTTTTCTATTTCATTTAATTCCACTCTAATTTTTATTATTTGCTTTCTTCTGGTGCCTGATGGTTTCTTTTGTTGCCCTTTTTTTATTTGTTCAAGTTGTAAGGATAATTCTTTGATTTTAGCCCTTTCTTCTTTTTGTATGTGTGCATTTATTGGTACAAATTGACCTCTGAGCACTGTGTCCCAAAGGTTCTGATAAGAAGTGTTTTCATTCTCATTGGGTTCTATGAATTTCTTTATTCCATCCTTCACGTCTTCTATAACCCAGTCGTTTTTCAGCAGGGTATTGTTCAGCTTCCAAGTGTTTGGTTTCTTTTCCCTGCTTTTTCTGTTATTGATTTCCACTTTTTTGGCCTTATGGTCAGAGAAGATGATTTGTAGTATTTCAATGTTTTGGATTCTTCTAAGGCTTCCTTTATGACCTAATATGTGATCTATTTTAGAGAATCTTCCATGTGCACTAGAAAAGAAAGTATACTTGGCTGCTTTTGGGTGGAGCATTCTGCATATATCTATGAGGTCAAGTTGGTTGATTGTGGCATTTAGATCCTCTGTGTCTTTATTGAGCTTCTTTCAGGATTTTCTGTCCTTCGCTGAAAGTGGTATGTTGAAGTCTACTATAATTGTGGAGCTGTCCATCTCACTTTTCAATGTTGATAGAGTTTGTTTCATGTGTCTTGTAGCCCTGTCATTGGGTGCATAAATATTTAATATGGTTATATCCTCCTGGTGTATTGTCCCTTTAATCATTATACAGTGTCCTTCTTTATCCTTTGTGGTAAATTTAACTTTGAAGTCTATTTTGTCAGAAATTAAAATTGCCACTCCTGCTCTTTTTTGATTGTTGTTTGCTTGATATACTTTTTTCCTTTCTTTGAGTTTTAGTTTGTTTGTGTCTGTGAGTCTAAGGTGTGTCTCTTGTAGGCAGCATATACATGGATTGCAGTTTTTTATCCATTCTGCCACTCTGTCTCTTTATTGGTGCATTTATATTCAGGTTAATTATGGACAGGTATGAATTTATTGCTATCATTTTGATGTCTTTTTGTGTGTTGTTGACAGTTTCTTTTTCCCACTTAATCTTTTGTGCTGAGCAGTTTATCTTTATATATTGTCTTTTCCTCTTATTCATTGTTGATTTTGTTTCTGCTGAGACTCTTTTTTTTGTATTTTATTTTGATGAGTAGGACTATTATTCTGCTTTGTGGTTACCTTGATATTTACCCCTATTTTTCTAAGTTTAAACATAACCTTTATTTCTTTATTTCATCTTGTCTTCCTCTCCATATGAATGCTCTGTGACTATATTTCTTAGTACCTCTTTATTGTTTTAATGTTGCCTTCTTTTACATAATGACATCACTTTTTCCCTGTTTTGAGCATTTTTTATCTTGATTTATTTTTGTTATTTCCATATCTGGGTTGACATCTGATTTCTCTGTCCCGAGTTCTAGTCTTAGTTTGATATCTGGTATTGTTAATTTTCTAACCAGAGAACTCCGTTTAGTATTTCTTGTAGTTTTGGTTTGGTTTTTACGAATTCCCTAAACTTCTGTTTATCTGGAAATGTCCTAATTTCACCTTCATATCTGAGAGACAGTTTTGCTCAATATATGATTCTTGGCTGGCAATTTTTTCCTGCAGTGCTTTATATAAGTCATCCCATTTCCTTCTTGTCTGCATGGTTTCTGCTGAGTAGTCAAAACTTATCCTTACTGACTCTCCTTTGTAGGTGACTTGTCATTTATCCCTAGCCACTCTTAAATTCTCTCTTTATCTTTGGTTTTGGCAAGTTTCATTATAATATGTCTTGGTGACTTTCTTTTAAGGTCTACCTTATGGGGAGCTCAATGAGCATCTTTGATAGATATCTTCTCATCTTTCATGGCATCGGGGAAGTTTTTTGCCAACAAATCTTCAACAATTCTCTCTGTATTTTCTGTTATCACTCCCTGTTCTGGTACTCTAGTCACTTGTAGGTTATTTCTCTTGAGAGAGTCCCACATGACTCTTAGGGGTTTTTCTTTTTTTTTTTTAATTCTTTTATCAGATTTTTCTTCAAATATATTGGTGCCAGGGCTTTGTCTTCAATCTCACCAATTTTGTCTTTCAATTGCTCAGTTCTGCTCCTCTGACTTTCTATTCAGTTGTCTAATTGTGTAATTTTATTGTTAATCTTCTGAATTTTTGATTGTGGTCTCTGTATGGATTCTTGAAGCTTATTAAATTTTTCATTATGTTCTGAATAACCTTTTTAATTTCTTCATCTGCTTTATCTGTGTGTTCCTTGGTTTGTTCTGCCTATTGCCTGGTCTCCTTCCTGATCTCGTTCCTGATGTCTTGAAGAGTTTTGTATACGAATCTTTTGTATTCTGCATCCAGTAATTCCAGGAAGTCACCTTCATCCAGAAGATCTGTTGATTCTTTGTTTTGAGTGCTTGTTGAAGTGAACATGATCCACTTCTTTATGTGATTTGATATTGACTGTTGTCTCTGAGCCATCTATAAGTTATTGTATTAGTTCATTTTGTTTGCTTACTGTATCCTAGCTTCTTGCTTTGTTCTGTTTTTATATGCCCAAATAGGTTGCTTGAGCAAGCTAGCTTGATTATTTTTGCCTTTGAAGCTCTAACATGCTGTCACCAGATGGTTAGAGCTGTTTTCAGGTGTATCAACCTAGGAGTCCATTCACTTTTCTGGTATGAATTCAGCACAGGTGTCCAGGTAGCTGGTCATCAAGTATGTGGTACAGGCTTTGTCCTACACTCTTAGAGGGGCTGGGTGTTTGGTGTAGGTACTAGTATCTCATTGCAGCAGGGGGTCACTCTGTGAATGAGGCAGAGAGCAGACAACCACCCCCCAAGGGTCTTTGAGGAAAGTATGTCCGTGTTCCCTGGAGTACACAGATGGGTGGGTTCTGCAGACGGACCGTGAGCACCCAATGCTTTTGGTTATAAGGACTGGGAGGTACCAGTTATCTTTAGACCCCTGTCGCTGGTGGCTGGGTGACCTGAGTGGAGCCACCAGTCCTTAGGCTCCTGATGTGGGTAGGCGAGGACTCTGCTTAATAGGCAAAGCGGTGTCAAACATCAAGCACCCACCTCTCCACCGCACAGCTGAAATGGTTGCAGTCTGTCAACAAGGACCTATTTTCCTGAAATAGTCCCACACAGGTCCACGTAGGGGGGAAAGGTATTCAACATCCACGGACCATTTATGCCTGGACAGGAGCCACTTCTGTCATATGTCCCCTGGTTAGTGGAGCTGACAAATTATCTTTTCCCCCAGCTGTGAATTTATTCCTTCTCCAAGGCCAGGAGAATGGCTCAGAATGCTCAGCAGAACCTATCTCTGGCCCAGGGAAATTAACAGCCACTGAAGCAGGCTTGGAGGCTGGGGGCGGGGTAAAATATATGCAAGTACTTACCTTTTGCTGAGAGTGTCATTCTTTTCTGTTTCTGGAGGTGTGAGTAGGCTGTGCGGCTGGCCGTTTCTCCCTGCAGTAGTCACTCCCAGGGATGGTGCCTGAGGGTTCCCTGCGATTCCAGTGGGGCAACTCCTCTCCACTTCTGAACCATCTCTCCCTCCCTCTGCCTCTCAGTCCATTTTCTAACTTTGCCTTTGATGTTCAGGGCTCCTAGCTTGTCATAAATAAAATTGTTTCACTTGTTTTTTTCAGGTCTTTGTTGTAAGAGGGATCACCGACAGCATCTGACTACTCTACCGTCTCGGCCCCGCCTTTTAAAACCTTTTTATTTCATAATAATTATAGACACACAGAAAGTTGCAAAAATACTATGTAGAGATCTGTGTGCACACCACAGAGATCTGTGTGCCCATGACCCAGCTTTCCCCAATGGTAACATCTTGTATAAGTATAGTGCATTATCAGAGGGTGGTGGTAGTTTAGTGGTAGAATTCTCACCTTCCGTGGGTGAGACCTGCATTCAAATTCCCATTAATGCACTTTATTTGCAGACATCACCCTTCTGTCAGTGCAGGCTTGTGTTTTGCTATGATGGTGAACAAGTTTCAGCAGAACTCCCAGACATCTTAGGGCTAGAAAGAAAGGCCTGGTTATATCCTAGTTCCTTTGCTTTGCCATATAAATCTGAAAATAAGTTTATCTATAGAAATATATTGTTGGGATTTTGATAAAAATTTTATTGAATCTATAGATCACGTTGGGGTGAACTAACATTTTTACTGTGTTGTCTCCCAATCCATGAACTTGGAATAATCTTTCCATTTATTGATATACTTGTTGATTTATTTCATCAAAATTCTTCAGTTTTTAGAAAGCCGTATCTGTACATGATTTTCTAGATTTATAAATTACTGTTATTTTTTTGGAACAACTATAAATTGTATTGTATTTTCCATTTTTGTTTCTAATAGTTCATTTTTAGTATACAGGAATGTGTTAAGTTTTGTGTTAACCTTGCTAAACTGACTTATTAGTTCTAGAAATTTTCCTGTAGATTCTTGGGGTTTTCCTACATAGACATTCAAATCATCTGCAGGTAGGATGAATTTATTTCTCCCTTTCTAATGTCTATGTTTTTATATCCTTTTCTTACCTTATTGCACAGGCTAAGACTTCCAGTACTATGTTAAATAAGAGTGGTGAGGATATCCTTGCCTTACCCCCCAGTCTTGGGGGAAGCATTCTGTCTTTCATTATTAAGTATGGTACTAGCCATAGGTTTTTTTGCAAATGTCCTTTATCAGATCGAGGACATTTCTTTCCATTCCTGTTTGCTGAGAGTTTTTTTTCCCCCTCAGAAATGGAAGTTGGATTTTGTTAAGTGTTTTTTATACACCAATTAATATGATTATCTGATTTTTTTCATCATTATGTTAATATAGGGGATTATGCTGGTTAATTTTCAAATACTTGCATTCCTGGAATAAATCCCCACAGTTGTGGTATTTAGTTTTTTTTTTTTTTTTGCTAGAGTTGAATTGCTAATATTTTATTGAGAATTTTTGCATGTATGTTCATAAGGGATATTGGTTTTTAATTTTCCTTTAATGTGCTGTAGTGGAATTTATGTATGTAGTGTTGTTTATTGCATTCTCTTATTATCCTTCTAATGTCTGTGGTGTCTGTACTGGCATCCGTTTTGATTCCTACTATAGATAACTTCTAGCTTCTCTCCTTTTTTGTCAGACTGGCTAGAAGTTTATCAATTTTATCGATATTTTCAAAAGACTGGCTTTTATTTTGTTCATTTTTTCTATTGTTTCCCTGTTTTCAATTTCATTGCTTTCTGCTCTTATTATTATTGTTTTTAATAAGTTTCTTTCTGCTTACTTTGTGGTTTATTTTTCTTTTTCTACTTTGGTGAGGTGGAAGCTTAGATTTTTTTTAATAATTTTTATTGTGCTTTAAGTGAAAGTTTACAAATCAAGTCAGTCTGTCACATATAAACTTATATACACCTTACTACGTACTCCCATTTACTCTCCCCCTAATGAGTCAGCCCGCTCCCTTCTTCCAGTCTTTCCTTTCGTGACCGTTTTGCCAGTTTCTAACCCTCTCTACCCTCCCATCTCCCTTCCAGACAGGAGATGCCAATACAGTCTCAAGTATCCACCTGATACAAGTAGCTCACTCTTCATCAGTATCTCTCTCCAACCCATTGTCCAGTCCCTTCCATGTCTGATGAGTAGTCTTCGGGAATGGTTCCTGTCCTGGGCCAACAGAAGGTTTGGGGACCATGACCGCCGGGATTCTTCTAGTCTCAGTCAGACCATTAAGTCTGGTCTTTTTATGAGAATTTGGGGTCTGCATCCCACTGATCTCCTGCTCACTCAGGGGTTCCCTGTTGTGTTCCTCAGGGCAGTCATCGATTGTGGCCGGGCACCAACTAGTTCTTCTGGTCTCAGGATGATGTAAGTCTCTGTTTCATGTGGCCCTTTCTGTCTCTTGGGCTCATAGTTATCGTGTGACCTTGGTGTTCTTCATTTTCCTTTGATCCAGATGGGTTGAGACCAGAAGCTTAGATTATTGATTAGACACCTTTATTCTTTTCTAATATAAGTATTTAGTGCTATAAATTTCCTTCTATGCACTACTTTAGCTGCATTACATAAGTTTTCATATGCTGTATTTTGATTTTCACTCAGCCTACATAGTTTTTTATTTTCCTTGTAACTCCTTCTTTGACCCATGGGTTTTCTTTAGAAGTATGATTTCAAATTTCCAAGTGTTTGGAGGTTTACCTATTGTTTTTCTGTTACTGAATTTTAGTTCGATTCCATTTTGATCAGAGATCATACTCAATATTATTTTAATTTTTTTAAATTTGTTGAGGTTTGTTTTATGACCCAGGGTATGTTCTATCTTTGTGACTGTTCCATATATGCTTGAGAGAAAAAAATGAATTCTGCTGTTTTTGGGTGAAGTATTCTATATATGTCCATTAGGTCCTCTTGGTTGATGGAGTTGTTCAATTCTACTACATTCTTGCTGATTTTCTGTGTAGCAATTCTATCAGTTATTGAGAGAGGGTGTTGAGATCTCCTAATATAACTGTGAATTTGTGTTGCTTCTTTTGATTCTGTTATTGCTTCATGTAGTTTGAAACTCCATTTATAGGCACATACACGTTTTGAATTGTTATCTGTTCTTGGTGGATTGACCGTTTTATCATTATGTAATAGCCTTCTTTGTCTCTGGTAATTTTCTTTGTTCTTAAGTCTACTTTATTTGAAATTTGTATAGACGCTCCAGCTTTCTTTTGATTGACGTTTGCATGGTACACTTTTTCCCATCCATTTACCTTTAACCTACCTATATCATATATTTAAAATGAGTTTTCTATAGATAGCATATAAAAAAAAAACCCATTGCCATCGAGTTGCTCCCAACTCATAGTGACCCTATAGGACAGAGTAGAACTGCCCCATACGGCTTCCAAGGAGTGCCTCGTGGATTTGAACTGCTGACCCTTTGGATAGCAGACGTAGCACTTAACCACTACACCACCAGGGTTTCCTAGATAGCATATAGTTGGGTCATTTTTTTAATCCACTCTGACAATTACTATCTTTTACATGATGCATTTATGCCATTTACATTTAATATAATTATTAATGTGTTAGGACTTATGCCTGGCATTTATTATTTGCCTTCTGTTAGTTTTATTTGGTTTTGTTTCTTTGTTTCCCTTTTCCAGCCTTCCTCTTGGTTACTTGAAAGTTTTTAGCATTGTATTTTGCTTTATCTATGGAATTTGTATAGCTTTTTTTTTTTTATCAGTTGCTCTGGGGATTACAGTATACATATATAACTTACCACACAGTCTACTAGTATCAAAATTTTACCAATTCATGTTAAATATAGAACCTTAATCATTTTGGCCCTTTTATCCTCCCTCCTTAATAGTTCAGTTGTCTTAACTATTTTCTGTACATACATACATACATTGAGAACAACATAAGACGATGCTATCATTGTGCTTTCAATATAGCATAATTTCAAAATCTCAAGCTAAAAAGTTTAGTCTATTATATTTACTCATATTTTTATCAGTTCTGTTGTCCTTTATTCCTGACATGCCAAGTTTCCTTCTGTTATCATCTTTCTGTTTGAAAAGCTTTCTTCAGAAATTCTTTTCAGGCAGGTCTACCTGCAACAAATTCTCTTAGTTGTCTTTTATCTGAGAGTGTCTTTATTTCACCTTCCTTCCTTAAGTCTATTTTCTAAGAATATAGAATTGTCAGTTGAAAGTTCTTTTTGGAGGGAGCCAAGATGGCAGAATAGACAGACGCTTCCAGCAAGCCCTCTTTACAACAAAGATCCAAAAAAACAAGAGAAGCAAGTATATTTATGACAAGCTAGGAGCCCTGAGCATCAAAGGTAAGCTTAGAAAATGAACTGGGGGCAGGGGGAGGAAGAGATGGTTCAGAAGCGGAGAGGAATTACCAGACCTGAACTGTGGGGAGCCCTCAGGCACCATTCCTGGGAGCTGTGGCAGTGGGCTGGTACTAGCGTTCAGCCACAGTTTCCTCAGGGAGAAGCATACAGCCACACAGCCTACTCACACCTCCGGAACCAGAGAATAATGGCACTTTCAGCAAAAGCTATGTACTTGCATATATTTTACCACCTCCCCCACCCCCGCTCCCAAGCCAGGTTCAGCGGCTGACTTTCCTGGGCCTGAGATAGGCCCTGTTGAGCACCTAGAGCCATCCTCCCAGCCTTGGAGAAGGAATAAATTTACAATTAGGGGAAGAGATAATTTGCCAGCTCCACTAAGCAGGGGAGCACAGGACAGAAGCTGCTCCTGTCCAGGCATAAACAGTCTGTGGACATGGAGTACATTTCCCCTCTGCATGGACCTGTGTGGGCCTATTTCAAGAGAATAGGCCTTTGTTGGCAGACTCCAACCATTTCAGCTGTGCTGCAGAGAAGTGAGTGTCTGATGTTTGACATTGCTTTGCCTACTAAACGGAGTCCTCACCTACACACATCAGGGGCCTAAGGACTGGTGGCTTCACTCAGGTCACCCAACTACCTGTGACAGGGGTCCAAGGATATCTTGTACCTCTCAGTCCTTACAACCAAAAACATTGGGTGCCCATGGTCCATCTGCAGAACCCACCGACCTGTACGTTCTAGGGAACAGGGACGTGCTTTCCCCCAGAGACATGTGGGGGGTGATTCTCAGCCCCCTGTCTTGTTCAGGGTGTGACCCCCTGCTCCAACCAGGTACTGGTACCTACACCCATCACCCCTACCTCTCTAAGACTGTAGGACAGAGCCTGTACCACACACTTGATGATCAGCTACCTGGACACCTGAGCTGAATTCATAAAAGAAAAGTGAATGGACTTCTAGACTGATATACCTGATAACATCTCTAGTCATCTGGGGACAGGACGTCAGAGCTCCAAAGGCGAAAATAATGAAGCTAGCTCACTCAAGCACCCCATCTGGGCATATCAAAACAAAACAAAGCAAGACACTATGACACAGTAAGCAAACATAAAAAAAACTAATACAATAACTTTATAGATGGCTCAGAGACAACAGTCAATATGAAGTCACATAAAGATACAGACAATGATTGCCTCAACAAGCTCTCAAAACAAAGAATCAAGGGATCTTCTGGATGAAAGTGCATTCCTGGAATTAACAGAGGCAGAATACAAAAGATTAATATACAGAACCCTTCAAGAAGGAAGGAAATGAGGCAACACGCAGAATGACCCAAGGAACATGCATATAAAGCAATAGAAGAAATTAAAAATATTATTCAGGAACATAATGAAAAATTTAATAAGCTGGAAAAATCCATACGCAGACAGCAATCACAAATTCAGAAGATTAACAATAAAATTACAGAATTAGACAACTCAATAGAAAGTCAGAGGAGCAGATTTGAGCAAGTGGAAGGCAGAATTTCTGAACTTGAAGATAAAGCACTTGGCGCTAATATATTTGAGGAAATATCAGATAAAAGAATTAAAAAAAATGAAGAAACCTTAAGAATCGTGTGGGACTCTATCAAGAAAAATAACCTACGAGTGACTGAAGTTCCAGAACAGGGAAGGATAACAGAAAATACAGAGAGAATTGTTGATTTGTTGGCAGAAAACATCCTGATATTATGAAAGATGAGAGAACATCTATCAAAGATGCTCATCGAACTCCACATAAGGTAGATTTTAAAAGAAAGTCACCAAGACATATTATAATGAAACTTGCCAAAACCAAAGATAGAGAATTTTAAGAGCAGCTATTAGTTTTAGGGATAAACAAAAAGTCACCTACAAAGGAGAGCCAATAAGAATAAACTCGGACTACTTGGCAGAAACCATGCAGGCAAGAAGGCAATGGGATGACTTATATAAAAAATTGAAGGAAGAAAATTGCCAGCCAAGAATCCTATATCCAACAAAACTGACTCTCAAATATGAAGGTGAAATTAGGACGTTTCCAGATAAACAAAAATTTAAGGAGTTTGTAAAAACCAAACCAAAACTATAAGAAATACTAACGGGAGTTCTGTGTTTAGGAAATCAATAATATCAGGTATCAACCCAAGAGTAGAACACTGGGCAGAGCAATCAGAAGCCAACCCAGACAGGGAAATTAAAAAAAAAAAAAATCAAGATTAAAAAAAAAAAGCTCAAAACAGGGTACCAGTGATGTTATTATATAAAAGAAGACAACATTAAAACAATAAAAAGGGACTAAGAAATGTAGTCATAGATCTTCCATACGGAGAAGAAGACGAGGTGATACAAAGAAATAAAAGTTAGGTTTAATTTTAGAAAATTAAGGGTAAATAATAAGGTAACCACAAAGGAGACAAACTATCCTACTCATCAAAATAAAATAAAAGAAAAAAATAGAGACTAAGCAGAAACAAAATCAACATCAACGAATATGAAGAAAGGACAATACATAATCTACTCAGCACATAAAATTAAGTCAGAAAAAGAAACTGTCAACAACACATAAAAAAAGACATCAAAATGATAGCACTAAATTCATGCCTATCCATAATTACCCTGAATGTAAATGGACTAAATGCACCAATAAAGAGACAGAGAGTGGCAGAATGGATTAAAAAACACGATCCGTCTATACGCTGCCTACAACAGACACCTTAGACTTAGAGACACAAACAAACTAAAACTCAAAGGATGGAAAAATATATCAAGCTAACAACAGTCAAAAAAGAACAGGAGTGGCAATATTAATTTCTGACAAAATAGACTTTAAAGTTAAATCCATCAGAAAGGATAAGGAAGGACACTATATATGATTAAAGGGGCAATATACCAAGAAGATATAACCATATTAAATATTTGTGCACCCAATGACAGGGCTGCAAGATACATAAACTCTGTCAGCACTGAAAAGTGAGATAGACAGCTCCACGATTATAGTAGGAGACTTCAACACACCACTTTTGGTGAAGGACAGGACATCCTGAAAGAAGTTCAATAAAGACACAGAAGATCTAAATGTCACAATCAACCAAATTGACCTCATAGACATACACAGAACACTCCACCAACGGCAACCAAGTATATTTTTTTTCTCATGTACACGAAACAGTCTCTAGAATAGACCACATATTAGGTCATAAAGCAAGCCTTAGCTGAATCCAAAACATTGAAATATTACAAAGCATCTTCTCTGACCATAAGGCCATAAAAGTAGAAATCAATAACAGAAAAAGCAGGGAAAAGAAATCAAACACTAGGAAACTGAACAATACCCTGCTCAAAAAAGACTGGATTACATTAATGATGGAATAAAGAAATTCATACAATACAATGAGAATGAAAACACTTCTTATCAGAACCTTTGGGACACAGCGAAAGCAGTGCTCAGAGGCCAAATTATATCAATAAATGCACACATCCAAAAAGAAGAAAAGGCCAGAATCAAAGAATTATCCCCACAACTTGAACAAATAGAGAGCTACAAAAGAAACTCTCAGGTACCAGAAGAAAACAAATAATAAAAATTTGAACAGAACTAAATGAAATAGAAGATAGAAAAACAATTGAAAGAGTTAACTAGACCAAAAGCTGGTTCTTTCAAAAAATCAACAAAATTGATAAACCATTGGCCAAACTGACAAAAGAAAAACAGGAGAGGAAGCAAATAACCCAAATAAGAAATGAGATGGGCAATATTACAACAGACCCAACTGAAATTAAAAGAATCATATCAGATTACTATGAAAAATTGCACTCTAACAAATTTGAAAACCTAGAAGAAATAGATGAATCCCTAGAAACACACTACCTACCTAAACTAACACAGAGGCAGAACAACTAAATAGACGCATAAGAAAAGAAGAGACTGAAAAGGTAATCAAAAAACTCCCAACAAAAAAAAGCCCTGGCCCGGAGGGCTTCACTGCAGAGTGCTACCAAACTTTCAGAGAAGAGTTAACACCACTACTACTAAAGGTATTTCAGAGCGTAGAAAAGGACGGAAAACTCCCAAACTCATTCTATGAAGCCAGCATATCCCCGATACCAAAACCAGGTAAAGACACCACATAAAAAGAAAATTATAGACCTGTACAGAGAGCTGCAAGAAACCAAAAGAAACCTACGTAAGTAGAGAAACATAACTTGCTAATGGATAGGAAAAGTCAACATTGTAAAAATGTATTTTCTACCAACCTTAGGAGCCCTAATACATGGCACAAAGAGTATACAAAACATTATTAACAATGCGGAAGAAAAACTAGATAACTGGGGGCTCCTAAAAATCAAACACCTATGCTCATCCAAAGACCTTACCAAAAAAGTAAAAAGATTAACTTCACACTGGGAAAAAGTTTTTACTGTGACATTTCCTATCAGTGCTTGACCTCTAAAATCTACATGATACTGCAAAAACTCAACTACAAAAAGTCAATAACCCAATTAAAAAATGGACAAAAGATATGAACAGACACCACTAAAAAAGACATTCGAGTAGCTAACAGATACATGAGGAAATGCTCAGAATCATTAGCCATTAGAGAAATGCAAATCAAAACTACAATGAGATTTCATCTCACTCCAATGAGGCTGGCATTAATCCAAAAATCACAAAATAATGAATGTTGGAGAGACTAGAACACTTCTACACTGCTGGTGGGAATGTAAAATGGTACAACCGCTTTGGAAATCGATTTGGTGCTTCCTTAAAAAGCTAGAAATAGAACTACCATAAAAAAAAAAAAATACCATAGGATCCAGCAATCCCACTCCTTGGAATATATCTTAGAGAGATAAGAACCTTTACACAAACAGATATATGCACAGCCATGTTTACTGAAGCACTGTTTACAATAGCAAAAAGATGGAAGCAACCAAGGTGCCCATCAATGGATGAATGGGTAAATAAATTATGGTATATTCCCACGGTGGGATACTATGCATCAATAAAGAAGAGTGATGAATCTGTGAAACATTTCATAACATGGAGGAATCTGGAAGGCATTATGCTGGGTGAAATTTGTCAGTTGCAAAAGGACAAATATTGTATTAGAACACTACTATAAGAACTCGAGAAATAGTTTAAACAGAGAAGAAAATATTCTTTGATTGTTATGAGAGGGGGGAGGGAGGGAGGGTGGAAGAGGGGTGTTCACTAATTAGGTAGTAGATAAAAACTACCTTAGGTGACGGGAAAGAGAACACACAATACAGGCGATGTCAGTGCAACTGGACTAAACCAAAAGCAAAGAAGTTTCCTGAATAAACTGAATGCTCCGAAAGCCAGTGTAGCAGGGGTGGGGGTTTGGGGACCATGGTTTCAGGGGACATCTAAGTCAATTGGCATAATAAAATCTATTAAGAAAACATTCTGTATCCCACTTTGGAGAGTGGCGTCTGGGGTCTTAGACGTTGGCAAGCGGCCATCTAGGATGCATCAGTTGGTCTCAGCCCACCTGGATCAGGGGAGAGTGGGGAACACCAAGGACACAGGGTAAGTGCGAGTCCAGGAGACAGGGAGGGCCACATGAACTGGAGACTGCATCAGCCTGAGACCAGAGGAACTGGATGGTGCCGGGCTGCAACCGATGACTGCCCTGACAAGGAATACAGCGGAGAACCCCTGAGGGAGCAGGAGAGCACTGGGATTCAGACCCCAAATTCTTGTGGAAAATCGGTGTGACTGAGACTAGAAGGACCCTGGTGGTCACGGCCCCCAGACCTTCTATTAGCCCAGAACAGGAACCATTCCCAGAGCCAACTCTTCAGATGGGGATTGGACTGGACAATGTGTTGGAGAGGAATGCTGGTGAGGAGTGAGCTTCTTGGACCAGGTGGACATCTGAGACTATGTTGGCATCTCCTGCCTGGAGAGGAGATGAGAGGGTGGAGGGGGTTAGAAGCTGGTGAGGTGGACACTAGGGGAGAGAGTGGAGGGAGGGAGCTGGCTGTCTCATTTGGGGGAGAGCAGTTGGGAGTATGTATATAAGTTTTTGTGTGAGAGACTGACTTGATTTGTAAACTTTCACTTGAAGCAGAATAAAAATTAAAAAAAAAAAAGAAAATTCTTTTCAGTACTTGAAAAATATTGTGCCACTTTCTTATGATCTCCATGTTTTCCGATTAAAAAAAATCTGCCATTCAGATTGTTTTTCCATTATAGGTAATGTGCCATTTCTCTCTGGCTGCTTTCAAGATTCTATGTCTTTAGTTTTAAGAAGTTTATTATGATATGCCTGGGTGTGTATTACTTTGGGTTTCTCCTATTTGAAATTTGCTCAAATTTTGAATCTGAATCAGAATGTTTTCTGCAAAATTTGGGATGTTTTCAATCATTATTTTTCTGAATATTTTTTTCAGTCCCATACTTTCTCCTTCCTCTTGGATTCTAATAACATGAATGTTAGATATTCCTTTTATTATTGTGCCAGAGGTCCCTGAGGCTCTGTTCCATTTTTTTAAATCTATTTTCTCTGTTGCTTCTATCGATCTAGATTTACATTTACTGATTCTTTTCTCTGTCACTTCCATTCTGCTATTGAGCTGCCCCAATGAGCTTTTATTTCAGTTACTGTATTTTTAGTTCTACATTTCTGTTCACCTCTTCTTTGTATCTTTTATTTCTTTGCCGAGAATTTTTATTGTTTTCATTTGTTTCAAGATTGTTTGTAGTTTTGAATCCCTGGTGGCATTTTATATGGCTGTGTTAAATTTCCTGTCAGATAATTCCAACATATGTGTCATCTCAGTGTTGATATCTGTTGGTAGTCTATTCTCATTCTAGTTGAGATTTTCCTGGTTCTTGGTATGATGAATGATTTTCAACTGTATCCTGTATAATTTGCATATTATGTTATGAGACTGTGTGGTTCCTACTTACATCTTGTTACTCATTATTGCCAGGCCATGATGGTAGTCAGAAATCTTCACACACACAGCCTTCGCTGATGTCCTTTGGTCAGGAGGGGAAAGGATGCTGCCTCATAATTACTGGGCCAGGATGGTATTGAGGGCTTTGCTCACACACCGGCCTCCACAGTTGTCTGCCTGCTGACAGGGTGAGCCATCTCATTACCAATAGTCAGGGCTCTGCTCACATTTGGGCTCTGTAGACACCTACCCTCCAGGAGGCAGAGTGCAGTTTTATCACTGCCAGACTGGAATGGCAGTCGGACACTGTTCACACAGTCCTGATGCTGGCTTCTACGCATAGTGGGGCTGGAGATGCCATGCGATTTTTTGTGGTGTTCAGCTGGAGTAGGGCTGGTATTGTCAAATGGGTTTTGCCCCGCAAGACTTCCCATTCTACCAATCCTTTGTATAGGGATAGAAAGCTTATCTCGTTTTTTGTTTGTTTGTTTTATGCTTGGTATTTCCAGCTTGTGAGCTTCTATTATACCCAAGTCAGAATATATAAGAGGCAAAAGGATTCCTTAAATCCCAAGGTCTCTAGACAGGTCGCCTTTTTTTCCCCTCTAATTTTCAGTGTCTTCTGATGCTTGCTGCATGTGGTTTGCACAGGGTTTTTAGGAATAGGGCGACATGTGCCTACTTCATTTTATCCAGAACCTGAAGTTCTACTTATTTTAATGAGGAAAATTTATGTTTTCCATCTTAACCCAAGCTACAGAAGAAATGCCCGCAGAAAGAAAATACATATCAATTAGGCAATAAGTTTCTATAAATACTAAACAATTTCAAAGTAAAGAAATATAGCTTATACATAAAATATAATGTCACAAAGGTTTCATGTTCTTACCAAAGGAGGGAGAAAAGATTTGGTAGTGGGTGACTGACGAGGGCTATAAGGGAGTCATTCTTTGGAAGCTACCTTTTTTTTTTTCTCTGCCATTTTCTTCACCAATTTTTCAGCCCACTGGGACTCATGATTATCTTGCATTCAAATTGCCTTAAAAATAAAGCTATAGCACAGAAAAACGCCTGTAGGGCAAAATAAAGATTAAACAAAAGAGTACTTTGAAATCATGAAAATAGCACACATGAAAACCAGAGAAAAGTCACAGAATGAGATGATGCCTCTTAATTCTTTTTGCTAGGCCTACATATTCAAGGCAAAACATTTTGGGTTCATCCAAACATGGCATCCAATACAAATTTGTTCCATATGATATGCTCTGACTAAAAGCTGATGTGTCAGCTAAATTAGTGAGTGTGTCTTTGCCTGGAAGTGCAATGTCAAAATATTTTTATAGTGTGTTTATTTAGTGTGTTTTGGGGTGAGAACATTGTTAATATCAAATAAAAATAAATAAATAATTGCACTAATAATGTATAACTTTCTAAAAGCCGGTATGTCAAACAGTTATTAATTGACCAGTCATTATGAGGAGTAAATCTATACATTATAAAAGTGAATCTTGCTTAAATAGCTGAAGATTTGTTTATGAAGCAAGGAAACTTGATACAACCTCATTGGGATTTATTGAGGTCATTCTGGGAAGGGAAGAAGAAGACAGGCTCCGGCTTGACCACATTCTTGGAGGAGAGCAGTGTGCTTCTCACTTAAATTCATTCCCATCATGGGTCTGATGATGATATTATTCCTAGGGAGAAAAGGAATCAAGCTTTCTAAAAGACCCAGGGTTACAAGCAGCCATCTTTAAGATTGTGACAAAGTGAGGAGCACTACATTATCCTCTCCTCCCCTATAGCTTGGACCCTGCCATGGGTCTAGTACCTCCACAAAGGGCCTGGTCAGGGTGTGGAGCAGCAGTGGCACTTGGTGGGAGATTCTGGTGCCTGGTGGGTGGGGGGAGCAGCACTTCTTTATGACCGTGGTACATGGCATTAATGACCATAGGTTTTCATCCTTGCTTATGTCCACACCCTTTGCCATCAAGAGGCAGAGTGTATTTCTCTGTAATTCTGGCTTCAAGTATGTGATTGCTTTGGCTAATAGAATGAGGCAGAAGTGACTGTGTGCCAGCTTCAAGCCTGGTCTCTCACACCTTCGCCATCTACATGGGAAAAACATTCCTGGGCTAGACATTTGTCTCTTAAAGAAGATGAGAGACATGTGGAGAAGAGCTGAATCATCCCAGCTGAATCCAGCTTGGATTAGCCAACCTCCAGCCAACCCTCAGAAGTATGAAAAGCCCAGCCAATGTAAGCAGAACTACCTCCCTGAGTCCAGCCTACATTAGCCAGTGCCCATCAAACCCCCAAAAGCATGCACAATAAATATTATTGCCAAATGCCATGGAGGTTTTTGTTATGCAGAAATATTGTGGAAATAGGTAACTGTTACAGTGAGATTCCTTAACAAGCACATAAAGAACACCTCCTGAAGGACCACTCTTGGGGGGGGTCCCCTATCAATGATGGGACAAGAGCTAACGAAATTTGAATCATTATCATAAAGGCAAAACCCAATAGTATCCGCTGTGCTGTGAGCATTGTGAATATTCTGTCTATAGGGGTCATTATGGATTGAATTGTGTCCCCCTGAAATATGTGTTGGAATCCTAACCCCTATACAAGTAGATGCAATCCTGTTTGAAAATAGGATTTTCTTTGTCTTTTTAATTAGATCCTACCAGAGTAGAGTGGGTTCTAAATCTAATCATTTCTGAGTAATAAGGAGAGCAAATTAGACACAGAGGCACACAGACACGGGGCTAGGGCGGACGGTGGGGAGAACCAAGGCCTGTGAGGATTGCCAAGGAACCAAGGAACACCTGGGGCTACCAACAAAGAAGGAATTGATATAGCTGAGACCCTGATTTGGACTTTTAGCCTCCAGAACTGTGGGAAAATAAATTCTCTTCTTTAAAGCCACCTACTTGTGGTATTTGTGTTACAGCAGCACTAAGTAACTAAAGACTTTCAAAAGCCGATAGCAGGTTATACGTGCATAAAAATTCGCCAAACTGCACACTTCAGATTTATTTATTGTATGTAAGTTCTATCTCATTTTTAAAAAGTAAATTAAAAAAAAAAACTATTCCTGTAAAAGCAAGCGTGTCCTTGAAACTGAAATCCAGCAAGAATGAAGGGACCCCGTGCACACCTCAAATGCACCAAGCCCTGTTGATATGAGCCTTTCACTAGCCCTCAGCACCCTATTTCGGGAGCAGGGGGGTAGCGCACAGCTCTATAGCGTGCTGATTTAGGAGTGTGCGGCATTCCACAGAGAAAAAGGCTAACTCAGAAATCCATCATCATCAGAGGTGGCCCCATGTCTGGACAGCCAGTCAGGAGGCAGGCTGAGACAGTCGGGCCTGCAAAATGAAGACTCCGTGATGCAAATAAGTAACAGTCAGTTTCCCTCGGCAGAGGCACTGCTCAGCCGTCCACCTGAACAACTGTGGCATTCTCCCAACCAGGGAGCATTAGCAGCATGCTTGTGATTCCCTTCTTACAGTAATCGTTGCCAAGTAGCCCACAGAAAGAGTTTAGAGATTTTCCCCTCTAACCTCCACCCTCATCCATTGCCTTTCCTAAGCCCATTCGCTTCTTTCTTCCTCTCTCCCTTTTCCTTCGAGGAGCCACACTGATTCCTACAACTGGCTTATCAGTCTCAACAAGCTATTATTATTTTTTTTTAATTTTAGTCCTGAAGCATGATGTGTCTGTGGTTGAATCTACTGGGAATTAGACAGCTACCCATAGCCAGGGCTGCAAGTGGTGTAGAGAACGGACGGCGCAAAGGGGTGCTTTCTGTTTTCTGCTACACAGCACTGCACTCTGGAACTGGCAGCCTGTAATTAACTGCCACGTTGCTTTCTGTCAAACTGCAGTGGGAGCAAAAATCAAGATCCCTGGACACAGAAGTAGTATAATAGAAAGAACACTGGGCTCTGACTGTGATGATCAGAATGTGAATCTTGGTCTTGACTTACTAAGTGTGGAACATTAGGCCCTGGTTACTCAAAGTGTAGTCCGTGGACCAGCAGCATCAGCATTCCATGGGATCTCATGAAAAGTGCAGAATTTCAGGACCCATCTCACACCTACTGCGTTAGAATCTGCATTTTTAACAAGATCCCCAAGTGAAGTTTGAGAAACACTGAATTAGGCAAATCACTGGGCCGTATTTTCCACAAGAAAGCACCATGACTGGTATATCCCACTAGAACCACATAGAATGGGGACGAGTCAGTTCTCCAGAGGAGAGGACATTGACATTATGTCTGCTACAATTTTCAAGACGGTGGTATTTGGAGGTATCAGTGCATTGCTGATGGATCACTGAATAGGCCTTTCCAACATGCATCTTCTATGATCCTTTCGTATTTTCATACTCAACCCCACAGACTTCATTCTACTTATCTCTGAGGCTTGTAATCTTCATACTTTCTCTAGGAGTCAAGTATTTACAATAAAATGGTACAGAGGAGATTTTCTTCTCTTTTTGGGTTTATGGTGCTTTGCTGCAGGTAGGAGTGGCATTGTCTAAATCCAGGCTTTGTATTGCTAACAGCTCTAAAAGTCTAGTCAATATTCCAGCCCAAGCCTTTCCTGTTTGCACAACACCCTATCTCCTTGCACGCCAAGCCTTCTGAATACCCTCACACAGGTATGACCCTGCCGTGGCCCCAGAATCAATACTACAGAGGTATTTCTGGTCCCTGTCTACAGAGGTTTATTAAGGTTGGATGCAGAAGGCCTCATTATAGTGTGGTCTTATCTCCTTTATGACCCCATGTTGAGGACTCTGCTGGTTCAGGACTCAAGTGCATTCTAATGCATAGGATTCTGGGTATCTACAAGGCCTTCTGCCCTTTTCTCTGGTAGTATCCTCCACCCAATTACCAGCAACCCTTCAGTCATCTTTTAAGTCTCTTTACTTCTGTCAGTTTGAGTCACCCCAGAACAGCTTATTTTCAGAGAGGGCTTTCTATCTACCTTCCCTTCATTCTTTGGCTCCCATGTGGCTCCTTGTTCTGTATCCCCTCAGCAGAATTACACCCTGTAGCAGGTGCATCTGGTGCCCTGTCATGCATCCTGTTGGCCACACCTCTGGTTCTAGCCATGGCTGCAGTGAACAGTTTTATGTGGGTTTCGGCTCATATGTCTCGCTTTGAGTGAACACCACATCTTTGCTCTTGGCCCCAAGGCACCTATGAGGCCCAGGACACTGCATGCACAGCTCAGAATTTCAGAGATGTCAACAATCCCAGGAACAACCCTCGACCAGTGGGGGTTGGAAACCTGTGAATTAATGTTCCTGCCTCCCATCTTTTGATGGTCATTTTTGTAGACACTTTTCAGGAGGTCCTGGCAGAAGTGGGCCCTTGTTTCTTATAGCAGTGACCTTGATAATGTACCCTTATATTGACTTTCTTTCCATTCCTGTCTCACATTCTCCACTCCCTCACTCCTTCTCCCTAGAATCACCTTGCAAGCAAACTAGTGTTGCTGTTAGGTGCCATAGAGTAAATTTTGACTCATTGTGATGACACATGACAGATTACAACTGCACCATGGGGTTTTCTAGGATGTAATCTTTACAGGAGCAGATCTCCAGCTCTTTCTCCCATGGAGCCACTGGGTGGGTTCCAACCACCAACCTTTTGATCAGCATCCGAGCACTTAACTGTTGTGCCACCAGATCTCCTTCACACACACACACAAAAACTGCCTGCTCTCAAATCCTCATTCCAGGCTCTGCCTTGGGGCTAACCCAAGTAAGACACAGCCTTGCTTGCCAAAGAAAGATGATGTGATCCCAGTGGTTGTCCAGCACTCACTGTTTCTCTCCTCCCAGGGCCCAGTGACAGCGCCCCAGAAGCCGGCTCTAGCTGTGGATGGCAGATTAGTGAATGAGGAAGGAAGGAAGCAGGAAGGTGAGGAGGCCAGCAGTCTAAGTAAAGAGAATGTGGGATGGCGGAAGGGGCCTGAATCTAGGCTTATGTTCTGTCACTGCTCTTACTTATAACATCACATAATTGCATCCCATCGTGCTAAATTTCAAGTCCTAGCTCTACCATTTCTTGGTGGTGTCTCTTGGGTTACTCTGAATTTGCCCCCTCTCCAGGGATCATCCTTTGACCTGGTGAAATACATTTACCCCATCGGCGAGTTACCAGACTCTGAATAAGCCACAAAGCCAAGGAATTTATGGTTGTTTATACCACCAGTAGTGATAGAGCTTTTTTACATGACTTGCTTCTTTTTACAGCCAACTCTTTTAAGAACCCGGCACATCCCTCACAGTTGTCTGTTTCCTGGGGTCCCCAGCCAAGGACCCCCTAACCAAGCTCATGCCCCGGACTTCTTCTCTTTTCTGGGCACATCCTACTACACAACAAGTAAGTGGGAAGTCTGTATTCGCTGGTTGTTCAGCTGTCCCTGTCCTGAGGCAAATAATCCTCCTTGTGGCCTAAAAGGGCCTTCACTTGGGCCCTTTTTTTCTTCCTGCCTTCACTGCACTCTTGCTCTCTTTACACAAGTCTCCCAGTCCAGCAATCCCCCATGACCTATGAAATAAGCCCTAGAAACATTGGCCCAGCCCCAACATCCATGGATAACTCCTGATGTCTTTCATCTCCCGGGCCCAGAGGACAAACTCTTTTCCTTTGTGTTCTATTTTGACATTATTCTGCCTCTTTGTTCCCATTTTAGGGCAGTGTGAGGGGAGCTGTGCATTAGCTTTTGTGGGCTTTAATGAAGCAGGATTTGACAGCATCTCATATCAGGTATCATCTTTTGTGTGCATGGGGAGAAGGGCTGAGAAATGTTCCTTTAACTGGTGCCAAAAGAGACAGCAGAGAAAGACAAGAAAAAAAAAATCTGATAACTACTTTTTTCTATTAAAGTCTTGGCCCCTTTCTAAAACATGCTATTCATCTATATTTCAAATCAGTTGGGAATCGTATCTTTCCACAACAGCATTTCCTTACCTCCTGGAGACATATATCACAGGATGTACAATAAATGTTTATGCTAGCCGTAAAGAGGAAAGTAACATTTCATAAAATTTACCATAGACCCCAAGGTGAATTTAATATAGGAGCCTGAGTGATGAATCCCAAAGCAAGTGAATTTGGGCTTAGAGCCCACCCTGAACCGACTTCATTATGCTTAGCCAATGTTCAGGAAAATGCAACAACAAAACTTCCTGCAGTTCCCGCTTGAAGGAATTGGAATGCATCATTTGCATTAACCCTGAACTTTTTTCCATGTCTTTCAGATGCCCCACGTGAGGGATTATTACTGAGCTGTTGGTGGCTGGCTATTTCCTGTGTCTTTGAAGGACAGAACAAGAGGAAATAGCTGAAAATAGCCGCAAGACAAGGCAAACTAACAGGAACAATTTAAATTAGACAGGATGGACTGACTCTTCCAGGGACAAAGATGGTCCAACACAGGTGGCAGGTAAGCCCTGAAATCAGAACCGTCTTAGACTCTGGCTTGCCTTCATGAGAGGCCACCAAAAATAGAGCAGAGTTTTATCTGCCCGGGACAGTTGAGGTCCAGTCCAATCCAGAGTCAGGGGCATGGATGATTCAGTTGCACGTGGAGGCCCCCAGAGGCACATGTTGTTTTTGCAAATCAGTGGACTTGGGATTGGACTCAAGTGCTTTTCTATAAAACCACAGGAGGGGCCACACTGAGGAAGCTGGAATCAGGAAGCAATTCTCTGGTACTTCTTCTGCTGATGCTGTTTTGTGAATGGCCAGGAAAAAAGAATCCCACAGAAAAGAGCTGATAGGAGTCATTTCCGTGTGGCCTGAAATTTCAAATAACTATCTCCTGAAATAAAGTGTCTCTGGCCTGGGGGGACAATGAGAGAACCCTGAGAAGAGCCGTGTAATGGGACAGACTACCTGTGTCACTGTGATGTGGCCACATGAGTAAATTCCATGAAACAAAGCAGAGCCTGATCAAAGCCCTCCACCGACTGGATGGATTAGTATTGACACACCTGGAGATTCATCCTCCCCACTCTGCCTTCTCATCTATCATGAGGAAATAACACTAGGAAGAGGCTGCAAATATCATGTATCTGAAGGGACCAAAATCATGGTTCATCCAATGATGATGTGTTCTAGAGAGACCAACACCCTCAACACCTCCTCCCTTTCTAACGGAGAGCGCGCGAGCGCGTGCGTGCACACACACACACAGAGCACTCAGCTGCTAACCAAAAGGTTGGCGGTTCAAACTCACCAGCTGCTCCGAAGGAGAAAGATGTGGCGGTCTGTTTCTGTAAAGATTACAGCCTTGGAAGCCCTATGGGGCAGTTCTAGTATGTCCTATAGGGTCTCTATGAGTTAGAATCGACTTGATGTTAACAGGTTTTACATATATATGTAATATATTTATATAAAAAATATATATATAGCTTAGGTGTTCTTTGTTTTATTCTTTGACAATGTCAGGTTCCAGGAATGGGCTTTCTCTTCCCAATCCATTTGAATTAGGAGAGAAAGGAAAGCACAGTCCACTGTACACATGGGTCCAGTGAAGGAAAAAGCCTCACTCACTGTCTTGACCGGGGCTGCTGCGTGCTGTTAAGTAAGAAGCCAGCAAGGCCCAGCCCTGGCAATCCAATAACCATCCAATTAAGTTGCAGCAATCGCTGAGGCTGTTCCACGATCTCTCAGCCAGTCCTTTCAGTCTGCCGCCTTTTGCTCCATGCCTCTGAGGATAAGCTAGAGCTTGTGGGGCTGCCTCCTCCAAGTGCTGTGCAATCAAGATGGACAGGGCTGCTCTGTCCCTCCTGGCTGTAGGCACCAGCACATAGTAAAGAAGCACACGGACTTAACAGTCTTATTTTATCCCCTAAAGAGAATGGGACATGAAAGCCAACCAGTGGATCTAAAACCAGAACGCTGGGGGCTTGAGGGGCCCTGGAATCAGTACTGTTAATAACCTCCATGGTGTTGGCTCTTCACACCCAAGTTTGAGAACCACTGAGCTGAAGTAACCCCCATCTCCAAGATTACCCAAACAAACCAGATTACGAAAGGTATGCGGAAATGCTTGTTAAAAATTCAAATTGCCAGGGCCCTTCACCGGGTCATCGGAATCCATAGGTCATCGGTGGTAATATCCTCTGGCAGGTGGATGCAGGCATTAAGATACCAAGGACCCAGAGAGTTCCTCAGGCCTCAGTGGTACTAGATGTGTGAGCTGAGACCTGTGACACTAGGAAGAGGCTGTACAGTGCAGTGGTTGGGCTCATACACTCTGAAGCCAGACTCTGAGTTCAACTCCCATCTCTACCTCTTATTAGCTGTGTGACTTTGGACAAGTTACTTAGCCTCTCTGTGGCTTCCTGGCCCCATTTTTAAAACAGGGGTAATGATAGCACCTATCTTTGTAGGGTTGTGAAGATTCAATAAGATAATACATGCCTGGTGCTTGGAACAGTGCCTGGAGCTTCATAAAAAAAAAAAAAGGCACTTAGTAAAAGCTGTGTTAATTCTTACACCCTTTTTAGGGGAGCCCTGGTGGCTTAGTGGTTAAGAGCTCAGGCTGCTAACTAAGAGGTTGGCAGTTCGAATCCACCAGCCGCTCCTTGAAAACTCTATGGGGCAGTCCTACTCTGTCTTGTAGGGTCACCATGAGCCAGCAAGGGGTGATGGGTGGGTTGGTCGGTTGGTGGGGGGAGTTAAAATCCCTGCCACCTTTGATGCTGGGTGATTTCCGTCAGGTAAAAGCCGATGACCCCACACCAGGTGAGAATCCAGGAGGTAGGAAACAGCCCGGTCTGATACCAAAGCCTCCACACTGTGTTCACAGCTCAGCCAGCTTCAGAGGCCCACAGACCACTGTGGAAACGTGCTTTCTCAGCAGGTGTCAAACAGATAGGCATAATTTCCTAGCACTGGAAAGTACCCCGCTGAGGAGGAAAACTTGGCATTGTCCTCCCCTCACTCCCAGGCAGAAGCATCATTTAATAAGAAGGTGCCCTTTGCGGGACCTGACGTCTCAATCCTTCCCACCCCCTCCTCGCTCGCTGAGCTGCTGCCTCCACCGCCGCCATCAGGCTAAAGATCCTCCCTCGCTCGGCTGGGAGAGCTGCCAGGAAGCCTCGCGCAGCAGTGAGCGCCAATAATGCTAAACAATGGATTAATTACACTCCTCCCTGTTTAGCTGGAGCGCCCGGGGTCGTCTGCACGTGTGGTCACAGCAGACAACAACAGGTGCGAGACGCTGGTGAGCATGTCAGCTGCCCACAGCGCCGCCCTCTGCTTCCCTCCTGCCTCGCCTCCTGAGCCACTGGAGTCGTCGGGCCCCCGCCCCCCAGGAGACTTGAAAGCCTTTTGTTTTCTCTGCTCCATCCCTCCTTTTGAAGGGGTTTCACGCTGGGTGTGCCGCTTGTTTTCACCACCACTTGGAGCCCTAGGTGGGGAGTGCTGTGGCTCGAGGTGAGACTTCTTTCCAGGAGGGCATCTGGTGTGGGGTGGCCACGGGGCTGGCAGCCCACCTGGCCAGGCAGGAAAGGGGCGACAGCTGCTTTATGCTCCTCTGAGTGCCAGCTTTCCCGAAAGGAGGTCAGCCTCAGAGACCAAACTGCTAATTAGGTCGCATTCTGCTTCCTGCTGCCACTTTAATTTCCACCCCAAAAAACCTTCAGTTTTGAGTCCAAGACCATCAGCCCCTTTCACCCAAATGCAAATGTCTCCAAGGCCTCTCTGGCAGGCAGGGCCTTCTGTTGGCTTTAGCAGAAGTGGCAGGACTCTGCAAAGAAGAGGAGCTTCCAGCAGAGAGAAGAGCAGGAGACAAAATTGTTCTAGACAGTTAGGAGTCTCCCTGAGTTTGGGGTTGCATTTAAGAAGACAGGCAGCCCCATAAAGATTTATAGGCACTAGGTGTTATGAATGAGCCTGGAACCAAGAGTCGGGCCTGGGCCTATTCTTGACTCTGATATTCACAAGCCAGGTGACCTTGGGCAAGTCACTTCTACTACCTGAATCTGTTTCATCATCTGTAAAATGAGTGGGCTGCACTTACCATTTGATCCTCAAGGCCCCTTCCGGCTCTAAGCCTCTGTGATTCTAAGAATGATTTATATCCCACTTCAGTTTAACAAAGCTCATTTTTATCTCTGTGTCCCTTGAAGCAAACATGCATGTGGTCTATTTTTGCCTTTTTTTTTTTTCACTTGAAGACTGAAGCCCTAGGATTAGGCAGGCATTGCCAGTCCTCGTTTTCCAAATGGGAGAGCTGAAACTGAGAGGCTAACTTCTGCCCACAGACTCTTTAAGGGCAGGGTGCAGATCCCCATCTGCAACTCTTTGAGGTACTGCTGGCAGCATTCCACCACAAAGAGACCCCGGGGTGGTCTACACAGTCTGAATCCAGATTCCCCCTCTTCCCCCTCCTTACATCCTTTCCTTCTCCTCCTTCCCTACCTTGATCCTGTTCGTCTCAACCTCAAATCCACTTCCATGATTCATACCCAAACTGTATATATATGTATGTGTATGTATATGTGTATGTGCGTGTGTGTGTGTATGTGTGTGTATATGTGTATGTGTATGTGTGTGTGTATGTGTATGTGTGTGTGTATGTGTATGTGTATGTGTGCGTGTGTGTATGTGTATGTGTGTGTGTATGTGTGTGTGTATGTGTATGTGTATGTGTGTGTGTGTATGTGTATGTGTGTGTATATGTGTATGTGTATGTGTGTGTGTATGTGTATGTGTGCGTGTGTGTATGTGTATGTGTGTGTGTATGTGTGTGTGTATGTGTGTATGTGTATGTGTATATGTGTGTGTGTATGTGTATGTGTGCGTGTGTGTGTGTATGTGTATGTGTATGTGTGTATATATATACGCACACACACCTGGTGCTGTCGAGTCGGTTCCGACTCATAGCAACTCTATAAGACAGAGTAGAACTGCCCCATAGGGTTTCCAAGGAGTGGCTGGTGGATTCGAACTGCTGACATTTTGGTTAACAGCTGAGCTCTCAACCACTGAGCCACCAGGGCTCCATATACATACATAAAAAAATTACATACATATATATATATAAATACACAGACACACACACACAAATATGATATAAAAGTTTCCAGCATCAGACATTAACTCCTTAATGGTACAAACCGTTAAGGTGCTTACTGATAACCAACAGATAGGAAGTTCTAGTCCCCCCATAGGTGCCTCTAAAGAAAGGCCTGGAGACCCACTTCTGCAAAACCAGCCATTGAAAACCCTGTGGACCACAGTTCTACTCTGACACACATGGGGTCACCATGAGTTGGAACAGACCCCACAGCGACTGCTTTGGTTTTGGTTTATCAGTGTGAAACAGTTTGGTGCTTTTCCCGGGTAGATGTACCTTTCCAGTCTCATGTTGTGGATGCCGTGATGTCTAGACGCCCCTCTGAGGCACTGCCTCCCCCGTCCTCCAGGACTGCCAGCTGCTGAGGCCCCCTCTGAGAACTGCTCTCAGAGGATAGAAGCCACTTTGCCTGATCTATGCGGTGTGTTTTGAGGGGTGAGAGGGACGTGAACAAAGGCCCAACCCCTTTGCCTCAATTTGGGATGATTCTGAAGGACCACACTAGCTCTTGAGCTCACCTAAGGCCTCTGTTGCAACGGTGGCAGAGTTCACCTTCTCCCTCTGCCCCATTCAGCTTCCTTCCCTCCTTAACAGGTGTTGTTCCCCAAGGCACTCCCAAGAAATTTCCTGCATGCAAATCTCTGACTCAGTGTGTGTTTCCCAGGAAACCCAACCTAAGACACCTCATTTCTTTTGGGGGCAAGAGAGTCTGCAGCCCTGGGTAAAGGAATTTTCATTCAGTGGCTGGGGTCATATTTGGGAGCAGTTTCCTTCCTCAATTCACATAACTTAGGCAGCTACCTTCTGGCAAAGTGAAAAGACAATCCTTTGTGCCCAATTTTACATCTACTGTGGAGAGGCCAAAGGCCTAGGATTTGAATTCTCTTCCTGACAGGACACACAGAAAATTCACATAGGCAGCAACAACCAGCTAGACTCCCTGAAGCAGGGTGCTTATAGCTCTGAACCTGGCCCAGGGGAGTCCACCCTGTCTGCTCTGGCATCACCGCCGCCTTGTTGGTGTTGCAGGGAAGACCTTGCATTACACTTTGACCCAGTAGTATTGCATCAGAACGTGCTATTACCTAATTAGCGGCACGAGCACTCCCTGAAAGGAGCTTGTGGAATCTTTGCTATGACCAACACAGAGAGAATGCAGGACAGACTCCTGGAATCCGAAAGGGGTTCCAGCAGTAACACATCACTGCCTCTCTGGGTTGTTGTTGTGTGCCGTCGAGTTGATTCCGACTCATAGCGACCCTATGGGACTGAGTAGAACGGCCCCATAGGATTTCCAAGGAGCAACTTGTGGATTCTAACTGCTGACCTTTTGGTTAGCGACCCAGCTTTTAACCACTTCTCCACCAGGGCTCCTTTTCCTGGGTTATGTTGTTGTTGTTAGGTGCTGTCGAGTCAGTTCCAACTCATACTGACCCTATGCACAACAGAACGAAACACTGCCTGGTCCTGTGCCATCCTTACAATCGTTGTTATGCTTGAGCTCATTCTCGCAGCCACTGTATCAATCCACCTCATTGAGGGTCTTCCTCTTTTCCACTGACCCTGTACTTTGCCAACCATGATGTCCTTCTCCAGGGACTGATCCCTCCTGACAACAACATGACACAGTCTCACCATCCTTGCCTCTAAGGAGCATTCCGGTTGTACTTCTTCCAAGACAGATTTATTTGTTCTTTTGGCAGTCCATGGTATATTCAATATTCTTCGCCAACACCACAATTCAAAGCCATCAATTCTTCTTTGTTCTTCCTTATTCACTGTCCAGCTTTCACATGCATATGATGTGATTGAAAATACCATGGCTTGGGTCAGGCACACCTTAGTCTTCAAGGTGACATCTTTGCTTCTCAACACTGTAAAGATGTCCTTTGCAGCAGATTTACCCAATACAATGCATCGTTTGATTTCTTGACTGCTGCTTCCATGGCTGTTGATTGCGTATCCAAGTAAAATGAAATCCTTGAAAACTTCAATCTTTTCTCCGCTTATCATGATGTTGCTCATTGGTCCAGGTGTGAGGATTTTTGTTTTCTTTATGTTGAAGCGCAATCCATACTGAAGGCTGTGGTCCTTGATCTTCATTAGTAAGTGCTTCAAGTCCTTTTCACTTTCAGCGAGCAAGGTTGTGTCATTTGCATATCGCAGGCTATTAATGAGTCTTCCTCCAATCCTGATGCCCCCTTCTTCTTCATACAGTCCTGGGTTATAGCCAATAGCAAAATGATACATACCTGGGACAGTCTTTGAGCAAACACTTGTGGTCTCCTACCTGTGCCAGGCTCTGTGCCACGAGCTAAGGATGAGAAATGAATAAAATCTGATCCCAGCCCTCAAAGAGCTCCCAAAGTGACAGAGATACAAAGAAATCATTATAAAACGGTGTGACCACTGCCATATTAGGGGTGTGTGACCTGCTGGCTAAGGGAGTCCAGAGGAAGGAAGTTCCAGTCTCCCTTGATAAAACTCTAGAAACAAGTGTCATTTTTCTATTTTCCTCATGTGCTGGAGATTACTGAGCCAAATGGAACCACTTCTCACCAACGCATATTCATTTACAATAGGCTAGGTAGAGGTGGTAGATTTATAGTTCATCAGCCAGCAAGGATTGTCTACCCAGATGAAGGAAGTTTGCAAGCATGACTGGGGTTTTGGCTGGATCTTCTACCCACCCTATACTGATGTCAGACAGAGTACAGAGAGAAATCCCACCAAAGAGTTGCTGCCAATCCCACACCGAGGGTCATGGCAATGAACCTGCTTTGTTCAAAGCCCCAGATCAGTCCTAAGCCAAAACCATAAAACCAAACTCGTTGCCCTCGAGTCGATTCCAATTCATAGTGACCCTATAGATCAGTCTCAAACCTGGCTTAAAGGTCTGCTGGGAAACAGCTTCTGAGGCTTGTTCATTCAGTGTCCCTATGTGCCAGACACTCTGCTAAGTTCAGGGACTATTATAGTGAATAAGGTTGTTGTTGTTAGTTGCTGTCAAGTCAATTCTGACTCATGGTGACCCCATGTGTGCAGAGTAAAACTGCTCCATAGGGTTTTCAAGGCTGTGGCCTTTTGGAAGCAGATCACCAGGCCTGTCTTCCAAGGCACCTCTGGCTACGTTATGGCTAGTAGTCAAGTGCTTAACTATTTGTGCCATCCAGGGCATCCGAATAAGGTAGACCCAACACTTATGGCTGGAATTGAATACAGGCAAGTAAATGGGTGATAACAGTCCAGTGAGATGAGTTCAGGGAACCTGGAGAAGGGCATATAATCCAGTTTTGAACTGGGGTAGGGACAGGCTTCCTGGAGGAGATGCTATCTAAGCTGAAACTTGAAGGCTGAGAAGTTAGCCAGCAAAGGGGAATGGAGGGGAGTTAGAGAAAAGTGTTACAGAGAGAGGAAGCAGCACAACGGACACAATGGATGATTCCAGACCTGGAGGAATAAGAGAACCCCAGCAGAGCTGAGGCTAAGAGAATGGGGGAGTGGGGGTTCTGTGGGGCTGAACCAGGTGGATGCAGGTGAAGAGAAGTGCAGGAGACAAGTCATAGGTGGACTGAACAGACTCAGTGAGTGATTGGATATGGGGAATGAAGGAGAAGACGGGAACAGTTTGTAGGTGTCAGGCTTGAGGGACTGAGCAGATGGTGGAGCAATTCACTTTATCAGGACAAAGGACAGGAGCAGGTTTCAAGGCGTGGGGATGAGCACATTTGCAACATGCTGTATTTGAGAGGGCCATGAGACTTCAGGTGGACATAGGGTCTGAAGCTTGGGAGAGGGGTCTGAGCTAGAGGTGGGGATTGGGACACATCAGAACATAGGCAGATGACCATCGAAACCCCGGGAGTGGATGAGACCACATGAGGAGAAGGAAAGAGAGCCCATAGAATCCGCAGGAACAACTCTAAGATATGGTGGGAGGCCTGTTAGCAGCCAGAGAGGTCAGTGTGGTGGGTCACAGATGCCAAGGGGAGAGAAGGTCTCAAGATGGGGGATGATCATCAGTGCCAAATACTGCTGAGAAATTAAATGGGCTGAGAAATGGCAAACACCCATGACAAGAGCAGTGCCAGTGGCGTATATGACAAATGGCAAAGGTGGAGGTAGGAGAAAGCCCCTAAGGGAAGTAGGGGCATTTCAAGACCACCAAGTCTGTCAGACAGGCCCTGGCCAGGGCACAGAGGGCAATGGTTGGGTTTCTTTTTTATTCCCCAGCCTTCAGCAATGCACATTTGAAGCTTTAGACTGGGATACAGTTCAAGAGACAGCACAGGCAAGGATGTGAAAAAATCTGAACCTTCATCCACCCATGGAGGGAATATAAAATGGTTCAGCTGTTGTGGAAAATAGTTTGGTGGCACCTCAAAAAATTAAATATAAAATTACCATATGACCCAGCAATCCCAATCCTAGGTATTTACCCAAATTGAAAACAGGGACGTAAACAAATACTTGTACATGGATGATCACTGCAGCACTATTCACAATAGCCAAAAGGTGGAAACAACCCAAATGTCCATCAAGGGAGGAATGGATAAACAAAATGTGGTCTATACATAGACTGGACTATTACTCAGCCATAAAGAGAAATAAAGTTCTGATACATGCTACAACATAACGAACCTTGAAAACATGCTGAGTGAAATAAGTCAGACACAAAAGAAAAAATATTGTATGGTCCCACTTATATGAAATATCCAGAACTGGCAAATCTATAGAGACAGACAGTACATTAGTGACTTACAGGTCCTGGGGGAGAGTGAGCAGGGAGTGACTGCTTAATAGGTATGGGGTTTCCACTAGGGGCCATGAAACAGTTCTGGAACTAGATAATGGTGAGGCTTGCACAATATTGTGAATGTACTTAATACCACTGAATTGAACACTTTAAAATTGTTAAAATGGTAAATATTCTGTTGTATGTATGTATTTTACCATAATAAAGAGAAAGAGAGGGAACACATAGACCTCACATTTACCCAGTTATGCCTTTGCACGTTGGGATGCACGTGTGCAATCATCGCATGGTTACTCTAAGAAACTGGAACTAATGGGTCAGCCAATTAGAACTCTCACAGCTGACTGCTGAGGAAAGCTAAGGAGTCATAGGGTTGACCTCACCCACAGGCAGAAAGGGGCTGCTTGTGGAAACTGCAGTTGGAGTGAGCGGCAGGCCGAAGGCTGAACAAAAAATGTCACCTGGCAGGCCTTATTAACATTCTCACCTTTAGAGCCTTCTAAAGAGGCACTTTTTTTTATTTGTTTCGTTTACAGGGAGGAGCTTATTAAAAAAAAAAGCCTCAGCCCCTCCAAGGTTTGAGGTCAGTCAACCATCCAGAAAGAATGTCTTTAGAATAGGTTGTGGGGTGGTGAGGGAGTTCCACTTGAAGTTCCATCTTCTCCATAGATTTCTCACATTCCCACAGCCACCATTACCTTAGCGACTGGTCTTGGGGGACTTTTAATTTTAAAACTCTGGTCCTAGCATGAATAGAAGGCTTTTTCCCTTTAACTGTTCAGGCTGCTGAGAAGATTATAAATTTTAAAAACAAGATCTACTCTGGATATTCATCTGCAAAAAAATGAAACAAGACCCATACCTCACTCCATGCACAAAAACTAACTCAAAATGGATCAAAGACCTAAATATAAAATCTAAAACGGTAAAGATCATGGAAGAAAAAATAGGGACAATGTTAGGAGCCCTAATACATGGCATAAACAGTATACAAAACATTATAAAGAATGTAGAAGAAAAACTAGGTAACTGGGAGCTCCTAAAAATCAAACACCTATGCTCATCCAAAGACTTCACCAAAAGAGTAAAAAGACTACCTACAGACTGGGAAAAAGTTTTTAGCTAGAACATTTCTGATCAGCACCTGATCTCTAAAATCTACACGATACTGCAAAAACTCAACTGCAAAAAGACAACCCAATTAAAAAATGGGCAAAAGATATGAATAGACACTTCACTAAAGAAGACATTCAGGTAGCTAACAGATATATGCGGAAATGTTCATGATCATTAGCCATTAGAGAAATGCAGATCAAAACTACAATGAGATTTCATCTCACTCCAACAAGGCTGGCATTAACCCAAAAATCACAAAATAATAAATGTTGGAGAGGCTGTGGGGAGATTGGAACACTTCTACACTGCTGGTGGGAATGTGAAATGGTACAACCACTTTGGAAATCGATTTGGAGCTTCCTTAAAAAGCTAGAAATAGAACTACCATATGATTCAGCAATCCCACTCCTTGGAACATATCCTAGAGAAATAAAAGCCTTTACACGAACAGATATATGCACACCCATGTTTATTGAAGCACTGCTTACAATAGCAAAAACATGGAAGCAACCAAGGTGTCCATCAATGGATGAATGGATAAATAAATTATGGTATATTCACACAATGGAATACTACGCATCGATAAAGAACAGTGAGGAATCTGTGAAACATTTCATAATGTGGAGGAACCTGGAAGGCATTATGCTGAGTGAAATTAGTTGCAAAAGGACAAATATTGTATAAGACCACTATTATAAGAACTTGAAAATAGTTTAAACTGAGAAGAAAACATTCTTTTGTGGTTACGAGAGGGGGGAAGGAGGGAGGGTGGGAGGGGGCAGTCACTAATTAGATAGTAGATAACAACTACTTTAGGTGAAGGGAAAGACAGCACACAATACAGGGGAGGTCAGCACAATTGGACTAAACGAAAAGCAAAGAAGTTTCCTCAATAAACTGAACGCTATGAAGGCCAGCGTAGGAGGGGCAGGGGTCTGGGGACCGTGGTTTCAGGGGACATCTAACTCAATTGGCATAATAAAATCTATTAAGAAAACATTCTGCATCCTACTTTGAAGAGTGGCGTCTGGGATCTTAAACCCTAGAAAGCAGCCATCTAAGATGGATCAACTGGTCTCAACCCACCTGGATCAAAGGAGAATGAAGAACACCAAGGACACAAGGCGATTAAGAGCCCAAGAGACAGAAAGGGCCACGTGAACCAGAGACTGCATCATCCTGAGACCAGAAGAACTAGATGGTGCCTGGCTACAACCGATGACTACCCTGACAGGGAACACAACAGAGAACCCCTGAGGGAGCAGGAGAACAGTGGGATGCAGACCCCAAATTCTCATAAGACCAGACGTAGTGGTCTGACTAAGAGTGGAATGACCCCGGTGGTTATAGCTCCCAGGCCCTCTGTTGCCCCAGAACAGGAACCATTCCTGAAGCCAACTCTTCAGACAGGGATTGGACTGGACAATGGGTTGGAGAGGGATGCTGGTGAGGAGTGAGCTTCTTGGATCAGGTGGACGCTTGAGACTATTTTGGCATCTCCTGCCTGGAGGGGAGATGACAGGGTGGAAGGGGTTAGAAGCTGATGAAATGGACACAAAAAAAGAGAGTGGAGGGAGAGAGCGGGCCATCTCATTAGGGGGAGAGTAATTGGGAGTGTGTAGCAAGGTGTATATGGGTTTTTGTGTGAGAGACTGACTTGATTTGTAAACTTTCACTTAGAGCACAATAAAAATTATAAAAAAAAATAAGATCTACTAAAAAATCTAAGAACAAAGGAAAATGAATACACACATACAAAATATAAGTCAAGCTGTCATGGATTGAATTGTGTCCCCCCAAAATATCCATCAACTTAGCTGGGCCATGAGTCCCAGTATTGTGTGATTGTCCACCATTTTGTGTAATTTCCCTATGTGTTGTGAATCCTATCGCTATGATGAAATGAGATGGATTAGTGGCAGTTATATTGATGAGATATACAAGATTAGATAGTGTCTTAAGCCAATTTCTTTGATATATAAAAGAAAGAAGCAAGCAGAGAGACAGGGTAACCTCACAGCAGCAAGAAAGCAGTGCCGGGAACAGAGCACATCCTTTGGATCTGGGGTTTCTGTGCTGAGACACTCCTAGACCAAGGGAAGATTGATGACAAGGACCTTCTTCCAGAGCTGACAGAGAGAGAAAGCCTTCTCCTGAAGCTGGTGCCCTGAATTTGGACTTCTAGCCTACTGGGCTGTGAGAGAATAAACTTCTCTTTGTTAAAGCCATCCACTTGTGGTATTTCTGTTATAGCAGCCCTAGATGACTAAGACACAAGCCATGTTTTCCAAGTAAAAGATTGATCTGACTGTAGCTGATTCCTCACTCAGCTCTTAGAAGTGAGCCTCAACACCCAAAACTGTAGCTTTTTTAGATTCTCAGCCTCTCCCCTTGCCTTCTTTCCTTTCCCCTTCCTAAGCAGAGGTGTCTCATCACACAGACCTTCCAAGAACAAACAAGCTGATGACCCATCCCTGGGGAAGCTTGCAACCTTCCTCAAGTACCCATCAACATAGAAATTGTCCAGGCCAGTGATTCTCACACTTGAGTGTATATCAGAATCACCTGGAGGGCTTATTAAAAGGCACATTTCTGGACCCCACTCCCAGAGTTTCTGATTCAGTATATCTGGTTTGGGGTCTGAGTATTTGCATTGCTATCAAGTTCCAGGTAATGCCGATGCAGGTGGTCCATGGACCACACTCTAAGAACCCCTGATCTAGACCCATGTTGGTAACTATTTAGTATATAAGACACCTCACCCTACTCCTTTGCCATTGGCAGAAAGAGCTAACCAATCAAAACACACTTTTCTACTAACCCTGGCCATGGCCTTGGAATCCTTATCTTCCTAAAATGGTGTGTGCCAGATAGCCAGTAAATAGAGTTGAAGGTCAAGCTGCTGCTGCCCCTACTGTTGTTGATGATGATAGTAATATTTATAATATCCCCAATTTCAAAAAAAATAATATCACCATTTACCTAGCTTCTCAAGCCAAAAGCCTTAGAACCATTCTTTGATTCCTCTCTTTCTCGTTCCACTTTCAATTCTTCAGAAAATGCTGTTGGCTTTAACTTGAAAACATACCTCAAATCTGACCACTTCTCATTTTGTTACTATTCCCACCTCAGTCCAAGCCACTATTCTCTCCTGCCTAGACTCTGCCCAAGCATCTATCTAAATTTGCATTCCCACTCATTCTCAAGGCCCTACTCTATTTTTCTTCATAAACTAACTTATTATCATCTGGGATTATATTATACATTTATTTGTTTCCTGTTTCTCTTTCTTAATGGAATGCAAGTTCTATGAGGCAAGGATTTGTTTTTATTTGTTTGTTTTCATTCCTGTATCCTCAGTGCCTGGACCCATGTCTGGCCCAAAATAGATGTTCAATACATATTTTGTGAATGAGTGAATATGTGACAAGTTTACTATATGTCAGGTCTGTGCTAAGAGCTTTTCAAGGATTACTTCATTTATGTCTTATAATAACCTGAAGGCTAGATATTATTACCATCATTGTCCCCATTTTACAGGTGAGGAAACTGAGCCAGGCAGACTTCAGCACTTGCCCAGGCCTTACATGTAGGAAGTGGTAGAGCCCAGATGAGAACCAAAGCCTCTCTGACCCTCACCATTGGGACCTTTCCATGACTCCTCCCCTGAGGACTCCAGGGGAATAATAAGACTCTTGAGCTAATCGCTAGTTCACATGCTGGTATGGCACCTGCCTGCCAGCCTCTCTAAGCATTCTCTCTTGCCGCATTCCCATGCCTGTCCTACATCCCAGCTAACCTGCTAGCAGTGCCTCAGATGCATCCTGCTTCCACACACTTTTGGGCCTTCACACAATGCTTTCCTGGCTAAAGGATGCATCGTTCCCCCTTCTTTCTGCTGGGTCTGCTTCTAGCTTTATCTATCAAAACTAAACTTGAGCATCCTCTCCTCCAGAAGCCTTCCCTGCCTCTACCAAGTCGAAGCCAATTGCATCTTTTGTGCTTCTCTGACATCCACTTAGTAACTCCATTGTGGTCTTCTTACTTGCATTTCTTCCTCATTAAACTCTGAGGTCCTTGAAGGCAGAGGCTGTGCTTTATATGTAATTATATCTGTGCCTACATGTCATTGCTGTTGTTAGCTACCATCCAGTCATATCTGATTCATGGCAACCTTACTCACAACAGAATGAAGCATTGCCTGGTCCTGCATCATTCTCACAATTGCTAGCATGTTCAAGACCATTGTTGCTGCTATTGTGCCAATCCATATCACTGAGGGTCTCGCACACCCTCACTGGTCCTCTACTTCACAAAACATGATGTTGTCCTCTACTGACTGATTCTTCCTGATGAGATGCCCAAAGCAAGAGAGTCAGACAGTGTTCTGTTGTGATCAATTTCACTGACTAATTTTTAGAAGTAGATACCCAAGCCTTCCTTCCTAGTCTGTCTTAGTCTGTAAATTTCCCTGAAACCTGTTCACCATGGGTGACCCTGCTGGTATTTGAAATACCTGTGGTATAGCTTCCTGCATCACAGCATGCATGCCACCTCAGTTCAACAAACTGACAGACAGGTAGCAGACTATAGTGCTGGATAAATGATTAGTGAATGAATGAATGCAAAATGAATGGATGATTCACTTAGGGTTCTTCAATTAGACGCAACATAAGTCAACTCTGGTTAATCTAAGCAGAGAGAGGAATTTACTGGAAGGATGTCCCATATTACATATGACAAGAACTCAGCAAGAGACTCTGGGAGAGAGAAATGTGCAAAGACTGTGAATCTAAGAGCAGAACAACATCAAGAGCTTCTCAAGGTCACTGCCATTGGATGAATTCAATTAATAAGAGTTATTGCGCATTGCAGTCATGGCTGCTGTTCAGTTTTCTTCATGTATCCTCAAAAGCACCCTGCAAAGTAGAAAGGCAGAAAGGAGCAGTAGAAAGATAGTCTGGGTTCCAGAAGACCCAACTGAGAATTGGGGTCTCCGCTTCCCACTCTCTAATTTGGTAAAACGCAAACATTAAACTCAGTGATTCTTAAGAGCCCACTGAGATCACCATTGTTTGGTTCTGTGGTTGCAGCAAAATATATTTTCAGTGTTGAGGTTTCAAAGCACCATTTGCGTCTTTGAGGCATCCACTCCTCATTGTATTTGAGACCTGTTGTTAAGAGCTCCAAATCTATTGAGTTTATGAAAAAAGTTTGTCCTCAGACTTGCCATCCAACGCTTCCCTCTTCATGAGAAGGAATCCTTGGGGGGTGTTTTGCACTTTTCTGAGATGAGGACAAACCTTATTCATCATGAACTGGCCACCCCAGTACCCTGCAATCAGCTCTATTTTGCCCAGCAGGAGTCAAATTTGTCTTAAATCACAAAATGTCCAATTTCTGTTCTCTTGGGGTTCCCCTCACAGCATCCATAGGCACTACCCCCCACCCCGACTCTTCTAGCTGGTGAAGGGCCTGGTGGTGTTGTTGTTAGGTGCCATCAAGTCGGTTCTGACTCATAGCGACCCTACATACAACAGAGCGAAACACTGCCTGGTCCTGAGCCATCCTTACAACCGTTGTTATGCTTGAGCTCATTGTTGCAGCCACCATGTCAATCCGCCTCATTGAGGGTCTTCCTCTTTTCCGCTGACCCTGTACTCTGCCAAGCATCAGCATCATGTCCTTCTCCAGGGACTGATCCTTCCTGACAACATGTCCAAAGTAAGTTAAGACACAGTCTCACCATCCTTGCTTCTAAGGAGCATTCTGGTTGTACTTCTTCCAAGACAGATTTGTTTGTTCTTTTGGCAGTCCATGGTATATTCAATATTCTTCACCAACACCACAATTCACATGCCATCTCTTGAAATGGTTGAACATCGACTAATTCTTTTTGGTATAATGACTCTGTGTATTCCTTCCATCTTCTTTTGATGCTTCCTGCATCGTTTAATATTTTCCCCATAGAATCCTTCACTATTGCAACTCGAGGCTTGAATTTTTTCTTCAGTTCTTTCAGCTTGAGAATCGCCAAGTGTGTTCTTCCCTTTTGGTTTTCCATCTCCAGCTCTTTGCACCTGTCATTATAATACTTTACTTTGTCTTCTCGAGCCGCCCTTTGAAATCTTCTATTCAGCTCTTTTACTTCATCAATTCTTCCTTTTGCTTTAGCTGCTCAAAGTTCGAAAGCAAGTTTCAGAGTCTCCTCTGACGTCCATCTTGGTCTTTTCTTTCTTTCCTTTCTTTTCAGTGACCTCTTGCTTTCTTCATGGATGATGTCCTTGATGTCATTCCACAACTCATCTGGTCACTAGTGTTCAATGCATCAAATCTATTCTTCAGATGGTCTCTAAATTTAGGTGGGATATACTCAAGGTCATATTTTGGCTCTTGTGGACTTGCTCTGATTTTCTTCAGTTTCATCTTGAACTTGCATATGAGCAATCGATGGTCTGTTCCACAGTCGGCCCCTGGCCTTGTTCTGACTGATGATATCGAGCTTTTCCATTGTCTCTTTCCACAAATGTAGTCAATTTGATTTGTGTGTGTTCCATCTGGTGAGGTCCATGTGTATAGTTGCCATTTATGTTGGTGAAAGAAGGTATTTGCAATGAAGAAGTCATTGGTCTTGCAAAATTCTATCATTCGATCTCTGGCATTGTTTCTATCACCAAGGCCGTATTTTCCAACTACTGATCCTTCTTCTTTGTTTCCAACTTTTGCATTTCAATTGCCAGTAATTATCAACTCATCTTGATTGCATGTTCGATCAATTTCAGACTGCAGCAGCTGATAAAAATCTTCTATTTCTTCATCTTTGGCCCTAGTGGTTGGTGCGTAAATTTGAATAACAGTCGTATTAACTGGTCTTCCTTGGAGGCGTGTTGATATTATCCTATCACTGACAGCATTGTACTTCAGGATAGATCTTGAAATTCTTTTTGACGATGAATGCAACACCATTCCTCTTTGAGTTGTCATTCCCAGCATAGTAGATTATATGATTGTCTGAATCAAAATGGCCAATACCAGTCCATTTCAGCTCAGTAATTCCTAGGATATCGATGTTTATGCATTCCATTTCATTTTTGATGATTTCCAACTTTCCTAGATTCATACTTCATACATTCCAGGTTCTGATTATTAATGGATGTTTTCACCTGTTTCTTCTCATTTTGAGTCATGCCACATCAGCAAATGAAGGTCCCGAAAGCTTTACTCCATCCGCGTCATTAAGGTTGACTCTACTTTGAGGAGGCAGCTCTTCCCCAGTCATCTTTTGAGTGCTTTCTAACCTGGGGGGCTCATCTTCCAGCACTGTATCAGACAATGTTCCGCTGCTATTCATAAGGTTTTCACTGGCTAATAATGCTTTTCAGAAGTAGACTGCCGTGTCCTTCTTCCTACTCTGTCTTAGTCTGGAAGCTCAGCTGGAACCTGTCCTCCATGGGTGACCCTGCTGGTATCTGAATACCAGTGGCATAGCTTCCAGCATCACAGCAACACGCAAGCCCCCACAGTACGACAAACTGACAGACAAGTGAGGGGGGGTCTGGTGTGGAAAGGCGATAATGTGTTTGGAGAAGGGACGGACTTATCAGAGCCATGGGCAGATTAAACTCATACCTGAGAAGCCCCAGGTGGTTCCTCCTGGGCCAGAAAAGACAAAGTTCTCAGCTTTATCCCTTCACCTTCAGCAGAGTATGGCCTTTTATACTTTCTCACTGTCACTCCTTTGTAAACTCTCTCTGCCAAAAGGCTTGAGGCCAAGGTCTGGGGCCAAAGTTACTGCAGCCACCCCAGCCACCAAGAACAAGCCGCCTCTTATATAATGAATACAATGAAGTGCTGAAAAAAGTCCTAGCACTTTTGGAAACAAGGGTAACCTATTTCTCTCACCCTGAAGAATTTAACTTTTAACAGGGAAGAAGGAGCCAATAGACTGCTACATTCATACTCCCACAGGAGAATGCTAAGGCAGCCACCTTAAATAAACCCCTCCGAGTAAGGATCTTTCTGCAGCAGTTCAGCAAAAAGCCACGTGAGGAGTTACCCCAGAGCCTGCCCGCCCTGAGGCTCCCAGCTCCTCACCTCCATCTGTAAAAACCCAGCCCCAGCTGGGACAGTCTTAACCAGGGCCTCCTGTGGCGTTTCATACACTGATACTCAGCCTTTATGCATCTGAAATGTGCTTTCGTCTCCTGGAGCTCCAGAGGGCATGCATTTGAAGTCCATAAATATTGTAAGACTCCACCTCCATGTACTCTTGCAGCTGGGGGCTTGTCCCAGAGCAGGCCCAGATGGTTTTGGCATAAGGCTGCTTGCTCACTGTTCAAAAATACGACCTAAAACTGACAGCTAACAAAGACACTCAGATCTCACTGCTGCTCAGGGCCCAGGGCCTGTCCAGCTTCTTCCCCACTCCCTCCTTTGCTGCCTTGCTGGCCTCTGACCCTGCTGACCCCTCAGCTACTGCCCTATTTCTCACCTCTTGGTCTGAGTTCACCACCAGAATACTCGAACATGCCTGCATTTCCTCATAACCTACACTGCCTTTGATTTCTGGTACCTGGCTTCGTCTTTCTACTTGATTAGCAGCAGCCCCTCAAATACCACATCCCATGGGTCTCTCCACAATGAACCTCATGCTATTGAGTGTCAGTACTTGAAATGTTCTTCTTTTGAAGTGTCTCTGGTTATACAATGATTTCCATGGTTGTTGTCATCACCATCACCATCGTCCCTAAATGAAAATATTTGAATGGCACTTAATATTGCCTTTAAGCACTTCCATGTGCATTATCTCATTTGCTCTGCATGACAAGCTTAACGTATGTAAACCAGCATTATTAACCCCATTTTACACTTGGAACTGGGTACTCAACAGAGTAAGTGATTTGGCCAAAGGCACATGAATACTGGAGGTCTTCTCACTCCTGGTCAATAGGTGGCACAGTGTCAAGAAAAAGAGCACAGGCTTGGGCTGCAGAAAGGCTTGGGTTCCAATCACAGCTGGGACTGGAATTTGGCTAGTTTTTTAACCTCTCCAAATAAGGGGTCCAATTTGAAAAGAACAAGGCTCAGTGTGTGCCTAGGTGCACTCTAGGTAGGGAATGAAGATACTTCAGAAGGTGCCTGTGTAGATGCGAGACCCCACATGGGAAGGCACATGGCCTCCTGAAGACCTTTAGAAAACCTTGGCTGCCTTCCTTCTTAATTAGCTGCCCGTCGCAGTCCACCATTGGATTCAATGAATATTTATTGAATAACTAACCCATCAGAAACCCCGATGGCATAGTGGTTAAGTGTTATAGCTGCTAACCAAAAGGTCAGCAGTTCAAATCAACCAGGCGCTCCTTGGAAACTCTATGCAGCAGTTCTGTCCTATAGGGCTGCTATGAGTCGGAATCAACTCGATGGCAACAGGTTTGTTTTTATATTTTTGGTTACTGGCCCAGAGAAGAAACCCCAAACTCCAATCCCTTTTTCAGATGCTGTCTGGTCTAGCTAGAGATTGGATTGCTCCTAGTAAACCACCCCCTGCCATCAAGTCAATTCCAACTCATAGCTACCCTACAGGACAGAGTAGAGCTTCCCCCATAGGGTTTCCAAGGCTGTAAATCTTTACAGAAGCTGACTGCCTCATCTTTCTCCCGTGGAGCAACTGATGGGTTCAAATCGTACATCTTTCGGTTCACAGCAAAGCGCTTTAACCACTGTGCCACCAGGGCTCCTTAGCTAGAGACCGGATTGCTCCTGGTAGGGAGCACAAATTCTTCATGGCCTTGAAGCCACATGCACATTCCAAGTGCTTACAGGATGTAAAAAAATTAGTAGTACATAACCCTTTCCTTTTCTTCATCACAAGATTAACCTGATTCTAAGCTATTAAAATTCATTTGGCAAAATGTCTCCCCAGACAGATCTTAGCAGCTTCACCTTTAGCAAATGGAGCTGACCTTCCATAAGGTGCAGCAAAGTGGAAGAACCAGCAGGCTGCAGGAGGAGAGGTAGACTCTTTGTCTCTAAATCCTGTGCTTCTGAAGCCTGTTTTAGAGGGGTATAAAGCCTCATACATGTTAGAGGAATACCTTAGGATAGGAAGAGATGAATTGAGACAGGGCCAAATGTCTGCACTGTGACCCCCAGTGGGTGTGTCCCTAAGCCCAGAAGGTAATTCTACTACCTTGCTTAACAGGAGGCTGAACAGCACCCTCTGTTCAGAGTTCTTCCTGCTTTTCATTCACACAGCTCTAAAGAGCTGAAAAACCTTAGCTCTGATGGATGAAAATCAACTTTGGAATAGGAAAGTACTTGGAGTCACTGGAGAATGAATATAATCTCCAAAACACATTTACTGCTCATATTCAAATAAAGATTAAATGATTCCTTTAATACTCATCAACTCTATTAAACTTCATAGAAGCAAAACCTTTTGAAATAAATTAACCAGATACTTGCTAGAAACAATAGGCTTTGGAGGCCACGTTCTGTCCCGCCATCACTCATGCTACTGTCAACCAAGGATAGGGCCTAATGAAGAGGAGGAGGCAGAGGTGGAAAGCCAACTAACACACGCGCAGGTCATGTTCCATGTGCCTGGCATGGTGCGAAGCACTCTGAATATATCACATCATTTCACTTCTCCAACAACTCTGGATGGTTGCTACTCTTGTTATTGCCAATATATAAGGAAGGGTGAGGAGTGTCAGACAGTTAGAAAATGGTATGTCAGAGACTCAAATCTGATTCCAAAACCCCTTTACTACTCTTCTGTTTGAATCTAAGCCAAGCCAAGGATGGACGTTATGGTGACATATAAAAGTAATTGTTGTTGTTGTTAGTTGCCGCCCTAACTCACGGAGATCCCAAGCACAAGAGTTTTCACTGGCTGATTTTTTTGATGTAGATTGCCCAGGCTTTCTCCTAGTCCATCTTAGTCTAGAAGTGCTGCTAAAACCTGTTCAGTATCGTAGCAATACGCAAGCCTCCACTGACAGACGGGTGATGGCTGCACATGAAATGCATTGGCCGGGAGTTGAACCTGAGCTCCCATATGGAGGCAAGACCACCCCCTTAATGCAGTTAGTGCTCAATAATCAATCATTTAGGTCTGGAGTCTGACCACCTGGTTCAAATCCTGTTTCTGCCGCTTTCTAATTGTGATACCCCAGGCACGTTATCCCTGAGCCTTGATTTCCTCATTGATAAAATTGAGGTGATAATAATAACATGCAGAGAACAGTGCTGACATGCCGCAAGCAATCAAAATCAGTGGGGCTAGAAATAGAGAATTGTCTTAGGTTTTGTCGCCCAGAAACAGATCCTGAGAGAAGGATTTGGATACAATAAGTTCATTAGGAAAATATCTAAGAAAAATGTCCCAGATAGAGAAGTGGGAAGTATGAAAGGAAAGGAAGGAAACTGATAAAGTTTATGTTAATGATCAGGCTACAATTGTGGGCAACTGAGCCTCAATTCCACTGTGGGCATCTGGAAGATGGTGTAGAAATTGTAGAATTATCCCACCCAAGGGCTGAGGAAGTTGGGGTATTCACACTCCAGCTCCATCCATCATTGGCTGAGGGCATCTCCCTTGGTACTTCTGGCCTGCCTGTGCTCCATCAAAGTGATAGAGTTTGGAGAGTTTGGAGCACTTACAAAATGATGTTGCTGGCAAGGACTGGAATGGCGAGTGTTGAGGTGATATGGACAGGATAGCAACAACATCTGCTACAACTTTTAACGCTCAGTTGATGCTTGCCTTGGTCACTGTGGCATGGCTTATGAGTAGGGCCCTTAAGAACCCTGGTTGGCCCCCAGACATCCTTTTAACCCAGTGCTGAAGTCACTCCTGAGGTTCACCTTTCAGCCAAAGATTAGATAAGCTCATGAAATAATGCATGCAGCTCAATCATGTATCTGAGATTAAATGGGCACACCACCCCAGGAGCAAAGACGAGAAGGCAGGAGGGGACAGAAAAGCTGGACTAATGGAAATGGGGAGCCCAACGTCAAGAACGAGAGAGTGTTGACACATCACAAGGTTGGTAACCAATACTGCAAAAACAATTATGTGTATTAATTGTTTAATGAGAAACTAATTTGCTCTGTAAAACTTCATCTAAAGCACAATAAAAATAAAAAGAAAGAGGTTCAGAATTATAGAAAAAAAAAAACCCTACTGCCCAGGACCAGAGAGTACCCATATCCATATGGAAACCTAACAAGAAAATTTCACATTTAACTCCAGCTCCATCTGAGGGCAGGTTTCTTTTTACTATAGAGACAATTTCTGAGGGAAGCCAAGACCCAGACGATGATGTGTGTGTGTGTGTGCGCACGTGTGTGTGGGTGTGTGTGTGTGGTGAGGGAGGTGTCCCTGGAGCAGCAGTCATAAGGATAAGGGCCACCCCAGCTTTGGTGTGACCCTCAGTCACAGGCCATTCTGCTATACCTAGAGAAGAGATACCCTTGCCTTGAACCCTATGCTTCAGAGAATCTCACTTTGGCTTTCTTCCCACTGTACCCTTTCCCATGGGGTAAGGAATTTAGAGAGACAAGAAAACGTACCTAGAGCCTGCACAGGCTTCTTCTCCAGATCCTTTCCAATGAAGGTGGGTCACACAGTTGATGTGTGCCTCTAGCCCCACAAGGTGGCCAAGGAGTGGCAGCTTTCAAGGTGGGGTGAATGGAATTTAGACGTAAAGGCTGTAGTGTCCTCATGCATACATGCGGGACCTCTTGCAATATGAGATGGAGCCAGATGTGGGAAGAAAGGGAGAGCAGGCCAAGGTCCAGGGGTCCACCCTCCCATGCCAACATGTTTCACTGAGGAACTCTGGAGAGGCTAAAAACTCTAAAATCAAAACTGAATTTCCAGATCATTATAAAGGTATACTGTCAAGGTAGGAGGACAAACATATTTTACTTAACAATATATAACCTGTAAATAGTTAGACATATGGTATGTGGGTCTCATTTGTACTCTGGCTTTGATTCTTGCAAATATTAGGGGCAGACCTGGGCTTGGGGCTGTGTTTCTGGGGCTTCAGCACAGAACTCTGGCACTCACCAAAAAAAAAAAAAAGGTCCCCCAAAACCAATCGACCAGAATCAGTCTGGAGGAACTCTTCCCCAAAGTGATAACTAACTAGATGGGAATGGAGTCTCCTCTAAAGTTCCCCTTACCTCAAGAAAAAAAAAAATAATCCAAGTATGAATTGATGAATCCTCATTGTAGAGAAAATGAAAATACAGGTGAGAATAAAGGAGAAAATCAAACACTTATAATCCTATTTCCCTAATAGAAATATAAAGTTTTTTTTGTTTGCTTTTTTTTTTTACATTTTTTTGTTGTGCTTTAGATGAAGGTTTACATACCAAATTATTGTTGTTGTTAGGAGCCTTCAAATCAGTTCCAACTCATAGTGACCCTATGTATGACAGAAGGAAACACTGCCCCGTCATGCACCATCCTCACTATTGTTTTTATGTTTAGGGCCATTGTTGCAGCCACTGTGTCAATCCATCTCGTTGACGGTCTTCCTTTTTTTCACTGACCCTCTAGTTTACCAAGTGTGATATCCTTCTCCAGGGACTGATCCCTCTTGATAACATGTCCAAAATATGTGAGATGTAGTTTCACCTCCTTGCTTCTAAGGAGCATTCTGGTTGTACTTCTTCCAAGACAGATTTGTTCTTTCTTTTGGCAGTCCATGGTATATTCAATATTCTTCGTCAATACCACAATTCAAGGGCATCAATTCTACTTCGGTCTTCCTTATTCATCATCCAACTTTCACATGCATGTGTGTCGATTTAAAACACCATGACTTGGGTCAGGCGCACCTTAGTCCTCAGGGTAACGTCTTTGCTTTTCAACAATTTCAACAGACCTTTTGCAGATTTGCAACGCGTCTTTTGATTTCTTGACTGATGCTTCTGTTGGTGTTGATTGTGAATCCAAGTAAAATGAAGTCCTTTACAGCTTCCATCTTTTCTCCGTTTATCATGAGGTTGCTTACTGGTCCAGCTGTGAGGATTTTTGTTTTCTTTATGTTGAGGTGTAATCCATACTGAAGGCTGTGATCTTTGATCTTCATCAGTAAGTGCTTCAAGTCCTCTTCACTTTCAGCAAGCAAGGTCTTGTCTTCTGCATAACACAGGTTGTTAATGAGTCTTCCTCCAATCCTGATGCCCCATTCTTCATATAGTCCAGCTTCTCAGATTATATGCTCAGCACACAGCTTGAATAGGTATACTGAAAGGATACAACCCTAACACACACTTCTCTTGACTTTAAACCACGCAGTATACCCTTGTTCATTCAAATGACAGCCTCTTGATCTATGTACAGATTTCTCATGAGCACAATTAAGTGTTCTGGAATTCTCATTCTTCACAATGTTACAATTTGCATAGTCACTAAAACACAAATAAACATCTTTGTGATATTCTCTGCTTTCAGCCAAGACACATCGGACATCAGCAATGATATCCCTGGTTCCACGTCTTCTTCTGAAACAGGCTTGAATTTCTGTCAGTTCCCTGTCAATATACTGCTGCAGCCACTTTTGAATGATCTTCAGCAAAATTTTACTGAAGAATCAGGATGCATTGATAACTACTGGTGATTGGAATGCAAAAGCTGGAAACAAAGACGAAGGATCAATAATTGGAAAATATGGCCTTGGTAATAGAAATTATACTGGAGATCACATGATAGAATTTTGCAAGACCAAAGACTTATTCATTGCAAGTACCTTTTTTCACTGACATAAATGGCGACTATACACCTGGACCTTGCCAGATGCAATACACAGAAATCAAATCGACTACATCTGTGGAAAGAGACAATGGAAAAGCTCAATGTTATCAGTCAGAACAAGGCCAGGAGCCAACTGTGGAACAGACCATCAATTGCTCTTATGCAAGTTCAAGTTGAAACTGAAGAAAATTAGAACAAGTCAATGGGAGCCAAAGTACAATCTTGAGTATATCTCACTTGAATTTAGAGATCATCTCAAGAATAGATTTGACAAATTGAACACTAATGACTGAAAACCAGATGAGCTGTGGAATAACATCAAGGACATCATACATGAAGAAAGCAAGAGGTCATTAAAAAGACAGGAAAGAAAGAAAAGACCAAAATGGATGTCAGAAGACACTCTGAAACTTCTTCTTGAATGTCAAGTAGCTAAAGGGAAAGGAAGAAATGATGAAGTAAAAGAGCTGAATAAAGTATTTCAAAGGGCGGCTTCAGAAGACAAATTATTATGATGACATGTGTGAAGACCTCGGGATAGAAAACCAAAAGGGAAAAACCTGCTTGGCATTTCTCAAGCTGAAAGAACTGAAGAAAAAATTCAAGCCTTGAGTTGCAATACTGAAGGAGTCTATGGGAAAATATTAAAGGACACAGTGTCTTAGTCATCTAGTGCTGCCATAAGAGAAATACCACAAAGAGAAATTTATTTCCTCATAGTAAAGTAGGCCAAAAGTCCAAATTCAAGGGATCAGCTCCAGGGGAAGGCTTTCTCTCTCTGTCAGCTCTAGAAGAAGGTCCTTGTCCTCAATCTTCCCCTGGTCGAGGAGCTTCTCAGGTCTAAAGACCAGAGAAGCAGAGACCCTGGGTCTAAAGGACACACTCTGCTCCTGGTGCTGCTTTCTTGGTGGTAGGAAGTCCCCAACTCTCTGCTTGCTTCCGTTCCCTTTTACCTCTTAAGAGATAAAAGGTGGTGCAGAGGCAGGGTCAAGATGGTGGAATAGCCAGATGCTTCCTGCAATCCCTGTTACAATAAAGACCCAAAAAAACAAGTGAAACAATTATATTTATGACAAGCTAGGAGCAGAGAACATCAAAGGCAAAGTTAGAAAATGGACCACGCAGCAGGGGAAGGGAGAGACGGTTCAGAAGTGGAGAGGATTTACCGGACCTGAATCACCAGGATCCCTCCTCAGGCACCATTCCCGGCACTGGCTGCAGCACGCTGACAGTAGTGTTTGGCCGCAGTTTCCTCAGGGAGAAGTAGCCAGCTGCACAGCCTACTCAGAGAAGAACAGCTCTCTTGGCAAAAGCAAGAACTTGTGTATATTTTACTGAGCCCCCAGCCCGCAAGCCAGCTTCAGTGGCTGTTGATTTCCCTGGGCCCGAGATAGGCCCTGTTGAGCGCCTTAAGCCATCTGCCCAGCCTTGGAGAAGGAATAAATTCATAATTGGGGGAAAAGATAATTTGCCAACTCCACTAACCAGGGGACATAGGACAGAAGCGGCTTCTGTCCAGGCATAAATGGCCCATAGATGTTGAATACATTTGCCGCTACGTGGACCTGTGTGGGACTATTTTAGGAGAATAGGCCCTTATTGGGAGACTGCAACATTTTCAGCTGTGTGGTGAAGAGGTGGGTATTTGATATTTGGCACTGCTTTGCCTCTTAAACAGGGTCCTCTGTTTTTTTTTTTCACCTACCCACATCACGGGCCTAAGGACTGGTGGCTCAGGTCACCCAGCCACCTGTGACAGGGGTCCAAGGATAACTGGTACCTCCCAGTCCTTACAACCAAAAGCATAGAGTTCCCATGGTCCGTCTGCAGAACCCACCCATCTGTATGCTCTAGGGAACAGGGACACGCTTTCCTCACAGACACTCAGGGGATGTTTCTCAGCCTTGTTCAGAGCATGAGCCCCTGCTGCAACCAAATACTGGTACCTACACCAATCACCACTGCCCCTCCAAGACTGTAGGACAGAGCCTGTAACACACACTTGATGATCAGCTACCTGGACACCTCAGCTGAATTCATATGAGAAAGTGAATGGACTCCTAAACTGATATACCTGATAAAAGTTCTAGCCATCTGGACACACGAAGTCAGAGCTTCAAAGGAGAAAATAATCAAGCTAGCACACTCAAGCAACCCATTTGGGCATATCAAAAGAAAACAAAGCAAGAAGCTAGGATATAGTAACCAAACATAAAATAAACTAATACAGTAACTTATAGGCTGCTCGGAAGCAACAGTCAATATCAAGTCACATAAAGAAACAGACCCTGATCTCCTGAACAAGCTCTCAAAACAAAGAATCTACAGATCATCTGGATGAAGGTGTCTTCCTAGAATTACTGGATGCAGAATTCTAAAGATTAATATATAGAGCTCCTCAAGACATCAGAAATGAGATCAGGAAGGAGATCAGGTGACACACAGAGCACGCCAAGGAACACACAGATAAAGTAGTTGAAGAAATTAAAAGGGCTACTCAAGAGTATAAGGAAAAATTTAATAAGCTGCAAGAATACACAGAGAGACAGCAATCAGAAATTCAGAAGATTAACAAGAAATTTTCAGAATTAGACATCTCAATAGAAAGTCAGAGTAGCAGAACTGATCAAATGGAAGGCAGAATATGTGAACTTGAAGATAAAGCATTTGGCACCAATATATTTGAAGAAAAATCAGATAAAAGAATCTTAAAAAATGAAGAAATCTTAAGAATTACATGGGACTCTATCAAGAGAAATAACCTATTAGTGATTGGAGTACCAGAACAGGGAGGGATAATAGAAAATACAGAGAGAATTGTTGAAGATATGTTGGCAGAAAACTTCCCTGATATCGTGAAAGATGAGAAGGTATCTATCCAAGATGCTCATCCAACTCCACATAAGGTAGATTTTAAAAGAAAGTCACTAAGACATATTATAACCAAACTTGCCAAAACCAAAGACGAAGAGAGAATTCTAAGAGTGGCTAGGGATAAACAAAATGTCACCTACAAAGGAGACTCAATAAGAACAAGCTCAGACTACTCAGTAGAGACCATGCAGGGAAGAAGGCAAGGGGTTGACTTATATGAAAAACTGAAGAAAAAAATTGCCAGCCAGGAATCATATATCCAGCAAAACCGTCTCTCAAATATGAAGGTGAAATTAGGACATTTCCAGATAAACAGAAGTTTAGGGAATTCGTAAAAACCAAACCAAAACTACAAGAAATACTAAAGGGCGTTCTTTGGTTAGAAAACCAATAACATCAACCCAAGGCTAGAACACTGAACAGAGCAATCAGGTGACAACCCAGACAGGGAAATCAAAAAAATAAATCAAGTTTAAAAAAACAATCAAAATAGGGAAATGGCAATATTATTATGTAAAAGAAGACAATATTAAAACAATAAAGGGGGACTAAGAAATGTAGTCATAGATCTTTCATAGGGAGAGGCGATATAAAGAAATAAGTCAGGTTTAAACTTAGAAAAATGGGGTAAATATTAAAGTAACCATGAAGGAGACTAACTATCCTACTCATCAAAAGAAAATACAGGAAAAAAATAAAGACTCAGCAGAAACAAAATCAACAACATGAATAAAAGGAAAAGACAATATACAAAGATAAACTACTCAGCACAAAAAATTAAGTGGGAAAAAGAAACTGTCAACAACACACAAAAAAAGACATCAAAATGACAGCACTAAACTCATACCTATCTATAATTATGCTGAATGTAAATGGACTAAATGCACTAATAAAGAAACAGAGAGTGGCAGAATGGATTAAAAAATGCAATCTGTCTATATGCTGCCTACAAGAGACACACCTTAGACTTAGAGACACAAACAAGTAAAACTCAAAGGATGGCAAAAACATAACAAGTAAATAACAATCAAAAAAGAACAGAAGTGGCAATATTAATTTCTGACAAAATAGACTTTAAAGTTAAATCTACCACAAAGGACAAGGAAGGACAATATATAATGATTAAAGGGACAATATACCAGGAGGATATAACCATATTAAATTATGCACCAATGACAGGGCTGCAAGATACATAGAACAAACTCTATCGGCATTGAAAAGTGAGATAGACGGCTCTACAATTATAGTAGGAGATTTCAACATACCACTTTCGGTGAAGGACAGGACATCCAGAAAGAAGCTCAATAAAGACACGGAAGATCTAAATGCCACAATCAACCAACTTGACCTCATAGACATATACAGAACACTCCACGCAACAGCAGCCACGTATACTTTCCTTTCTAGTGCATATGGAACAGTCTCTAGAATAGACCACATGTTAGGTCATAAAGCAAGCCTTAGCAGAATCCAAAACATGGAAATATTACAAAGCATCTTCTCTGACAATGAGGCCAAAAAAGTAGAAATCAATAACAGAAAAAGCAGGGCAAAGATATCAGACACTTGGAAACTGAACAATAATGCCCTGCTCAAAAACTACAGGATTATAGAAGACATGAAGGATGCAATAAAGAAATTCAGAGACTCGAATGAGAATGAAAACACTTCCTATCTGAACCTTTGGGACACAGCGAAAGCACTGCTCAGAGGTCAAATTATATCAATAAATGCACACATCCAAAAAGAAGAAAGGGCCAAAATCAAAGAATTATCCCTACAACTTGAACAAATAGAAAGAAAGCAACAAAAGAAACCCACAGGCACCAGAAGAAGGCAAATAATGAAAATTAGAGCAGAATTGAAATAGAGAACAGAAAAAACAATTGAAAGAATTAACAAGACCAAAAGCTGGTTCTCTGAAAAAATTAACAAAATTGATAAATCATTGGCCAAACTGACAAAAGAAAAACAGGAGAGGAAACAAATAACCCAAATAAGAAATGAGATGGGAGACATTAAAACAGACCCAACTGAAATTAAAGGAATCATATCAGATTACTACGAAAAATTGTACTCTAACAAATTTGAAAACATAGAAGAAATGGATGAATTCCTAGAAACACACTACCTACCTAAAATAACAGGAACAGAGGTAGAGCAAATAAGTAGACCCATAACAAAAGAAGAGATTGAAAAGGTAATCAAAAAATCCTAAGGAAAAAAAGCCCTGGCCTGGACGGCTTCACTGCAAAGTTCTACCAAACTTTCAGAGAAGAGTTAACACTACTACTAAAGGTATTTCGGAGCATAGAAAAGGACAGAATACTACCAAACTCGTTCTATGAAGCCAGCATATCCCTGTTACCAAAACCAGGTAAAGAATCCACAAAAAAAGAAAATCACAGACCTATATCCCTCATGAACTTAGACGCAAAAACCCTCAACAAAATTCTAGCCAATAGAATACAACAACATATAAAAAAAAAAGATTCACCATGACCAAGTGGGATTCCTACCAGGTATGCAGGGATGGTTCAACATTAGAAAAACAATTAATGTAATCCATCATATAAATAAAACAAAAGACAAGAATCACATGATCTTATCAATTGATGCAGAAAGGGCATTTGACAAAGGTCAGCACCCATTCATGATAAAAACTCTCAGCAAAATAGGAATAGAAGGAAAATTCCTCAGCATAATAAAAGGCATTTATACAAAGCCAACAGCCAACATCATCCTAAATGGAGAGAGTCTGAAAGCATTCCCCTTGAGATCGGGAACCAGACAAGGATGCCCTTTATCACCACTCTTATTCCACATTATGCTGGAGGTCCTAGCTGGAGCAACTAGGCTAGATAAATAAAGAGCATCCAGATTGGTAAGGAAGAAGTAAAAGTATCTCTATTTGCAGATGACATGATCTTATACACAGAAAACCCTAAAGAATCCTCAAGAAAACTACTGAAATGAATAGAAGAGTTCAGCCGTCTGTCAGGATAAAAGATAAACATACTAAAATCAGTCGGATTCCACTACACCAACAAAAAGAACACCAAGGAGGAAATCACCAAATTAATATCATTTATGATAGTCCCCAAGAAGATAAAATGCTTAAGAAAAAACCTTACCAGACACGTGAAAGTCCTACACACACAAAAAAAACTACAAGGCACTCCTACAAGAAGCCAAAAGAGACCTACGTAAGTGGAAAAACATACCTTGCTCATGAACAGGAAGACTTAACATTGTAAAAATGTCTATTCTACCAAAAGCAATCTATAGATACAATGCAATTCTGATCCAAATTCTAACGACATTTTTTAATGAGATGGAGAAACAAATCACCAACTTCATATGGAAGGGAAAAAGGCCCCGGATAACTAAGGCATTACTGAAAAAGAAAAAAAAAAGTGGGAGGCCTTACTCTACCTGATTTTAGAACCTATTATACTGCCACAGTAGTCAAAACAGCCTGGTACTGGTATAAAAACAGATACGTGGACTACTGGAATAGAATTGAGAATCCCAACGTTAACCCATCTACATATGAGCAGCTGATATTTGACAAAGGCCCAAAGTCAGTTAAATGGGGAAAAGATAGTCCCTTTAACAAATGGTGCTGGCATAACTGGATATCCATCCATAAAAAAATGAAACAAGATCCATATCTCACACCATGCACAAAAACTAACTCAAAATGGATCAAAGACCTAAACAAGAATTCTACAACGATAAAGATCATGGAAGAAAAAATAGGGACAATGTTAGGAGCCCTAATATATGGCATAAACAGTATACAAAATATTACTAACAATGCAAAAGAGAAATTAGATAACTGGGAGCTCCTAAAAGTCAAACACCTATGCTCATCCAAAGACTTCACCAAAAGAGTAAAAAGACTACCTACAGACTGGGAAAAAGTTTTTAGCTATGACATTTCCAATCAGCACCTTATCTCTAAAATCTACATGATACTGCAAAAACTCAGCTACAAAAACAAATAACCCTGTCAAAAAATGGGCAAGGATATGAACAGGCACTTCACTAAAGAAGACATTCAGGTAGCTAACAGGTAAATGAGGAAATGCTTACGATCATTAGCCGTTGGAGAAATGCAAATCAAAGCTATAATGCGATTCCATCTCACTCCAACAAAGCTGGCATTAAGCCAAAAAAAACACAAAACAATAAATGTTGAGGAGGTTGTGGAGAGACTGGAACACTTATACACTGCTGGTGGGAATGTAAAATGGTTCAACCACTTTGGGAAGCGATTTGGCGCTTCCTTAAAAAACTAGAAATAGAATTACCATACAATCCAACAATCCCACTCCTTAGAATATATCCTAAAGAATTAAGAGCCTTTACACAAACAGATATATGCACACCCATGTTCATTGCAGCACTGTTTACAATAGCCAAAAGATGGAAGCAACCAAGGTGCCCATCAATGGATGAGTGGATAAATAAATTATGGTATATTCACACAATGGAAAACTACGCATCGATAAAGAACAGTAATGAATCCGTGACACACTTCATAACACAGAGGAATCTGGAAGGCATTATGCTGAGTGAAATTAGTTGCAAAAGGACAAATATTATATAAGACCACTATTATAAGAACTCAAGAAATAGTTTAAACAGAGAAGAAAATATTCTTTGATGGTTACGAGAGTAGGGAGGGAGGGAGGGAGAGGGGTTTTCACTAATTAGATAGTCCATTAACCCACTGCCGTCGAGTCAATTCCAACTCATAGAGACCCTATAGGACAGAGTAGAACTGCCCCGTAGAGTTTCCAAGGAGCGCCTGGCGGACTTGAACTGCTGACCTCTTGGTTAGCAGCCATAGCACTTAACCACTCTTAATTAGATAGTAGATAAGAATTATTTTCGGTGAAGGGAAGACAACACAGTACAGGTGAGGTCAGTACCACTGGAGTACACTAAAAGCAAAGAAGTTTCCTGAATAAACTGAACGCTTTGAAGGCCAGCGTAGCATGGGTGGGGGTTTGGAGACCATGGTTTTAGGGGACATCTGAGTCAATTGGCATAATAAAATCTATTAAGAAAACATTCTGCATCCCACTTTGGAGAGTGGCGTCTGGGGTCTTAAATACTAGCAAGCAGCCATCTAAGGTGCACTAATTGGTCTCAACCCACCTGGAGCAAAGGAGAATGAAGAACACCAAAGACACAACGTAATTATGAGCCCAAGAGACAGAAAAGACCATATAAACAAGTGACTACATCAGCCTGAGACCAGAAGAACTAGTTGGTGCCCGGCTACAACCTGATGGCTGCCCTAACAGGGAACACAACAGAGAACCCCTGAGGGAGCAGGAGAGCAGTGGGATGCAGACCTCAAATTCTCTTAAGAAGACCAGACTTAATGGTCTGACTGAGACTAGAAGGACCCCAGAGGTCATGGTCCCCAGACCTTCTGTTAGCCCAGACAGGAACCATTCCCAAAGCCAACTCTTCAGACATGGATTGGACTGGACTTTGGGATAGAAAATTATACTGGTGAAGAGTGAGCTGCTTGGATCAAGTAGACACATGAGACTATGTGGGAAACTCCTGTCTAGAGAGGAGATGAGAGAGCAGAGGGAACCAGAACCTGGCCGAAAAAAAAGAAAAATTTTTTTTGGCCGAATAGACACAAAAATAGAGTGTGGAGGGAAGCAGTGTGCTATCTCATTAGGTGGAGAGAAATTAGGAGTATATAGCAAGGTGTATATAAATTTTAGTATGAGAGACTGACTCTATTTGTAAACTTTCACTTACAGCACAATAAAAATTAAAAAAAAAAGTGGTGCAGGCCACACCCCAGGGAACCTCCCTTTACCTTGGACCAGGAAGGTGACCTGAGTAAAGGTCATGTTACAATCCCACCCTAATCCTCTGAACATAAAATTATAGTCACAAAATGGAGGACAACCACACAATATTGGGAATCATGGCCTGACCAAGTTGGTACACACATTTTTTGGGGGACATAATTTAATCCATGACACATAGCAAGCAAGCATCAAAAGAAGATTGAAGGAATACACAGAGTCACTATACCAAAAAGAGTTGGTTGATGTTCAAGTATTTCAGGAGGTAGCGTATGATCAGGAGTCCACCGTACTGAAGGAAGAAGTCCATGCTGCACTGAAGGCACTGTTGAAAAACAAGGCTGCAGGAATTGACGGAATACCAACTGAGATATTTCAACAAACGGATACAGCACTGGAAGTCTATGCCAAGAAATTTGGAAGACAGCAACCTGGCCAACCCACTGGAAGAGATCCATATTTATGCCTATTACCAAGAAAGGTGATCCAACCAAATGGGGGAAATTATCAAACAATATCATTAATATCACAGAGGAAATTAGTTTCTCATTAAAGCATTAGTACACATACTGTTTTGTGACATTGGTTACCAATCCCGCGATGTGTCAACACTCTGCCTTTCTCGACCTTGGGTTCCCCATTTTCACTCGCCCAGCTTTCCTGTCCCCTCCTGCTTACTCATCCTTGCTCCTGGCCTGGTGTGCCCATTTAGTCTCAGATACATGACTGAACTACGTGAACCTCAGGAGTGACCTCAGTACTGAGTTAAAAGCGTGTCTGGGGGCCATACTTTTGGGGTTTCTCCAGTCTACGTTAGACCAGTAAATCTGGTCATTTTTGTGAGTTTGAATTTTGTTTTACATTCTCCTCCAGCTCTGTCCAGGGCCCTTTATTGTGATCCCTGTCAGAGTAGTTGGTGGTGGTAGCCGGGCACCATCTAGTTGTGCTGGACTCAGTCTGGCGGAGGCTGTGTGTGGTTCATTAGTCATTTGGACTAATCTTTCCATTTTGTCTTTGGTTTTCTTCCTTCTCCCTTCCTCCAGACAGGGTGGGACCAGTGGCTTATCTTAGGTGGATGCTCAAAAGCTTTTAAGACCCCAGAATCTACTCACTAAAGTAGGATGTAGAACATTTTTCTTTTTAAACTATGTTATGCCAAATTGAGCTATATGTCCCCCAAGACTATGGTCTCCAGCCCTCAGCCCAGTAATTCAGTCCCTCAGGGAGTTTGGGTGTGTCTACAAAACTTCTGTGACTTTGCCTTGGTCAAGTCGTGCTAACTTCTCCAGTATTGTGTACTGTTTCACCCTTCACCAAAGTTACCACTTACGGGAGCCGAGGGGTGGGGAGGGAAAAGCACTAACTAGACAATAGATAAGTGGTAACTTTGGTGAAGGGTAAGACAATACCCAATACTGGGGAAGTCAGCACAATTCATCCAAAATCTTTTAGAAAGGGTGAGTGAGCAATGTGATTGCTGAAAAATAAATCACACAATATCATTAGCATTGCTTTTAATATGGTCTTTTAATAGATTAATATAATCACTATGAGGAAAATCTTTCAAGAATGTTAGCAAGAAATCATTTCTTCCTGTGGCTTCTGAACAAAAACAATTCAAACATGACCCATCAAGTTTATGTTGGCTAGAGTTGTAGAAGCCCCAAGCTCTAGAAGACTGATGGCTTCCAATGGCCATGGGTGGACAATGGGTAGGAGTACGGAGGAGAGAAGGTGGAGTCAGGCTATATTCATTCTCTTTATTTATTCACTCAGTCAGCATTTAAGTGCCCACTGTGTGCCAGAGATAATGCTCTGCCCCAGGGAAGTCACAGTGCAGGGATGGGCATTTGCCATTTTTGTTGTCCAGCTTTCATTTCCTTCTTTTGTAGTAACAGCACCTCAATTTTACCTTAGGAGAACCACCTCTCTGCCACTCTCAGCCCATAAGACTCAGGCAATTTGCCTTTATTTGTCCACCCTTAATGTTTTTAGCTGCTGACTGAAAGGTTGGAGGCTTGAGTCCACCCAGAGGCTCCTAGGAAAGAAGGCCTGGGGATCTACTCCTGTAAAATCAGTCATTGACTACCCTGTGGAGCACAGTTCTACTCTGACACACGTGGGGTTGCCATGAATCAGAGCTGAGACAGCAACCAGGTGTCAGCTCTGTGAGTGGGGCATGTTCTCTGTTACGGCAATTAAAGACTTCCATCCCCCAGACCACAATTATTGGTTAGAGATGGGTATATATGATGCAAGCCAGGCCAATCAGGATCACAATGACTTATGTCTGGAATTATTGCCATAGCTTCAGAGAAAAGAGATCTTTCTCTTCTTGGCAGGAGTTCTGAGATGATTTAAACTTGAAGCTCCTGAGGAACAATCTACAAAGCCAGCGAGCACAGGAAACCTGAGAATGGAGCCCACCCAGATAGATCTTGGAGACATTGTTTGGCAAGGGAATCAAGCTGCAACAGAGGGTGAACTTTTCAACAACACCAGCCATCAAATTCTCATTTTGGCTTAAGCCAGATTTGTTTGTTTTGTTTTTGGTCACTTGCAATAAAATAATTCTAACTGATTCAAAAATAAAAGTAAATAGTTATGATATAATGTGATCTATCCTGTAACTATATCTATATATATCCTGTAACCGAGGGGTGGATTTTGGTAGATTTCAGTGCTCTGGGAGAAGGGAATAAAAGAGAATTCTTATTCTTGTCCAGAGAGCTGAGGAATTCCAGGAGAATGTGACATTGAGCTGGATATTGGTGAATTAATAGGAACTGATCAAGCAGAAGAATAGAGAAAGGGCTTTTAAATATAATAAACTTTTTCATGTAGGAAATGGAAGACCCAGATGGTTTTGATGCTAATTAGGAAATTGGGATCTTTTCTTGAAAAAAAAAAAAAGAGACTGGAAAGTCCTTTCCTGTTGTAATAATCTGAACTTCCTGAAGAAAGACCTGATCCCTGGATTATTACTATTGAGTGTTCCTGAAGCCCTGTGGACCCAGAGTTCAATCACTCAAGATCAAAGTGATGCACCCCCACCCCGTCTACTGACCTTCACCTGCAAGAGCCCCAGCATGGAGCTGGGGTTGAACTGGGGGCCTATGGGCACTGGGGACCCAGGATCAAGGTAAGTGGCCACTTGCCTTATTCAACTCAAGTAACCTTGCTGTTTGGCCTCCCTCCCCAAAGTCCACCCAGAGGCACCTTAGAAGTAAGGCCTGGTGATCTACTTGTGAAAAATCAGCCATTGAAAACCCTGTGGAACACAGTTCTACTCTGACACAGTTTACCCCCTTGCCTTGTTGACAATTTCATTAAAACCTGTGCTGTGAAAGGATTTGACTCATCCTATAGTCAGTACCCTGCAGAGGGTTCAGAACAACAGCTATTTTATTCACGCTTTCAGGAATTTTTGTTTCTGGAATATAAGCTTTTACCTCCTTCTCATAGAATGTCTGTATTCTCTTTGCTTTGCATATTTTTGAAGGTAGCAGAAACCCAGCTATTCCTTTCCGTTTTTATCTATTAAGACTAAAGAGAGGGCATGCAACCAATGAGTCCAAGCTCCAGGATTCTGCAAGGGCCTCCCATTTAGAAACTCAGGGTCAGTGCACTTTCCACATAAGGCAATTTGCCACTTTCCTTAGAGTTCACAGGATACTTTGCTTGGGGTAATTACGTTAGAACCTCATAACAACTGTGAATTCACTTTGCAAAATTCAAAAACCCATGGAACCACAGCACATGAGTGCTAAAAAGCCTCTGAGGAGAGACCACCTAGTCTAACTCTTCAGGAAACATGAGAGAGCCAAGGGTCAGGAGGATGAAGTGATTAGCCTGGGTTTTGGGTGAGTGGAGGAGAATGAGGACTAAAACTGAGGCCTGCTGACTTCCAGGATTTTTCTATCAAGCCTCTTTGCTGGCATAAAATGAAGGAAGAGGAAGAGAAGGAGAAGGAAGCGGAGGAGGGAAAGGAGAACAAGAAGAATAATAAGAACTTGAAGAAGTACAAGAAGGGGGAGGAAAAGGGGAAGGAGGAAAAGAGGAAGAGGAAGAGGAAGAGGAGGAAGAGAAACGAATTGTAAAAATGGTGTGGGTGGCATCCAACCTCCTTCATGTGGGGGAAGAAGAATCAAGCTCAATGGCCCAAGGCTGATTCCGATGGGCGGAGGTCAGACGTGCCTCCTCTTTCCATTATCTTTACCAATTCTGACACCAGCCATCCCTTCCATGGCACTCTTCTCTGCTGAGTTTGATAATTCATTGCAATGGCCACACAACTCACAGACAATACTCATGATTATGGGGTTTATTAGGGAAGTAACAGGTTACAATTCAGGTTCAGGAACGCTCAGGCTTTAGCTCTTCCATCAGGAGAGTCTCTTCCCAGCAGTGCCGCAGACATGCCTCTCTGGCCCTCGACCTCTGCCCTGCTTGGGCAAGTGTTACGAACCCTTTTTAATGCTGCTGATAAATACCCCAAGGCACCCCACTCCGCCAGTAAGCTTCAGCCCAAAGACTCTCAGCTCTAGCTCCATGAGTCTGCAAACCTAGCTCCACCAAGTTCCCAGAGGTACCCTACTCCACCAGCAAACCTCCTGCTCAAAGGCATTAAGTTTTCTCACTCAGTGGACAGGGAAGCCCACTAGGCTATCTCCTACCAGTCTCTCCTGCCACTGTGTCTTTGCCACCACTTCCTGCTGTCTTCACTGTTAGAGCTCTCGCTCTCTTTCAGTCTCCTGGTTCCAGGGATTTTTCAGAGCAGGGATCCTGGGTCTTAGCCCAGGATTTGCCCTTCTTCCTTTGTCGTGGTGAGATCCTCTCTTTCCCACCTCTGAGATGGCTCATTTTAAGCCTAGCATGCTGGCAAAACTGACCAGTCCTTTTGGTGGGCCACAATTACCTTATTTGCACAGTCCTTCCCAATCACGTGGGTGGGAGCTACAAGACCAGGGCAAGAAAGGCCACTCAAATGTGATCCATTACACCACAGGAATACAAACAACAATCATGACACCCAGGTGGCACGTGCTCTGCATTTTTTGTTTAATATTTTTTTTTTGTGGATTCAAGTGCGTAGAATGAGTAAACTAGTTTATTAATTCTGTCCTAGCACCAGGGGCATAGGAAGGGTAACGCGTACCCAAGGACAATCTCTAAATTGCACCCCCACTCCCAATTTCAAGATGAATAAACATTGATAGCTGAGACATGTCAGCAGAAGTGTCTTCCCCCCTCTTCTCCACCTACCTCAGTCAGGTGCCTTTCATATTTATGGCACTTTGGAATGTCATTCTGGACTTCCACCTGGGGCAAATGCCTCCTTCTGCTCCTCCCTTTGCTATGCCCCTGCCTAGCACCAATGTCTCTCTCTCTTGTGCCCGTCGCTGAAGGTCTTCTCTAAAGATCTATATTTACCAATGTGACAATCTCAATTAAAGGATACGAAACTTGGATGTTTACGGTGTCACCAGGTGACATCTTCTTGCCCCCCCACTGCTTATCTATTTGCATCCACTGTTTTAATAGGGCCAAGAAGTTTCCTGGGGGAACAAAATAACTTAGGGTTCAGACACATAAACATATACGATATTTATCTGGAAGATCTTTGGAGGAAGCAAGATCTCATGAAGGGAAGCAGCACACTTGAAAAGGAATTCCCTGTAAGAAAAGAAGTGAAGCCTGTTCAACAACAGGGCATAAGCCTCTAAGGCAAATGATGCTTTCTGGTTACAACACGATTAGGGTCCAGCCAACCTGTGGATATGTGTGCCCCTCAGGGAGAACTGAAGCAACTATAACACTCAACTGTACAGCACTCTGTGGCTCCAGCAATCAAGCAAGCTTGTTGTGGGTACCCCATTGCCAATCCCAAATGACTGTACCCCTCTCACTTTGCAAGAGCCTAATATGGCATTCTGCTTCAATGTATTGAGGCTTGGTGGAGTTCCAGAATCATCAGTGCCCACTCAGCCCCTTCGGCATGGGGTGTGGGGGCCAGCATGGAGTGGCGCTGCTGCAGAACTGTGGGAGACAGAGATTGTGGACTCTGGCTTGGCCAATTGGCAGAGATTTTTTGATATCATATGCCGCTCTTCTAATTCTTTCAGAGTTAAATAAGTGATTAATGTATAAATAACAGCAAAATTACTAAATTTACTTTATTTGAAAAATGTTAGTTCATGCTTACCTTGGATCCCCAGGCTTCATTAGGTATGCAGATTTCTGTTAAATAGTTTTTATGACTCTATAGTGTGGCTTCCCTGGGTGGTACAAACGGTCAATACACTCAACTGATAACCAAAAGGTTGGAAGTTCAAATCCACCCAGAGGCACCTTGGAAGTAGCCCTTGTGATCTATCTCTGAAAAATCAGTCATTGAAGACCCTATGGAGCACAGTTCTACACTAATACTCATGGGATGCCATGAGTCAAAATCAACTCAGCGGCAACTGGTTCTATAGTGTAGCAGAGAAAACACAAGATAAGGAACCAAAGATAGGGTTTGAATACCGGAACTATTATAAATTAACCACATGACCTAGGGTTAGTCACTAAACCCACCAATTTCTAGCAGATGTACCTAGAACAATCTAAGGTTTTATAATCACTGTGAACTGTGCCTCAAGTAATTAGTTAACAATAATAGTCAAACTATTGAAGTTTGAAAGCAATTAAAATAAATAAATTAGAGTGAATTCAAAGTAATGTCAATAATTACATCATTCTTATTTATCTGCATTCTGATGTGTTTTCTCAAAGTGGAAAGAATGGGTTAGGGAAATTAGAGCCAAGATGATGTGAACTGAGTTTATGACCCATCCACTGCCTCTCCAACAGGTATGAAGGGATGTGCAGGGAACTCGAAGCCATGTGAGAGATACGACCTCTTAGGGTAAACTGATGGTAACTAAGACATCTTTTTAATACTAAAACAATAACACAGATGCCTTCTGCAAGAGAAAGTAAAATGTGCATGAAGTTTCAAGATCACACATAGGCTTGGGGCTACTTAGGGCTGTGGCTTCAAGGGTTCAGGGTTATAAATTCTTTCTTCTTGGCTGGTATGGATCCTGAGGTAGAAAAGTTTGTGAAACTCTTAAACTATGCCTCAATCAAACCAGATGGTTGCTGGACTATCATTAATTATAATGATTATAGATTTTTACAGTGCCCATGAGTTTGATTCTACAACAGCTTCTATTTTCCTTAAAATTTCACATGGTGTTATGCATTGAATTATGTCCCCCCAAAAATGTGTATATCAACTTGGTTAGGCCATGATTCCCAGTATTGTGTGGTTGTCCTCCATTTTGTGATTGTAATTTCATGTTAAGAGGATTAAGGTGGGATTGTAACACCACCCTTACTCAGGTCACCTCCCTGATCCAAGGTAAAGGGAGTTTCTCTGGGGTGTGGCCTGAACCACCTTTTATCTCTAAAGGGAAGGGAAGCAAGCAGAGAGTTGGGGACCCCATACCACCAAGAAAGCAGCACCAGGAGCAGAGCATGTCCTTTAGACCTGGGGTTCCTGCACCTGAGAAACTCCTCGACCAGGGAAAGATTGAGGACAAAGACCTTCCTCCAGAGCTGACAGAGAGAGAAAGCCTACCACTGGAGCCAACACCCTGAATTTGGACTTCTAGCCTACTTTACTGTGAGGAAATAAGTTTCTCTTTGTTAAAGCCATCCACTTGTGGTATTTCTGTTATGGCAGCACAAGAAAACTAAGACACACGGTAATAATTTTTTTTTAATAGAACTTTAGATGAAGGTTTACAGAACAAACTAATTTCTCATCAAACAGTTAGTACACACATTGTTGTATGGACATTGGTTAACAACCCCACGATATGTCAACACTCTCCCTTCTCAACCCTGGACTCCCTATTACCAGCTTTCCTGTTCCCTCCTGTCTTCCAGTCCCTGCCCCAGGGCTGGTGCACCCCTTTAGCCTTGTTTTGTTCCATGGGCCTGTTCAATCTTTGGCTGAAGGGTGAACCTCAGGAGGGGCCTCATTACTGAGCTGAAAGGATGGCCGGGGGCCATACTCTCAGAGTTTCTCCAGTTTCTATCAGGCCAGCAAGTCTGGTCTTCCTTTTTGAGTTAGAATTTTGTTCTACATTTTTTTCCAGCTCTGTCCGAGAACCTCTATTGTGATCCCTGTCAGAGCAGTCAGTGGTGGTAGCTGGGCACCATCTCATTGTACTGGACTCAGTCTGGTGGAGGCTGTGGTAGATGCAGTCCATTAGTCCTTTTGACTAATCTTTCCCTTGTGTCTTTAGTTTTGTTCATTCTTCCTTGCTTCCGAAGGGGTAAGGCCAGTGGAGTATCCTAAATGGCCGCTTACAGGCTTTTAAGACCCCAGATGCTACTCACTGAAGTAAAATGTAGAACATTTTCTTTATAAAATTTGTTATGCCAGTTGAGCTGGATGTTGCCTGAGACCGTGGTCCCCACAGCCCTCAGCCCAACAATCTGATCACTCAGGGAGTTTGGATGTGTCAATGGAGCTACCATGGCCTTGCGTTGTATAGGTTGTGCTAGCTTCCCCAGTATTGTGTACTGTCTTACCCTTCACCAAAATTACCACTTATCTATTGCCTATTAAGTGTTTTTCCATCCCCACCCCTCCCCTCCCTTGTAACCATCAAATAGTGTTTCTTTTTGTATGTAAACCTTTTCATGCGTTTTTACAGTAGTGGTCTCATACAATATTTGTCCTTTAGTGATTGACTTATTTCACTCAGCATAATGCCCTCCAGATGCACCCATGTTATGAGATGCTTCTCAGATTCATCGTTGTTCTTTACCGTTGCGTAATACTCCATTGTGTGTATGTACCAGAGTTTGTTTATCCATTCATCTGTTGATGGGCATCTAGGTTGTTTCCATCTTTTTGCTATTGTGAACAATGCTGCAATGAACATGGGTGTGCATATGTCTGTCCGTGTGACTACTCTTATTTCTCTAGGATATATTCCTAAGAGTGGGATTGCTGGATCATATGGTATTTCTCATTCTAGCTTTCTAAGGAAGTGCCATATCATTTTCCAAAATGGTTGTATCATTTTGCATTCCAACCAGCAGCGCGTAAGAGTTCTGATCTCCCCACAGCCGCTCCAACATTTGTTATTTTCTGTTTTATCCATTCATTCGAGTAATGTCGGGGTGGGATGGTATCTCATCGTGGTTTTGATTTGCATTTCTCTGATGGCTAGAGATCGTGAGCATTTCCTCGTGTGTCTGTTGGCCACTTGAATGTCTTCTTTGGTGAAGTGTCTGTTCATTTCCTTTGCCCACTTTTTAATTGGATTATTTGTCTTTTCGTTGTAGCGGTGTTGGATTTTCTTGTATATTTTAGAGATTAGACCTTTGTCTGATTTGCAACAGCCAAAAAAATTTTCCCCCAGTCTTTAGGTTCTCTTTTTACTCTTTTTGTGAAGTCTTTTGATGAGCATAAGTGTTTAATTTTTAGAAGATCGCAGTTATCTAGCTTATCCTCTGGAGCTTGTGTGTTGTTGGTTGTGATTTGTATCTTGTTAATGCCACACGGTAATAAATTTTTAATAAGAAAGGCTGCAAGGAAAGACAAAGGAAGTAAAAGTAGTGTGTGGGCTTCTATATTGCACATGAGTAAAATTAGGAACATTTCTATGACACAACAGTTAACAATCTCCAAATAAAAGGCAAAGTAATAATACAAGTGAAACTGTAAAATGCTTTTCATGTTCATAAGATATTAATACTGCATAAATCCTATCTTTTGTGATTTTAAACAATAAAATGAGACTTATATATTTTTTCAATTTGCATGCTTACTGACTGTCAAGGATTGAATTGTATCCCCCAAAAATGTGTGTATCAATTTGGCTTGGCTATGATTCCCTGCATTGTGTGATTGCCCACCATTTTGTCATCTGATATGATTTTCCTACGTATTATAAATCCTGCCTCTATGATGTTAATGAGGGAGGATGGGAGGCAGTTGTGTTGATGAGGCAGGACTCAATCTATGGGATAGATTGTGCCTTGGGACATAAGAGTGAAGGGCAGGTGGACCTCATACCACCAAGAAAGCAGCACCGGGAGCACAGCACGTCCCTTGAACCTGGGGTCCCTGTACCTGAGAAATTTCTTGACCGGGAAAGATTGATGACAAGGACCTTCCTCCAGCGCTGGCAGAAAGAGAAAGCCTTCCCCTGGAGCTGGTGCCCTGAATTTGGGCTTGTAGCCTACTAGACTGTGAAAGAGTAAATTTCTCTTTGCTAAAGCCATCCACTTGTGGTATTTCTGTTATAGCAGCACTAGATAACTAAGACACTGACTTACTAAATTTACCTATGGATTGGAAGTCTCAAAAAATTCAGGGCACACTTTTCCAAAAAAAGTTCCACTTAAGAAAATTTGACCTGCAGAAGAGAATTTCAAATTTTCATGGAATCCAGATTTTATGGAGCTTTCAAGCCTGGATGAACCCCTAAAACTATTGCCCTGAGATAATCTTTAAACCCTAAACCAAAATATCCCCTGAAATCTTCTTAAAAAACTAAACAATAAAAAAACAATAGTTTAGCTTAATTAGTAAAGAATGTCTGCCTTGAGCATTGTGCTCTTTTAACGAATTATCTGTATGGGGTCAAATTGATGACAGTAAATCAAAACAGTAGATAAGAGAAACTTAAGGAGCAGAGGGCTTACGTTAATGGGGGAGGAACAATTCAGAAAAGGAGGGTGAGCACAATTCAGAAAAGGAGGTAAAAAATGAAGAATGTAATCAATGTCACTGATTATACATGTAGAAATGGTTGAATTAGTGTATGCTCTGTTCTGTATGTTCTCAACAACAAAAATAATTTTTTTAGAAAAAGAAAATTTGACCATATTTTTTTCCTCTTATGGACCTCAAAAACCAAACCCATTGCCGTTGCATTGATTCTGACTCATAGTGAAACTACAGGACAGAGAAGAACAGCCTCACAGTATTTCCAAGGAGCTGCTAGTAGATTCGAACTGCAGCCGGGCTGTTAACCACTGCATCACCAGAGCTCCCTTATGGACCTCAGGGTGCAAAATTAGATTAATCATTATCCTTAGTTCATGATATACTCTGGCAGATTTTATTTTCAAAGATGGCTGCAACAATAGGGCCTTCCCACATGCTTATCAACAATGTGACCTGACACTCATCCCATAAAGAGATGGGGTCTCTGTCACTTCCCCTTGAAACTGTGCAGGACTGTGACACACTTGTAACCGGTAGAATTTGACTAGGTCAGAAAAGGTGATGCAGCTTCTGCCTTGCTTACTGGAACACTCAGGCTGGAGCCATGAGCTGCCATGCTGTAAGGAAGTCCAATGTAGCCCACATGGAAAACCACATGGAGAAGAGCACACAGAAAGGCCACATGGGGAGAGAGATCTCAGCTGTTCCAGCCTGGGCCACCATCTGATTGCAACTGCATGAGAAATCCCAAGCCAGAATTAACCACAAGATAGTGAGAGATAATAAATTTTTGTTGTTGCATCAAGCTACTAAGTTTGGGGGTAATTTGTTGCATAGCAATACTGAAACACACACTACCATCATTTGTTCATGAATGACTCTACTGATTGATCTGAAACAAAATAGTGATCTTACGAGCTCTGATTGGCCATTGTTTTTTACCTGATAATATTTTGAGATTTATAAATGGTTGATTTTATTATTCACTTATTTTTCTATTTTTATGAATACAACGTCTTCCCCTGCTGCACATCAGAAAGTTGGTAGTGCTCTTTGTTTACCTTAGAAACTCGAATTTCTTCTAAATTTAGATACGCCCATAGGTGTGCATCATGCGTGTGAACTCTACCCTACTCATCCTTGTACCACGGTGGCTAAAAGATTAGGAAGCTCCTACTCAATCCATCTGAACTTCAGTTTCTCACCTATAAGATGGGGGCATAATACTAAACCCGTCTGTCTCACAGGGCTTCTGTGAGCTGAAGAAAGTGCTTTGTAAATGATAAGGATTTATATCATAAAGCAGTATTGTTTTTACTGTTTTATTATGTGTATCTCACTGCCTATCTCCTCCCTCGTCGGGGAAGCACAGGTGCCATCCTCTTTCCCATTATGTGAACTCGAACTCAAAAGTTGCTCTGTAAATGTCCATTGTTTATGTGATGTAGGTTTGTACATTTCTAGAGAACAGGGGCCAAATCTTCTGTTACTTTTATTTCTTTCACATTAGCAATGTCAGTGTTTTGTACTTAACAATTTTTTTCTTACCTTGATGTACCAAAATCTGGCCTGGCATTCCCACACAAACCATAAAGCAAATGGGATCATGGGTAGGGCTTAGATCTCATTCTAGGAGGGGTCATTACTGAAAGACCAAGAGGATCTCATTAGAAGGTGACTTTGCCCTCAAGGCAGCCTCGTAGCATGGCCCCTGAGGACAGCTTTATGAAGAGTGTGTAATGCCAGTCCCTGAAATTTCTAGAACTAACATCCAGATGTCCATCTGCTATGCAGACACTATTTTTGATGATGTGATGTTCCTCATTTCTAGTCACAGATTATGTTCCCTGTTTCCTTTGGGAGTTAAATCTGGGGTCTTGGGTATGGAAATCTCCAAAGAGTTGGCGACATAATTCGCGGTTTTCAAATCTCACTTTCAGCTCAGCCCCTAATTGCCCACAGAACTTCTGTTTACCATGCAAGCATAAGGGACCACATGAGCTTTTTTTTACCTATAGGCTGAGACCTCCTTGCAGAAGGCTGGCAATCTCGCCTTGGGGGATATTTCGCAGCTCATTATTTTTTCTCTTTAGATACGGTAGCCTCACTTCTGCTCATTAGGCTCCTTTCACTACATCATTGCCTTGCTTTAATGTGGCTGGTCTATTAAATAGCCGTCACCTGGCAAGTCACCTCAGTGTCCCAAACCCGGCTCTGTTCTCCCGCTTTCATGACTCTGTTTGGACGTTGCTTTAATAAGAGTGGCACTGGCACCAGAATCCAGGCCTCCTCAAGCCAGAGTCCCTCTGTGGCAGAAGGGGAATTACACAGAACTCTGAGGACATGCCACTGAGTATTCAGGGGTTCCTGAAGCTTTTCACAGAAAAGGAATGAAGTACACCAGAGGAACAGCTCTCAGCAGAAATATTGGCATCCCATTTATTCAGCGCTACCAAATATCAAAAAGACAATTGATTAAATATTGATCTGACAGCTGCTTGAAAAGGAACAGGTGCTTCTCACAATCTGGCAAGAAAACAGGGTCAGGAACACCAAATGTGGGTACTGCAAAAGCATGTTTGCAGAATCTCCGTGTCTTCTTGCCATGATTAAAAGGCTTGTTAGTCATGGGTGAAATCCTATAGAGGGTATGTGCCTGAGTGTCAGCTCATATTGAGCTGCATGAAATTCGTGTTTCTTCTTTAGTCAGAATCCCTCAAACTGACCCAACTGATGCAATTCTCTTTATGGTTCAGTTGAGCTTCTTTGGACTTGAAACTTATCTTAAAAGGCCAGTGTTCTAGTCTTTGTTTGCAAGTACAGAAACCCACTTGAACTAGCTCAGGTTAAAATTGGTTGATTAAAATAAACACACCTGTATGTATGTGTATGTGTATATGTATCTATCGCTGGCCTACAGTTGAGAAGTCTTCAGAAAACAACTCACCCTCTCTTCCTTTCTTCGTCCCTCTCAAGGCTCTCATTTTTGCCTCTCTGCTCATGTGGGTTTTTCTTCCCTTTCCTTCCAGGCCGTATTCCTCTTAGCTCACCTGTAACTGGCTTGGTTTTGGCTTTGGTTTGTCCTGGCACTGACTCCTGACCCCCAATCAATGGCGTTTTACCATTGCTGCAGGCTAGATGGGAGTCATGAAATGATTGTCGTTACCCTAGTATATGCAAACTTGGTCATAGCTATTCATATTGTCATCACATCAATTGAGATCTGTGCATTGCTGGTGCTACGCGTGCTAAATTGAATTGTTGCTTAAAATGTCTTCAGAAAGATTATACTATGATTTAGCATTGAAATGAAAAGGTATCGTGTACACAGAAAGGCATGTAAACAGAGCAATGGGGCATAAATTTTATATTAGCAAGGCAAATATTCGTCATTGGCGATATGGCAGTTATTTTATATTCTCTTGCAAATTAACAACCAAATGCTTTATAATACCCACGAAAGGAAAACATCTACAAGCTGATGAAGCTGTGTTATATTTTGCTTCTGAGATATGGACAAAAGAATTGCCTATCTGATGCCGAACAATGCAATTAAAAGAAGGAAAAATTGCCAAATTCTTCAGAACTGACAAAAAAAAAAATCAAAGCCAGTAGAGTCTGAGGTGACCAATTCATGTGTCAAGCAGGACTATTGTTAAGACAGTGAACATCTGTTTATCATAAACTGTTCAACTTTCAGCAACATTTGTTTCAATTGGAATAAATAACAGTATCAATTTAGTCAAACGGTAAAGCACCAAAGGAGCCCTGGTGGTGCAGTGATTAAAGCTATTGACTGCTAACCGAAAGGTCTGTGGTTGGAAACTACTAGCAGCTCCATGGGAGAAAGATGTGGTAGTCTGCTTCCGTAGAGATTTACAGTCTTGGAATCCTCATGGGGTCACTATGAGTCAGAATCGACTCAATGGCAGGACTTGAGGGGTAAAGCGCCAGCATCAAAACTCGCCAAATGGTTGTTAGCATCTTGAAAAAAATCCTGGAGGACAATAGTAGAGCACTTTTTTAAGAAGTTCTGTGCCACCAATGCTCTTGGGGGCATAGAGAAACATTTTATGTGAAAGAACACAGACAAAAATCCTGAGTTAAAAACTTTCAGAAGAAACAGACTTAATGCAAAGAAGTTTTAGGAATTTATTTCACTAATGTTTTCCTTCTCATGTATGTGCATCTAGTGTGTCTAAAAAACTCTTTCAATATCCAGAAAATAAAAACTTTTGTGATTAAAAAAGCATTCAACAGTTTAACAGCATTTAGTTTTTCTTTCTTGGTGGTATAAAGTCATGGTCCATCTTACAATGGATGGTAACTTAGAAGCAATGAAACACAAAAACCAAAAAACCAAACCCGTTGCTGTTGAGTCGATTCCGACTCACAGCGACCCTATAAGACAGAGTAGAACTGCCTCACAGAGTTTCCAAGGAGCGCCTGGTAGATTTGAACTGCTGACCTTTTGGTTAGCAGCCATAGCTCTTAACCACTATGCCACCTAATGAAACACAGTAGGTCAAATTTTCTTGAAAGATACTCTCTGGTTGTTGGCCAATCAATGGTTTGGCTAGTTTGGGCCAGGTGTCCATCCATGACCGATCAGTTATTCCTGAGGCTGGATGTCAGGGAGTAGGGTAACATGACACAAAACACATTTAGGGAAGCTGCGGTAAAGGAGCCCTGGTGGCACAGTGGTTAAAGCTCTCAACTGCTAACTGAGAGGTCAGCAGTTTGAAACCACCAGCAGCTCCTCAGGAGAAAGATGTGGCAGTCAGCTTCCTTAGAGATTTACAGCCTTAGAAATTCTATAGGGTCGCTATGAGTCAGAATCAACTTGACAGCAGTGAGTTTATTTGGGAGGTAATAGGTGAGGCCAGAGTTTCTGATAAAGGAACATGGATCCATTAGAAATCCATGAGTGCTCAAAGCTAATTTTAAATACCTATTTATGTCAAGAGAATTGATTAGATGGCAATTGGTTTGTTTTGTTGGTTGGTTGTGCCAAGAACTGTGTTAGGTAGTAAGACAACAGGGATAAACAAGGCTGAGATTGTAATTACTTTCCATGGAGTTTACCGTCTTTGAAGAGTTCAGGTAAACCAGCATTTACAATGTACTGTGATAAGGGAGGAGCCCTGGTGGTGCGGTGGTTAAGAACTTGGCTGCTAAACAAAAGGTTGGCAGTTCGAATCCACCAGCTGCTCCGTAAAAACCCCGTGGGGCAGTTCTACTCTGTCCTCTAGGATCACTGTGAGTAGGAATTGATTCAAAGGCAACAGTTAACAGGATGATAAGGGAAGTATGGAGTTCCCTCCCGTCTGTACCAGTGGTTCCTTGTGCCCAGAGGAGCACTGGGCTTCTCGGTTCTGCTCTTCACATGCTAGCTCTACTTTATTCTTCAGATTACAGCTTTACCATCATCTCCTCAGAGAGGCCATCCCCGATCACTCTCCCTATGTAAATTCCACTCTATTGCTCCTTATTCTTACTCACTAGAGCCTTTTTATCTATATCTTATCACTTGTCCCCATTTGTATTATATATTTATCAGCTAATGTGGTGAAGGCTGCTTGCTTGCCAAATCTTTTCCTCGCTTTCTTCCTAGGCATAACACTAGACTACATTTCCCAGCCTCTCTTGTAGAAAGGTGTGGCCATGTGACAAACCACTCACCAACAGAATGTGAATAGAAGCCGTAGGTACAACTTTGGCCTCATTTGCTTAAGACGAGATCCTGGGCACCAGAATTCTACTTTTTCTCCCCTATCACTGGCTAGAATGGCAATAGGGCTACACCTATTCAATATGGTAGCTTCTAGTAACCATGTGTGGCTATTTAAATGAAAATTTTAATTAGTTAAAATTTAAAATTCAGTTCCTTGGTTGTACTAGCCACAATCAGAACAGCACAGATATAGAACATTTTCATCACCATAGAAGGTTTTCTTAGACAGTACTTGGCTAAAGTGACCTTGGAAGCCACATATTGAAAATGGCAGAGCCACTGTCAGTCTGGGTTCTTATACAATGGCTTGAAGCTGAGCTTCTTTTGGAACATTCACCTCAGATTGTTACATGAAAGAGAAATAAATATTTTTGTTCTTCATGCTATATTATTGCTGGATCACTTCACATTCTCTAATTAATGCCGTTGGTTGACTTCTTTATTGGCTCTTCTTCAACAGACTCTATTAAAAAAAATTTTTTTAGACTCTATTAGGGCAGGTTTATTCATTCAGAACTTAACATAGTGCCTGACACATAGTAGGCACTTAACAAATGTTTATTGAATGATTTAATTAATAAATAAGGGCACTTAGGAAGGAGAGCTATGATTCTGAAGATCAGTAAAGGCTTCCTGAAGGAAGTATCACCTAAAATGTGACTTGAAGAATGTATCAGAGGCTACCAGAAGGGAGGAATAGAGGGTTCCGAGTAGAGGGAAGACCCAAGGTGAGAGCATGGAGCTTTGGAGAGGGTGCAAATTCAATAGGTTTGGGAATGGAAGGAAGCAGGAGGTGAGAGTTAGGTGGGGGAGAGATCATGATGGACCATATAAGCCATGCTAAGATTTTGTATTTCATCCTAAGGGCCATGGAAGGACCAGTAAAAGATTTTTATGATTTTACTGACGTATATTAAAAATTTCCAATGGAATTAATGTTTGTCCTAATCTCAGAAGCATTTCAAGAAGGAGATTACCTGTCTCTTTGGTAAACCATTCTTGCATTGAACTAAGGTCCTCATGGGAGTTTCCCTTGTGTCTAACCTAAAGCTTTTCCTTTAACCAAAGTATATATTTGTTGTTGTTTGGTGAACCTAAAATACACTGGTTACCATTCTCCATGCTTATCCTATGTCATGGAAAGGTCTTGAGGAATAGTTCAGATCTCTGTGTTATAAATTAACTGGGATTAATTTCAAGCATTTTGTTACATGTGGTAGTTTTAATGAGAAAGGGCCTGATACAACCAGCAGGTAGAAACTGTACCATAATGGAATTCTAGTGGACTCCAACGGAGAACAAAGAATTGTCCTGCATCTTCTCTTCATTAGAACAATGATTCTAGGTCCTGTCACTTTCTTTCATGAAACCCCATTCCCATTGCCGTCGAGTCGATTCCGACTCATAGCAACCCTACAGGACAGAGTAGAACTGCCCCATAGAGTTTCCAAAGACCACCTGGTAGATTTGAACTGCCATCCTTTTGGTTAGTAGCCATAGCACTTGACGCCACCAGGGTTTCTTTTATGAGTGATGATAACAATTTGAGAAATTTCTTTGTGAGAAGAACAATACATACAAAACAAATTGTTTACATTTGCCTCTATCATTGAGGTGATCTTAACAACTTTTGTATATTCAAAGAATCATATTATTAACATGTTTCTTCTCTTTTCTCTTTTTATGCTCTTCCTGAAAGACCCCATCAACACTTATAACTCTGGCCATTGATACTGATGACTCTCAGATCTATGCTTCTAACAGTGCTCTTGTGAGTTCCAGATCTTTATGTCCACCTACTACTGCACATCTCCATCTGTAAGCCCCACAAGTTCCTATCCCAATCCCTATTTATTATCATTCCCATACTTTCATGGATTGAATCATGTCCCCCCCCCAAAATGTGTGTATCAACTTGGTTAGGCCATGATTCCCACTATTCTGTGGTGGTCCGCCATTTTGTGATTGTAATTTTATGTTAAAAGGACTAGGGTGGGATTGTAACATCCTTATGAGGTCACATCCCTGATCCAATGTAAAGGGAGTTTCCCTAAGGTGTGACCTGTACCTCCTTTTATCTCTCAAGAGATAAAAGGAAAGGGAAACAAGCAGAGAGTTGGGAAACTCATACCACCAAGAAAGCAGCACCAGGAGCAGAATGCGTCCTTTGGACCTCAGGTTCCTGTGCTGAGATGCTCCCAGGCCTAGAAAAGACTGATGACAAGGACCTTCCTCCAGAGCCAACAGAGAGAGAAAGCCTTCCCCTGGAGCTGGCGCTCTGATTTTCTACTTCTAGCCTACTGGTCTGTGAGAAGATAAACTTCTCTTTGTTAAAGCCACCCACTTGTGGTATTTCTGTTATAGCAGCATTAGATGACCAAGACACACACCCTCCTCACAGATCTGTTCCTCCTTCTTATTTCCAATCTTAGTAAATGACAAGTTCCTGTCCACTCAGTTACAAAATCCACATATTTGTACTTCAGCTTACAGTGAAATTCCTAAAATACAAATCTTATTATGTTGATTCTCTGCTCAAAATTTCTAAATGACTCGCTATTAATTTCAGGATAAAAATTCACCCTCAAGCAGAATGCATAGGCCCTTCATGATCTGATCCTTGTCTACCTCTCTCATCTCATCTCCTCTCAGCTTTCCCTTTAGATCTCCTCATGTCTCCTCTCCAGCTACCAAAAGACACAGTATTTTCTGCTCCACTTTTCACAGCAGTTGTCTTTACCAGGCATGACACTTCAATATTTCTACTCACCTGGAAAAATTCTACCTGGTCTGAAAAATTTAGCTCAGATAGTATTTACCTAGGATTGTCTTTTCTGGTTTTCAGGTGCTCATCTAAGAAAACCACGCTTTTGTCATAACACTTACTATACTACATGCAGTTGCTTGCTAACTTGCCTCTTTCCCTGAATAGACTCAGTGCTCATCAAGGGCAGGAATCTATCTCGTGTATCTCTATAACTACAGTGGCTACCATAGTGTGTGACATATAATAAATCACCCAAAAGTATTCGTTGAATGAATGATCATCTCTATTTTCCCTTTGATACAGTCAAATTGGTAAGATCAAAAGACATAATGGATATGTTGGTATCTTAGATATTTAAGGATAGTTAGGGTCTGCAGGAGAAGACTAGGGTTCCAAAGCCAGCAGCAAAGCCCAAGACTAGACCTGGGAGGCAATCGAGAACCACTTTGGGATGGTGATCTAAAGATCTGATCCTGGCAAGCAAATATACAGGACTGAAGTGAGGGAGATTTGATGCCTTACAAGCAACAACAATCTGTAGGTGGAATACAGTTGTGCTGTTTATCTATATTTATTTATTTACATTTCTTATCAAGCCAGGAAAGATTGGAAGTAGTTTACATTAAAACATTTGATCCAGTAAACTAAGCTAACTAGATAGAGAAATCAGGTCAAGGGAAAACAAAGTCAAGGAAATAAAGTCAAGATGGCACCTCTTGTTTTTCCAAACCCATACGGATGATAGATAAAATATTATAATATAAAATTAAATAAACTCAGCCATGGTCAAAAATAAGAAAAGTGTTCCTGAGAAACAGAAATAAAGCAGAAATGCAAAGCAGTTGTTGGGTAAAAGCTATGGGCCTCCTTGACAATAGGCCAGAATCAGGAGTCAGGCTTAAGTGCGGGGGTGGGGGGCGGTGTTCAGCAACTATGGGGAAAATCTTGGAGTAAGAGTGCCCCCACACAAGGCTAGAGACTGAATCTAGGCTTGAATTAGCGGCCAGGTGGGAGGAAGACACAGACACAAACTCATAGCTAGCGCTTGGTTTAAGCTACTCATGGATTTTTTATTGGATTGGTGACATCCCACTATCATCATTGAATGAGAGATTTGAGCAACCAATACAAGATCTGGGACTCCAATAATTTAGGTAGAGGCAACCCCCAAACTTCTAAATCGGGTGAAGTGACCACATAAAGAGAGTTCAAAAATATTAACAACAAACTCTCACTCAAAATAATCCTGAAAACAAAATTGCAAACACATGAGAAGAGTAACATTAAGAAAGACAACTGACAAAATCAACAATTGGGAGATAAATTCACTCCAGGTAAAATGAAACTAACATAATGAGCTGAAAACAATATTAATATGGGTATGTCTAGGATCGTCAAAGGGACAAAGGAAGGAGTGGCATTCCTTAAAGGAGAAAGAAAAACATAGAGATACAGAGATGAGAGACAGAGAAAGAGAACAAGAAATTATGAAAGGTAAGCAAGCAAAGTGGGCCAGATAAAACAGGAACAGTGAGTATTAAAAAAAATTACCAATTTTCAAAATAAAAATATATAATTATTGAAAAAAAAACCAAACCAATAAATACCTCAGTAAATGATATCACTTTTAACTGGACTTAATAAAAGAAAAAAATCAATGAATTAGTGTTGTATAATTTATAAAACACAGCACAATCAGATAAAGGGATTAGATGAAAGAGCAGTAAAAAGTGAGACTGAGAAGCTCCAATATACATCAAACTGGAGTTCCAAAAAAGGGGTACAGAATTTTCATGAGCTGCAAAAATTAGAGAAAGACTGAAAGTACTCAAATTAAAAGTCACGCTAAACAGTATGAATAAAAATAAATCCAAATTTAGACATATAGTTAAAAAAAAACTAACACGAGTTTTTTTTTTTATATTGAAACTTCAGAAGATCAAAGACATGAGAAAATATTAAAAGGTACCAAAATGAAGACAAATTAAACTTTTCATTATGTTCCTGAGTAGCCTTTTTAATTTCTTCAATTGTTTATCCATGTGTTCCTTGGCTTGTTCTGCATATTGCCTCATTTCCTTCCTGATGTCTTGAAGGGTTCTGTATATTAAACTTTCGTGTTCTGCATCTGATAATTCCAGGAATGCACTTTCGTCTGGAAGATCCCTGGATTCTTTGTTTTCAGAGCCTGTTGAGATGATCATGGTCTGTTTCTTTATGTGACTTGATATTGACTGTTGTCTCCGAGCCATCTATAAGTTATTGTATTAGTTTATGCTTGCTTACTGTGTCGTAGCTGCTTGCTTTGTTTTGTTTTGGTATACCCCTATGGGTTGCTTGAGTGAGCTAGCTTGATTATTTTTGCCTTTGGAGCTCTGACTTCCTGTCCCCAGATGGCTAGAGCTGTTATCAGGTATATCATTCTAGGAGTCTATTCAGTTTTCTTGTATGAATTCAGCACAGGTTTACAAAGTAGGTGATCATCAAGTGTACAGGCTCTGTCCTACAGTCTTAGAGGGGCAGGGGTGATTGGCATATATACCGGTATCTGAACAAGGCAGGGGGCTGAGAACTGACCTCCGAGTGTCTCTGAGGAAAGCGCACCCCTGTTCCCTAGAGTGCACAGGTAGATGGATTCTGCAGATGGACCATGGACACCCAAAATTTTTGGTTATAAGGACTGAGAGGTACCAGTTTTCTTTGGACCCCTGTCGCAGGCAGCTGGGTGACTTCAGTGGAGCTACCAGTCTTTAGGTCTCTGATGTGGGTAGGTGAGGACCTTGTTTAATAAGCAAAGTGATGTCAAACATCAAACACCCTTTTCTCCACCGCACAGCTGAAATGGTTGGCGTTTGCCAACAAGGGCCTATTCTCCTGAAATAGGCCCACACAGGTCCATGCAGAAGGGAAAGGTGCTCAAGGTCCATGGACGGTTTATGCCCGGACAGGAGCTGCTTCTGTCCTGAGCTCCCCCAGTTAATAAAGCTAGCAAATTATCTTTTCCCCCCAGTTGCAAATTTTTTCTTTCCCCAAGGCAGGGAGGATGGCTCTAGGTGCTCAATAGGGCCTATCTCAGGCCCAGGGATTCAGCTGCTGAAGCCAGCGTGGGGGTGGGGAGGCACGGTAAAATATACACAAGTACTTAGCTTTTGCCGAGACACCGTTCTCCTCAGGTTCCAGAGGTGTGAGTAGGCTGTGCGGCTGGCTGCTTTTCCCTGAGGAAACTGCAGCTGAACCCTAGTACCAGCCTGCTGCTGCCGCCGCTCCAGGAATGGAGCCTGAAGGCTCCCCGTGATTCAGGTCCAGTAACTCCTCTCTACTTCTAAACAGTCTCTTCTTCCCCCTGCCCCTCAGTTCCTTGTCTATGATTGCCTTTGATTCTCAGGGCTCTCAGCTTGTCACAAATATTCCCCTTTCACTTGTTTTTTTGGGTCTTTGTTGTAAAGAGGGCTCGCCGGAAGCGTCTGTCTATCCTGCCATTTTGGGTTTGCCTCCCCCAGATAAAAGAATTTTTTAAAAATGAAGAAACCTTAAGAATCATGTGGGACTCTATCAAGAGAAATAACCTACGAGTGATTGGAGTACCAGAAGAGGGAGGGATAACAGAAAATACAGAGAGAATTGTTGAAGATTTGTTGGCAGAAAACTTCCCTGATATCATGAAAGATGAGAAGATACCCATGCAAGAGGCTCATCGAACTCCACATAAGGTAGACCTCAAAAGAAATTCACCAAGACATATTATAATCAAACTTGCCAAAACTAAAGATAAAAAGAGAATTTTAAGAGAGGCTAGGGATAAACAAAAAGTCACCGACAAAGGAGAGTCAGTAAGGATAAGTTTGGACTACTCGGCAGAAACCATGCAGGCAAGAAGGCAATGGGATGACTTATATAAAAAACTGAAGGAAAAAAAATTGCCAGCCAAGAATCATATATCCAGCAAAACTGTCTGTCAAATGTGAAGGCAAAATTAGGACACTTCCAGATAAACAGAAGTTTAGAGAATTTGTAAAAAAACAAACCAAAACTACAAGAAATACTAAAGGGAGTTCTCTGATTAGAAAATCAATAATGTCATACAGCAACCCAAGACTAGAATGGAGAACAGAGCAACCAGATGCCAACCCAGACAGGGAAATCACAAAAAATAAATCAAGATTAAAAAAAATACTCAAAACAGGAAAGCAGCAATGTCATTATGTAAAGAAAGATGTTAAAACAATAAAGAGGAACGAAGTCATACATCTATCATATGGAGAGGAAGACGAGGTGATATAAGGAAAAAAAAGTTGGGTTTAAACTTAGAAAAACAGGGGTAAATATTAAGGTAACCACAAAGGAGACTAACAATTCTACTCATCAAAATAAAGTACAACAAAAAATTTGAGACTCAGCAGAAACAAAATCAAGAACAATGAATAAGAGGAAAAGACACTATATACAGATAAACTACTCAGCACAAAAAAATTAAATGGGAAAAAGAAACTGTCAACAACACGCAAAAAGACATCAAAATGACAATACTAAGCTCATACCTATTCATAATTACGCTGAATGTAAATGGGCTAAATACACCAATAAACAGACAGAGAGTGGCAGAATGGATTTAAAAAACACGATCTGTCTATATGCTGCCTAAAGAGACAAATTTTAGACTTAGAGAAACAAACAAACTAAAACTCAAAGGGTTGAAAAAATATATCGAGCAAACAACAATCAAAAAACAGCAGGAGTGGCAATAATAATTTCTGACAAAATAGAATTTAAAGATGAATCCACCACAACGGATAAGGAAGGAAACTACATAATGATTAAAGGGACAGTACACCAGGAGGATATAACCATATTAAATACTTATGCACCCAATGATAGGGCTCCAAGATACATAAAACAAACTCTAACGTCAATGAAAAGTGAGATAGACAGCTCCACAATTGTACTAGGGGACTTCAACACACCACTTTCAGTGAAGGACAGAACATCCAGAAAGAAGTTCAATAAAGACATGGAAGATCTAATGCCACAATCAACCAACTTGATCTCATACACATGTACAGAGCACTCCACCCAACAGCAGCCAAGTATACTTCTTTTTTTCCAGTGCACATGGAACATTCTCTAGAATAGACCACATGTTAGGTCATAAAGCAAGCCTTAGCAAAATCCAAAACATCAAAATATTACAAAGCATCTTCTCTGACCATAAGGACATAAAAGTAGAAATCAATAACAGAAAAAGCAGGGAAAAGAAATCAGACACTTGGAAACTGAACAATACCCTGTTCAAAAATGACTGGGTTATAGAAGACATGAAGGATGGAATAAAGAAATTTATAGAATCCAAAGAGAATGAAAACACTTCCTATCAGAAACTTTGGGACACAGCAAAAGCAGTGCTCAGATGTCAATTTATATCAATAAATGCACACATACAAAAAGAAGAAAGGGCCAAAAATCAAAGAATTATCCCCACAACTTGAACAAATAGGAAGAGAGCAACAAAAGAAACCCACAGTCACCAGAAGAAAGCAAATAATAAAAATTAGAGCAGAATTAAATGAAATAAAAAACAGAAAAACGATTGAAAGGGTTCTCTGAAAAAATTAACAAAATCGATAAACCATTAGTAAAACTGACAAAAGAAAAACAAGGGAGGAAGCAAATAACCCAAATAAGAGATGAGATGGGAGACATTACAACAGACCCAACTGAAATTAAAAGAATCATATCAGATTACTAAGAAAAATTGTACTCCAACAAATTTGAAAACCTAGAAGAAATGGATGAATTTCTAGAAACACACACACTACCTAAACTAACACAAACAGAGGTAGAACAAATAAATAAACCCATAACAAAAGAAGAGATTGAAAAGGTAATAAAAAAACTCCCCCCAAAAAGTTCTCGCCCCGACAGCTTCAATGCAGAGTTGTACCAAACTTTCAGAGAAGAGTTAACACCACTACTACTAAAGGTATTTCAGAGCATAGAAAAGGATGGAATACTCCCAAGCTCATTCTATGAAGCCACCATATCCCTGATACAAATGCCAGGTAAAGACACACAAAAAAGAAAATTACAGACCTGTATCCCTCACGAAACTTAGATGCAAAAATTCTCAACAAAATTCTATCCAATAGAATTCAACAACATATCAAAAAAATAATTCACCATGACCAAGTGGGATTCATACCAGGTATGCAGGGACAGTTCAATATTAGAAAAACAATTAATGTAATCCATCATATAAATTTGCTTAGCAAATAATCCGAGAAGCTGGACTACATGAAGAAGAACGGGGCATCAGGATTGGAGGAAGACTCATTAACAACCTGTGTTATGCAGATGACACAACCTGGCTTGCTGAAAGTGAAGAGGACTTGAAGCACTTGCTAATGAAGATCAAAGACCACAGCCTTCAGTATGGATTGCACCTCAACATAAAGAAAACAAAAATCCTCACAACTGGACCAATGAGCAACATCACGATAAAAGGAGAAAAGACAGAAGTTGTCAAGGATTTCATTTTACTTGGCTTCACAATCAACAGCCATGGAAGCAGCAGTCAAGAAATCAAAAGATGCATTGCATTGGGTAAATCTGCTGCAAAGGACCTCTTTAAGGTGTTGAGAAGCGAAGATGCCACCTTGAAAACTAAGGTGCGCCTGACCCAAGCCATGGTATTTTTAATTGCATCATATGCATGTGAAAGCTGGACAGTGAATAAGGACGACTTAAGAAGATTTGATGCCTTTGAATTGTGGTGTTGGTGAAGAATATTGAATATGGCATGGACTGCCAAAAGAACTAACAAATCTGTCTTAGAAGTACAACCAGAATGCTCCTTAGAAGGAAGGATGGCGAGACTGCATCTTACATACTTTGGACATGTTGTCAGGAGGGATCAGTCCCTGGAGAAGTACGTCATGCTTGGCAGCGTACAGGGTCAGCACAAAAGAGGAAGACCCTCGACGAGGTGGATTGACACAGTGGTTGCAACAATGAGCTCAAGCATAGCAGCGATTGTGAGGATGGCTCAGGACTGGGCAGTGTTTCGTCCTCTTGTGCATAGGGTTGCTATGAGTCGGAACTGACTCAATGGCACCTAACAACAATAACATCATATAAATAAAACAAAAGACAGGAACCACATGATTTTATCAATTGATATAGAAAAGGCATTTGACAAGGTTCAACACCCATTCATGATAAAAACTCTCAGCAAAATAGGAATAGAAGGAAAATTCCTCAACATAATAAAGGGCATTTATACAAAGCCAATAGCCAATATCATCTTAAATGGAGAGAGGCTGAAAGCATTCCCCTCGAGACCTGGAACCAGACAAGGATGCTCTTTATCACTACTCTTATTCAACATTGTGCTGGAGGTCCTAGCCAGAGCAATTAGGCTAGATAAAGAAATAAAGTGCATCCAGATTGGTAAAGAAGAAGTAAAATTATCTCTATTTGCAGATGACATGATCTTATACTCAGAAAACCCTAAGGAATCCTCCAGAAAACTGCTGAAACTAATAGAAGAGTTCAGCAGACTGTCAGGATACAAGATAAACATACAAAAATCAGTTGGATTCCTCTAAACCAACAAAAAGAACATCGATGAGGAAATCACCAAATCAATACCATTTACAGTAGCCCCAAAGAATATAAAATACTTAGGAATAAATTTTACCAGGGATGTAAAAGACCTATACAAAGAAAACTACAAGACACTACTGTAAGAAACCAAAAGAGACCCACATAAGTGGAAAAACACCCCTCGCTCATGGATAGGAGGAGTCAATGTTGTAAAAATGTCTATTCTACCAAAAGCAATCTATAGATACAATGCAATTCCGATCCAAATTCCAACGACTTTTTTTAATGAGATGGAGAAGCAAATCACCAACTTCATATGAAAGGGAAAGAGGCCCCAGATAAGTAAAGCATTACTGAAAAAGAAGAACAAAGTGGGAGGCCTCACTCTACCTGCTTTTAGAACCTATTATACCACCACAGCAGTCAAAACAGCCTGGTACTGGTACAACAACAAATACATAGGCCAATGGAACAGAATTGAGAGTCCAGACATAAATCTATCCACATATGAGCAGCTGATATTTGACAAAGGCCCAAAGTCAGTTAAACGGGGAAAGGACAATCTATTTAACAAATGGTGTTGGCATAACTGTGTATCCATCTGCAAAAAAATGAAACAAGACCCATTCCTCACACCATGCACAAAAACTAACTCAAAATGGATCAAATACCTAACTATAAAATCTAAAATGCTAAAGATCATGGAAGAAAAAATATAGACAATGCTAGGAGCCCTAATACATGCCATAAACAGTATAAAAAATTACTAAAAATGCACAACCACCAGAAGACAAACTAGATTACCGGGAGCTCCTAAAAATCAAACACCTATGTTCATCCAAAGATTTCACCAAAAGAATAAAAAGATTACCTATAGATTGGGAAAAAGTTTTGAGGTATGACATTTCTGATCACCGTCTGATCTCCAAAATCTACATGATGCTGCAAAAACTCAACTACAAAAAGACAAATAATCCAATTAAAAAATGGGCAACCAATATGAACAGGCACTTCACTAAAGAAGACATTCAGGTAGCTAAGAGATACATGAGGAAATGTTCAGGGTCAGTAGCCGTTAGAGAAATGCAGATCAAAACTACAATGAGATTCCTTCTCACTCCAACAAGGCTGGCATTAATCCAGAAAACACAAAATAATTAATGTTGGAGAGGTTGTGGAACACTTATACACTGATAGTGGGAATGTAAAATGGTACAACCACTTTGGAAATTGATTTGGCGTTTCCTTAAAAAGCTAGAAATAGAACTACCATAAGATCCGGCAATCCCACTCCTTGGAATATATCCTAGAGAAATAAGGGCTTTTACATGAACAGATATATGCACACCCATGTTCATTGCAGCACTGTTTACAATAGCAAAAAGATGGAAGCAACCAAGGTACCCATCAATGGATGAATGGATAAATAAATTATGGTAAATTCACACAATGGAATACTACGCATTGATAAAGAACAATGAAGAATCCGTGAAACATTTCATAACATGGAGGAATGTGGAAGGCATTATGCTGAGTGAAATTAGCCAGCTGCAAAAGGACAAATACTGTATGAGAGCACTATTATAAGAACTTGAGAAATAGTTTAAACAGAGAAGAAAATATTCTTTGATGGTTGGGAGAGTGGAGAGGGAGGGAGGCTGAGGTATATTCACTAATCAGATAGTAGAGAAGAACTATTTTTGGTGAAGGGAAAGACAACACACAATACAGGAGAGGTCAGCACAACTGGACTAAACCAAAAGCAAAGCAGTTTCCTGAATAAAATGAACACTTCCAAGGCCAGAGTAGCAGGGACAGGGGTTTAGGGACCATGGTTTCAGGGTACATCTAGGTCAATGGGCATAATAAAATCTATTAAGAAAACATTCTGCATCCAACTTGGAGAGTGGCGTCTGGGGTCTTAAACTCTAGCAAGCAGCCACCTAAGATGCATCAATTGGTCTCACCCTACCTGGAGCAAAGGAGAATGAAGACCACCAAAGACACAAGGTTATTATGAGCCCAAGAGACAGAAAGGTTCACATAAACCAGAGACTACATCAGCCTGAGACCAGAAGAACTAGATGGCGCCTGGCTACAACCGATGACTGCCCTGACAGGGAACACAATAGAGAATCCCTGAGGGAGCAGGAGAACAGTGGGATGCAGACCCCAGATTCTCATAAAAAGACCAGACTTAATGTTCTGACTGAGACTGGAAGGACCCTGGAGGTCATGGTCCCCAGACTTTCTGTTAGCCCAAGACAGGAACCATTCCCAAAGCCAACTCTTCAGATAGGGATTGAACTGGAATAGAAAATGATACTGGTGAAAGATGAGCTTCTTCGATCTAGCAGACACATGAGACTATGTGGGCAGCTTCTGTGTGGAGGGGAGATGAGACGGCAGAAGGGGTCAGAAGCCGGCCGAATGGAAATGAAAATTGAGAGTGGAGAGAAGGAGTGTGCTGTCTCGTTAAGGGGAAAGCATCTAGGTGTATACAGCAAGGTGTATAGAAATGTCTGTATGAGAGAATGACTTGATTTGTAAACTTTCACTTAAAGCACAACAAAACCCCCCCCCCACCAAAAAAAAGGACTAGACTTACAGTAGACTTCTCATTTATAACAATAGATTCCAGAAGAGTATGGAGTCTTCAAAATGCTGTGGGAAATAATTGTCAGCTTAGAACTTCATTTTTGGCTGAAATAACATTTAAAGGTAAGAGCAAATAAAGATAGTAAATATAAAAGATCCACAGATATTCACTAAATGAATAGTTAAAGGATATACTTCAATAAGTAGAAAGAGGAATCAAGACAGAAGGAGTGGGCTACCAGAAACAATGGTCAGCAAAGAAATATATAATAATAATATAGGATGGTAAACTTAATTGACTGTTGACTATTAAAAAAGAGCTATAAATTGTGTGTTTTTTAAAAAAAGGATGGAACTAAAATTCTAAACAAAGTAACAGGGAAATTGGGGAGGTTATCAGAGGGAAGTGGTTAAATGTTTCAAGGAGAACAGAGATATTTAACAGCTTTTTACTTTGAAAAACACAATTAAATATGCATGTTGAAAATGTAAGAATAACTTCTAAAATAAAATAGAAATATAACATATAGTTTCCAAACTGGCAGTGGAAAAAAGGGGGAATTAATTCTTTTTCAATTCACCCGAAGGCAGAAATGGAGAACAAAAGCTTGATAAGCAGAAAACAAAATAAAATGATAAAAATAAGTTCAATGATATCAAGAATGCAGAATGGTACATGCAGCATGGCAGTCTTTGTGTAACTTTTTATTTTTATTTCTGGTATCCCCAGGTTTACTGAAAGTATTACAGCATATTGGAAAGATTCAAATGGCTCCACATAGTGTTTTGAAATTCATCCCAACTGTGGGCTGAGTGACCTGCAGGTTGGACAGACTGCCAAAGTCCAAGAGCGTCAGCATTTCATTAGCGTCAGGATCTACTTCAATGATCTCCTGATCCAGGGCTGAGACCTCAGGAACATAATTATCTCCCCTTTCTCCCCATCTCCTGCAGCTTGGTAGAGATACCTCTCATGTGGCCTCTCTGAATCCATTTCATCAGATGTGTGACATAGCCTGCTATCTTGTTGCAGAACTTCTTGCTGGGAATAATGGTGATCTCCTCGCACATGTGCTTTTTGGTGTGGAAGTCGTTGCCGAGGTGCGTGTAGTACTTCTTAATGATGACCCAAGCCACCTTCTTCATGGTTTTGGTGCAAATGTGGCCCATGTTGGTGGGTCCCTGGTAAAAGAGCCCACTTGTGTAACTTTAAACTCACAAACCAATTTCATGTATTCTCAGATATATACGTATGAGGTAAAAGCATTAGAACACACATGGAACTGAAAAATACTCATCTCTGACAGAACAAAGGGGATGAATGGAATGAAAATAGGGTACACAGAGGGCTTTTACTGAATTCTTTATTTTTAAAATTTCTGTAGTAAATATAACAAGAGGTTAATATTTCATAAATTTGAGCAATGGCTCACAGATCTCCATTTATTATCCTCTGTAGTTTTCTGGACGTTACAAATATCAAAATAATTATATATAAGGCTATATCAAATATAACCTTCAATTTTCCAAATGAAAATATCTTTAAAAAAGATTTTTTGTTCACCTTGAACACATAGACTTTAAGAGATATAGATGGAATAGCAAAAGGTCTACTTATAATACTTAATTTTCTAATAAAGTTACATATGTTATTATTACTGTGTGCCTTTGAGTTGATTCCTACCAATAGTGACCCTATAGGACAGAGCAGAACATGCCCATAGGGTTTCCCAGGCTATAGTCTTTACAGGATAGGATTGCCAGGTCTTTTCTCCCACAGAGTGGCTGGTGGGTTTGAACTGCCAACTTTTGGTTAGCAGCCAAGTGCTTAACCATTGTGCCATGAAGGCACATTTTTCCTTCCCTCTAAATATAGCTAAATACTCTAAAAATAATTCAACAGGCAACAATAAAAAGGACTCTGAAAGCTGGGATAGAAAATGATTGACTGACTAGGGACCTCAGGACTTGAAGATTGACATTGCATTGAGTTCCCTGGGTTTTCATTTTTTTATCTCCCATATATATCTATCTGGGTGCCAGAGAGGCCTACAACCTAAAAACAACAAAACAAAAAGTAATTTAAAAGTCTGCTCTTTCTCTGGCCAAAGGAACAGGAAAGGGGAAGTCCAGCAGAGATTTAGCAGAAAGACCCACACCTGGTAGCAGTGGCAGGGCAATCTACCCACATCAGTGGTACAAGCAGAATTCAGGGGGCCAACCACTCCCTGCCCTACACCCACTGATAGCAGTGAGCCTGATCTGGTCACAGCATTGGCAAAAGTGGATCCTGAGGGGCCCACTCACCCCTGACCACACCAGTTAGCAGCCAGTGACACCAGCAGGTCCTGGGTCTCTCAACCATTGACCTAGTTGCAGGGCCAGTGCCTCCTGACCCACCACTCAGTAGCAGAGCTGTGGCTCCTGGTCCTCCAACCAGCAGCAGAAGGCAGCTCAGGTAGTCTTTCCGCTCCCACAGATGCACCTGCAGAGATAGAATGCCCAATGGCACCAGGTGGCTGTTGACTGGTGAACAGGCCAAGGGAAATGCTCTTTGTCCCATGGGTCAGGCATCCCCTGTTCCCTACCTAACAACACTGACAGGATCAAGGAAGCACCTTCCACCTCACAGGTGTGACCAGCAGAGTTCTAACAGGAGCTCAAACAGAGCCAGAAGAATGAAGCAGACCAGAATATCATTTTAAGGGTTCAGAAAACTAAATTGTTGTTGGGACTACAACCCACATAAGTAAGAAAGAACCTACATCCTAATCCTAAACAGGAAAATGCCTGCTAATATGGAAGAGTTAAATAGGACTAAGACTCTCTTAAGTAATACCCAAAATGTCCAGGATACAATAAAAAATGCTAAGGACTGGAAAATCACAACTTCAATTAGAAAAGATAATCAACCACACCAATAACAAGATGAATCAGATTTTAGAACATCTGACAAAGATTCTAAAGATGCCACCAAAAAATTTCTTGAAGAAGTAATTAAGAATTCCTCTAAAACAAATGAAAAAATAGAAAAGTTTGGCAAAGAAACACAAGTCATAAAAATGTACCAAATAAAAATCATAGAATCTAAATATATAATAACTAAAACAATAAATTCACTAGAAATGCTCATAGTAGAAATGACGGAAGATAGAATCAGTGAACTTGATAAAAGATCAATAAACTTTACTCAAGCTGAAGAACAGATAAAATAGAGAGAGAGAGAGAGAGAACAGAGCCTCAAGAACATGCGGGAAATTAAAAAAAAAGATTGAACATATGTATCATCAGACTCCCAGAAAGAGAAAGAAAGAATGTGGCCGAAAAGGTATTTGAAGAAATAATGGCTGAAAAATTGTCCAAATTTGGAAAAAGACCTAAAGCTACAGAATCAAGAAGCTGAGTGAACCCTAAATAGGAAAACCCAAAGAAATCCATGTCAAGATATATCATAACTAAACATTGGAAAACTAAAGACAAAGAAAAAAAAATAAAAGCAACCAGAGAGAAATGATGCATTACCTTTAGGAAACAGAAATTCAAATGATAGTGGATTTCTTACCAGAAACCATGGACTGAATTCTCTCCCCATAAGATCAGGAAAAAAGAAAGGATTTACCCTCTCACCGCTCTTATTTAACATAGTACAGGAAGTTCTAATCAGTGCAATAGGCAAGAAAAAGAAATAGACTCTGTCTTAGTCATCTAGTATTGCTATAACAGAAATACCACAAGTGGATGGCCTTAACAAAGAGAAATTTATTCTCTCACAGTCTAGTAGGTTACAGGTCCAAATTCAGGACGTCAGCTCCAGAGGAAGTCTTTCTCTTTCTGTTGGCTCTGGAGGAAGGTCCTCGTCATCCATCTTCCCTTGGTCTGGGAGCATCTCAGTGCAGGAATCTCAGGTCGAAAGGACGCACTCTGTTCCCAGTGCTGCTTTCCTGGTGGTGTGATGTCCCCATGTCTCTCTGCTCACTTCTCTCTTTTATATCTCAAAATATATTGGCTTAAGACACTATCTAATCTTGTAGATCTCATCAATATAACTGCCACTAATCCATCTTATTACATCATAGTGATAGAATATACAATACATAGGGAAATAACATCAGATGATAAAATGGCAGACAATTATACAATCATGCAAGGGAATCATGACCTAGCCAAGTTGACAGATATTTTGGGGGGACACAATTCATCCATGACAGACTGTACAGAGTTGGAAGAAATCAAGTTGTGTCAATTTGCAAATAACCTGATTGTCTATGTATAAAATCCCAAGGAATCTACAAAACAACAACAACACACATACACACATACAAACCAACCAAAAAAAAAAAAAAAAAAACTCCCAAAATGAATAAGTGATTTCAGCAAGGTTTCAGGCTATAAGATCCGCACACAAAAGCCAATTGCATTGTATATACTAAGAATGAAATGTGGAAAATGAATTTAAAAACACAACATCAAAGAAAATGAAATTCTTAGGTATACACCGAACAAAACATATATAGGAACTATATGCTGAAAAACACAAAATGTTGATGAAAAACATCAGAGAAGACCTAAATAATTGGAGAGACATTCCAATAAATGGATCGAAACACTCAATATAGTAAAGATGTCAATTCTCCTCAAATTGATTTATAAGTTTAATGCAATTCCTATCAAAATCCCAGGAAACTTTTTTTGTAGATACAGACAAACTTATTGTAAAATTTATATGGAAAGGCAGAACCCCTACAATAGCTAAAGCAATCTTGAATAAGAATAATGTGGGAGAAAACAGCCTACTCTGCTCAATATTAAGGCTTGCTATTTAGCTATAACAAGGAGCCCTGGTGGTACAACGGTTAAGTGCTAGGCTGGTAACCAAAAGGTTGGTGGTTCAGACCCACCCAGCGGTTCCATGCATTTAAGACCTGGTGATCTGCTTCTGTAAAGATTACAGAGTGGGGAGCCCTATAGGGCTTTTCTACTCTGTCGCATGGGGTTGTTATGAGTTTAAATCAACTCAATGGAACCTAACAACAACATTTAGTTCCAATAATCAAGACGGTATGGTATTGGTGGAGAAACAGACAATGCAACAGAAGAGAACCTAAAAATAGACTCACACAAATATGACAAACTGATTTTTTGACTGAAGTGCGAAAGTAATTCAAGATGGGAAGAACAGCCTTTTCAACAAGTGGTGTGGTAGCAGTTCGATATCCATAGGCACAAAACAAATTGAACCTTGACCTACACCTCACACCTGATACAGCAAAACCTGCTAAAACTGGAACATGTGTAAGGCGGAAACCTGTCAGAGAAGGAAAACTCAAATATGTTCCACTAATACAAGCAATAGAAAAGTGGTAAGACTGCACCGTGTCAAAGGTGGAAAACAGTTGAGACCCAGAGAAAGAAGGCAGTCTCCCAAAAATTGTATTCAGATTGTAAGCACATGAAAAGGTGTTCAACTTCATTAGCCATTAGGGAAATGTAGATAAAAACCACAGTGAGATATCATTACACACCTATCAAAATGGCTAAAATTAAAAAAAAAAAAGGTGACAATACCAAATGTTGACAAGAATGCAGAGAAATTGGATCACACATACTTTGTTGGTGAGAATGTAAAATATCACTGTAGAAAACACTTTGCAAGTTATTTATAAAACTGAACATGCAACCATATAACCCAACAATTGCAGCCTTGGGCATTTATTCCAGAGAAATGGAAACATATGCTTACATAAAACCTGTACATGAGTATTTATAGTAGATTTACTCATAATAATCAAAAACCTCAAAACATACCAGATGCCCCACAACAGGTGAATGGTGAACCAAACAATGGTATATCCATACCATGGACTACTACTCAGCAAAAGAAGAAAAGGAATGCACTATTTTTACATGTAACAACTTGAATTAAATTTGGCAGAATTATGCTGAGTGAAAAAGAAGCCAATCACAAAAGGTTACATACTGTATGATTCCATTTCTATTACATTTTTTGAAATGACAAAATTGTATACCATTATTGAATATTTTGATCAAAGATTCTATAGAAGAATTCTGATCAAAAGGGGGAAAATACAGAACAGAATTTCAAATTATCATGGAATGCAGATTTTTCTGGAGCCATGGAGGTTAAACCACCTTCCCAAAACCATTGCCCTGAGATAATCTTTAAATCTTAAACCAAAAATATCCCCTACAGCCTTCTTAAAACCAAACCATAGTTTAGCTTAACTAGTAAACAATAAGGAGCCCTGGTGGTGCAGTGGTTAAGGCAATTGACTGCTAACAAAAAGTTGGTGGTTCAAAACCACCAGAGGCTCCAAGGGAGAAAGATGTGGTAGTCTGCTTCCGTAGAGATTTACAGCCTTGGAAACCCTATGGGATGGCTATGAATTGGAATTGACTCGATGACAGTGGATTAATAAAGAATATCTGCCTTAAGCATTATGCTCTTTGAAATAATTGTCTATATGGATCAAATTGACAGCAACAACTCAAAAGATTAGATGGGGGGGTCTTCTGGTCAACATGGCATCATAGAAGCACAACGCTGTCCCTCCACAGCAAAGACCTGAAAAGCTCAGTAAACAGAGATGAATGTCATTCCTGGGACCCCAAAGTGTCAAATGAAGAGATAAAGCGCTCAGCCAAACACTGAATGGAATAAGAAGCTGACAGAGAACAGAGAGCAAGGAGAGATACATGTGGAGGTCCCCCCCATCAGCTAATGCAGCACGGATTCTCCATCTTGGACTCCTGTCGGAGATCAGCAGACAGGGAGCATGGGAAAGCAGCTTCACAGAGTTCCCAGCAGGAGACAGAGCACCCCCAGTAACCAGCGATACATGCTTTCCCACCCCCATTCTCTCACTGCTGCTCCATCTCCAAGCTTCCTGGCTGGCAGCAATGGCTCGACCAACTGGGAAGTGCAGCAACCATGCTGCTTGGATTCGCCCCGCCCACATCGAGATTGGCAGACAGCGAGTATGGGAAAGCAGCTTCATGAAGTTCCCAGCAGAAGACAGAGCACCCAGTAACCAGTGATATACACTTTCCTAACCCGCACTATCCCCCCCCCCGGCCTTCTCTGCTTCCCGTGGGCCACAGCCTCTTGGCAGGAAGACAAATGCTTCAGCCCTGGGCCGCCTGAATCTGCCCTGCCCAATTGGTCTGATCCCTGAGTACCGTTTGTCTGTTGCTGATATTGCTTTTTTCCATTTCTTTTTGTTTCTTCCATGCCTCCCACCACCTCTCCCTCCTTTCTCTCAAACACCTGGCTCCATGAGCCATCGTTGCTTCTTCTTAAAAGGCTCTGAAGCACTGCTTGACTGGGGAACCACTCCTCCAGCCCACAACAACATGCTGGTGGGATTCCTGGGGCTTTTTTTTGTTTTTGTTTTGCTTTGCTTTGTTTTGTTTTCTTTCTTTCTTTGCTTTCTTTATCTTTTCATGGCTTTGGAGCCCCTTCTAGCCAGGCTGCACTGCACGGCTTAGGAACCACTTCTCCAGCCTGCACAGCCCCTGGGGGCATTTCTTTTTTCTTTTTTTTCCTCTCTTTTTTCCTTTCTGTCTTTCTTCATTTCTCAGTTCTCATCTATTTTTACTTACCTTCTTTTCCTGTCTCCTGAATATCTGGTGCTGTATGATATCTACACCCCCTCTAGCCAGGCTATACTGCGCAGCCTGGGAGCAACTTCCCCGGTCTTTGCAGCCACACAGGTGGGACCTCCGGGGGCTTTTCTTTTCTTTCTTTCTTTTTTTCCAAATTTTTATCTAGTTATTTTTTCTTTCTTTTTCCTTCTTTGCCTTTTGTTTTTCTTTATTTCTTATCACTCTACTCCAATGGCAAGCTCCTTTAGCACTCTTTTTTTGTTTATTTGTTTTTGGATCCTGTTTTTCTCTCCTTTTTCCCATACTCATATTAGCTCCACACATCACTGCTTCCCCATTTTCCTGCCTACCTGCACTGTGTACTGAACATCACACCCCTGAGCAGCACAGGACAGCTTACCGGAACTTGCCCAGCATTGTTTCTCAGCCCGCCGTGTAGGCCCTAGGGCGCACCACAGTCAACCCATCCAAGCCCCTCCCCTTCAGCTGGATCTGCCCTGCTCCACCATAACTGAGTGACTGGCCCTGCCCATTGAACAAGGAGAAGGAAAGTATCATGACTACAGATGAGCAAACAACAAAGAGTGCACAGCCCACCTGCTCAGACATAACCAAATAAAACAAAAAAGCAGGACAAAACAAACAGATCTACAATCAATAAATGAAGAAAATAACTACTGAATGTTCTGAAGACAGCAGACAATATCAAAACATATATATATATAAAGGACAGGATGGTTCCAGTAGGCTTCCCAAATAAAACACCAGATGACTTTCCGGTAGAAGAAAAGCCACTAGAACTACCTGATAGGGAATTCAAATTTCTAATATTCAGAGCAATACAAGAGTTGAAGCAAAAAGCAGACAAATGTGAGGAAAAAATAGACAAATTCACAGAAAATACAGACGAAAAAAGTGGAAGAATTCAGGAAATAATACAGGAACAAAATGCCAAAATAAATTCACAACTAGCTATCACACAAAAACAAGAATTAGAAATCTAAAAGATAAACAAGATTTCAGAAATGGACAGTATTCTAAAAGGGTTGAGGAGCAGGTTTGAAATGATGGAAGGCTGGATCAATGAAATTGAAGACAAATACTTGGATACAACTCCGAGGAAAAATCAGAAAAAAGAATGAAGAAACCCAGAGAATTATGTGGGATACAATCAAAAGCAAAAATTTGAGAATGATGGGAATTCCAGAACAGGGGGAAATAAAGGAAAACACAGAGAGGGTCACTGAAGAATTCTGACAGAAAACTCCCTAATATCATGAATGATGAAAAGCTGACCACCCAAGAAACTCAACGAACCCCATATAGGAGAGAGCCCAAAAGAAAATCATCAAGGCATATCATAATCACACTCACTAAAACCAAAGACAAAGAAAAAAATCCTCAGAGCATCTCAAGAAAAAGTCACATATAGAGGAGAAACAATAAGACTAAGCTCTGATTATTCGGCAGAAAAAATGCAGGCAAGAAGGCAACGGGATGACACATATAAAACCTCGAAAGAAAAAAATTGCCAACCAAGAATAATATAACCTGCAAAACTCTCGTTCAAATATGATGGTGAAATTAGACATTTCCAGATAAATAGAAATCAAGGAATATGTAAAAACCAATCCAAACTTACAAGAATTATTAAAGGGAGTCCTTTGGTCTGAGAACAAATAATATCAGACCACAGCCTGAATCCAGGCCACAAGATTGTACCAGCCAGATACCAACCTAGGAAATGAACTCTCATGGACTATCCAGAACCAAAAGAATTGCAACAGGGAACCAGAAACGTTAATCTGTAAATGACAACAATGTCAGAACAATAGAAGAGGGAATAAACGGTATAGGTATAGAACTTTCTAATGGAGAGGGAAGCAAGCCAATACCAAGTAATAATAGACTGGTTCAAACCTAGGAAGATAAGGGTAAATTTCAAGGTAAACACAAAGAAAGTTAACAAACCCACTCATCGAAATAAAGAAAAAAACAAAGTCTCAATAAAAACAAAAACTGCAAAACAAAAGAAATCCACAAACAAAAGAAACTCAGCACAGGAGAGTAAGAGGAACAAAGAAAATCTCAGCACCACAAAACAAAACAAAACAAAACAAACAACTAGAAAATGACAGCAATAAACTCACACCTATCAATAATTACACTGAATGTAAATGGCTGAAATGCACCCATAAAGAGACCATAAATAGAGTGACAGAATGGATGAAAAGACAGGATCCATCAATATACTGTCTACAAGAGACACACCTTGGAAACGAAGACATAAATTTATTAAAAATCAAAGGATAGAAAAAAATATAAAAAGCAAATAACTACCAAAAAAGGGAAGAGGTGGCAATACTAATCTCAGATAAAATAGATTTTAAAACAAAATCCACCTTATAAGACAAAGAAGATCACTATATAATGATTAAAGGGATGATCCATCATGAAGACTTAACCATAATAAACATCTATACACCCAATGACAAGGCTCCAAAATACATAAATTCAAAATACATAAATTGACAGTTCCAAAATAATAGTAGGAGATTTCAACACACTATTGTTGGTAAAGGACAGAACGTCTGGAAAGAAACACAGCAAAGATACAGAAGCACTAAAGGGCACGATTAGCCAAATTGACCTCATAGACATATACAGAACACTCCACCCAACAGCTGTAAAGTACACATCCTTTTCCAGTGCACACGGAACATTCTCCAGAATAGACCACATCTTAGGCCACAGAGCAACTGTCAACAAAATCCAAAACATTGAAGTAATACAAAGTATCATTCTATTTTGGTGAGTAGCATCTGGGATCTTAAAAGCCTATGAGCAGCCATCTAGGATATTTCACTGGTCTCACCTCTTCGGGAGCAAGGAAGAATGAAAAGAACTAAAGATACAAGGGAAAGATTAGTCCAAAGGACTAATGGACCACATCTACCACGGCCTTCACCAGACTGAGTCCAGTACAATTAAATGGTGCCTGGCTACCACCACTGATGGCTCTGAAAGGGATCACGATAGAGGGTCCCAAACAGAGGTAGAGAAAAATGTAGAACAAAATTCTAACTCAAAAAGAAAGACCAGACTTGTTGGCCTGACAGAGACTGGAGAAACCCTGAGAGCATGGCCCCCAGACACTCAGCTCAGTAATGAAGTCACTTCCGAGGTTCACCCTTCAGCCAAAGATTAGACAGGCCTGTAAAACAAAAAGAGACTAAAAGGGCACACCAGCCCTAGGGCAAGGACTAGAAGACAGGAGGGGACAGGAAAGCTGGTAACAGGGAACTCAAGTTTGAGAAGGGAGAGTGTTGACATGTCATGGGGTTGTTAACCAATGTCATAATACAATATGTGTACTAACTCTTGAGTGAGAAACTAGTTCTGTGAACCATCATCTAAAGTTCCAAAAAAGATTAGCTAGGAACCTTAGTGGAAACCCTGGTGGCATAGTGGTTAAGTGCTACAGCTGCTAACCAAAAGTTCGGCAGTTCGAATCCGCCAGGCGCTCCTTGGAAACTCTGTGGGGCAGTTCTACTCTGTCCTATAGGGTCTCTATGAGTCAGAACTGACTCAACGGCACTGGGTTTGGTTTTTTTTTTTTTTTTTTAGGAACCTTAGGGGTCAATGAGTTTATGTTAATAGGGGAGGAACAACTCATAAAAAAAGGTAAAGAAGTGTTGCACAACTTAAAGAATCAATGCCACTGGGTTGTACACGTAGAAATTGTTAAATTGGTGTATGTTTTACTGTGTACATAGATTTTATGTAAAAAAGAAATGGCAAAATTGTAGAAATGGAAAACAGGTTAAGGGTTAAAGGTTGTCAGGGGTTAAGGACAAGACAGGGAGAGTAGGAGGGAAGGGGTAGTGGTTATAAAAGGGCAACAAATGAATCCTTGTAGTTATGGAACTATTCTGTGTCTTGACTGTGGTAGTGGATACAAGAAGCTACATATGTGATAAACCAAAAAAACCAAACCAAACCCAGTGCCATCGAGTCAACTCTGACTCATAGCGACCCAATAGGACAGAGTAGAACTGCCCCATAGAGTTTCCAAGGAGCGCCTGGTGGATTCAAACTGCTGACCTTTTGGTTAGCAGCCATAGCACTTAACCACTATGCCACCAGGGTTTCCACATATGTGATAAAATTGCATAAAACTAAACACACACACATGAGTATAACTAAAACTGGGGAAATCTAAATAAGATTGGTAAATTGTGATATAGCAGAGTTTTACAAAATGTTACCATTGGGGGAAACTGCATAAAGGGTACAGGGTATCTCTATTATTTTGTGCAACTACATTTGAATCTACAATTATCTCAAAATAAAAAGCTTAATTTAAAAAATTATATGATGTTTGTATGTATATAATATTTCATAATTTACAAAGGAATAAAGAATAAAATATATAAGAATTCACAGTAGGGATCTGAACAAAAGTGGACAGTAAATATTTGACTCAGCTTCCTGAGAGTCACAGTCAGTAGACACATGAAGCCAGCTTCTTTGGCTCCCAACAGCTCATTGTGGTTTCTGTCCTAAGTGCCTCACAGGAGACAAAGTAGGTCATTGGGGTCAATGGAAGAGCCTGTGGCCCTACAAGAGTAACTGTACTTTCCTTGACCTCAGTTTCCTCATCCGTAAATGGATAGTACTAAAGAAAAATACTAGAGGAAAGGAAATTTAACATTTAATGAGAACCAATTTTTATCTGTCTCCCTCTCTCATCCTTCCATGAGTCTCCATGTCATAAATGAGGAAACAGAGGCTGAGGGATATGCTTACTGCAGAACAGTGCTGGGGTTAGACTCCAAAGCCCAGGCCCTTTTCTCTACTGCCTGCCGCCTAGAAGCCCATCCAACTCTTTGAACTTAAACCCTGTGAGGTAGCCTTTCTCTATGGAAGGCGAGTTGGGCAGAGAATGCAAGGCCCTCTCACTGGAAGTGGGGAAGGGTTGGAGAGGGCTCAGTGCATCCCCACCAAGTAGATAATATGGTTACACTAGAAGCTGCAGACATCACCTCCATTTACACCGCAGAGATACCAGGGACAGAAGCTGACTCTATTTCCCCCTGGTTGTCTGTTGCTCTTTCTATCTGTTCCCTGCTGTTGCCTGCAGTATAAACCCAAGGCTAGACACATTCCCCATAGGAGTCAGGCAGGGGATCCGGGTCAACAGCTGCAAGTCATGGAAACATGAATACTAAGCCTGGGTGAAAACACGCATGGGTTGAACGTTGCTATGGGGGCCAGGCCTGGCCAATGAGGAAGAAAACACATGTCTCCTGGGGTTGGAGGCCACATTGCTCAACATAGACTACTTTGCAATCCTCGGCATTCTCCTTGCTGTTTTCCTCACACACTCTGCAGTAGTGAGAGCCCTGGGCTGGGGGGCCATGAGACATGGAGTTCTCCCAGCCCTGTGACTTCCTCTGAGTCTTTGGACAAGCCCTCCTCCCTCTCTGAGTTTCAGTGTTCTCATCCATAAAATGAAAGGGTTGGATTAGGTGGTCTTTGAGGTCTCTCCAAGCCTTGCCACCCCTCAAGTTCAAGGTTAGCTCTAAGACCTGCATACAGGGTCTGCCTGAATTCACCACAGCTCACAAACATTATTGGAACAGAAGTCCTAGTTGGATTTCCTTTTTCTTCCAATGCTGTTTATTGCCTAACAAAATGTATTTAGTGGTAAATTCATGACTGTGATGTTAAGTGTAGGCTAGGAGCCCAGAGACAAAAAAGAGTTAGGGCAAGGGTAGGGAGCACAGAGCCAGAAGAGGGAGGGCCATCCAGAGGGTTAGGAAACCTCGAATTCATAGAACCATCTCATAAACATGGGCACCATTCCTTATTTATTCACATCCTATGCCCTGTCTGTTTCCGCGTGGTCTCCACTTCTTGTTAGCTTTTCAGCTACACACCAGGCCCCAGCTGGCAGTGGCTAATTGCAATCAGCAGGTGAGAAATGTAGGTTCTCCAAAAAGGAATTATCTTCAGTGCTGGGAACCATTCTGGGAAATGTAACAGACCTGGGAAGAGAGGGGGAGATGTTTAAAACCTGAACTTCTGTGAAAAGCATTAATTGAAAAAGACAGCACCGCGCACTAGGAACCCATGACTCGCTCGCCTGAAAATATAATAAAGCAACTTAGTGTGGAAGGAAAGAAGGGGAGCATTTCCATTTCTGCAAAAGCAGCTCCTGCCTCATGCACACAAGTCCTGCCTACCCTCTTTTTCCAGGAGGCCCAGAGAATACAAAGCTTCGCTCTTTAGTTTCACCTCTTAGCTTTCCATTTTTCTGCATGAGTAAAATCACTTCATCAAGTACAGGACTTTTCATTTAGTCTTCTTTCTGTTCAAATGAAAGACTTAGAACAATCTACTGGGACTATGAGTTGACTCGAGGAAGCAAGTTCAAAATTGCCTCACCTTATCTTGAGGTCACCGAACACCCAGGTGTTCATTCAGCCTAGTGCCAAATGAGGGAGTGGGACATGGCTGCAGCCCCAATCTCTCAAGGCAAGTCAGCTACTTGGGCAACCAAGCCCTGGAGTCAGACTCACAGTCCTGGAGGCTCACCTGTGCTCTGTTCTCTGCTACTCTGGTCAGAAGCACCTGTGGACAGGACGGAGCCTGGGCGGCCTTCCTGCAGGCTCATGCCCGGCCCTGTAAACGCCCACTGCTCACCCACAGAATTGGCTTCTCACTCTGTGTTACCAGGAACGGGAGTGAAAAGCGTACCAAGAGGGGTGATTTAAATTTCATTTTCTCAGTATGTCCCCCTGTGGGGAACACGGCGTGGTGCTGCATGCTGATTCAAAGAAAATTGTCTCTGCTCGCCTGCGTTGCACAGGGCTGTGGGGTGCCCTAAAAACTGCCTGGGGGGGAATCACCTAACCCGAAGACTGGCCCAGCAACCTTTACAGAGAAGCTACGTGGTTTGGGCAGGCCCCAGAGCCCCTGCAGACCTCCGTGTCCTCATCTATATAATGAGTGAAATGCACACTGTGACCCTTCACCTCCCTTCAGTTCTTAGATTCCATAAAAGGCAAGTGATAAGATGTGGCTTTAAGCACAAAAGGTTCACTCTCCAAAATAAATGTTTGCTGGAGATTTTTGGAGGGTGGGTGGCTTTGTTTTCCCTACCTTTTGGTTGTTTGTAGGACAAAGGGGAGGGAGAGGTTAGGGTCTCAAGCTGATCTCAAAAGGAACCACAGTCCCTGGCGGGAGGTCAGACGGAGGACAGCTACTCAGAGGAGGCCTGGGAATCTTTGTCCACCTGCAAGCGCCCTCCCCCCACCTCCCCAGCCACCCCATGGGCCAAAGGAATGTCGGAGGAGAGATTAGAGTCTCAAGGGAAGAAGATAAAGAGGGCTCAAGGCCTTTCAGCCTTGGAGACAAACCCCACGCTTTTTGATCGAAAGACAAATAAACAGCCATTCCCACCGGGTCTCTCAAACCTGCTGAGCTGCACAAATGTTTCTTCCTCATAAACAAGCTTACCTGAAGAAGGCAAAGAAAAACCAGACCCTGAAATCCCATACAGTTTTTGGCAGACCCCTTAGGAAAAACTGCTGCAGACAGCTTATCAAGTGCCTTTTTCACATCTCTCCGAAATAAGATGTCAAAGTTTGAACATAAACCACAAACAAACAAACATCAGCCTGCTTCTTCATGCCACCTCCCACATCCTGACATAGGGAAGGCTTAGAATATGAGCTGAAGATTCAGAATCCGCTGAAAGGATGTTAAAGGCCAGTGCATCTGGAAGGTAAGCAGAGAGAGGGGGCTGCTCTGTCCTCCTTCAACAAATATTGGGCTCTGTACCGCTTGGGTTGCACAACTCTAGGGGGCACTATTCTCAGTAAAGTCTATGAAGTAGTGTTCCAGGAGGTGTAAGTCAACAGCAAACACAACGCTAATGGTACCACATGGAGGGGGGTAAGACATAAACCTGAATGAGTTCCCAGTATGCGCCACCACTTAGGACACCAGTTAACCAGTTGCTGTCGAGCCGATTCCGATTCGTGGTGACCCCACGTGTGTCAGAGTAGAACTGTGTTCCATAGGACTTTCAGTGGCCGATTTTTAGAAGTAGATTGCCAGGCATTTCTTCTAAGACACCTTTGGTTGGACTTGAACCTCCAGCCTTTCCGTTAGCAGCTGAGTGATTTAATTCTTTGCACCACCCAGGGACTCCACTTGGAATGCACCAGAGTACAAAACAAACCAAATCTCTGCCTTGGTGAAGCTTACATTCTACTGGGGAGAGACAGGCAATAAACAAGAAATATCATAGCGTGTTAGAAGGTGATATGCACTGTGGCAAAATCACATAAATGGAAGGGGGATGGAGAATGAGGGAGAGTTGCAATTTAAAGTAGCGTGGTCAAGGAAGACCTCAAGAGGTCAAGTGACTTTTGAGCAAAGACGTGAGGTTCTCTGGGGAAAGAGGGATCCAGGTAGAGGAACAGCAAGTACAAATACCCTGAGGTAGGAGCAAGCCTGGCATAGTCAAAGTGCATCATGGGAGCCAGTGGAGCTGGAGCAGTGAGATGGTGGCAGTCTCTACAGGTCTTGAGAGCAACAGAAGATCACAGATTATTAAAGCAGGGGACCCCACCTACCCCATCAGCCTCCTCTGCTGGGCTCGCATCTAAATAGCCTCCTCAGAAGGCACATGAGACTCCCTGGTTTTCCATTAACTAACAATTAGTTCCTGATATAGTCCTGTTTAATTAATAACCAGCTAAAGAGTGAAACTCCAACCCCCCATACTTGCTGGATCACCTGCATTTCAATAAGGGCAGCTCTAAAGACTGATGAGGCTTCAGAACTCAATCAGTAATAGTGAAATGCCTTAAAATGACTGGGAGATGCCAATTTCTTCCAAAATTCTGGGGACCTAAGGCTATTAGGTCTCCCATACTACCTCCCCTATCTCAGCAGAGCTCCCAACACAACATCTTGGGGAGGGAGGCATCTTGGGGATGAAGACATATAAGAAGAGAGAGGGTAACTTGAAGGTGTCCCTCACCAATCCCTGGAGCCCCATTGCAAAGGAGACACCCTCTCTTTCTCTCTCTCCCATCTCCCCCATGTACAGAGTGATGGAATAAAAACTGGGGTGACCCTCCCCCTTCACCTTTCCCTACAATGAATGTGAGGTGGGGTTTAGGGGGCTGACCAGGCATTTTGATGACTAGTTTTTAACTAGGCACACTGAGGATTTCCTTGGCCAGACCCTCCCCATTGGTTTTTCAGTATTGGTCAACACTAGCATTGCACCATGTACACGGCCTCTCAGCAGAGGTGACGCTGGAAGCAGGAAGCAGGAAGCTCGTTGTTCTGGAAACCTAGGGACCTATGTAAGTGTGTCTGTTAGGGTTCAGTCAGAGAAGCAGAAACTGCTGAGAGGCGTATAAAATAAGGGCTTTATTTTAGGTACTAGAGTTTCTGCAATCATGGGAGCTGGTTAAGCAGTCACTGTAAGTCTGTTACCTTGTGTCTGGTGTTGGGTCTGAAGAGGGCAGAGCTGGCAGTTGGGAAGGAGAGAGGGCGTGTGAAGTGGAGGAGAACAAGAACAAACAGGAACCTGTGAGGACAAACCGTTGCTCACCTAGACAGGCTGGAACCCTATCAGTCTCTTACCAACTTCAACTTTGTTGAGGCAGGTAACCTGCAGGCTAAGCCAGTGTCCCTTACCATGTACCTGCACGCACATCAGCCCCAGGTATCAGAAAAGCTGAGGGAGGAGATCTGGCAGCCGCTGGAGGAGCTGTGGCCTGGTGCTGCCCTCACCAACAAGTGGAGCCAGCTGATCAGTGATGAATGTATGAGTTGCAATGGTGTCTGCCCTACTTCAGTCTTTGTTGTTGTTGTTAGGTGCCATCATTTGGTTCCGACTCATAGCAACCATATGTACAACAGTACGAAACACTGCCACATCTACAAAATACCTTCACAGAAAGTTAGATTAGTGTTTGATTGAATAACTGGGGACTGTAGCCTAGCCAAGGTGACACATAAAATGGACCATCACATACACCTTCCAAATCTTGCACAATTTTCTCTTCTGGCCAACTCTAACACCAGAGTGGAAGAAACTCTGTGAAAGGTATCTTCAACTCAGCTGACCCAGTACAAAGCCACTACAGTGACTTTGACCTCAGGCCACAGTTTTCTCATCTGTAACATTTGGGGGTTAGTCTGAAGGAAACTGCTGAGAGTATCCATCTTACAGGAGCAGTGAGGGCAGCACATTGCACCAAGCCAGCCCTCATCATGTGCTGAAGTACCAAGGGAACCCAGCTGGAGCAACACTGGAGTCTCCACTCACTGAAATGATGCCGGCATCTCAGCCTTAATCCTCTGAGGAGTTTCAAGTTCTGTGGGTGCACACATTGCCTAATTTTCCCCATGGTCCTAGGCCAGTAGGTGGAGATATTATCATCCAGGGCTTCAAGCTGGTTCGAACCAGTTCAAACCAAAGCAAAGCCAGAATGGAGCTGAATTTTTAAAATATGGGTGATCCAGAACCATAACTGGAACAGGAAAAATAATAAGTTGAAGTCCTGGAATGGGAGACTCAGAAGAGGCATAGTGAGCCCTTTCAGGAGCCCGATGAGTGAGATTGGATTATTGCCAGGACTGAGAAGAGAGATATACATTCAAAGAGGCATGATTGGCCGCCATCTTTGAGCAAGGCACCACTGTTCCCTACTCTGTACAAAATCCAGTGGGCAAGAGATTTGGTTGCTATTCAATGGGTATGCTGTCCTTGTTTTCTAAATGGGAGATTAAGTTTCTAGCAGGGCTTGGATCTGTAATTCCCCTTCTGGTTATGGTTCCAGCTCACCCAAATTTTAAAAATTTATGTCTGTACTGGTGTCACTTCCTCAGCCATGATTGAAACAAGAAGAACCAGTTCGAAGCCTTGTTATCACCTGGCTTTTCTAGATGGTAAACCTCAGTCCCAGAATGCTGCTGGCCTGGCCCCACTCACCTGGTAAAGTGGTGGCAGCAGGTGGCAAAGGTCCTTGCTCTATCTCTAGCAGTCAGGTTGAGAAGTTCCAGGAGGTTACAAAAAGATCTTTAGGCTGCACACAATTCAGTTAACAATCTGGACACAAACATTTTCACCAGGAGTTCACCTTTCAGATGATTCTGGAAAACTCTATTACAACCATATGAAAACTTTTCTGAGCAAATAAATGTGAGCACTGTAACCTGTGGAGAGCTTTCTACAAAATATGTTCTTTGTAGACTCTGTTCTTACGTATCCTGAGGAGAGAAAAGGAAATGACCAGAGACAATAAAGACAAAGAGATGTAAATAGCAGAGCAGAAAGTGAATGAATAAATAAATTGTATAGAAACAAAACACTCTCATTTATGCCCAAAGAAATTAAGAGTGAAAAGAACATGGCTGTTAAGGAGTGCCTGGACTTGGGCCTCACCTTCCACATGATGGAAAGGAGGTTAGACTTATCGAGCTCCTTTGAAATTCCATGAAGTTAAGAGATCATCCCACCACTTGTCTGTCAGTTTGTCATACTGTGTTGGCTTGTATATTGCTGTGATGCTGGAAGGTATGTCACTGGTCTTTCAAATACCAGCAGGACACCCATGGCGGGCAGATTTCAGTGAAGCTTCTGGACTAAGACAGAATGGGAAGAAGAGCCTGGCAGTCTCCTTCTGAAAAACTGGTCAGTGAAACATCGTCTGATATAGTGCAGGAAGATGAGCCCCTCTGATTGGAGGGCACTCAAAATACTACTGCCTCCTCAAAGTAGAGTTGACCTTAATGACGTGGATGGAGTCAAGCTTTCAGGACCTACATCCACTGATGCGGCACGAATCAAAATGAGAAGAAAAAACTGCAAACATCCATTAGTAGTTGGAACATGGAACATATGTGGAATGTATGAAGTATGAATCAAGAAAAATTGAAAGTTGTCAAAAATGAAATAGAACACATAAACATTGATATCATAAGCAATAATAAGCTGAAATGGACTGGTATTGGCCATTTTGAATTGGACAATCATAAGACAGTTTACTATGCCAGGAATGACAACTTGAAGAGGAATGGCATCACATTCATCAACAAAAAGAACATTTCAAGATCTATGCTGAAATACAACGTTATCAATGATAGGATAATATCTATACACCTACATGGAAGACAATACAACTATCATTCAAATTTACATACCAATCACTAATGCCAAATATGAAAGAATTGAAGGTTTTTTTTTTACCAACTTCTGCAGTCTGAAATTGATCAAACATGCAATCAAGATGCATGCATAATTACTGATGATTGGCATGCAAAAGTTGGAAACAAAGAAGGATCGGTAGTTGGAAAATATGGCTTTGGTGATAGAAATGATGCCAGAGATTGCATGACAGAATTTTGCAAGACCAACAACTCATTCGTTACAAACACCCTTTTTCAACAACATAAATGGCAACAATACACATGGACATCATCAGATGGAATACACAGGAATCAAATCTACTAAATCTGTGGAAAGAGATGATGGAAAAGCTCAATATAATCTGTCAAAACAAGGCCAGGAGCTGACTATGAAACAAACCATCAGTTGTTCATATACAAGTTCAAGTTGAAGCTGAAGAAAATAAAACAAATCCATGAGAGCCAAAGTACGGCTCTTAAGTATATCCCACCTGAATTTAGAGACCATCTCAAGAATATATTTGACGCATTGAACACTAATGACAGAAGACTAGACAAATTATGGAATGACATCAAGGACAACATATATAAAGGAAGCAAAAGATCATTAAAAAGACAAGAAAGAAAGAAAAGACCAAAATGGATGTCAGAAGAGACTCTGAAACTTGCTCTTGAACAGCAGCTAAAGCAAATGGAAGAAATGATGAAGTAAAAGAGCTGAACACAGGTTTTAAAGAGTGGCTTGAGAAAACAACATATAGTATTATAATGTAGTGTGTAAAGACTTGGAATTAGAAAGGTAAAAGGAAAGAAGACTCTCAGCATTTCTCAAGCTGAAAGAACTGAAGAAAAAATTCAAGGCTCAAGTTGCAATATTGAAGGATTCTACAGGCAAAAAGTTGAATGATGCAGGAAGCATCAAAAGAAGAAGGAAAGAATATGCAGTCACTGTACCAAAAAGAATCATTCAACATTCAATCATTTTAGGAGGTAGCATATGACAAAGAATCGATGGTAATTAACATAGTTTATAAAGAAAATGTTCTACATTCTACTTTGGTGAGTAGCATCCGTGGTCTTAAAAGCTTATGAGCGGCCATCTAAGATACTCCCACTGGTCCCACTCTGTCTGGAGCCAGGGAGAGTGAAGACAACCAAAAACCCAAGGGAAGGATTGGTCCAGGGGACTGATGTACCACAACTATCACACCTCCACCAGACTGAGTCCAGAGCAACTAGATGGTGCCCAGCTACCACTGCCGACTACTCTGACAGGGATCACAGTAGAGGGTCTGGGACAGAGCTGGAGATAAATGCAGAACAAAATTCTTACTCACAAGGAAAGACCAGACTTGTTGGTCTGACAGGGACTGGAGAAGGCCCAAGAGTGTAGCCGCTGGATACCTTTTGACGCAGTACTGAAATCACTCCTAAGGTTCACCCTTTAGCCAAAGACTAAACAGGCCCATAAAAAAGAATGAGATTAATGGGCACTCCAACTCAGGGACAAGGACTGGAGGGCAGGAATGGACAGGAAAGCTGATAATGGGGAACCCAAGGATGGGGGGGGAGTGTTGACACGTCATGGGGTTGGCAACCAATGTCACAAAGAATATATGTATTGATTGTTTAATGAGAAGCTAATTTGCTCTGTAAAACTTCACCTAAAGCACAATGTAAAGAAAAAAAAAACTATAAAAAGAGTACACATAAAATAATATGGAAAGTTAAACCCACACCTAAATAAATATCAGTGTGTAAATAAGAAAAAAAAAGAGTCAATGGTATTGAAAGAAGAAGTCCAAGCTGCACTGAAGGCATGGCGAAAAACAAGGCTCCATGAATTAACGGAATACCAACTGAGATATTTCAACAAACGGATACAACCCTGCAAGTGTTCACTCAATTATGACAAGAAATCTGGAAGACAGCTACCTGGCCAATTGAGTGGAAGAGATCCATATTTGTGTCCATTTCAAAGAAAGGTGACCCAAGACAATGTGGAAATTATCCAACAATATCATTAATAACCCACACATGTAAAATTTTTCTGAAGATCATTCAAAAACAGTTGCAGCAGGACATCAACTGGGAACTGCCAGAAATTCAAGCCGGATTCAGAACAGGATGTGGAACCAGGGATATCATTGCTGATGTCAGGTGAATCTTGGCTGAAAGCATAGAATACCAGAAAGATGTTTACTTGTGTTTTACTGACTATGCAAAGGCATTCGACTGTGTGGATCATAACAAATTACAGATGACGTTGCGAAGAATGGGAATTCTGGAACACTTAATTGTGATCACGCAGAACCTGTGTACAGACCAAGAAGCAGTCATTTGAATGTAACAAGGTGATACTGCATGGCTTAAAATCAGAAAAGGTATTCGTCAGGGTTGTATCCTTTTACCATACTTATTCAGTCTGTATGCTGAGCATATAATCCTAGAAGCTGGACTATGTGAAGAAGAACGCAGTATCAGGATTGGAGGAAGACATTAACAACCTGTGATATGCAGATAACCTACCCAGCTTCCTGAAAGTGAAGAGGACTTGAAGCACTTACTGATGAAGATCAAAGACTACAGTCTTCAGTATGGATTACACCTCAACATAAAGAAAACAAAAATCCTCACGACTGGATCAATAAGCAGCATCATGATAAATGGAGGAAAAACTGAAGTTGTCAATGATTTAATTTTACTGGGATGTACAATCAACAGCCATGGAAGCAGCAGTCAAGAAACCAGATGATGTATTGCATTGGGCAAATCTGCTTCAAAAGACCTCTTCCAATTGTTAAAAAGTAAAGATGCCGCCTTAAGGACTAAGATGGGCCTGGACCAAGCCATGGTTTTTTCAATCACCCTATATGCATGAGAAAGCTGGACATTGAATAAGGAAGACCAAAGAACGGACATCTTTAAACTTTGGTGTTGGTGAAGAATATTGAATATACCTTGGACTTCCAGAAGAATGAAAAAATCTGTCTTGGAAGAAGTACAGCCAGAATGTTCCTTAGAAGCATGTACTTTGGACATGTTATCAGGAGGGACCAGTCCCTGGAGGACATCATGCTTGATAAAGTAGAGGGTCAGTGAAAAAGAGGAAAACCCTCCATGAGATGGATTGACACAGTGGCTGCAACAATGGGCTCACACATAGCAATGATTGTGAGGGTGGCACAGGACTGGGCAGTGATTCGTTCTGCTGTGCATAGGGTTGCTATGAGTCAGAACCAACTTGATGGCACCTAACAATAACACAACAAGAAGAGCATCAAGAAAATCTAGATCAAGCTAGAGGATTCCATGTTGGCATATGTTGTTGCTGTTGTTAGGTGCCATCGAGTCAGATGTTGGCATACATAAGATGCAAAGAAAGGAAGGAAAGGAAAAGGCCAGAAGGAATGCTTTAATTCACAGTGTCCCTTGGAAGAAAGAACTGTCACGAATTGTGGGACAGAGTTGTTACAATCTTGAAACTGTGGTCTTGAAATTTCGCTGCCCTCTGGACTTCTGTCTTGAGACTTGTATGGCTGGGGCATATGTATGTCTCGACTGGAGCAAGAGGGTTCAGACCACAGCCCAGAATCCTCAAGGTGCTAAGGCAGGTGCACGGGATGGACCCAGATTGCTGGGCATAGCCAGGCCATGCAGCTTGGAGGAGGAGTCATTGAAGGTCCTTAAAAGTGGGAGCGTAACACTCAGTTGCTCTGCAAGGAAAAAACCTGGCGATATGCTCCCATAAAGATCACAGTGTAGAAAATCTGATGGGGCAGTTCTACTCTGTTACATGGGGTCACTGTGAGTCGAAATCAACTCCATGGCACCTAACAACAACAACAGCATTCAGAATGTGAAAAATTAAAGTTTAGAAACTTAATCTTAATTTAGTTGATGAATCTCAACGTTCTTACTGAATTCTCATCCTCTCAATAGTTCAGCATCAACACATGTCAGGTCTCCTTGTTCCTTTTGCAGGCACAGAAGTTAGGCTTGTAGCTCTGTGGAGCAGGAATGACCTAAATTAGAATTTAGTTTGTAATATCTTTATGTACTACAGTGGTCAGTCAGCACATTTTTTTTAAAGGACCAGATAGTGAATTCTTTAGGCTTTGCAGAGCTGTACAGTTTCTGTCATAACTACTCAACGATTCCATTGTAGTGCAAGCAGTCCTACATAGTACCTAAACTGTGGTTGCGTTCCAACAGAACTTTGTTTACAAAAACGGGCACAGGCAGGATTTGGCCAGTGGGCTGTAGTTTTTCGCCTACTGATCTAGTACTTTCCTAGAAAGTTGGGCTTGCGTATGCTCAAAATATGGACCAACTGAGGGTTTAAATTATGCATAATATACAAGGAATATATGTTCTTGAGGGTTTAAATTATGCATAATATACAAGGAATATATGTTCTAAAACACAGAAGGAGGGAGAAAATAAAGGAAAGCCATGCAAAAGAGACAAAAGAAACCCAATATTTGTTTTATATGCAAGGCAGAAAAGAATGCCAAGAAAAGCCAGGAGGAGGGGAAGGCAAACGTGTTGTAAAAGCAGAGCACGCTTGGATGAGCACAAGACGATATGGAGAACGGGAGACCAGTAATCAAGGGACCCAGGCTCCAGGCCAGTCTCTGCTCTCACCAGCACTGTGACAACACCTCCCTGGACCTTGGCTTCTTCTGCAAATTCAGAGCTTGGACGAAAGCCTCTCAGAGGGGGCCCTCCATGTCTAACATTCAGTCATGCTGTCCAATTGCAGCCCCACAAAGTCCTCAAAACCCCAAGCTATGCAGGAAACAAAGCAGCTGAGCACTGCAGAGCGGCAGCTGCGTGAGTGAGCAGGACTGAGGATTCTCACCGCCCCTGCCTGTGTCTCTGCAGGAGGACTGATTCCTATCTTCTTCCTACAGCACATTAGGCCGAAGACGTAGGAAAGCTTGTGCTTAAATAAACAATTTAATCAGCAGCCCCAAGTTTCCTTTTATCGCCCAATCTCCCGACTAGACGGAATAATTATTTTCCATCTCCTAACCGCTGGACTGTTAAGTATCGGAGAAAGCAAACAGAAAGAATATCAGGCATCGTTGAATGCCTTCGCAACCCCCGCTTTTCACTAACGCCATTCCCATGATGTCTGGCTTTTTAAAGACCTTGCAAGGAAATCTGGCTCTCAGAAAGATTGTGCTGTGAGGAAGTACTTTGTAGTGTGGGAGGGAGGGAAGGGTTTTTAATCTAACATGACCGAAGTCCGTGTTCTGGTCATTAACAAAGCAAACTATATACAGGTCAGATCACAAGCAATGTCATCACCAATTCAGATAGGTAGACTATTTCTATACCCCACCTGATGGCCAATCCATTAGGACCCTCTCAGCCTTACTTCCCCATCTGGATAATAGAGCTAATCACATTTCTCTTATGTGGTTGTTCTGAAGGAGCCCTGGCAGCATGGTGGTTAAGCGTTTGGCTACTAATCCAAAAGTGGTGGTTTGAAGCCACCAGCGGCTCAGCGGTAGAAAGATGTGGCAGTCTGCTTCCGTAAAGATCCTTGTCTTGGCAACCCTATGGGACAGTTCTCCTCTGTCCTATAGGGTTGCTATGGGTCGGAATTCGACTCGACGGTCCTAGGTTTGGTTTGGCTGGTGGTCGTTCTGGAGAATAAATCAGATACCCTAGCAGACTATCTAACCCAGCTCTGGGTACATGGTGGGTGCTCTCTAAATAGCAGGTGCCTTGATATTAACGATGACTGATATAACTTGATTCTTTCACAAGCAAGGTCAACCCAACTGGGTATGTTAATTGGGGTCCTTAAAAAAGATGTTTTTCCTGCTCTTTATCAATCTTCCCGTGGTATGGGCCTCCTACAAAGGGGCTTCCCTGCAATAGGTTCATGGCTGGAGTAGACATTATTTACATTCAAGCAAAGGCACTATGGACCCCACCCCTTGGCTGGTGTCCCACCTCTGAGGTCGTGTGGAATTACGGAAATAGATAGGAGCCAGGATAACTCGGTACTGAAAGCCTTATGAGTAATTAAACATGCCATCCACTGAGTCACAGGTTTCTTTTGGCAGGTGTATGGTAGAAACACCCTTCCTGCCACTGTGGCCCTTCCCACATCCAGCCCCCCTCCTGGCCTATGCTCCAGTCTCCTTAGAGGCCAAAGTCCCTCACAGACATGCAGCTAGCAGAGAGGAGAGAGACCTACTTCACAACTCAGGCTTTTTCTGATCCCAGTATCACTGGCTTTCCATTCCCACAACCCCTCTGTAGGCTCATCATGACTCACAGGAAGTCCTGCAGCTGTCTCCTTGCTGTTCTCTGTGACCTCAGTCGTGGCCCCCTCCATTCCATCCTCCACACGTGACTAGTAGGCTTATTCCAAAGACTCGGATCCTGGCACAGCCCTGCTTAAGTGCTATGACATATAGAACAAACTTCAGACTCCTCAGAATGATCTCAAAGGCTTTTCTCAACTCCATTACAGCCTACCTTTCACAGCTTCACCTTCAGGCCTTTTTTTCTTTCTGCTTTGCATGCCCTTCCCCTCTTCATTTGCTTGTCCAACTTCTGTTCAACTTTTAAGATCCAGCCCACTGGCCACCCCATCTCTGACTCTCCCACTACAGGCAGCACCAATTGCCCATTCTTCTATGCTCCTGTAATAACAAGTATACGGAGCCCTAGTGGTACAGTGGTTAAGAGCTCAGCTGCTAATCAAAAGGTCAGTGGTTCAAATCCACCAGCCACTCCTTGGAAACCCAATGGGGCAGTTCCACTCGACAGCAATGGGTACAGTATGGTAACATGTACATAACTCTATTCTAGTATTCACCAAATATCATTATAGATATTTGCTGGTAGTTTGTGTTCCTGCTGGGTTGTAACCTTAATAAGGACATGAGCTGGAATTTATTCTTCTTGGTATTTCCAACACACTACCTGACATGTCATAGTAGGTATGCAGTTGTTATTATTGTTAGGTGCCATCAAGTCAGTTCCAACTCATAGGAACCCTATGTACCACAGAATGAAACACTGCTCAGTCCTGTGCCATGCCCACAATTGTCGTTATGCTTGAGCCCATTGTTGCAGCCACTATTTCAATCCATCTCATTGAGGGTCTGCCTCTTTTTCACTGACCCTGTACTTTACCAAGCGTAATGTCCTTCTCCAGGGACTGATCCCTCCTGACAATATGACCAAAGTATGTAAGACGCAGCCTTGCCATCCTTGCTTCTAAGGAGCATTCTGGTTGTACTTCTTCCAAGACAGATTTGTGCGTTTGTGCAGTAGATTTTGCTAAATTGAATAGAATGAATTGAATGAACAAATTTCATGAGTGTGCGGTGATGTGGGTGGAGGTAGTGGTTAATGCAGGCAAGCCATAAGAAAACCAGAGGCACCGTCAAGGGAATCTACTAATATTTCTTTATTAATGGTTTGTAATTTTTCTTTGGATTGTCTTTGGAGAATTATCCACCCTTTCCTGCTATTCCCTCTTTCCCACCAAATCAATAACCATCTCTATTCTCAGAGCTGTCAGTCATTCTATATCTATGATTCTGAACTATAATTATAATCTATCCCTTGCCTATTTTTACTCAGCATCTACAAAGCCCACAAGGCTCTATCTTTTTAGCACTTGTCTTGCCAGCTCTTTCCACCCTCCACCATATGAAACAGCCTTATCAATAGTTTGTACATATGAAGCCAAGAGAAGCCTATTCTGGTACAAGAATTTTTTAGGGGCTTACAATAACAGGCTCCTGTATAGCCCCTTTGAGGTTTCCTCACCCCGAGGCCTGAGGGTAAGGCCCACACCCCTTGCAGGGTACATAGGTGTTCCATGACCTGGCCTCCTTCCCACCTCTCCAGCTTCTGTTCTTACCGCTGACGTCCAACTCTGGTTGTGACCATCCTGCACTTCGCCACTGTTCTTTGAGCAGGCAAGGCTCTTGTGTGTTGCTTTGCTTTTAGATATGTTATTCCTGCAGTGCTTTCCCCTCGTCTTCCATCTGGTGAACGCATTCATCCTTCAATGTCCAGTTCAAGCTGTTGCCTCTTGGAGGCATCTTCCCTGACAATACCTCTTCCCCTCCTACCTGGACAAACACTGGAGGCTTCCATAATGGGATTCTCACTATCTTTTCCCTTTTTCTTCTTTTTAAATTTTATTTTATTTTTCTATATCAGGTACAGTTTATTGGACTTTTCATCATTGTTGACAACGTCTTCTCATCATTGATTGTTCCATACACACCCATAAGTACTAGCAAAGCCAACTACTCAAAACAAAAGCCAAAACCTGGTTCCCTGTCAACCTATACCCCTGCCTCCCCATCTGAATTAATTTATCATCATCTTGAATCATATATTCATCATTCCCTTTCTTTACTTTTTTTTATAGTTTTATTATAGCTACATGAATTTCTTTAAAATATGCAAATGTTTTATTTTAGTTCTTTCTCACTTTAACAAAAAAGAGCATCATGCTGTATGTAATCCTTCCGGAGCTTTTTCTTTTTTTTTAGGAGACTTTATATTGCTACAATTCTTTCATATTTTTCCATGTAACTCTTTTTCAATCAGTTGGACTGCTATGTAGTTTTACACCGTGTGTATATATACCACAATTTATTCTTCCACTTTGATGGGCATTTAGGTTGGAATAAGGTTGCCAAATTTAGAAAATAAAAATATAGGACACCCAGTTAAATTTGAATGTAAGATAAACAGTGAATTTTGTTTTAGTATAAGTATGTTCCGTGCAATATTTGGGAAATACTTATACTAAAAACATTGCTGTTCATCTGAAGTTCAAATTTAACATGTCATCCTGCATTTTATCTGGCAACCCTAGGTTGATAACAGAGCTGTTATGAGCATTCCTTTACATGTCTCCCATTAGATATACCAGGGTTTCTCTTGGGTACATACCCAGTTCTGTGAATGATTGTCTTTAGGAAGTAATGCCAAACTGGTTTCCTATGTGGCTTTTCTCAAGGACACTTGAACTCCATCTCTCACTTTGAAAATATATTAAAACGGTCACAGTGTGGAAAGAGAGGGTTGTATTGCGAGGAGATTAGTGAAGAGCCATGGCTCTGTGGTAAATTGCCCCTTCTCCCCATTTTGAGGAAGAGATTGGGGTGCTATCCTTTAACCCCAAGTCCAGTGAAGGGGCCTTCAAAGTGACCACATAGCTGACTTTGTAATATATTCTCTACAGTTGGAAGCTACGGGGAACCTCATCCACTTTCATGAATACTGAAGCAGGCTGAGTTCACCTTCTGCCCAGAGACATATAGGTGAGAGAGAAGAGTTGTTGACTTCTTTGATGGCCAAGTCAGGAGAAGCTGCTGTCTTGGGGTCAGCTTAGACTTCCAGAGTGTGCTGGGACAAGAGTTGCCTGAGTGTTGCCTCTAGATCAGAAGTCGGCCATGGAGGAGAAAAAGCTGATGTGGAGTTGACTTGGGTCTCGACCAGTAGTGCAAGACGATCTCAGCAGAAAGAGGCTGAAGGTGTCCTACCAGACGTCTAGCTAAAGAGCAATCCTAAGCCATCACTCTTTATGGAGACATATCAGCCAGAGGTCAAGAAAAGTGTTGGAGAGGTCTCCAGTCATGGGAAGCTGTGAAGGGCCCAAGAGAATACCTCAAGAGGGAGTCAGATTTCTTCTTATTCCGTGCCCATCCAGGGATGCTAGCTGCAGCTCCAGCTTTAACCATCTGAAAATGTGGCCCAGAAATAGCAATGCCATTCTGTTAAGTCAGAGTTATCTGTCCTCAGACCTCTACTCCCTCTCTCAGCTTCAACAGTGGCTGCAACAAAACAGCAGCTAACAAGTGGAGGAGGAGGTAAACGGGAGAGAAGAGAAGTTCCATGCCCCACTCTTCCTCCCCACTGCAGGCTTTCAGACTGAAAGAAGCCTGAGCTGGGCAGGAAGAATATTTAATGCTAAGCCAAGCTTGGAGTTTCGACTTTCCACATCCTGGATGGGACAATTATAATTGCTCAGTTGTGACTTGAAGTGATCGTAGCAATCTATTTCTTAACAATGCATAGAAATAAGACCTGCACAGTTAATACTCAGGTTTGGGGGAAGATTACCCTACCTGAATAAAGGCAAACAATTATGTCCTGCTTTGTTCACCTCAGAGGCTATGCTTGTCGGGCATACTGGTTACACAGGCACGTCCTGATTTATGCATATTTACCTCATACATACATTCAACCACATCCAACAAGCCCCACTGGAGTCCCAACCAGCCAAGAGGTCAAAGGGTCCCCTTCTATCTCATCTTCCTCTGCTTGGGCTTTCCTTCCCCCTTCCACATCTCTTCCCTTCCCATTCCCCACTGTAGAGCCCACTGCATTTTGACACTCTCAGTCTCTTGGTCCTCACTTTATAAGCAGCTGGTAAGGGAAATGAGAGGCAGGCCTGGCAGGTAATAGATAGGATCAGAAAAGCCTATCATGATGTGGGTGTCCTGATGACAAGTAGACTATTATGGATAAAGGTTTGGAAACTGAGCCATTTGAGAGCAGAAACCATGTCTTATTTGCCTCCTACAAGCCCCTGGGTGGTGCAAATGGTTAATATGCTTGGATGGCAGTTCTAGTCCACCCAGAGTTTCCTCGGAAGAAAGGCCAGGTGATCTACTTTTGAAAAATTAGCCATTGAATAAGCCTGGAAAGAACAGCAGGATGGGAAGAATAGGGAGGCTAGGGGGTTGCAGGAGAACTGGGAGCCACAGAGGGTACAAGTTTCCACTCCACACCCTTTTTCTCCGAACACCCTCCTGCAGTGTGTCTAAGACAATCAGAAAACACCAACAGGCAGCTGCAATCACCATCCCCACACACTTTTCACTAAGAAAGCCACATTTATTGGCAAATTCCCCCTCGGCCCCATCCGGAGATGGGAAGGTGCTCTCAAAACCCTGGTATACCAGGATCAGAAAAGAGCCACCCTGCCTCAAGGCAGAGCTCACCCCATGCCTGTTTTATCCATCACTCCAGCCAGCCAAACGAATAAAACCAGTAGTATTTACTTAGTAGCAACTCTGGGGTTGGTGCTGTGGTATGCCAAGACCATCCCTACCCTTAAGAAGGTCACTGTTTTGTTGGGATGGGGAGTGGCTGAGATAAGATATACTAACATGAAAAACTAACCATAACAAAGTTGTTGTTGTTCAGTGCCATATAGTCTGTTCCAATGCATAGCAATCCTATATACAACAGAACTAAAAATCGACCAGTCCTGTACCATCCTCACAATCATTGCTATGTTTCAGCCCATTGTTGCAGCCACTGTGTCAATCTATTTTGTTGAAAAAAAAAAAAGAGCGCCTTCCTATTTTTCCCTGACCCTTCACTTTACCGAGCATAATGTCCTTCTCCAGGAACTGATCCCTCCTGATAACATGTCCAAAGTGTGTGAGATGAAGTCTTTCTATCCTCACTTCTAAGGATCATTCTGGCCGTACTTCTACCAAGATGAGTTTTTGTTTGTTCTTCTGGCAGTCCGTGGTATATTCAATATTCTTCACCAACACCATCGTTCGAAGGCATCAGTTCTACTTTGGTCTTCCTTATTCATTGTCCAGCTTTCTCACGCATATGAGGCGACTGAAAATAATTTGGCTTGGGTCGTCATGCACACTATAGTTTTCAAAGTGACATCTTTGCTTTTTCACACTTTAAAGAGATCTTTTGCAGCAGATTTGCCCAAAGCAATACCTCCTTCTATTTCTTGACTGCTGCTTCCATGGGTGTTGATTGTACATCCAAGTAAAATGAAATCGTTGACAACTTCAACATTTTCTCTACTTATATTTGTTTTTTATCATGATGCTGCTTATTGTTCCAATTGTGAGGATTTTTGTTTCCTTTGTATTGAGGTGTAATCTATACAGAAGGCTGTGGTCTTTGATCTTCATTAGTAAGTGCTTCAAGTCCTCTTCGCTTTCAACAAGCAAGGCTGTGTCATCTGCATGATGCAGGTTGTTAATGAGTCTTCCTCCAATCCCGATGCCCCGTTCTTCTTCATATAGTCCAGATTCTCAGGTTATATGCTCAACATACAGACTCAATAAGTATAATGAAAGGATACAACCCTGATGTACACCTTTCCTGACTTCAAAACATGCAGTATCCCCTCGTTCTGTTCAAACGACTGCTTCTTGATCTATATACAGGTTTCACATGAGCACAATTAAGTGTTCTGGAATTCTCATTCTTCACAATGTTATCCGCAATTTGTTACGACTCACGCAGTCGAATGCCTTTGCATAGTCAATAAACCACAGGTAAACATCTTTCTGATATTCTCTGCTTTCAGCCAAGGTCCATCTGACATCAGCGATGATATCCCTCGTTTCATGTTCTCTTCTGAATCCAGCTTGAATTTCTGGCAGTTCCCTGTTGATGTACTGCTAGAACCATTTTTTAATGATCTTCAGCAAAATTTTACTTGCATGTGATATTAATAATGTTGTTGGATAATTTCCGGATTTCCTTAGATCACCTTTCTTTCAAATAGGCACAAATATGGTTATCTTCAAGTCAGCTGGCCAGGCAGCTATCTTCCAAATTTCTTGGGCATAGGCGATTGAACACCTCTAATGCTACATCTGTTTGTTGAGACATCTCAACTGGTATTTTGTCAATTCCTGGAGCCTTGTTTTTCACCAATGCTTTCAACCCAGCTTGGATTTCTTCCTTCAACATCATAAGTCATATGTTACCTCCTGAAATGGTTGAACTTGGACCAATTCTCTTTGGTACAGTGACTGTGTATTACTTCCTTCTTTTGATGCTTCCTGTGCAATTCAATATTTTGCCCATAGAGTCCTTCAATATTGCAGCTTGAGGGTTTAATTTTTTCTTCAGTTCTTTCAGCCTGAGAAATGCCAAGCGTGTTTCTCCCTTTTGTTTTTCTAACTCCAGGTCTTTGCACACTTCATTATAATACTTGGTCTTCTCGAACTGCCCTTTGAAATCTTCTGCTTAGCTCTTTTACTTTATCATTTCTTCCTTTCATTTTAGCTACTCTATGTTCAAGAGCAAGTTTCAGAGTCTCTTCTGACACCCATTTTGGCCTTTTCTTTCTTTCTTGTCTTTTTAATGACCTTTTGCTTTCTTCATGTATGATATCCTTGATGTCATCCCACAACTCATCTGGTCTTTGGTCACTAGTGTTCAGTGTGTCAAATCTATTCTTGAGGTGGTCTCTAAATTCAAATAGGATATACTCAAGGCAGTACTTTAGCTCTCCTGGACTTGTTTTAATTTTCTTCAGCTTCAACTTGAACTTGCATATGAGCAATTGATGGTTTTTTCAGTAGCTGGCCCCTGGCCTTGTTCTGACTGATGATATTGAGCTTCTTCATCATCTCTTTCCACAGATGTAATTGATTTGATTCCTGTGTATTCCATCCAGCAAGGTCCATGTGTAGAGTCAGTGTTCATGTTGTTGAAAAAGGATATTTGTGATGAATAACTCATTAGTCTTGCAAAATTCTATTATGGGGTCTGTGGTGTTGTTTCTATCACTGAGATCATATTTTTTGAATACCAATCATTCTTCTTTGTTTCTAACTTTTGCATTCCTACCTCCAGTAATCATCAATGAGTCTTGATTGCATGTTTGATCAATTTCAGACCGCAGAAATTGGTAAAAATCTTCAATTTCTTCATCTTTGGCCTTAGTGGTTGGTGCATAAATTTGAATAATAGTCATATTAACTTGTCTTCCTTGTAGGTATATGGATATTATTCTGTCACTGCCAGCATTGTACTTCAGGCTAGATCTTGAAAGGCTCTTTTTGACAATGAATGCAATGCCATTCCTCTTCATTTTGTCACTCCCGGTGGAGTAGACCATATGATTGTCTGATTCAAAATGGCCAACAGCCGTTCATTTCAGCTCACTAATGCCTAGGATATTGATATTTATGCATTGCATTTCATTTTTGACAACTGCTAATTTTCCCAGATTCATACTTCCTACAATCCACATTCCGATTATTAATGGATGATTGCAGCTGTTTCTTCTCTTTTTGAGTGATGCCACATCACCAAATAAAGATCATGAAAGCTTGACTCCATCTATGTCATTAAGGTTAACTTTACTTTGAGGAGGCAGCTCTTCCTAAATCGTATTTTGCGTGTCTTCCATCCTGAGGGGCTCGTCTTCCAGAACTATATCAGAAAATGTTCTGCTGCCATTCATAAGGTTTGCACTGGCCAGTTTTTTTTTTTTTAAGAAGTAGATGACCAGGTCCTTCTTCCTAGTCTGTCTTAGTCTGAAAGCTCCACTGAAACCTGTCCGCCATGGGTGATCTTGCTTGTATTTGAAATACACGTGGCATACATTAGAGAAATGCAAATCAAAACTACAATGAGATTCCTTCTCACTCCAACAAGGCTGGCATTAATCCAAAAAACACAAAATAATAAATGTTGGAGAGGCTGTGGAGAGATTGGAACACTTCTACATTGCTGGTGGGAATGTCAAATGGTAAAACCACTTTGGAAATCGATTTGGTGCTTCCTTAAAAAACTAGAAATAGAATTACCATACAATCCAGCAATCCCACTCCTCACAATATATCCTAGAGAAATAAGAGCCTTTACATCAACAGATATATGCATACCCATGTTCATTGCAGCACTGTTTACAATAGCAAAAAGATGGAAGCAACCAAGGTGCCCATCAATGGATGAATGGATAAATAAATTATGGTAAATTCACACAATGGAATACTACGCATTGATAAAGAACAGTGATGAATCTGTGAAACATTTCATAACATGGAGGACCCTGGAAGGCATTATGCTCAGTGAAATTAGTCAGTTGCAAAAGGACAAATATTGTATAAGACCACTATTATAAGAACTCGAGAAATAGTTTAAACAGAGAAGAGAATATTCTTTGATGGTTAGGAAATCGGGGAGGGAGAGAGGGTGAGGGATAGTCACTAATTAGATAATAGAGAAGAACTATTTTAGGCGAAGGAAAAGACAACACATAATACAGGAGAAGTCAGCACAACTGGACTAAACCAAAAGCAAAGAAGTTTCCTGAATAAACCGAATGCTTCGAAGGCCAGTGTAGCAGGGGTGGAGGCTTGAGGACCATGGTTTCAGGGGACTTCTAAGTCAATTAACATAACAGAATCTATTAAGAAAACATTCTGCATCCCACTTTGGAGAGTGGCATCTGGGGTCTTAAACACTAGCAAGTGGCCATCTAAGATGCATCAATTGGTCTCAACCCACCTGGAACAGAGGAGAATGAAGAACACCAAAGACACAAGGTAATTATGAGCCCAAGAGGCAGAAAGGGCCACGTAAACCAGAAACTACATCATCCTGAGACCAGAAGAACTAGATGGTGCCTGGCTACGACCCATGACTGCCCTGGCAGGGAACACAACAGAGAACCCCTGAGGGAGCAGGAGAGCAGTGGGATAAAAAAGAAGAAAAAATTTTTTTTTTTCTTCTTCCCAAAATTTTGGTAAAAAGACCAGACTTAACGGTGTGACTGAGACTAGAAGGACCCCGGTGGTCATGGTCCCCAGACCTTCTGTTAGCTCAAGACAGGAACCATGCCTAAAGCTAACTCTTCAGACAGGCATTGGACTGGACTATGGGATAGACAATGACACTGGTGAAGAATGAGCTTCTTGGATCAAGTAGACACGCGAGACTATGTGGGCATCTCCTGTCTGAAGGGGAGATGAGAGGGTAGAGAGGGTCAGAAGTTGGCTGAATGAACACGAAAAAAGAGAGTGGAGGGAAAGAGTGTGCTGTCTCATTAAGGGGAGGGTAATTAGGAGTATTTAGCAAGGTGTTTATAAATTTTTGTATGAGAGTCCGACTTGATTTGTAAACTTTCACTTAAAGCACAATAAAAATTTAAAAAAAGAAAGAAAGAAATACACTTGGCATAACTTCCAGCATCACAGCAACATGCAAGTCGGGAGAGTAGAACAAACTGACCAGTGATAAAAATGCCAAGTGAGTGATAAAAACATAGAAGGGTACTGTAATTGGATCGAATGAAAACGAAGTGCTTTAGACTGGGGTAGGGGGAGTCAAGAGTCATGGGGAAGGTAGGATTGGACAGAGAAGATGGGGGTTCAGGTGGGCTGTAAACTAGAAAGGAGGGGGTATGGTTGAGCCACACTGGGGAATAATGCCTGCCTTAGAGGCCTCTACTCTGTGCTGGGCACACATGTTCTGGACTCACAGCCTGGCCTGGAAAGAGCCCTTTTTAAAGGAACGATGGAGCCACTCTGAGGAATGGAAGGAGTGATCAGTCTGAGCCTTTAGGTACCGGTCCTTGACTGCAAGATGTCAGGACATTTCTCCAACTCTGTCTTCCACCTACTGGTTGGCCTCCCAGTTGTTCCAAGGCCTTAGGAGTGTTCTTCTTCCACAAGGAGATACAGTACCCATGTCTGTAAAATCAAGCACACGATCAAAAAAAAAAGCCGAACTCCTTGTCATAAAGGAGACCTTGACAGAGAGGGAAATAGGCAAAATGGTTCTACATCCACACCGTGGGTGGCTGGGACTCCAGCAAGCTCTGACCTTCACGTAGCTCAGTACCTCACCCTTTCCTCTCAGGGGCCCTCCAGGCTTGTGGCACTTTCCTCAGGCCTCCTGCCCAGCCTCCACAGCCCTGATTCTCCGAGGATGATGGTGTCCCCACAAATTGAGAAAACCGAAGTCATGGAGGCTGTCCCTACCGCCTTGCTTTCCTATCTACTGACTTAACTCCATTGTACCCACTTCCAGAAGTCCCAATCCAATCTCAGAGGGTGGAGTTAGCCTTGTTGAAGGCTAGGCTCTTCCTCTCAGCCCCAACCCCCTTCTTCCTTCTATCTATCATTGGGTCCTCTCTCACTTTTCCTCAGCCTATTCTTGTTATTAGGTGCTGTCAAGTCAATTTTTGACTCATAGCAACCCCCTGTGACAGAGTAGAACTGTCCCATATGGTTCTCTAGGCTGTATTCTTTATGGGAGCAGATCACCAGATCTTTCTCCCTTGGAGGTGCTGGTGGGCTCAAACCGCCACACTTTTGGTTAGCAGCTGAGCACTTAACCGTTGTGCCTCCATGGCTTCTTAGCCTAGAGACGTGGTAAAAATTCCTACAACCTGAACCAAACTCAACAAAAACAAAACACAACACAACATGCACACACATCCCTCTCTTTAAGCCTGCCTCCTCTAGCAACTGCACATTGTTCTCCTTCCCTTCCTAGTCATAATCCTTCAGAGGGTCCTCTGTGCTGGCTGTCTCCACTTCCTCAATTCCATTCAGTCCTCAGCACTGGCTCTTGCCTTCTACTCCCACTCCACTCGAACATGTTATCTTTAAGGTCACCAATGACCTCCGTCTTTCCAATTCCAGCAGAAACTTTTTCATCCTTTTGTGCTGTATTTTACACTGTTGACTCTTCACTACTTTTTTAAAAAATCTTTCCATTCCCTTGATTTCTATGCTCCCTGGTTCTCCTCCTGCCTTGCTGACTATACCATTCCTGACCCCATTGGGGAACCAGGTGTCCTCTCCTTCCAGAAGCTTCCCTAACATCCTAGGCTGAGCTATGTGACTCTCTGTGCTCCCTTACCACCCTGGCCCTTACTAAATTAAATCAAAATTATCTGTTTATGTATTTATTTCCCCCATTAAGCAATAACACCCCAGAGGGAAGTGAGTGTGTCCATTCATCTTCCTATGCCCAGTGGCTATTACAGAATACAGTGCCCGCAGGTATGCAATAAAATTTGTTCATTTGGCTTGGGACAAATGCCAAAGACAAAGTAGACTGATATTTTCAGCATAATAGCTCATTCTGATTTCATTTCCAAACACACATGTTCTTTCTCTTTTACTTAGAAGCCCATGTTCTAAAGAGGTGACCAGACGATGAAACTGATCTGGGGCAAGGAAAGCTGGGGTTAGAGCTCTGCATTCAGTGGTACACCTCCAAACCCTATTTCCAAGGTCTTTCTTTGTTTTTCTTTTCTAGCTTTTAATTCACCCTGCTGCTGAGATCTCCTACTGACCTGGCCTTGTATTTGTTTGTGGGTATTTGGTTCTTGCTGAACAGAATGTAGCAACCACCTCTACTCCTAGGCAGTTCTATAGCTACTATGAAACCCCTTGACTGTGGACTGAGGGCTGTTTAAAATTGGTAATGCCTGCTCATATTTATAACATTAGCAGTCATCATGTAGAACAAGGTTATATACATTTCTTAAGATTTTACAGAATCACCTATATAACAACACTGGCATTCTGGAACCCCTGTGAGCCCACACTACAACCATCATTATAAGAGAGCTGGTATGTTATCAGTGCATGGAATCTCTAATCCAACATGCCTTACATTGTTGCCATGACCTCAGCCTGTCTGAACCACCCCAGCATTTGGAATGGAACTTCTTCCTTTCCCTGGGTGGTCTTTATTTCTACTTAGTAACCTTGTTTTTGGTTCTGATTCTGGTCTGGAAGATTTCTTATCCAAGTGTGTGGACCCTGGTGATGTTCCTTGGATATATTTCCTTTCTTCCCCCTTGTCTTGCCTACCTGTCCTGGCTCCTTCCCCTTTGGTTCTAGCTAAGAGTAAGAATGCTCACTCTGTTAAAGTAAAAGTAAAGAGATTTATTGAGGGTAACACGATTCACGAATTGGGGAAACACAGGGAAGAGAGGAAATTACCAAGTGCTCCCCTCTTCTGAGGGAGAGGTGAGCCTTTTATATGGTAGGATGGAGAGGGTAAGCTTGTGATACTGCATGACTAATACTAAAATGGAGAGGAGACCACAAACACCACAATCTTTTCTAACATCAGCAAACCAGGGAGGGATAACAAGAGACCACCAACATCATAATCTTTCTTATCATCAGCAAACCTTTCCCAAAACAACCATATTCTCACCCCCACCCTTATTTGCTAAGAGTGGTTAAGGGTTAGGGAAGTCTTGGGCTATATTCTCAGGTATGCGGGGGCAGAGGCTTTGGTCAAGCTAAAGTCTGATTCAAAATGGAGTCTAGTCAACAATATGGAGCTTGATTCAAACCAGAGTTAGCTGTCCTGTTCCAGCCAGGCACCTCAATTTGGAGTACTCTTACACAGCTCTAACCAGCTTTCTGTTCCAGTCCTTTATAAATGAGCTCTATATCAACCATCACATATAACTCTTCCCCTCCTGTCCCATATGCCCACGAAGTCTTTCTCACAACATTTTCCACCCCCGTAACCCCTATAAGAAACTCATCTTCAGGGATAACCACATGTTTGTGGTTTCTGTCAAACAGCCCTGTCTGCCAGCAGGCCCAGATCATAAGGGACAGGTCATGCTAAACCTATAAACACTTCTTCAGTCCCCTGGGTATCTGAGAAAATGTGCCACGGACTGATGTTTTGTCATGGAGTGTGGATTAGTGAGAGATATCATGAATGGGATCCAGAAGACTTCACCACTTAACTCATGGTTAGCCCTTGAACAGACCATTCTATTCTTTTTGGCCTAGATGATCTCTGAGGTTCTCTCAAGATTTACCAGTCTGGGTTCCTGGTTGAAGTGGCTCCTCCAAGGCTGTAAGGACCTGATTCAGTACTGTCATTGCATTCTCTGTCATCCTCTGCAAACTGCCTGGAAAGTCACTTAACTGTCCAAGAGAAGACTCTAATGTCTCAGAGACATCATTCACAATAGCCTTCTAACAAGGCTTATTCCATCCCAGCTTAATTTAGACCTCATAGAAGCTGGTAGAGAGGGCAGCCAGCAGAGTGATCAGCCAGGTCTCTGAGCTCTCCAGAACCTGAGTATAATACATCTATACCACATACACATGGTTTAGGCTTCCCTGATATTCTAATCCATGGGACGATTGCCTTGTTCCAACTGGAGTTAGGCCCCTGAGAACATTTCTCTGGGCAAGGTTTTCCAGAGACTCCTATTGATTCTTCTTGTGTCTCATCTGCCAGTGACATGGCCAGGGCCTTTTGCAGCCCTCAAAGATCTGTGGTCACCTGCACCTTCATTGTCTAAAGCAGGTATCCGCAAATTTTTTCTGTTAAGGGCTAGATAGTAAATACTTCTGGCTTCATGAGCTATGGGATCTCTGTCACAGCCACTCATCTCTGCCATTGTAGAGGGAAAGCAGCCGTAGACAATACATCAACAAATAAGTGTGGCCCTGTTCCTATACAGCTTTATTTAAAAAAACAGACAGCAGGCCAGATTTGGCCCAAGGGGTGTAGTTTGCTGGCCCCTGGTCTAGCCCTACCCACCATCTGCTGCAACTGTTTAGCTGGTTCTTCAATAGGGACATATGATTTATGAAACTGAGTTGAATCTGTTTGCAGGTGCTCTTTTTGTTTATGTAATTTTGCATGACCTGATCATTTAGGGTGACATCTATGGTTAGATTAGGACACAATCTGCCTGAAGATGTTTAAGGTCACCTAGAACCATAGCCCTATACACTGACTGACATTTTATTTTGTGTGTCAACAGATATACTGTGACTCTTGGTACCATTTGTCTAGGCCATTCTCCCTGAAGGCAAAACTTTAGAGAACTAGATCATTGCAATGCTAACTAACCTGAGTACATTGTTGTTAGGCTGAATTTCAGCAATGACCTAAGTAGCTTCAGTTCCAGATGGTTACCATATGTCCTAGTACACATGTGCTAATCGCCTGTGTTAGAAGTAAAAGTTTCCCTGCTCCCTCCTTGTCCCCTGTTTCTACCTCTGGTCCCCAGAACAACCCAGGCCCCTGCTTTCTTCAGTTTCTGAAACATATTGCTGAGACCAGTTCAGGTCAGAGAGGAGAAGGGGCAGGACAGTATGGTGGAAATAACAAGAGATTTTGGAGTCAGAGAAACCTGGGTTCAAATCCAGCTCAACTCGTAATTTCAAGTTCTTCATCTGTTATGCAGGAATAATAAGGCTAATACCTATCTCACAGGACTCTTGGGAGGATGATGTGACATACAGGACGCAAAAGTACTTCAAGAATGACAATTTAGTTATTATTGTTATTTTATCTGGTGGTGACTGCGCCTAGCCCCTCCCTGCTTCCAGTTATCATTGTTCAGGGATTCTTTGCTAACTGCCACACTGAGGAGTTGGGAAAGAGGGCCCTAGATGAGACCGTTGTTGTTGTTAGTTGCCATCAAGTTGGTCCCCAACTCATGGTGGCCCCATGTACAATGCGACCAGATCATTGTGATCCACAGGGTTTTCACTGGCTGATTTTTGCAAGTAGATCACCAGGCCTTTCTTCCTCATCTGTCTTAGTCTGGAAGCGCCACTGAAACTTGTTCAGCATCATAGCAACATGCAAGCCTCCACTGACAGACTGGTGGTGGCTGTACATGAGATATATTGGCTGGGAATCAAATCTCAGTCTCCCCTCACCATAGGTAACCACTGTTAATACTATATTACATCAAGTCTAAGACACCATCAATTTTGAGATGCACCATTATTTTATATACCACTAAGAAAGAAAATAATATGGCTAATTATAATTCTAAAATGCTATACAATGGAAGACACATTCCTATTTCACAGATGCTAAAATATAAAGAAAATTCATATCTTAGAATCAATGAACTTTGATAATCCGTGTGTGTTTCTTCATTCCTTTATGCATATACAAGCAAATATGAATATAAATGTCAGTTCTACACCCTAAAGATAGCAAAAAGACCGTAACGTTCTGCTCCTTGCTTTTTTCACTTTAACCTATATCTTGCTGACCTTACCACACCAGTGCGTAGAGATCTGCATCGTTCATTTGTACAGCTGCGTAGTATTCTATTGCATGCATATGATGTAATTTACTTAACCAGTCCTCTATGGCTGGACATTTGGGTTGTGTCCAATCTTCTGCTATCTCAAATAATGCTGTGATGAATAACCCTGCATGACCATCATTTCAAAAGAGGGCAAGAATTTCTGTAGGATAAAGTCCCAAAATTGAATAGCTGGACAGAAGGAGAATGGGCAAAATAGAATAGGCATTTGTAATTTTAATGTATATTGCCAAATTGTCTGCCATAGGGTGTCATGCCAATTTATCCTCCCACAATTAAGTTATGAGTGTGTCTGTTCCCCATAGCTTTGCCAAAAGACAGTTGGTAGTTGATGTATATATAAAATCTGATTGGTTAAAATAAATGGTATCTTAGTATAGTTTCATTTTGTATTTATCATATTTTCATTTTGTATTTATCATATTCTGAGTGCAGTTAAGCATCTTTTCATAACTTTTAGAGCCATTCGTATTTCATTTTCTGTGAACTCTCTGTTTATATCCTTTGCCCATTTTTCTATTAGGTTGTTGTTCTTCTTATTGATTTTTCCAGGGAGATTTGTACTTTGTGATATGGGTGCCAACTTTTTCCCTAGTTTGTCATTTTTCTTTTACTTTGTTTATTGTACTTTTTGCCATGCAGAGAGTTTAGACTGATTTTTATGTAGTCAAATTCATCAAACTTTTTTTTATGGCTTCAAATTTTGAGTAATAGTTAGAAAGCCTTTGTTTGCTCCAAGGTTATACAAGAATTCCCCCATGTTTCCCTCTAATAATTTTTATAACTCCAACTTTTTGCATTTAAATCTTTGATCATATTTGGAATTTTTCCTGGTATGTGATATGAGGACTGGATTAATTTTCATTTTTTCCAGATGGCTAATGGAGCCCTGGTGGTGCAGTCATCAAGAGCTTGACTGCTAACCAAAAGGCCAGCAGTACAAACCCACCACCACTCCTTGGAAACCCTATGCAACAGTTGTATTCTGTCCTATAGGGTCACTATGAGTCGGAATCGATGCAATGGAAATGGGCATTTGAATGGGTACCAGTTGTCCCAACACCATCTATTAATCAGTCCATCTTTTCCTGTTGGAAAATATGGCCTTGGTGATAGAAACAGTGCCAGAGATCGAATGATAGAATTTTGCAAGACCAACGACTTCTTCATTGCAAATACCTTCTTTCACCAACATAAACAGCCACTGTACACATGGACCTCGCCAGATGGGACACACAGAAATCAAATTGACTACATCTATGGAAAGAAACGATGGAAAAGCTCGTTACCATCAGTCAGAACAAGGCCAGGGGCAGACTGTGGAACAGACCATCAATTGCTCGTATGCAAGTTCAAGCTGGAACTGAGGAAAATCAGAGCAAGCCCACGAGAGCCAAAATATGGCCTTGGGTATATCCCACCTGAATTTAGAGACCATATGAAGAACAGATTTGAGGCATTGAAAACTGGTGACCCAAGACCAGATGAGTTGTGCAATGACATCGAGGACATCCTCCATGAAGAAAGCAAGAAGTCACTGAAAAGACAGGAAAGGAAGAAAAGACCAAGATGGATGTCAGAGGAGACTCTGAAACTTGCTCTTGAGCGTTGAGAAGCTAAAGCAAAAGTAAGAATTGATGAAATAAAAGAACCGAACAGGAGATTTCAAAGCACCTCTCCAGAAGACAAAGTATTATAATGACATGTGCAAAGAGCTGGAGATGGAAATCCAAAAGGGAAAAACACACCTGGCGTTTCTCAAGCTGAAAGTACTAAAGAAAAAATTCAAGCCTCGAGTCGCAATAGTGAAGGATTCTGTGGAGAAAATATTAAATGACGCAGGAAGCATCAAAAGAAGATGGGAGGAATACACAGAGTCATTATACCAAAAAGAATTAGTCGATATTCAACCATTTCAAGAGGTGGCATATGATCAGGAACCGATGGTACTGAAGGAAAAAGTCCAAGCTGCTCTGAAGGCACTGGTGAAAAACAAGGCTCCAGGAATTGATGGAATATCAATTGAGATGTTTCAACAAACAGATGCAGCACTGGAGGTGCTCACTCATCTATGCCAAGAAATATGGAAGACAGCCTCCTGGCCAAATGACTGGAAGAGATCCATATTTATGCCTATTCCCATTAAAGATGATCCAACTGAATGTGGAAATTATAGAACAATATCATTAATATCACACACAAGCAAAATTTTGCTGAAGTTCATTCAAAAGTGCTGCAGCAGTATATCGACAGGGAACTGCCAGAAATACAGGCCGGTTTCAGAAGAGGACGTGGAACCAGGGATATCATTGCTGATGTCAGATGGATCCTGGCTGAAAGCAGAGAATACCAGAAGGATGTTTACCTGTGTTTTATTGACTATGCAAAGGCATTCGACTGTGTGGATCATAAGAAACTATGGAGAACATTGCGAAGAATGGGAATTCCAGAGCACTTAATTGTGCTCATGAGGAACCTTTATATAGTTCAAGAGGCAGTTGTTCAGACAGAACAAGGGGATATTGATTGGTTTAAAGTCAGGAAAAGTGTGCATCGGGGTTGTATTCTTTCACCGTACCTATTTAATCTGTATGCTGAACAAATAATACGAGAAGCTGGGCATCAGGATTGGAGGCAGACTCATTAACAACCTGCGTTATGCAGATGACACAACCTTCCTTGCTGAAAGTGAAGAGGACCTGAAGCACTTACTAATGAAGATCAAAGACCACAGCCTTCAGTGTGGATTGCACCTCAACATAAAGAAAACAAAAATCCTCACAACTGGACCAATGAGCAACATCATGATAAATGGAGAAAAGATTGAAGTTGTCAAGGATTTCATTTAACTTGGATCCACAATCTACAGCCATGGAAGCAGCAGTCAAGACATCAAAAGACGCATTGCATTGAGCAAATCTGCTGCAAAGGACCTCTTCAAAGTGTTGAAGAGCAAAGATGTCACCCTGAAGACTAAGGTGCACCTGACCCAAGCCATGGTATTTTCAATCCCATCATATGCATGTGAAAGCTGGACAATGAATAAGGAAGGCCAAAGAAGAGCTGACACCTTTGAATTGTGGCGTTGGCGAAGAATATTGAATATACCATGGACTGCCAAAAGAACGAACAAATCTGTCTCGGAAGAAGTGCGGCCAGAATGCTCCTTAGAGGCAAGGATGGCGAGACTGCATCTTACATACTTTGGACATGTTGTCAGGAGGGATCAGTCCCTGGAGAAGGACATCATGCTTGGCAGAGTACAGGGTCAGCGGAAAAGAGGGAGACCCTCAATGAGGTGGATTGACACAGTGGCTGCAACAATGAGCTCAAGCATAACAACGATTGTAAGGATGGTGCAGGACTGGGCAGTGTTTCATTCTGTTGTGCATAGGGTCGCTATGAGTCAGAACCTACTCAACGGCACCTAACAACAACATCTACTTGAACTTAAAAGCACATTCTTCACAAGTATCATTTTATGTCTTATAGTCCAGCTTAATCTTTGTCTGAAGAGTTGGCTTCAGAAATGGTTTTAGTTCTGGGTTAACAGAGAGTTCGGGGACCATATCTTCTGGGGTTCTTCCATTCTAAGTCAGACCATTAAGTCTGGTCTTTTTGCTAGAATTTGAGTTCTGCATCCCACTTTTCTCCTGCTCCATCAGAGACTTTCTGTTGTGTTCCCTGTCAGGGCGGTCATTGGTGATAGCCGGGTACCATCTAGTTCTTCTGGTCTCAGGCTGATGTAGTCTCTGGTTTATGTGGCCCTTTCTGTCTCTTGGTCTAGTATGTTCCTTGTGTTTTTGATGTTCTTCATTCTCCTTTGCTCCAGGTGTGTTGGGACTAATTGATGCATCTTAGATGGCCGCTCTCTAGCTTTTAAGATCCCAGATGCCACTCACCAAAGTGGGATGCAGAACATTTTCTTAATAAACTTTGTTTATGCCAATTGACCTAGATGTCCCCTGAAACCATGGTCCCCAGACCCCTGCCCCTGCTACTCTGTCCCTCCAAGTGTTTGGCTGTATTCAGTGAACTTCTCAGCTTTTGGTTTAGTCCAGTTGTGCTGACTTCCCCTGTATTGTGTGTTGGAGGACTGGACACTCTTAAAGCCCCTACCTGAAAACTCATTGTTGACACCATCTGCCCTGTTTTACAAACTATGCAATAATAATAATAAAAAAAAAAAAAAACAACTAGAAGAACTACCCCACTCAATGAAGGCTTTCAGGGAGCACTTGGTGACATTCACCCCAACCAAAAAACTGACATTACATGGCTGGATTTTGATAGAATAATGATATTTATCGTTATGGATTTATTGCTTGCAATTCCACAGGCACTTTACACACCAAAACCCTGCATAGGAATAACCAATGCCTCTTAGCAACAAAGTTCACTGCTCAAACACTCCAGGCACTACATAGCTCTCTTTTTGCTGGTGAAGCCCTAACTTGCTTTGCCTAACCTGTCTTTCACACATTACCCTCTTCCTCTTACCTCTCAGAACCTCCATTCCGACTTACCATTCTCTCCCTCATACCTTCAGCTGACCCTTGAGATTTGATGCTCATTTTTACCTTCCAGGTCACAATGACTTGACTCGTTCGTTCTACATCTTAAATATATTTCAATTCCACCCTCTGTCCACAATTTCCATGACCAACATCCTGGTCCAAACCACCAACATCTCTTTTCTGGACAAAGTCTCCTAACTGGTCTTCTTGTGTCCCATCTTGCTTTCTCTGATCCAGTCTCCATATGGCAGACAATGATGTTCTCAAAGCACAAAGTTGGTCATGTCACTGTATTGCTTAAAACCTTCCAAAGGCTGCCCATTGCTTCGAATAAGGACCTAAATCCTTAATACTATTATAAGGTCCTTCATGATCTGGCCCCTGGCAACCTCTCCACCATCATCATATACCATACCATGCATCCCTTCAATCCCTCTGCTTTACCCACCCTAGGGTATTTTCAGTTCCACAAACACATTGTACACATGCTGTTCCCTCTATCTGGAATGTCCATCCTCCCATTTTTTTCCTATTCATCTTTCAGATCTCAGTTCAAGCACCACTTCTTCAATGTTTCCTGTTTTTAATCTCCTGATGCCATGTCCTTTCCTTCATGGACTAATCTCAGTTTTGTAATTACATATTTATCTGTACCATTATTTGATTAACATCTATCTCTCATAAGCACTGTAAGAGCAAGGACCATACCTTTTTTAGTAGCCATGTTTCCCCAGTATCTAGGGTGGTATCTGGCCCAGCACATAGTAGGATGCCACAAAATTTTGAGTCTATTAAATCTATGTTTATTTCCAACAAAATATTTTAACTTAGTGTTGAGTAGCTATTTATTCATCAGTGGCTTTGATACTGCCATATAGACATGCATATACACAGGTACATGCAAAGGACTGAAGTAGAAGGAAGAAAGCAGCATCCAAGTTCATCCAGAGAAAATGTTGCTGATGGCTTCCATCTCCATAAAGTCAACAAGTAGACATCCAACCTTGAAACAAGAGAATCTGGTTGAACAGGTTCTATTTTCATAGGTTCATGGACCAGAACATGGGCCTGGCTAATGATCTAAATGATGGTAGATCTACAGGGTACTTAGCACCTTGGCTTAGTTACCAAGAGATCTACAGTAGTTACCTACTGTCAGCTCCTTTCCCTGGCTTCCCTATCAGATTTGCTTTCACCTCCTCTTTCCTCATCAAAACCATCATTTTGTCTAAGACTATAGTGCTTCTAAGATAGCAAACATCATCTCCTCATAAAATACTGGGCATCTTGATCCTAAAGGCTTATAGCTTGGTACAGCAAACCTACTGTATAGTTTTTTGCATTCAACGTACAGGAACTTTAAGGTCAGGTTGGTGAACTATAAGATAGTCCCCAGTGATCTCTTCTAGTATTTATGTCCTTTCGTAGTTCCCCTCACACAGTGAGTCAGAATTGGTGTATATGGCCAGTAGATTACAGCAGAAGTGATGGTGTGTGACTTCCACATAAGTCATAAAAGGCATTATAGCTTCTCCCTTGGTCTCTTGGATCCCTTGCTATATGGGAAGCCAGCTGCCAGGCCATGAGGACACTCAAGCATCCCTATGAAAAGACATGTAGAGAAAAACTGAGGCCAACAGCCAGCACCACCTTACAGGCCATGTGGTGGGCCATATTAGATGACTTTAGCCTCAGCTAAAGTGCAACCTCAAGAAAGATTCTGAGCTGAAACCACCCAGCTGAGCCCCTCCTGATCCACAGAAACCATGAAGAATAATAAATAATTATTGTTATTTTAAGCCACCAAGTTTTGGAGTGATTCATTATATAACCTTAAGTACAGGCCACAAGGCCAAAACAGGATCCCATGTTCTGGACACATGGCGTTTCTTCCTCTTTTATTAATACCTTTTATTTATTTATTTATTTATTTATTACTTCCTGTGAACCACTCTACTTACGAAAAAGTTTATGTCACTTGGTCTGTACTTACTTTATAATGTATACATGTATAAAACTTCTATACAGGCCTCTGTGCAACATGGATGACCCTGCTAAAATACTGGTGCCAGAGCTTCCAGCTCTACAGCAACACACAAGCCACCACAGTACGACAAACTGACAGACGTGTGGTGGTATTTTGCTGCTAATCATAAGGTTATCGCTGGCCAATTTTTTCAGAAGTAGATCACCAGGAAAGACCAAAATGGATGTCAGAAGAGACTCTGAAATTTGATCTTGAAAGTAGAGTAGCTAAAGTGAATAGAAGAAATGATGAAATAAAAGAGCCAAATAAAAGATTTCAAAGGGTGGCTCCAGAAAACAAAGTAAAGTATTATAATGAAATGTGCAAAGACCTGGAGGTAGAAAAGCAAAAGGGAAGAACACACTTGGCATTTCTCAGGCTGAAAGAACTGAAGAAAAATTCAAGCCTCAAATTGCAATATTGAAGGATTCTATGGGCAAAATATTGAATGACGCAGGAAGTATCAAAAGAAGAAGGAAGAAATACAGAGTCAGTGTATCAAAAAGAATTGGTCCAAGTTCAACCATTTCAGGAGGTAGCATATGGTGCTGAAGGAAGAAGTTCAAGCTGCACTGAAAACATTGGTGGAAAACAAGGCTCCAGGAACTGACAGGATACCAACTGAGATGTTTCAACAAACAGATGCAGTGCTGGAGGCATTCAATCACCTATGCCAAGAAATTTGCAACATAGCTACCTGGCCAGCTGACTTGAAGATAACCATATTTGTGCCCATTCCAAAGAAAAGTGATCCCAGAAAATGCAGAAATTATCAATAATTAACATCACATGCAAGTAAAATTTTGCTGATGATCATTCAAAAATGGTTGCAGCAGTATATCAACAGGGAACTTCCAGAAATTCAAGCCAGATTCAGAAGAGTACATGGAACAAGGGATATTGTTGCTGGCGTCAGATGAATCTTGGCTGAAAACAGAGAATACCAGAAAGATATTTGTCCATGTTTTATTGACTATGCAAAGGCACATGACTGCATGGGTCATAATGTATTATGTATAACATTTTGAGGAAAGAGAATTCCAGAACACTTACTTGTGCACATGTGAACCCTGTATATAGACCAAGAAGCAGTCTTTCAAACAGAACAAGGGGATACTGCATAGTTTAAAGTCAGGAAAGGTGTGCATCAGGGTTGTATCCTTTCACCATACCTATTGAATCTGTATGCTGAGCAAATAATCTGAGAAGATGGACTATATGAAGAAGAGCATGGCATCAGGATTGGAGGAAGACTCATTAACAACCTTTGATATGCAGATGATACAACCTTGCTTGCTCAAAGCAAAGAGGCTTGAAGCACTTACTGAGGAAGATCAAAGACCATAGCCTTCAGTATGGATTACACCGTAACATAAAACAAAAGCCCTCGCAACTGGACCAATAAGCAACTTCAGGATAAATGGAGAAAATATTGAAGTTGCCAAGGATTTCATTTTACTTGGATCCACAGTCAACACTCATGGAAGCAGCAGTCAAGAGATCAAACGATGTATTGCATTCAACAAATCTGCTGCAAAATACCTCTTTCAAGTGTTAAAAAGCAAAGATGTCACCTTGAGGACTAAGGTGTTCCTGACTCAAGCCAAGACATTTTCAATCACCTCATATGCATGGGAAAGTTGGACAGTGAGTAAGGAAGACCGAAGAAGCATTGATGCCTTTGAATTATGGTGTTGGCAAAGAATATTGAGTATACCTTGGTCTACCAGAAGAACAAACAAGTTTGTCTTGGAAGAAGTACAGCTGGAGTGTTCCTTGGAAGTGAAGATGGCGAGATTTTGTCTCACATACTTTGGACATGTTATCAGGAGGGACCAGCCCCTGGAGAAGGACATCATGCTTGTTAAGATAGAAAACCAAATCAAACCAAACGCATTGCCATCAAGTCAATTCCGACTCATAGAGGCCCTATTGGAGAGACTAGAACTGCTCCATAGGGTTTCCAAGGAGTAGCTGGTGGATTTGAACTGCTGACTTTTTGGTTAGCAGCTGAGCTCTTAACCTCCACATCACCAGGGTTTCCTGGTAAGATAGAGGGTTGGTGAAAAAGAGGAAGACGCTTGACTAGATGGATTGACACAGTGGCTGCAACAAACTGGGCTCAAACATAGCAATGATTGTGAGGATGGTGCAGGACCGGGCCGTGTTCTGTTCTGTTGTACTTAGGTCACTATGAGTCAGAGCTGAGTCGATGGCACCTAACAACAACAACAACATACAGTCTTTGTATGTGCAATATGGCATAGTGGCTAATAGCACCAGCTTTGAAGACAGAGTGCCTTAGTTCAAATTTCTGATGTGCTATTTATTGCCTGTATAACCTTGGGCAAGTAATCCAACCTCCATATGCCCTAATATTTTTATTTGTAAAGTGGGGTCACTATGAGTGGAAATCGACTCAACGGCACCTAACAGCAACAACAAAAGTAGGAATAATAAGGCACCTACCTCACAGGGTTGTTTCTAGCACTTAGCACAAGGCCTGGCACATAGGAAGACTCTAAAAATAATTGTTGTTGGTATATTGATCATGCTGTGTTGATTATGTAGTTTCACGTCTCATTCCCTCTCTAGGTTGCGATGCCATTTATTTTGTCCCTTCATCGCCCAGCACCACCCAGCACATAGTAAGTGACCAACATATGTAAGTTTTACTAGGGCTGCATATGAGGGGGAGTAGGCGATTTAAAGGCCAGATGTTTGAGTCACAGGGGTATAGAACAGAGGTATTGTTTGGAGTCCAAGAAAGGAGCCAAAGAAAACACAGGGCAGAGTCAGGAATTGGGGCAGGAGATTGCTTAGATGCCTGGAGCTGCAGACCAGTTGGGACAGCCCTGGTAAAGCTGGCCAGATCATTGCGTGAGGGATTCTGCTTGCTCTCCTTTTAATCAGAGAAGCTCAAGTTTCCCTGTTCAGCTCTCAGCCTTTGGCGGGATCTTCTGAATGTAAAAGGCCCTCCCTTGTTCCTGGCACAGGCGGGGCCTTGGACAAGCCTCCTACACTCATTAAGCCTTGGTTTACCCATCTGTAGACTGAGGATAACAATAATCACATTTAAGACTCAGGGCTGCTGAGATATAAATGTGATCAAGCGGTAAAGTGCTTAGTGCCATGGCAGGCACAGAGAAACAGTCCAGTAAATGCTGGCCACTCTTGGCTTGGTGAAAAAGCCCCACTGAATACAATCTTTCATTTATTGATGTCTCAGTGCCAAAGAATTTCAATGATTCTCAAGCTTTTCTGCTTCATTTGCAGAAAGATCCAAGGCCAACGCGCGCGCACACACACACACACACACACACACACACACCCTTCCTTCTGGAAGAGGTTAACTATTGTGACCGGTACAATTAGCCCCTTTCCATCTGATAACAACCCCATCTAAGGAATTCCCAACTGTTAATTAGAGGCACCCGGCAATCTTGTGAGGGAGGAAAATTATTGCCCAGACTCTACACGCCTCTGAACCAAGTTGCTCTGGGGTAACCTCAGTCACAGAATCTGGGCCTGAGCAGGGACAGAGCAGGATGGAGCCTGCCAGCCCCTGGCCCCTCCACACTGCCTCTTCCCTCTTCCAGGGCTCCAGGGGGCTGACTGGAGGCCCTGTAGTTGTAAGTTCATTATTAAATCATTTCTCACTGAAAGAAGAAAAGGACTCGAAGCTCCACACAGTGATTTTTAAAATGCTAGTCTCTTTTCAATAGAAATTGAATTCACTGATGTAGCCCAGGGAAAAGTGAGCTCCTTCCTCCCCTCCAAATGATTCTTTCAGGGTAACATAGCAGTTAAACCTTCAGGTACATAATGGCATGCTGGTCTATTAGCTAAGGCGATTTTATTCTTCAGCTTGCAGCTTCTTGCCTGACAGTTGTCACCTAGACAACCATGTCTCCATGAACTCAAGGGGAGACTTGCGGGGGGGGGTGTCCTCCGAGGAGACAGCCAGCCTGATACATCAAATCTTCTGGTGCTAGGGAACCATTCTTGGCTTTGCGATGTGGAACACACTAAATAATGCATTCAACTGTTGTCTATTCATCTTTTCCATCACTACCGCTGCAGGCCCCTCCTTGCCTGTGACCTTGAAACGCTCCCTCAGCTTCAGGCCTTCCCATTCCCCTGTTATCAGCAAATCTGGTTTGGCGTGAGTGTGTGTGTGTTTAACAACTTTCCAACCTTGCAGCTTCCTAGCTCTGCTTTTTATTTTGAAACAAAAGAACTGCAAAGGCAGAAAGATCCCTGTACCAATGTCTAAGAAGGCTCTAATCAGACAAGCCCCAGCAGGCTCTGGTGACTTAATGAGGAGGCACCATCAAGGTCTGCCCCTGCCTGGGAAGGGCTGAGCCGTGAGGCAGGAAGGGAGAGCCTCCTCTCCTGACCTAAAATAACAACCAACACCAAGTCAGAGAAATCAAGGTGCTGGGAGAACTAGGTGGCAACTACAGGACAAAGGACTAAAATTGCATTTTCCTCTCACCAGGAAGCAGTGTGGCATGTGGATTGAGGGCATCGGCCACCAACTGTAGTCCCTCCCAGGGTTGAGACGTGAGAGTCAGGAGGTCCTGAGGTAGCATCACAAGCAAAGGGATGGTTACTCATGAGGTGGGTGCATTTATGGTGTTGGTGAATGTATCTAACTCCATGAACTGTTCATGGAGAGAAGTGAAACTGCAAGCTGGAGAATAAAATCACCTTTAGCTAATTGACCAAGGATCCCTGGTGGAACAACAGTTAAGTGCTTGGCTGCTAACCAAAAGATTGGCAGTTCAAACCCACACAGCGGCTCAGCAGGAGTAAAGACCTGGTGATTTGCTTTCGTAAGGATTAAAACCAAACCCATTGCCACGAGTCAATTACAACTCATAGCGACCTCATAGGATAGAGTAGAAATGCTCCATAGGGTTTCCAAGGCTGTAATCTTTACAGAAACATACTGCCATATCTTTCTCCCTTGGAGTGGCTGGTGGGTTCGAACTGCCAATCTTTCGGTTAGAAGCCAAGGGCTTAACTACTGCACCACTAGGGCTTCTTCCTAGAAAACCTTATGCGGCACTTCTATTCTGTTACTTGGGGTTGCTATGAGTTGAAATCAACTTGAGAGCACCTAACAATGACAACAAGCTAACTGACTGGTACACTCTCATGTATTAATGTTACAGATATTGAATTCCTATGTGGGTCCCTGGATGATTCAAATGGTTTGCACTCAACTATTAACCTAAATGTTGGTGATTCAAACCCACCCAGTGGCTCCATGAAAGAAAGGCCTGGCAATCTGCTTCCATAACTATTACAGCCAAGAAAACCCTATGGAGCAATTCTACTTTGTAAAGGATGGTGTCGCCACCAGTTGAAATCAGACTCAATAGCAATGGATTTTATTTGGTTTGCTTGTTTGTTTGTTTGTTTTGGGTGGGGGAAGAAATGTATTTTCCTGAGCACTCTTCTAGACCCTAGGGAGATAGCACTGAGTGATCAAACCAGGCAAATATCCCTGCCCTGATGGAGCTTACACAGTAGTGGAGCAAATGTTGCTAAATATTATTTTAAAGGCATCAAACTTGTCAGGTAAGTGTTCCCTGGAGATGCTTGCAAGATGAGACTTGTGGAGGAAGAAAACCATTTGTTTTAATATATCAATCCATCCCCAGCATTGTACTCACCAAACACAGCAAGCTAAACAGTCAGTTCTTAATCTGGGCCTTCAGGGCTACCAAGGCTCCACAAAATAGACTGTGGCCTTCTCTTTTACAGCTATAGTGGCCACATTGTCTGCCCAGGGTGTCTGTTTATGGGGAGTTACTCAATACGCTGCTAGGGCTAGCTCTTGTTGATTCCTGGGATCAGATTGTGCACAGCACTTCTCAAGGCCATGTTCAGTGATGGTCATGTTGGTAGCTTGAAATTAGTCATGGTGGGAGTATTTATACCATGGAAATCAGCAAATGTTACAAATCAGGGTGTTCGTTTCTTTGTTTGTTTGTTTGTTTGTTTGTTTAAAAGCTGGCTTATCAGCACACCTCTAGAGCCACTCTTCCTCCAGGTTCCAAAAATTCTGCTTGGTCCATGTTGTTTGGGTAAGATGATACAAAATTCTCCTCAACCCAATACATGACCCAGATCTAGCCAGAAGGCTCCATCCTCCTGGCCACAGCAATTGGTACTGAGATGGGCACATGCCCCACAATAGGCCAATCAAAGCCTTCCCCAAGATTTTAACAACAGGAAAAATGTTGCTCTCCTCTTAGATCAGGGGAAATAAGGATCAGGTAAGCGTAGAGCTGCCATCTTTTCTACTCTCTTCTCAGCCGGCCAGACAATAAAGTCAACATAGATGAGAACATAACAGAAATGGACAAAAGCCAGAGCCCTGTGGCATTGTTTGAGTACCTAGAGCTAACTATGTCTGAGGCTACTTATCCTTGGACTTTTTAGTAAGATGTTGTTATCATAGGCCTTTGAGTGGATTCCAACTTACAGCAACCATATATGACAGGATAGAGCTGCCCGATAGGGTTTTCTTGGCTGTAATCTTTATAGGAGCAGATCATCAGCCTTTTCTCCCACAGAGCCGCCCTGGTGAGTTCAAACCATCCACCTTTCAGTTAGCAGTGGAGTGCTTAACCATTGCACCATCAGGGCTCATTTTCAGTAATAAAACTCCCATAAATTACTTTTTTTGGGGGGGGGTTAAGCTAGGTCAATTTCACTTACAACTGAAAGAATCCTAATTACTACATATTATCTTTCCTCACATCCTCCCTCTCAATATACTGGTTTCGCTCTTAAGTAAACAGTAGCAGATGATGTCAGTGCCCTTCCCTATCCTGTTCCCGTGTAGTCTGGTGCCTTCTTATTGCACATGAATGAGGCTCTCTGCCTGAGGGCTTGCTCTAGCTTCAGAAGAGCATTCAACCCATAGGTGGGAGAGGCCAGAGTGCCAGGGAGTTAACGCACATAGGGACCAATGACATGGAGTTGGCAGATGAATCTTCCCGCTTCCTTGCCCCTCAGATGGGACTTTGGGGCATGTGCCCTGCCATCTCTATGAGGTCCCCAGTAGGATTGAGCCTCAGTTGCCCACAGTGCTAACCTGTTTTGACACCCTGACCTGATTTCCTTCTCTTCCCTGTTTCACTTCTTTACTCCCTAAAGATGCTTCCTGAAATCACCTCTCAAATAAACAACTTGCACCCAAGTCTTTATCTTAGAGTCTGCTTCTGGTGGAATCCAACCCAGAAAAATCAATAATAGCCAAATAATTAAGTATATCTGACTAACGATTACTAGAACCCAAACCATTTTGTTCATTTGTTCTTCTAATAGTCTTCTTTTGTGGTTTCTCAGCAGACTACTGTGTTGTGTTACTTGTTTTATGTCACCCAGTGCCTGGTTACAAAGTTAGTTTGCAAAGGAGGAAAGAAAATTGCTATTCAGAACTGAAAACAGAAGAAAGTTGGCCTGGGCAGCAGGAGGTACTATCACAATAAAACAGCTCCCTCCCTTCCACCTGATTTGTTCACATGCACCACAGGTGGGTAGAGACATCTTAGGTAAGAGGCTCTTCATTGTTAGGGAAGTCAGGGCTAGAATTACCTTTTCCCAAAGGGAGAGGCAGACTGTGTGAAACCTCACAGTGCACATGCTCACAAAAATCAGCTAGCACTGTGAGAACCACACCTATCCTCCCCAGGAAACTGGGCAAGACAATACCTGTTCCAGGCATTAGGCTGACAAGGCTTAGCAACTCCCAACACCTAGATACCTGTATTTTTCCAAAGCCTTGGTTTGGGAGTAATTTCCTAAAGCATTACAGCTCCTTTGGACTGGGTATGCCTCTGCCTTCGTGGAAAGTAGGTAGGGAGGGACTAATCAAATAAATTTAAGTGAAAGACTTTGCAATACCAGATGAAAAGAGTCCAAACCTAAATTGCCGCTGCTGATGCTTCCAGGAATAAGGGATCTTTAAGGAATGAATTTCAGAAGATTGGTGGGACATAGGGGAAAACTTCAACTTGGAGTGTGAGTACCTGCGTGTGAATTCCCCTCTCTGTCACTGCCAAGCCAGCTGGCAGCATGCATAATGGCTATAAATACAGACTCCCAAGCCAGAGTGCATGGGTTTGAATACCAGTGCCACTATTTACTGGCTGTGTGACCTTGGACAAGTTAAATAACCTCTCTGGGCTCACCTCTCTCGTTGGCAAAGTAGGAAAAATAATAGTATCTGCCTTTTTTTTTTATAGGACAGATGCAAGTATGAAATGAATTACTATATCTCAAGGGCTTAGAAGAGTGCTTGGCACACAATAAACTTCAAAATGTTTCCTATTATTATTTGGTCACAATCTCTCTGGGTCTCAGTCTTCCCATGTGTAAATGGAGAAGTCCTACGCAGCATGTATTTTGAGGTTTTGTGAGGACAAAATGACACACGATTATTGGAAAGGAAAAGCTGGTAAAGCACAATATAAATTTAGGTTGTGATTAAATCATCTCAAGTTCCGTGGCCAAGCCTCCTACTCCAAAGACCCAGAGGTTTGGTTAGTCTTGACTTCCCGGGAAGGAAACAAGAACTCAGGGAAACACACCCTCCCCTCCACAAGGGTCAGACATATGGCTAGCAGCTAGGATTTATGCAAAGCATTCTTCAAATTAGTCCAAAAGACCCACTGTTTGGTTATCACCCCCAATGCAGCCATAAAACCACAACACACAACTGCCAACATGTTGCTACCCCCAGTCCCGTGCTCACCCAGTCCCCTCTCAGCTGCTGAGCCAAGACCACTCCACGTTCTCTGGCCCTGGAGCAACCTGCGTGTCCTCTGGTTAACTCAATCTACTGTTATAAAGGGGGAAGTAATTAAATGGGGGACATGTCAGTTCCACCACAGGCCCTGGAGAAGTCAATAAAATTTAGTAACCAGAATGGAAGTTGCTTTTTAATCACTCTACTATAAATCAGAGATCAGGAGGCAGTTGTTGGGACAGAACAAGGGGATACTGAGTGGTTTAAAGTCAGGAAAGGTGTGTGTCAGGGTTGTATTCTTTCACCATACCTATTCGATCTGTATGCTGAGCAAATAATCCGAGAAGCTGGACTACATGAAGAAGAACGGGGCATCAGGATTGGAGGAAGGCTAATTAACAACCTGCCTTATGCAGATGACACAACCTTCCTTGCTGAAAGTGAAGAGGACTTGAAGCACTTGCTGATGAAGATCAAAGACCACAGCTTTCAGTATGGATTACACCTCAAAATAAAGAAAACAAAAATCCTCACAACTGGACCAATGAGCAACGTCATGATAAATGGAGAAAAGATTGAAGTTGTCAAGGATTTCATTTTACTTGGATCCACAATCAACAGCCATGGAAGCAGCTGTCAAGAGATCAAAAGACGTATTGCATTGAGCAAATCTGCTGCAAAGAACCTCTTCAAAGTGTTGAAGAGCAAAGATGTCACCCTGAAGACTAAGGAAGGTGTGCCTGACCCAAGCCATGGTATTTTCAATCCCATCATATGCATGTGAAAGCTGGACAATGAATAAGGAAGGCCAAAGAAGAGTTGACGCCTTTGAATTGTGGTGTTGGTGAAGAATATTGAATATACCATGGACTGCCAAAAGAACGAACAAATCTGTCTTGGAAGAAGTACAACCAGAATGCTCCTTAGAAGCAAGGATGGCGAGACTGCGTCTTACATACTTTGGACATGTTGTCAGGAGGGATCAGTCCCTGGAGGAGGACATCATGCTTGGCAGAGTACAGAGTCAGCGGAAAAGAGGAACACCCTCAACGGGGTGGATTGACCCAGTGGCTGCAACAATGAGCTCAAGCATAACGATTGTGAGGATGGCACAGGACCGGGCAGTGTTTCGTTCTGTTGTGCATAGGGTCACTATGAGCTGGAACCTATTCGACGGCACCTAACAACAACTATAAACCATGACACACACAAAGAATGTTAGCTTCAGGCCACAGAGCAAGCAAGCTCAGGAACTTTGGGTGCTCAGCTCAGTGGCATCACTAGGGTTGGTGTGACTCAGTGCAGTAACTTATGGTGTCACCCTCCCCCATGGCCCTCCTCCCATACTGGATGGTACGAAATCCTGATTACTGTTTTTTGTGCTAATGTTACTCATAAACCATCATTCCTACATATCACCCCTTCTTTTCTTTGAATTACTGCTTCATTCTCAAAACCGTTGTTGACAGGGTCACAGGTACTAATCGCCGCAATGTTATAGCTAAAACACCAGAAGATTTGACCAAATCAATGACTGTAAAATCCCCAGCAGCAATGAAAGCAGTGCGTGCTTGCAGCATGTCCAGAAGAAACCATGTGATTCAAAACTCATTGTAATTGGGTGATCATGACAGCTCTGACCGGAGCGCATTAGAAGGTTTAAAAAATAAATTAGCATAGACTTGTAGCCTTGCAGGCATATCGATATATGTAAGCTGGGCTTAGGAAAAATGTTTTTGTTGTTATAACTAACTACAGGGATATTTTTATAAAAAGTAATGAATTTCTGCTGAAAAAGTGCACAAAATTTTTATAGGCAGTCATTTCGGTGTCTTCTCCTCTGACAGGGTCACCTGGTGTGGTCTGCAACCCATCCTCTGCCCCCAGCCCCGCCTGCCCACCGCATCCTCCTACTGACACCACTGGCTCCGCTCCGCACGGTTTTCCTAAAACAGCTTCTGTGGGGCAGAAGGAAGGAAAAGGAAGTGCTGCTTACTCCAGGAAAATGTGATGTGAGAAATGAAGAAACAGTCTGTTTCCCCCATAACTCCATACCCTGAGGAGATTGAGGGGAGGGACAGTGACAGTGGTGAGAAGTAGACAAATGGAAAAGAGGACAGGATAAAATAATTGTTCCTAGACAGTCAAGCCGATGCCCCAGAGACTGTATATGAGAAAGTTGACCATTGGACAGCAGCTGAATTAAAATTAACAACTTTGTTACTTGCTTGCTTCTTGAAAATCCCGTGCCCTCCCATTTCAATTCTCCAGAATCTGTACTGATTTCCTCAGCAGTCACAAGGACTCCATCCCCAGAGGGGCTAGAAGAAAAGAGAGGCAGGGAATGTAGGAAGGAGGGGAGGGAGACTCAAGGTTCTGCTTGGCTAATCTGACCCACCTTTCCTCCCATAGGTTCCATTTTTGCTTTGTAAATCACGTGAAATTTCCATGAAATCAATGTAACTGACCACTTAGTGCAAAATCCAGCTACATCCTACTAGGACCAGTGTCTAGATTTAGCCAGAGTGCTTGGGGGTGGCATGGGGTGTCAGGGGGACAAGAAGGTCTGTGAAAAGGAGGTTTTCTTTTCACACATCAGAGACATCACAACATATCCATAGTCATAGAAATGTGTTGAATTGCCCTTTTCCCACAACCTCAGCTCTTTTTGCAAAAAGACCTAAAAACCTGTTCGTTTCATTTTATATTTTTTCTTTCTTTTTAAAAAGTCAAGGGTAATTTAATCAAATATTTGTAATGAAATACTGGGTGCAAAATGCAGGGCATAATTGTGAGACCCAACAACCTTAATGATAGTGGCTAACATTTATTGAGGAGCCCTGGTGGCAGTGGTTAAGCATTCAGCTGCTAACCAGAAGGTCAGCAGATTTATTGAACACCTTATTATTACTTGTAATCCTCACAACTTTCCAGGGCAGTAGGTACTAATGTTATCATACCTATTTCACAGATGAGAAGACTGACCCCTGAGAAATTAAGTAACATGCCCAAGGTCATGTGACTGGAGAGTGGTAGAGACATGATTTGAACACTCAATATTTATCTCCTGTTATCCTTCCAAGCTAACAGTAGCTTACATTTTCCTAATGCTTAGCCGATCCTCCAATCCTTTTACGTACATTATCTTATTGGGTACTCAACTCATCTTTTGAGGCAGGAGTACTTGCCCCTAGTTTAAAAATGAGGAAACTAAAGTTTAGAAGGATTAAGTAATTTTCACTGTATTATAAAGACAGAAAGTGAAGAGCAGGAATCAAACATATCTTCTGGTCTTCTCACTGTATCCCTGCTGCCTCAGAAGAAGTCTTTACAAGCACTCATCAACCCTGGTAAAATCTTCAGGCTTGCCACACAGGAAGTGCTCTCCTCCCCTGCCTCAGGAGATAGGTGTGATGAGTCCTTCATTGGCCACATTCACCCTACTGGGGATGCTTGCTTGTATATCCTGCAAGATGGCCACACATGGCTGTACAGGTTGCACAACCTCATCACATACAAGGGGGCACCATTCACATTGTGATGTGCTAGATTTATCATTTTATTAAGACAGTTTTCCAGCAGATGGCAGTAATGTGTTTTGGGGAAGAGGTGGGTGCCATTTCCTCATTTATACAAAGGTACTATAAAGACTAGTGGGGCCCTCGATGGTGTCTGTTTTAAATTTTTCCTGCCTGTGGTGATAAGATGGCACTGACCTTTGTCTGGGCCCTCTTAAGACCAAGGGTAGGGGGTGCTTTCTGCAGGAAATCATTTATTCACTCATTTACATTCAACAGCACACTTATTGAGTATCTACAATGGATCAGACATTGCACAAGTTGGGTTTATGATGGTTGGCAAAAGAAATATGGTTCCCGCCCTCTTAGATATTGAAGTTCAGTAAAGGAATACAGAAGACACTATAGATTGGTCCACTTTAGTTGGCTAACCCTTTCTCTCTGGCTTGCCTCTACTCTTTAGATTGTAAATGCTAAACAGCAATAAATTTTCAGACTCCTTTGCAGCTAGGAGTAGCCATGTGATCCAGTTCTGACCGATAAGATATAAGCAGTAGTCATTTGATGCTCATTTTTTCTCTTCCCCCTTTTTTCTACCTGAAATACAGGTGCTATACTGCAGTCATCTTATAAATATGAGATTTAGGACACTTGTTATAGATAGTAGGGAAAGAAGAGGAAAGGATTCTGAGCCCCATGTGGCATCATTGAACCACTAGACCCATGCTGAACTGCCTATTCTTTTATGGGAGATTAGGAGGAGCCCTGGTGGTGCAGTATTTAAGCGTTTGGCTGCTAACTGAAAGGTTAGTGGTTCAAACCCACCAGCTTCTCTGCTGGAGAAAGATGCGGCAGCCTGTATTCGTAAAGATTACAGCCTTGGAAACTTCATGGAGCAGTCCTACTCTGCCCTATAAGGTCGTTATGAGTTGGAATCGACTCAATGGCAATAGATATGTGTTTAAGTTACAATCAGTCAAATTTTATATTACTTGCAGCTGAACACTACCCCAACTGACACAAGGAGAAAGAAATTAATATAATAAATGTATAATTATAAACACTACTAAGTGCCACACTAGAGAAATATAGGGCACCATGGGAATGTAAAATGAGGCACTTGATCCGGTCTAGGGGGTGAGTAAGGCCTTGCTGAAGAAATGACATTGAATCGTAATAACTAGGGGCTGGAGCAAGATGGCTCCTGGCAGAGTGAGATAAAAATGTACAAAGGCTTCGAGGTTGCAGGAAGCATATACATTGGAGGAAGCAAATGTGGAGAGGCAAATCAGCTCCTGGGGTTCAAAAGTATGACCTTAACCTCTTGGCTCAGTCATTAACCAACAGAATTGACTGTCCACAACTAGCTAACCACCCAGCCATGGCTGAAAGAGGAAGGAATGCAAATGGTAGTTTCCCCAGGCCTGACTGAAGTGAAAAGGAAATAAGGTCACTCCCGATTATTCACATGAATGGAGGGCAAGAAGAATCCCCCAAAGGAGAACCGATTTAAAGTAATATTGGTGAATACCCAATTTGGTGAGTGTATGGCACAACCTGGACACTCAATAAAATGTTATTTAAATGACTGAACAAATGAGGCCAATGAAAATATTTTCAAAGTGTAAAATGATGGGCAAAACATGATTTTCAGTCTATGATGTGTTCTACCACACCCACATTTAAGGTGTGGTTTAGTAAAGATAACATGAGAAACCCCTTCACATTTTTTGCTGAGTACAAGGCTCAGGGCCCTGTCTTCCTGATAATGAATCTCAGCTCCGTTCTTTGCTCCAAAAATGGGAAAGTTTTCTCCATCCAAGATCATTCCTCTGTAGTGCCAGCCTTTCTTCGTCCACAGTACTCCCAGCTACCCCTGCCACTTTGGTCCAACTCACACAGTCAACTCACAGAACAACTGAGCATTTACACTCAGCTTTTCTGCACGTATTTCTTTTCATCTTTTTCATTGTTGTTGCTTTTGTATTTGCTGAGTCTTTATGTTTTTCTTTTTTTTTATTTTGATGTGTAGGGTTGTTAGTTTCCTTTGTGGTTACCTTAATATTTACCCCTTTTTTTTTAAGTTTAAGCCAATCTTTTATTTCTTTATGTTGCCTTGACTTCCTCTCCATATGAAAGATCTATGACTATATTTTATAGTCCCTCTTTTTTTGTTTTAATGTTGTCATCTTTTACATATTGATGTCCCTGTTTACCTATTTTCAGTGTTTCAGCTTTGTTGTACTTTTGTGACTTCCCTATCTGGGTTGATGCCTGTTTGTTCTGCCCTGTGTTCCAGTCTTGGGTTGTTACCTGATGTTATTGATTTTCTAACTGGAGGACTCCCTTTAGTATTTCTTGTAATTTTGGTTTGGTTTTTACAAACTCCCTTAACTTCTGTTTATCTGGAGATGTCCTAATTTTACCATCATACTTTTGAGACAGTTTTGCTGGATATATAATTCTTGGCTGGCAATTTTTTTCCTTCAAGGCTTTATATATGTCATCCCATTGTCTTCTTGTCTGCCTGGTTTCTGCTGAGCAGTCCAAGCTTAGTCTTATTGACTCTCCTTTGTAGATGACTTTTCGTTTACCCCTAGCTGCTCTTAAAATTCTCTCTTTATCTTTGGTTTTGGCCAAGAAATTCTCTTCCTCTGGAAGATTTCTTGATCCTTTGTTTTGGGAGCTTGCTGAAGCCATCATGGTCTGCCTCTTTATTTGATAATGACTGTTGTCTCTGAGCCATCGGTAAGTTGTTATATTTATTTATTTTTTGCCTGCTTACTGTGTCCTAGCTTCTTGTTCTGTTTTGTTTTAATATGCCCAAATGGGCTGGTCGTGTGAAGTAGTTTGGTTATTGGCACCCTTGAAGCTCTCACCTCCTCTCACCAGGTGGTTACAGCTGTTACTGGGTATGTGAGCCCAGGAGTCCACTTACTTGTCTTGTATGGATTCAGCTCAGGTGTCCAGGCAGTCAGTCACAAAGTGTGTGGTGCAGGCTCTCACCTACAGTCCTAGAGGGCAGGGGTGATTGGAGTAGGCACAGGTATCTGGCTGCAATTAGGGGGTCAGGCACTGAGCAAGGCAGGGGACTAATGGCTGTCCTTGAGTGCCTGGGAGGAAAGCATGTCCCCGTTTCCTAGCATGCATAGGTGGGTGCCTTTTGCAGCTGGACTGTGGGCACCCAGTGCTGTTGGCTGTAAGGACTGGGAGGCACCACTTATTCTTGGGCCCTGTTGCAGATGGCTAGGTGGCATGGGTGAAGCCAGCAGTTCTCATGCCCCTGACATGAGTAGGTGAGGGTCCTACTTAGTGGGCAGAGCAGTGTCAAATGCCACAAACCTGAAACTCCACCATATAGCTGATACAGCTGAAGTTAGGCTTCAGGTATATACCCTGTTGTACTGTGCTAATGAGGCCCTATGCTGTTGAAATGGGCCCACACAGGTCTATGTAGGGGCAAAAGGCATTCAAAGTTTGTGGACCCCTTAAGCCAGTGCCCAGGAAAGGAGCTGTGCCTGCCCTGAGTTCCTGGCTTAGGGGAGCTGGCAGATTATGTTTTCATGTTTGTTAATTTGTTCCTTCTCCAAGACTGGAAGAATGGCTCAAGGCACATGATGGGTCCTACTTCCGGGCCAGAGGAAGCAGCAATCACTGAAGCCAGCCCAGGACCCGGTGCAAAGCGGGGAGAGGGGCAGGTAAATAGGAGGAAGATTCTTCCCAAGCTGGGTGTTTTTTAATCTGCACAGTGTGTTAGACACATGTACTTATCTTTTACCAATTGAGAGCCACTTTTCACTGGTTCTGGAGGCCTCAGTAGACGGTCTGCCACTCGGTCTCTCCCCATGTGTAAAACACATCCCAAGCGCCACTGCTTGCATCACTGCACACTCAAGCCAATCTGGCCTACCAGGTCCAGTTCCTGCAGGGTCAGGTGTGGCAACTTTTCACTGCCTCTGAACCATCTCTCCCTCCCCCTGCCACTCAGTCTGATTTCTCAACTTTGCCTTTGATGTTCAGGGCTCCCGGATTGTCATATATAACTGATTCCCTTGTTTTTTTGAGTCTTTGTTGTAAAAGGGACCACAGGAAGCATCTGACTACTCTGCCATCTTGGCACTGCCTTTTATCGCATGTACTTTGGACATATTGCCAGGATGATCAGTCTCTGGAGAAGGACATCATGCCTGGTAAAGTAGATGGTCATTGAAAAAGAGGAAGACCCTCAACGAGATGGACTGACACAGTGAGAACATCACAGGACCAGGCAGTATTTCCTTCTGTCGTACATAGATAGGGTTGCTATGAGTCGGAATTGACTTGATGGCACCTAACAACAATAACAAGAGTATCATGGGATGCCTTGAACTCTACATACCTGCATTAATACACTACAGTCCTTCGAGGGAGATATTATTATTACTTCACTTTTCAAAGGCGGAAACTGAAGTACAGATAAGGTTAAATGAAACATGTTTTGCAACTAACGTTTTCTACTCAATATGTGGCCCACTGACCAGCAGCATCGGCTTCACCTGGGAGCTTGTTGGAAATGTAATATTTCAGAGCCCAGCTTGGACACATTGAATCAAAGTCTCTATTTTAATAAGACCCCATGGATTCATGCACATGGATTCCAGTTTGAGAAGCACTGGACTAGCAGGTGCAGCAAAATCTTATCGAGCCTAGATCATCAGTAACCTTTTTTCAAGAGATGGTTACCTGCCTGTGCTGAAGTGAGGCATCTGCTGAGCTAAATTTCTCCACAAGGAGAGGCTAAGTGACCTGTTAAATTTAACTCCCTAGGCTATACATCTTGTCTGTTTCTCAATATTGTTGGACAAGTGACCCAATAGATTTGTGACAAACCCCTTGCTCCTTGATGGGGTCATATTCGAATTAAAAAAAAAAGTTTTCTCTGAACAGGCTTTTACACTATTAACTTCATTATCTCTCAAATTTCCATCTTTATGTTTACATATAACTGCAGCAAAATTTCCTTTAACGATCAGTCATTTACAAATCCATAAATTCTCAGGTATTTTGAAACCTGCTTCTACTAATGTACTTAGATTCATCTATTTGGTTTTTTTCTCCTTCTTCTTCAAAAGACCTGTATGTTCTAGAAGTGATATCTGCCAATCCTAAAGCAAAATGTTAGATTGGAGTGGCCAGCATTTACTCTCATAGAAAAGTCATGTTTTCCAAAGGGAAGAGCTCACAAATTTGATATATAGAAATATTTTATTGGTTTCTATTTTTTCTTTTCTGTATCTCTAAAGCTAAAGTGGTTAAGAATGAGACTCCAATATTGGTCTGCCTCATTCTACTCATATCCCAGATCACTTACTTTGTGAGATAAATCATTAGCCTGTCTAAGCCTCAATTTCTTCAAGTGTAAGATGGGGATAACCTCCATCCCTAAAGGTCTGTCATGAGGATTAAATTACATAATCCATGTGGAATATTCAGTGGTTTGTTATACACATACTTAATGCCCAGTACAGTAAATCTTTTATTATGAGGTGTGGCTATAGACATTTCTAGTTAGGGCTTATAATTCTGACTCGGAAACTAAGTGCCCTGGAATTTGCTATGTCAAGACAGACAAAGTAGCCAGTTATTTCAATAGTTGTTAAAAAAAAAAAATAGATTGAAGTTAGAGGCCTCATTTTTCCCCAGGTCAGAAAACTGCATAGCATAAATGAACAACCAAATACTGAGAAACAAATATCTTCACTTTGGAAGAGGACATTTAGGGTGGTTCTACCTTCCAGATGATTCAGAGTTTATTTGAATTACTTTCTTATGCATTTTTTCATTTTGTGTTTTCTAAAGTTTAACTTACAAACTTGGCACATTAAACCATTTTTTATAGAAATTTTTTTAATATTCCATAAAATACCACAGGGTATGTAGCAAATAAAAACAAAAATGGAGCTAGCAATGACTGTCTCCTAGGGCAAAATGGATCTTTAGGGTTCCATAGTGTACCAGGAGTGGTGGCAAATGAAAAAGAAAGATGAGCCACCAGAATATGGCCTATAGTACTGGCAATATTTGTACTATGATTGGTAGCTTTCGAAGTACTTTTACAAACAAAATCAACTATATTGGCTTCACTCTGAGGGCGAGACCAAGATATTTAATGCTGTATCCCATGCCTGGCATAGCCTGGGCCTGGCATATAACCCCAGCCATGGCTTATTGAAAAATAAATAAAGATCTCATTTCCAGTGAGGTTGGTGTGGTTATTCTCCCCATATCACAGATGAGAAAACTGAGATTGAGAAAAAGCAGGTCATTGTCTAAGGTCACTTACTTATTAAGCAGATGAACTGTGATTTGATAATATCTTCCTTCTCTAAAACCTGGACTTGTTCTGTATGTCATCATCAACAGTGTGGTAGATTATAAAGAAATGATTACAAATTCTTTGCATCTCCTCCCATCAAGAGACTAAGTCTTTTTCCCCACCTCTTGAATTCCGGGCCTGGACACTTGATTTCGCTTTGGCCAGTGGAACATTGGCAAATACAATGCAAGCAGAGGCTTGAAAAATACCTGTACATTGGAACTTGCTCTTTCTTGCTGCTGGGAACCCTTTATCACCATATAAAGAAGCCAGGCTGGTCTAGTGGAGAATGAGAGACCATGTGAAAGAGAGACCTCAGCAACCCCAGGTGTCCCAGCCATCTCCACTGAGGCTCTAGATATTTGAATGAGGCCATCCTAGACCAGCCAGTCAGTCCCAGCTGAGCCAGCCCAGAATAGAAGCCACAGAACCTTGAACAAATAAATGATTGTTGCTTTAAGCCATTAAGTTTTGAGGTGGTTTGTTATACACCAAAAGCTAGCTGATACAAGCAGCATCGTTCCACAATCAGTGCTTCTGGTATTTCACCATTACTATTATTTTATGCTGCATCTGCAACTTCCCTTCTTCATCACACTTACAGCCCTGAAAAGTCATTCCTCATGCAAACTCATGTGCACACACCAGAACACACACAAATGCACACAGATGTTTAGGCATCCTTAGACTTAACAAGCTCAGGGAAAAGAAAGGGCACCGGCTTTTACAAAACTCTTTAAGCACATGAAGTCGGCCTCAAGAAGAGCTAGGTCCTCAAGGAAGGATTTCAAGTATTGTTCTGGTTCAAGTTTATAGCCAGCTAATAGTTGTCCTTTGCACCACTGTTGGTTGGCTTTTGTGGGGAAGTCTGGAGTGAGCCTTTAGGCAAAGAAAAGAGATGGCAAAATAATGAGGAGTCAAGGTTCTCACCCGGTGAGTATGGATCCCTGCACAAGCCAAGTGGCATTGTCAGATCCCAGTCTTGAGCACTGGGCCACACCAAAAACAACAAACCAAACCCATTGCCATCGAGTCGGTTCTGACTCAGAGCAACCCTATATGAACTGCTACCAATGAGTCAGCTTGAGGCATTTCACCCAGCTGGCAGGCATAAGGAACACTACCTACCACCTGAGTAAGCTAATAATGTGTGTGCAGAGGGATGTCAATTGACTGGCCAAATGTAGGTAGTTATTCAAAACCCCAGGTTACGGCAAAGAATGTTCATCTCCTCCCAGTGTCTGGTGTCTCTTGGGTTGGTACCACCAGGTACTGTCTGTCTTTTCAAGGGGGAGTTGGTAGCTGGCAACTGGCAGGAGCCCGAGCCCACGGCTGCAGTTGCTGCTACCTTCCCAGGGCTTGTCACTTGGGCCATTTCTACACTCCGGTCACAGTCACAGAACATCTGCATTTAACCAGCCATAAGAGGTCTGTTAACTCACCCAGTAAGACAACACAGGTGGAAAAAAAAACTGCTAAGGTGGAAAAGCAAAACACAACCAAAGGTACTGAAACTTGGCAGAAGAACTGAACTACACAGAAATAACAGAGCCGTATAAAGGGGCCTGAAAGCCCAAGAACCATGCCTAGCACATTGTAGGTCCTCAGTAAATATTCGTTGAATGAATCAATACAAAGGAGCCTAGCCACAGAAGCAAGGCTTCCTGTCTGTCCTCAGGTGTTACATAATGCAAATGTATTTGGCCCTCGTTACTGAAATCTGGTTTTCCTTCCGAGGCCAACTCTGATCTTCAGAAAGAGAGGTACTCAAGACCACATCTTGGCCATCAGCATAAATGCTTTTGGATTACATTAGAAACCGAGAAAGCCATCAGCTTTCTCTTCAAGCAACTTTGACCTAGATGAGAGCAAATAAATTAGTGTTCTCCATCTCAACTAAATTATCTGGCAGAAATAATTTCACATAAAAAAAAAATTTTTTTAAGGCAGGAGTTAACTTACAATTGTGCCTCAAAATAAAGGTTTACCTGTGTGTTTATTTATTTATGCCTCATCTTCTTGCACAAAAGGTTTGGGACAGCAATGGGAAAATACCAAATGCTACATTCTTTTTTCAAGCTAACAAGCATGGCAAAGTGGAAAGCTTTTTTTTTCTTAAAATATTTTCCTGGCAGACTCTTCTGACCTACACTTGGCATTCAGTGTAATGTACATGTGCAAGAGATTGCAATGGTGGGAAGGTCATGTGGTGTCATCCCAGCCCAGGCAGCAGGATATGAACCTCTGAGCAAATCACAGCAGAGCCCCCGGCCAAACGAGGGCATGGGATGGGAATGTCAATTCCAGAGAATGTGTGTTTTCTGATTTCACGATACAATTTAGGTAGGTGAAAGATCGTGTCATTATAAATTCAATAGACTGCAGGGGAGGGGATCAGGAAGGAGGGAGGTGGGAGTAGCATTTGCCAATGTATCAAGCTCTAAGTTCCCGCAAAGGAGCCCTGGTGGTGAAACAGCTAAGCACTTGGCTGCTAACCGAAAGGTTGGCAGTTCCAACCCACCCAGTGACTCCACGGGAGAAAGATCTGGCAATCTGCTCCCGTAAAGATTAAGAAAAACTCAGTGCCATGGCCTAGAAAACCCCATGGGGCAGTTCTACTCTGTCACATGTGGTTGCTATTATGAGTCGGAATCTACTCAACAGCACCTAACAGCACCTTCCTGCATCTCTCTTTTCAAATCATCAAGAGCAGTCATCGGCAACTTCCAAGGAAATATTTGTGCTTCCCGATATTTTCTGTTCATCAATTGTACATCTGTAAGCTATCTACAGATCTACTGGAAGAAGCGTAGGCAGGACAGATGATCCCAGGCAGGTCTGATGATAAAATTGTCTTAAATATGTTGCCTAGGTGGTTGAGAAGAATAAACTAGACTAACATACTTTGGACATGTTGTCAGGAGGGATCAGTCCCTGGAGAAGGACATTGTGCTCGGCAAAGTACAGGGTCAGCAGAAAAGAGAAGACCCTCAGCGAGGGGATTGACACAGTGGCTGCAACAACGAGCTCAAATGTAACAAAGATTGTGAGGATGGCGCGGGACCGGGCAGTGTTTCGTTCTGTTGTGCATAGGGTCGCTATGAGTCGGAACCAACTCGACGGCACCTAACAACAACAACAACAAAAATGAAAGAAGGAAAGAGTGGGCAAAAGACGCATGTAGACACTGATGGTAACTCGGTCAGAACACCAGACACAAATTGCCCCTGAGTGAGATTCCTTTTGAATCGGTTTACTCTTTTCCCGTTTTATTAGGAAAAAATTCCAAACACAGAGAAAAGTAAAAGGAATTTTACAGTGAACAGCCATATACACAACACCTGTTCTTGTTATTAGGTGCCATCAAGTCAGTTCTGGCTCACAGCGGCCCTGTGTACAACCGAACGAAACACTGCCCGGTCCTGCCCCATCCTCACGATTGTTGCTATGCTTAAGGCCATCATTGCAGCCACTTTGTTAATCCATGTTGTAGAGGGTCTTCCTTTTCTCCGCTGACCCTCTACCAAGCATGATGCCCTTCTCCAGGGACTGATCCCTCCTGATAACATGTCCAAAGTATGTGAGATATAGTCTCATCATCCTTGTTTCTAAGGAGCATTCTGGTTTTACTCCTTCCAAGACAGATTCCTTCCTTCTTTTGGCAGTCCAGTGTCTTTCAATATTCTTTGCCAACACCACAGTCCGAAGGCATCAATTCTTATTCAGCCTTCTTTATTCATTGTCCAGCTTTCACAAGCATACAAGACTATTGAAAACACCATGGCTTGAATCAGGTGCACCTTAGTCCTGGAAGTGACATCTTTGCTTTTTAACCCTTTAAAGAGGACTTTTGCAGCAGATTTGCCGAATGCAATGTGTCGTTTGATTTCTCCACTGCTGCTTCCATGAATGCTGATTGTGGATGCAAGTTAAAATGAAATCCTTGACAACCTCAATATTTTCTCCATTTATCATGATGTTGCTTAGTGGCCTAGTTGTGAGGATTTTTGTTTTCTTTATGTTGAAGTACAATCCATAGTGAAGACTGTGGTCTTTAATCTTGATCAGAAAGTGCTTCAAGTCTTCTTCACTTTCTGTAAGCAAGGTTGTGTCATCTGCATATGGCAAGTTGTTAAGGAGTCTTTCTCCAATCTTGATGCCGTCTTCTTCTTTGTATAGTCCAGCTTCTCAGATTATTTGCTCAGCATACAGATCGAACAGGTATGGTGAAAGGATACAACCCTGAGGCACACCTTTCCTGACTTTAAACCACGCGGTATCCCCTTGCTCCATTCAAACGACTGCCTCTCTGTCTATGTACACAATTAACATTATTCTAGAGCTGCTCTATCACATATCTATCCCTCTACCCATCTCATTATCCATTCATCAGCCCATGTTATTTTTGTATGTATTTGGAAGTCAGTTACAGACATCAACTTCCCCCATAAATATGTCCACACGCATATCATTAGCTAAAGTTCAATGTTTGCTTACAGTTCTTTACTTTTTCTTTTGAGGTTAAATTTACATACAATGAAACACACATACATCTTAAATATATCATTTGATGAATTTTGTCAAAGGCATAAAACTGTGCAACCCAGACCCCTATCAAGATAAAGAACATGACCATCACCCAGAAAATTCCCTCATGTCCCCTTCCAGTTAATCCCCATACCTAACCCTCAGAGGCAACTATTGTTCTTATTTTTTCCCACCACAGATTAGTTTTGTCTATTCTAGAAAGTCATATTCATGTAAATGGAATCATACCATTTTCACTCTTATGCAAGATTTCTTTACTTTCTTTCTTTCTTTTTTAAGATGGAAGGAGCCTGACTCCTTGAATGACCATATGGAGGAAAGCTTCCCACCAACCAGGGACACCCTCATTAGACTGTTAAATAAACAAGAAATAAACTTCTATTGTGCTAAGCTACTGAAATTTTGTTATACAAATTTTATCCTGATATAGTTTGCTAGCGCTGCTGCAACAGAAATACCAGAAGTGGATGTCTTTAAAGAACAGAAATTTAATTTCTCATAGTTTTGGAGTTAAAAGTCCAAATCAAGGTCTCGGCTGTATCATTCTTTCCTTGTCAATAGCCCAGGTGTTCCTTGGTTCCTTGGCTTGTAGACCGTTCTCACATGCCATCTGTCTTCCCTCCCCATATATGGGTATCTCTATGTCTAATCTGCTTTTTTTTTAATTGTACTTTAGTTGAAGCTTTACAGAGCAAATTAGTTTCTCATTAAACAATTAGTACACATATTGTTTCGTGACACCGATTGCCAACACCACGACATGTCAACGCTCTCCCTTGGTTCCCCATTACTAGCTTTCCTGTTCCTTCCTGCCTTCTGGTCCTTGCTCCTGGGCTGGTGTGCTCCTTTAGTCTTGTTTTGTTCCATGGGCCTGTCTGATCTTTGGCTGAATGGTGAACCTCAGGAGTGACTTCAGTACTGAGTTAAAAGGGTATCCGGGGGCCGTAGTCTTGGGGTTTCTCCAGTCTCTATCAGACCAGTAAATCTGGTCTTTTTTTTTAAATTAATTTTTACTAAGCTTCAAGTGAACATTTACCATTCCAATCAGTCTGTCACATGTAGGTTTACATACATCTTACTCCCTTCTCCCACTTGCTCTCCCCCTATTGAGTCAGCCCTTTCAGTCTCTCGTTTCGTGCCAATTTTGCCATCTTCCCTCTCTCTCTATTTTCCCATCCCCCCTCCAGTCAGGAGTTGCCAACACACTCTCCAGTGTCCACCTGATTTAATTAGCTCACTCTTCATCAGCATCTCTCCAATCTGGTCTTTTTTTGTGAGTTAGAATTTTGTTCTACATTTTTCTCCAGCTCTGTCCGAAACCCTGTATTGTGATCCCTGTCAGAGCTGGGCACTGTCTAGTTGTGCTGGACTCAGACTGGTGAAGGCTGTGGTAGCTGTGGTCCATTAGTCCTTTGGGATAATCTTTCCCTTGTGTCTTTGGTTTTCTTCATTCTCCCTTGCTCCAGATGGGGTGAGATGAATGGAATATCTTAGATGACCGCTCACAAGCTTTTAAGACCCCAGATGCTACTCACCAAGTAGGATGTAGAACATTTTATTTATAAAATATATTATGCCAATTGAGCTAGTTGTTACCCAAGACCATGGTCCCCAGCCCTCAACCCAGTAATCTGGTCCCTCAGGGAATTTGGATGTGTCTATTTTTATGAAGCTTCTGTGACCTTGCCTTGGTCAAGTTGTGCTGACTTCCCCAGAATTGTGTACTGTTTTGCCCTTCACCAAAGTTACCACTTATCTATTGTCTAGTTAGTGTTTTTCCCTTCCCACCTTTCCTTTCCCTAGTAACCATCAAAGATTGTTTCTTTCTGTTTGTAAACCTTTTCGTGAGTTTTTAAATAGTGGTTTCATACAGAGTTTATGCTTTTGTTATTGACTTATTTCACTTAGCATAATGCCCTCCAGGTTCACCCATGTTGTGAGATGTTTCACAGATTCATCATTGTTCTTTATTGTTGTGTAGTATTCCATTGTGTGTATGTACGATAGTTTATCTGTTGTAGGTTGTTTCCATCTTTTTGGAATTGTGAATAATGTTGCAGTGAACATAGGTGTGCATATGTCTATACTTGTGACAGCTCTTATTTCTTTAGGCTATATTCTTAGGAGTGGGATTGTTGGATCATATGGTATTTCTATTTCTACCTTTTTAAGGAATCTTTTTCCAAAATGATTGTATCTTTTTGCATTCCCACCAGCAGTGCATAAGAGTTCCAGTCTACCCACAACTTCTTCAACATTTGTTATTTTCTGTTTTTTTTTTTTTTTTTTTTTTGCTTAGTACCAGAAATGTCAGGTGGGATGGTATTTCATTTTGGTTTTGATTTGCATTTCTCTAATGGCTAGTGATCAGGAGCATTTCCTCATGTGTCTATTAGCCACGTGAATGTCTTCTTTGGTGAAATGTCTGTTCATATCCTTTACCCATTTTTTAATTGCATTATTTGTCTTTTTGTCATAGAGGTATTGGATTTTCCTGTGGATTTTAGAGATTAGGCCTTTGTCATATTTGCTACAGCCAAATTTTTTTCCCAATCTGTAGACTCTCTTTTTAGTTTTTTGGTGAAGTCTTTTGATGAGCATAAGTGTTTAATTTGTAGGAAATCCCAGTTATCTAGCTTATCTTCTGGTGTTTGTGTACTGTTAGTTATGGTTTATATCGTATTTATGCTGTGCATTAGGGCCTCTAGTGTTGACTCTATTTTTTCTTCTACGATCTTTATAGTTTTCAGTTGTATATTTAGGTCTCTGATTCATTTTGAATTAGTTTTTGTGTATGGTGTGAGGTACAGGTACTGTTTCATTTTTTGGCAGATGGACATCCAGTTTTGCCAGCACCATTTGTTTAAAAGACTGTCTGTTCCCCTATTTAATGAACTTTGGGCCTTTGTGAAAGATCAGGTGATGGTAGGTGGATGGATTTACATCTGGGTTTTTGATTCTGTTCCCTTGGTCAATATGTCTGTCATTTTACCAGTACCAGGCTGTTTTGACTACCATAGCTATACAGCAGGTTCTGAGGTCAGGTAGTGCGAGTCCTTCTACCTTACTCTTCTTCAGTAGTGCTTTACTTATTGGAGGCCTCTTTCTTTTCCATATAATGTTAATGATTAGTTTTTCCATCTTGTTAAAGAATGTTGGTGTTTGGATCAGGATTGCTTTGTATTTGTAGATTGCTTTGGGTAGAATTGACATTTTCATAATGTTGAGTCTGCCTATCCATGAACATGGTTTGTTTTTTCATTTATGTAGGTGTCACTTGGTTTCTTGCAATAGTGTTTTGTAGTTTTCTTTGTATAGGTCTTTTGTGTCCCTTATTAGATTTATCCCAAAGTTTTTTTTTTTTAGGGGCTCTTATAAATGGTACTGCTTTCCTAATTTTTTTTTCACAGTTCTTTTTATTGGTGTATAGGAATCCAACTGATTTTTGTATGTTTATCTTGTATCCTGCCACTTTGCTGAATTTTCTATTAGTTCCAGTAGTTTTATTGTGGAGTCCTTTGGGTTCTCTATGCATAGTATCATATCATCTGCAAATAGGGTTTTTTTTTTTTTACTTCTTCCTTACCAATTTGGATGCCTTTTATTTCTTTTTCTTGTGCAGGTTTCCTTCATTCAAAATAACATTTTTATAATTTATCCATGCTGTGAGCTCATTCATTATCAGTATTCATTATCAATAGCTCAATTCCTTTTGACTGCCGAGTAGTATTCCATTGTATCATCATGTCACAATTTCTTTATCCATTCACCTGTCTTGGTGGATATTTAGGTTGTTTTCTGGCTATTACGAGTAATATTGGATTGGTGAAAATATACGAGTTGAAAGGTCTAAGTGGAATAGGGCTCATATTTCCTATTCTAATTTCAACTGTCACGTGGTTAACCCTCTCAAGTGATTTACCATGTTTAGTGGCAGAATTTAAGGTTGAAATCCACCAAAAGAACTTACAAAAAAGTTAATCTGACTTCCATTTAACAACTTCTATCAATTGTATTGTCTCATAAGGCAAAAGACAAAACTTAGAAGCAATTTACATAAATGGCAATAATTGGTATTGTTTAATGTTACCTGGGGCAGGAGTGGGAGCCAGTTGAAATGGACATCTTTCTGGTCTCTGTGTCCTGTCCTCACCAGAGGGAAGAGTTACCCTCTGCTATATTTCTAATTTCCCCCACCAGGACATGTTTTAGCAGAGGAAGCAGGCCCACCTAAAGCCAAGTGTCATGGATTGAATTGTGTCCCCCAAAAATATGTGTATCAATTTGGCTAGGCCACAATTCCCAGTATTGTGTGATTGTGCACCATTTTGTCATCTGATGTGATTTGCCTATGTGTTGTAAATCCTACCTCTATGATATTAATAAGGTGGAATAGGCAGCAGTTATGTTACTGAGGCAGGACTCAATCTACAAGATTGGGTTGTATCTTGAGGCAATCTCTTTTGAGATATAGAAGAGAGAACTGGGTAGAGAGACACGAGGACCTCATACCACCAAGAAAGCAGTGCCAGGAGCAGAGTACATGCTTTGGATCCTGGGGTCCATGCATGGAGAAACTCCTAATCCAGAGGAAGACTGTCAAGAAAGCTGACAGAGAGAGAAAAACTTCACCTACAGTTGATGCCCTGAATTTGGACTTCTAGCCTACCTTACTGTGAGGAAATGAATTTCTCTTTGTTGAAAACATCCACTTGTAGTATTTCTGTTATAGCAACACTATATGACTAAGACACAAACTAAACTCAAAACTGTGGTTTCCATGAGGTCCCAGTTCTCTAAATGCAGGTAGAAGAAATCTCTTCTGTCTTCTCAGGAAAAAACCATAAAATACCTTTATCATTTCCACACCCTCACCTCTCATTTTCTTCTCAACCCATTGCAGTTTCACTGTCAATCTTAACAGAGTCAAACAAGATGAGCACTTGGAAGTTTCCATTGGATTTGTCATTCACTGAGGACAAATTTCAGTGATAGAGAGGACAATTTCAGTGAAGTGGTGGAGTGAGGAGGAGTTTACTGCAGCCAGAATCTGCAGGAGCTGAAAGAAGGTAGGAAGAGAGGGTCCTAAGAGATGGAAGTGCAGAAAAAGAAGTTGCTGGGGACAAATTTCTCTCATTTCAAAAGTTTACCTAGAGCCAACCAAGCCAGGTCCCCAACTCAGGTCCCAGGACTGCTGTCTCTTCAATTCTTTCTGGTGTAGGGGGCTCAGTGCATCCTCCTAAGACACCTCTCAGCCTCAGAATGTCACCTTCCTTCTTTTTTGCAGCAGCCTAGTACTAGAGTGTCCTCCTCTGGTCCTTGCCTCCAGCTGAGGAAAGCACTGTCCTAGCTGGCTGCCAATGCCTTCACAGTTATAATCTTTGCTCCCCTGAGGTCAATGATCTTCTGGCCTCTGGAAGTCTTCTCTTCCCTCTTGACCCCTTCTGTCTGTCTTATTCCAGTTACCTGAAAAGAGTTCACTTGCTAATTGCCAAGGTATTTTCTGGCCTATTACTTTAAGCTTCCAGTCCAGGCTTGCCAGCAGGCTGTAACTTTAATGGAAGTTTTGCCATGTTCCCTAGAATTCATGAAGTTGCCCTCAGCTCCTTTTTACATCTCTGTCCCTACCCACCCCTAATTGTATCTCTTTCTGTTTTAAAATCAGTACCGCCTTTTAAGCCTCCCATGTAGTTTCAGTTTTCAGGTAAAGGGAAGCATCTAGTTCTCAGTTCATTTGCAGGACAGATGTGATTAACACAACCCAAGCCCGATGAATGATCATCCACAGATCATTTCCCACCCAAGTTTTCATTCAAGTTTCCCCACCACTGCCACATACAATTCCCATCCCCACACCTTTGAGTGAACTCTCAAACTCTTCAGCTGACAAATACATAATATTAAAATGCTTTAAACACATTGCAATAACAGCAGCTACAGTTTCCACTAAGGGAAGACAATGGTAGATTGCTTTACAGAAGCACAACTGCAAACATCATTTGTCATATTGTGATATAATAAGATGATGCCACCATGTGATATAGGTATTTCAATTGGTTTGTTCACACTGTTTGGCCCTGAACCATCATGTGTTGTGAGTTTCTGTGTTTGATTGTTTTTAATAGCTTTATTTGCACATCTTTGAGGCTATCAGCTATCAGCTCTATTTGCTGCTATCATTGTACCTGTCTTCTGCAGCACTGGCCACCTCATCTTCTAATTTGATGTTTCTAATGAAACACTTTAGAGAAAGTATATAAGCTCTGATTGATGACAATATATAAGTGGCACAGTGCCTGAAACATGATGAGTGATCAAAATATGTGTTAAATATATTACCAGTAAAATCAGTGGCCATTGAGTCCATCCAGATTAATGGTGACCCCATGTGTGGCAGAGTAGAACTGTGCTCCATAGGGTTTGCAATGGCTAGTTTTTCAGAAGTAGATAGCCAGGTCTTTTTCCCAAGGTGCCTCTGCATAGACTCAAACCACCAACCTTTCTATTAATAGTCAAGCATGTTAACCATTTACACTACCCAGGGACTCCAAAGAACTAAATAAAGGGGAATTTCTTGAAATGCGGTAAATTGTGGTTATGTGAACAAGAAAGCCCCTTTCCAGATGCAACACATAGAAAGACTGGGTAAAACATAGCACCACCTCTCTCTAGATTTAAAAAAAAGCACAGAGCTTGGCTTGAAAGAAAAAAAGGGAAACCCCCATATGCTTGATGAGAAGAGGAAAGCCAAAGATAGAGCAGTAAATACACACTGGTGTCATGGTATCCCACAGTAGCTTCAGCCTAGAAACAGGCGCTAGGGACTGAGACAGGGTTTTTAACACCCTTCCACACCCAGGAACTGAGGTCTCAGGTCCATACAAAGTGAGAGAGCTCAAAATGAGTCACCTGCAATAGAGCTTGGAGCCTCAGAAATTTTTCCTGTCCGTTAAATGGGTGCAGGATTACTCTATCTGCTGGCTCTGTGAAATAATAAGGATGCTTGTTGTATGTTTGGGCCTTAATCAGGTAAAAAAAAAAAAAAGACACCTATGAAAAATCAAGAGCCCAACCCTTTACTCCTTGTAGATGTGAAGTCTGAGTTAATGTTACCTGTGGGTATAGAAACTTTAAGCTGAGAAATGGATATAAAAACTGGTCCAGTGCCTTAGAAACCCTAGGGCTCTGGCAAAAGTAAATGTGAAATCACTCCAAAGGCCCCACAGGACCCCTATAGCGTGAAAAGCTGAAGATAGGTTCACAATAAAAATTTGCAAGCTACACAAGGAAATGAACTACCATAAGGGGTAGTAATTAGATGCAACAAAGAGGAAAAATACAACCCAACCACTGGAAATAATAAAACAATCCAGAAAAGAATATAAAATAAATATTCTGGGAATGGTTAAAAAAGAGATAAAAGAAGAAATAGACACTATAATGAAAATAAAGGGTACCATGAATAAAGACCAACTTGATTTGAAAATAATAATAAAAACAATGATTACAGCTTGTAAGAACAAAAAAATACAATAATTGAAATTTAGAGTGAATTTAATAAATCAACAGCAAAACCTAAGCAAGGCAGCTTTAGTAAAAACAAGCAGAGGGAAGAGGCTAGGAGAGAAAAAGGGAAAGGAACAAAGAAACACCTAAAAGCTGGAGAAAAGAAGCCCCAACACTGTGATGTAAGCTCCCAGAAAAAAGGCCCAGGGACCATTTTTTATTTGACCTTGCAGGTCCAGTATTTATCCAGCCAGTTCCTGGCTTAGGATAAGATTCCAAAAAATGCTTGTTGAAAGAATGCAGTAACAAAGCAACAAGCTATAGGTAAAAGAATTAATGAATAAGGGGAGAAAGCCTTCTAGGCAGCATTCTAGACTAAAGTTTTTCTTTTTACTCTTAAAGCTGGAGATATCTGCCAAATCTCATTCCATCTTATCAATGACAGACATTCATGGGTCAAGGCCATTTATAGACATCCAGAGGCTGCAGACTTTTTTGTAGAAAGCATTTTGCAGAAGGGCCCAACCAAGTTCATTACCTTTATAGATTGTGGCTTCACTGAGAGCTCTGCTCCAGCTCTGCATGGATTTAAACAAGACTGAATAGGGACAGAAAGAGCTAGGGCAATAGAAACACAGCTGGGGAAGTCCACAAGGAACAAAGGAGAAGGCCTCTGGTCCGCTCATTGCGCAGTTGCTAACAGAGGGCCGGAAAGCTCCCTGATCTTAATGGCTTAACTTGTCAGTAGGAACATGACCAGTCCAGCTTCTAGCTGAATGAAACTGGTGGCATATGAATGCTGAATTCAGACAAAATACAATGCAGAAACAGGTGAGAAAAGATAAAGAGGGCCTGTTCCAGAATCAGACCAGCAATGCATCTGTAGCTTCTTCATAGCCCTAATGGGAGAAAAGTGATCATTAAAAAAAAATACCACATCACTTTGGCTTGAAATTGTGTTTGTGTCTATGTTTAAGTTACTTATTTCCTAACCTGTATATATTCCACTCCCATTTTAGGATCTAGTTGTTCTCAGTTCATCTTTTACATTGCTAGGAAATCCACTGGATTTTTCTAGTCACTCAGTAATGTTTCCGTTGCTCTTAGATTACTCAAGATGTTACGCCTGTGGACATAGTTTCCACAAGCGGAAGCAGTAATAAACTTCGTTGCTATAGGCAAACACAAAACATGCTTCATGACAGGGTAACACTCCAGAATATCAGAATTGGATGGTCATGTTTCTGTGCCAATTGCAACCACTCTGGGAAATGAAACATGCCAGATAACATTCTTACCTTCAGTCTTTCCTTATATAAAATTGGGATGAATGGAAGGGTTTCAGGGCATGGGTTTGGGCACCAGGCTGACTAGGATTTAAATCTGGGCTTTGCTTTGCCAGTTACTAGTTAAGTAGCCTTTGTGAGTTACCTAAACTCTCTGAACTCATATAAAAATATTTAAAAATATAAAAGTATTATCAGTTGAATTTGCCTAAGTAAGTGTGCTGCAGTTCCTCAATACTGACCGCATGGGATTGGTGGGAAGACAAAATAAGATGATATATGGAATTATAACTCCTTTAGCTGCTCAGAGAACCATGTAGATCACTGAGCAATACTTGTCATGGATTTCTTTAAATTACTGTGAATGCTGATGTCAATATAGTGCTCAGCCATGGATAAAACTCCCAAGGCAACCACACTGTTGAGGCGGGGCATTAGAATTGGGAGAAGCAAAAGCCTGCAGCAGAATCATAAAATTTACAACACTGTCCCTTACCACACCCCAATAAAACAAAATCTAACTCAGACCCAGTGCCTAGATTCCTACATGTGGAAGAGTGGTATCTACACTTTCAAAGAATGCACACCAAAGTCTTAACAGAAGTCACCTCCAGGTCATGGAATTAACCATTGTGAGTATGACCTTGTGGTAGATTAAAGACGATGAAAAATTCTTTGCTATTCTTCCCATCAAGAAGAATCTAATGCTCCGCTTGTAGCACCTGGACTGGGCTTAATGACTTGCTTGACCAATAGAATGTGGGTGAAAGTGATGCTCTGGGACTTTCCAGGCTAGACCATGAAAAGCCTTGCAAACCTTCCCAGGTCTCTTAGGATGCTCACTCCAGGAGAAACCAGTTGCCATGCGAGGAGTCTGACTACCCTGAGGCTGCCGTGCTGAAGAGGGCACACAAAGTCACAACACGGAGAGCTCCTGAGACCACGTGCGGAGAGACAGGCTTTTGAGTCATTCCCAGCTGAGATCGCTCTCAGACATCTCAGGAAGGAGAGTCGAGTCATCCCTGCTTGCTGAATCCTGCCTAAACTGCTAATTCAAAAGCAAAATATGTGTTGTTTTTTTTTTAAACTGCTAGATTTTGAGGTAGTTTGTTACATAGCAATAGACAACTGGTAGAAAATGCATTTCTTTATTGTCTGATTTTTTTAATGTAACTAACATGTGTTTCCTTTTTAGTTTAAAAATAAAAGGAAAACCATGAAAGAGGCAATTAAAGGTGAAGAAAGCCCTTAAAAAGAGGGTGGATAATCCCCTGTACTCTTGCCACCCTGGTGACATAGTGGTTAAGTGCTACGGCTGCTACCCAAGAGGTCGGCAGTTCAAATCCACCAGGAGCTCCTTGGAAACTCTATCGGGCAGTTCTACTCTGTCCTATAGGGTCGCTATGAGTCAGAATCGACTCGACGCCAGTGGGTTTTGGTTTCTTGTCATATCACTAGCCTCACAAACATCCTTCCCTCACTCGCTCTATACTTAACTTGAGTTGTCATAGGCTATTCAGCTCCCTCTCCTTTATGCCTGTTGTCATCTCATGGATCCTGTTGCAAACAGCTGCAAGCACAGGGCAAAGTCCTTCAGAGATTCAGAGACAAGAGCTCAATCTCCTCTGGGGTTGATAAATCATTCTGCACGTGTCCACGCACTCTGTGGTTTGCCATGTCATTGTCGCAAACTGATCTGGCTCAGGCTTCGCTAAGGTCAAAGAGGAGCAGTTACTGTAGAGCCCAGAACCTGCAATCACTGTGGCGTGAGTCTGGAGAGGGTCAACCCTCCCTATTAGGGATTTGGTCTTTAGGCTCTTGGATCAGAAGAGACCTTGGGGCATCTTCTGTTCTGAAACTGGTATTTTTTATCTCACCATAAAACAAAGGAGTTTGACTTTATAGTCCTGAAGACCTCTTCTAGTTACGCAGTTCAATGCTTGAAGCTACAGTAGAAGCCCAGGTCTTGCTTTGCAACATGTTAGGCAAATCAGTGGTGGAAAGGAATTTTCTAAGTTGTGATCTATCACAGGCAGAATGCTAAAGCTTAAGTGTGGCCTAAAGTGAAGGACTAAAATTCCTGTAGCATAGTGGTTAAGAGCTTGGCCGCTAACCAAAAGGTCGGCAGATCGAATCCACCAGCCAATCCTTGAAAATCCTATGGGGCAGGTCTACTCTGTCCTACAGGGTCACTATGAGTCCGAATTGACGACAATGGATAAGGAGTTTTAGGAGAAAAGGAATGTCGACTTGGAGTAGGCTTTATACTCTCTGAGGGGAATAAAGTGTAGTCGCCATTTTTCAAAGGGAAGAGATGGTGTGTGTGACATGATGAAATAAGCAGATCTTTCGGAAATGATTTTCGCTGTTTCTTGGTGGGGGAGTGGTTTGGAGTTTCCGGTACAGACCATTTTAGATTGTTTACCAGTCACCTTCTGCTCCCAACAGCAAAGCAGGAAGAAAGCAGCTTTCTGGCAGAATGAACCTCTCCCTCAACCCCCTTGGTGCAAGAATTCCCTCATCAGTTAAACAGAGAATTGGTTCATTCAGTGAATTCTAATGAGGCTGCTTGCTCAGCTGTCAGCAGTCCTCCTTGCTGAAGAAGACAGCAAGCAAGGGAAATGATTGCACGTGATGCATCAAGCAGTCTACCTTCCAGTACCAAGGGACACGAATGTCAGAACAGCTCCCATTATGGCTGGGCTCACAGACAAACCCAGCAGCAAGCAACACTGGTCTAAGTCAACCTGGGTCCTAGGACTTGCACAAAACAAGGCTGATATAGAATTGCAATTCTAGTAAATTAATTAAGATTAATCATTACTCTGATGAAAAATCTGGGTTTAAAGACATGCGTGTACACAAACACCCATTGGGTGCTGGCTCTGAATTGAAATGAGCAATGTTTCTACCTTAGACAGCTCTGGAGCACTTTGGGTAGCAGTTCCAAGGGTAACCAGTTGAAGCTCTGTTTTGGCATTGGCTGAGAAAGCAGGGAAACTTTTTACAAAGGTGAAGGTGAAAAATCTCGAAACCAGGCTGGAAGCAAAGTGAGTGGCAGGGGTCCTAGACTGACCTTGCCCACTAGCTTTGTTGCTTGAGAAAAGACAATTAACACCAGGCCTGTGCTTCTGAAACAAGGGTATAGGAAGGCAGAGGAATACCAGGGGTCCGTGAACCACAGGGATAAGCACAGCACATCTTTCAAAGGCATTGATATTGATGATAAGTACTTTAAACATTGTTTATTTTTAATTCAGAAACAGTTTTCCATTTTTAAAATCAACTTTACGAGGTAAAATTAACACAAAACAAGATTCTAAGTGTGTAGTTCGTGAGTTTTAGCAAATGTATCCCAGTGCTTTCAAGTCTATTCCAACTCCTAGAGACCCTGTAGGACAGAGTAGAACTGCCCCATAGGGTTTCCAAGGCTGTAATCTTTATGGAAGCAGACTGCCACATCTTTCTCCTGGGAGTGGCTGGTGGATTTGAACCACTGACCTTTTGATTAGCAGCCTAGCACTTAACCACTGAACAACCAGGGCTCCTTAGCAAATGTATAAAAATGTATACACCTATATAAATACAACCACAATAAAATTATAGAATATTTTCATCACCTCCAAAATTTTCCTTCTATATTTTCAAGTTAATAGTCCTTCCAGCCTCAGGCAACCACTGATCTGCTTTCTGTCACTGCAAATTAGATTTGTCTTTTTTTGAGGTTCATATAAACGGAATCACACAGTATGTGCTCTTTTGTGTCTGGCTTATTTCACTCAGCATAATGGTTTTAAGATCCACCCATGTTGTTTTGTATATCAGTTCATTCCTTTTTATTGCTAGGTACTATTTCATTGTATGTACATACCACAATTTTTTTTTAACATTTTCCTGTGGATGGGCATTTAGGTTGTTTCAAGTTTTTGGCTGTTATGAATAAAGCTGCTATAAACGTTTGTATACCAGTCTTTGTGTGAACATGTTTCCATTTCTCTTGAGTACCCACCTAGGAGTAAGATTTCTGTATCATATGATAAGTCTATCTTTAATTTTACAAGACACTTCCAAACTGTTTTCCAAAGTGTTTCTACCATTTTCCATTCCCACTAGCAATGATTTGTATTAAATGCAAACAGAGTTCACTCATATCATATATGGGGATTCTAAATCCAGTATGTAAGCGGTAGTCAAATTCTTGTGAAAAATCTCTCAAGGTATCCCCCAAAGTACCATACACGTGTTTTGGGGTATGCAACTCTGTACTGTAACATGTATGTATATGCCTGTGTATTATTTATATTAATAGTTAACATATTATATACAATTTAATTCTATATAGTAACAGGTAGAGATAGAATAATAAAAAATAAAAAGTGAATAAATCCTGTTTTAAAATGTTCTCTTCTGTTAAGCACCAGATTAAGTGGTTGGCTTGTGTTTAGCACCTGTCTTAACCTACCTTCCTCCCCCTCTCACATGAAGCACAGCCTGGGACAAAGGCTTGTGTGCAGGTAGTTTATTGGAAGCAGGAGTGAAGAGAAAAGGTAGTGAAATGGAGAGGAAGGGCAAACCTTAATAAGGATGCATACAGAGTTGACCACCAGGGCAGGCAATCAGCACTCTAGACTGCTAGACATTCTGAGGAGGCTTATGACATGTACACCTCAGAACTGCCTGTCCAAGAGACAAAGAGAGGAACATTCATCTGGCCGAGGACAACCCAAGGGCATTAGCTCCCCTGTACTTCCAACAGTGGATGTACACCTGCAGAGTGCATCTTTGTGTCGAGTAGGTCTTTGTGTAGAGCAAATCTTTGTGAGTATCTCACACTATAGTGTTGGAGAAGACCTGGGACAGGCACACTTCAGGAACCAAGGAGAGGCACTATCTTCTTTGCACTTGCTTGAAGCTAGTCAAAGGCAGCAAGGAACTGGTTGCCACAGCAGGGGATGGAGCAAGATATGGGCCTGAGAAGAATTTGAAGTAGTGCACAGGAGGTGTCTTCAAATCATCTACACTATTCAAATTGTAATTACTCTCTCTGTACCTGCCTCTGTGTGTGCATGCGAGCTCACAAGCACACACACCCACGTGTCTGTGTGTGCGCATGTGTGTATATCTCTTACTTTTCCAGGTAGAAATGCCTGATACATACAGTTAAACTGCAGTAATTTAAATGAGTGTATGATTCTATTCCACTGTATATTACAAAGTAGAACTTTTCAAAAATAACTTTTGAGATACAGCCAGAGATTTCAAAGATAAGTCAGGTTTGTAGGCCACACTCCCAGCTACACTGAGATGAGGGCAGGAGGCAGGAGAATGATAGTTACATACCTTCATTGTTATCTGCTATTGATGGTGCTTCAGAGAAAATTCTGATGTTTTTGTGTATTTCAAATTTGAGTAATATATAGACCGTTTTGAAGAAAAGCAAATCTCTTGGGTCCTCACTCTTGACATAAAATATTTAATTAAAATATTACTTACCACATGCAAACATAAGACCACAGATTCCTTATATTATATAGCTCATCTATATCTCTGAAGCCCTTAAACATTTACAAATTAATATAAGTGGGACTATAATGTCAGTACAATTCTAATTAACACCACTGGTGTAAAATAAGGGATAATATTATTTTGCTGAAACCAAACTACAACTGCTAAGAATACGGGAGTGGACATTATACCTGCACAACCACAGGCGAAACAATGGCTCAATTTTCCCAGGACTTTGTAAATTATTTTCAAATTACTAGGAAACCTTGCCACAAACAATGTGCATTTGGCCCAAATCCTTCATTTACATATAAGGTCAGATTTTGTGATTTTCATATTAGATCCAAGACAAGTTAAGTAGAAGTAGTTAGTGTCAGTTAACCATAAACACACACACACACGCACTGAGACTAAAGTACAAGGGGGCAGGGACTATGTTTAGTCTTGCCTTTATCTCCAGCAGGTGAGGGATAAAGAGGGGAGATTTGAAATTTCCAAACAGACACCATAAGGCTGACTACTTGGGTAAAAAAAGAAAAAATGAGACACTGTTTAATCTATTCAAAGTAATCAAATATTTGGAGTCAGTTAGACAAAATATCAACTCTTAAAAAATAACTAAAGCTTTTGAATCCTCATTTGGCCTTTGGCAAGTGTAGACACAATCAGACATGATCTTCAGCTCTTCTGAGGGGAGAGCCTGGGGAAAAAATGAAACCACAAGGACAAGGGGAAAATTAATCAAGAAAATATTGAGAAAGTGTGGGAATATGACATTGCCAGTGATATGTGATTTGTTCAACAAACAAATAAGAAGGCTCAAGGGAAATGAAATTTCTCTGGACAAAAGACCATATGTGCCTTGTCAGCAAAAATGAAGCCGAAACAAGAAGCAAAATCACTTCTGATTGAAGGATGGTCAGTGCAGGAGTTTAGGGGACACTAGAAGAAAATACAATAAAGATCCCTTAAAAAGTGAGTAGGATGCTACATTTTTAAAGTGTTCCAATGCATAAGAACTCTTTTGCTTCATACAACTCCCTTGCATGATAAATAAGGTCACTGTGCACTTCCGTTTACAAAAGAAAAAACCGAGGCTCACTAGCCATGATCACAAACAGTCAGAAAGGGAGGACTTGAGCTGTCTCCTGCCTCATGGTACATGCTTTTTCCAACATTCTTGAAATCAAAGAGCTAGAGACAGAGGATGATGGGAAGACAGCAGCATGAGCAGGTCTAAGATCTCAACCCTCCCCACGTGAACACCAAGAAAAACAACTAGAAGTCTGTACTCAGCCCCGTAAGGATTCTGAAAAGGTGGGCAAAGGACCACAGTAAGGACATTCTGTGTTCATAGACACTGTTGTTAAGATGTCAATACTACCCAAAGCAATCTATAGATTCAATACAATCCTCATCAAAGTTCCAACAGCCTTCTTTGCAGAAATGGAAAAAACAATCCTTAAATTCATATGACACTTGCAAGGGGCTCCAAATAGCCAAAGCAATCTTGAAAAATAAGAACAAAGTATGAGGGCTCACACTTCCTGAACTCAAAACACACTATAAAACTACAGTAATCAACACAGTCTAGTACTGATATAATGGTAGGCCAATGGAATAGAATTGTGAATTCAGAAATAAACCCATACATCTCTAGTCAATTTTTTTTTCAATCTCTCCTCTTGCTATGGGTCTGTTCAGATTTTCAACATCATTTTGTGTTAGTTTGGGCAGGTAGTGTGTTTCCAGAAATTTGTCCATTCCTCTATGTTTTCAGGTTTGTTGGAGTATAGTTTTTCATAATACTCTGTTATGATCCTTTTTATTTCAGTTGGGTCTGTTGTAATGTTCCCCATTTCATTTCTTATTTGGGTTATTTGCATCCTATCCTGTTTTTCTTTTGTCAGTTTGGCCAGTGGTTTGTCGATTTTGTCGATCCTTTCAAAGAACGAACTTTTAGTTTTCTCGATTCTTTCTATTGTTTTTCTATTCTCTATTTATTTCTGCTCTGATCTTTATTATTTCCTTTCTTCTGGTGACTGTGGGCTTCTTTCACTGTTCTCTTTCTAATTGTTCAAGTTATATAGCTAACGTTTTTATTTTGTCCCTTTCTTCTTTTTTGATCTATTGCTATAAATTGACCTCTGAGGTCAATTTATTTTTGACAACGGTTCTAAGTCCATTCAGTAGGAAAAGAACAGTCTCTGTAATAAATGGTGCTGGGACAACGATTTTCACCTGCAAAAAAAAATGAAGCGTAACCAGTACCTCACACCACATATGAAAATTAACTCAAAATGGATCAAGAACCCAAATGTAAGAAGTAAAATCATAAAACTCTTAGAAGAAAAGATATGGGTCATACTTCGGGATCTAGTTTTTAAAAATAAATTCTTAGATATGACATAAAAAGCTCGAGCAACAAAAGACAAAACAGAAAATTTGGGTATCATTAAAATTAAAAATTTTTGCTCAACAAAGGCCTTTAACAACAAAATGAAGAGACAACCTACAGACTGGGAGAAAATATTTGGGAACCATATATCTGAAAAGGGCTTAATATCAAGAATATATGAAGAACACCCACAATTTAACAAGAAGACTTGCAATCCAATCAAAAAAAATGGGCAAAGGACTTGAATAGACATTTTACCAAAGAAGATACATAAATGCCAACAAGAGCATGAAAAGATTCTCAGCTGTTAGTCATTAAAAGAAAAAAAATTAGTCATTAGGGAAATGTAAATCAATACCACAATACCACTTCACCCTCATTAAGAAAGCTATGATTAAAAAACAGGAAACAACAGGTGTTGGTGAAGATGTGGAGAAACTGGAACCTTTATTTATTGCTGGTGGAACTGTAAAATGGTACAGCTGCAGTGAAAGATTGTTTGGAATTTCCTCAAAAAGTTAAATATAGGAGGAGGGGCCAAGATAGAGGAATAGTCAGATGCTTCCGGTGATCACTCTTACAACAAAGACCCGAAAAAACATGTGAAACAATTATATTTTTGACAAGCTAAGAGCCCTGAACATCAAAGGCAAAGTTAGAAAATGGACTGAGGGGCAGGGGGGAGGGAGAGGCAGTTCAGAAGGTGAGAAGAGTTGCAGGACCTGAATCACCAGGAACCCTCAGGCACCATTCCCGGAAGTGGCGGCGGTGGGCTGGCGGTAGCATTCTGGCCACAGTTTCCTCAGAGAGAGAAAGCCAGCCACAGAGCATACTCACATCTCCAGAACCAGAGAAGAACAGCGCTCTCGGCAAAAGCTAAGTACTTTCATATATTTTACAGTGCCCCCAGCCCCTGAGCCAGTTTCAGTGGCTGTTAATTTCCCTGGGCCTGAGATAGGTCCTGCTGAGCACTCTGAGCCATTCTCCCAGCCTTGGGAAAGGAATAAATTCACAATTCGGGGAAAGATAATCTTCCAGCTCCACTAACCTGGGAAGCTCAGGACAAAAGTGGCTCCTGCCCAGGAATAAATGGTCCATGGACTTTGAATACCTTTCTCTCCTGCATAAACCTGTGTGGGGCTATTTCAGGAGAATAGGCCATTGTTGGCAGACTGCACCTGTTTTCAGCTGCATGGTGGAGAGGTAGGTGTTTGATGTATGACACTACTTTGTATATTAAACAGGATCCTCACATACCCACATCAGGGGCATAAGGACTGGTGGCTCCACCCATGTCAGTTAGCCACCTGCAACAGGGACCCAAGAATAACTGGTACCTCCCAGTCCTTACAACCAAAAGCATTGGGTGCCCATGATCCATCTGCAGAACCCACCCATCTGTAAGCTCTAGGGAACAGGGACGGGCTTTCCTCAGAGACACGCAGGGGGTGGTTGTCAGTCCCCTGCCTTGTTCAGAGCGTGACCCTCTGCTGCAACCAGATAACTGTACCTATACCAATCACCTCTACCCCTCTAAGACTGTAGAACAGAGCCTGTACCACACACTTGATGACCAACTACCTGGACACCTGAGCTGAATCCATACAAAAAAAGTGAATGGACTCCTGGGCGTGTATAACTGATAACAGCTCTAGCCATCTGTTGACAGGACGTTAGAGCTCAAAGGCAAAAATAATCAAGCTAGCTCACTCAAACAACCTATTTGGTCATATCAAAACAAAACAAAGCAAGAAGGTAGGATACAGCAAGCAAACATAAAATAAACTCTTACAATAACTTATAGATGGCTCAGAGACAACAGTCAATATCAAATCACATAAAGAAGCAGACCATGATCGCTTCATCAAGCTCTCAAAACAAAGAATCAAGGGATCTTCTGGATGAAGGTAACTTCCTGAATTACCAGATGCAGAATACAAAAGATTAATATACAGAACTCCTCAAGACATCAGGAAAGAGATCAGGAAGATCAGGCAACATGCAGAACAAGCCAAGGAACACAGAGATAAAGCATTTGAAGAAATTAAAAAGGTTATTCAAGAACATAATGAAAAATTTAATAAGCTGCAAGAATCCATAGAGAAACAGCAATCAGAAATTCAGAAAATTAACAGTAAAATTACAGAGGTAGACAACTCAATAGAAAGTCAGGAGCAGAATTGAGGAAGTGGAAAGCAGAATTAGTGAGACTGAAGATAAAACACATGGCACCAATATATTTGAAGAAAAATCAGATAAAAGAATTTAAAAAAAATGAAGAAACCTTAAGAATCATGTCAGGCTTTATCAAGAGAAATAACCTACAAGTGATTGGAGTACCAGAACAGGGAGGGATAACAGAAAATACAGAGAGAATTGTTGAAGATTTATGGGCAGAAAACTTCCCTGATATCTTGAAAAATGGGAAGATATCTATCCAAGATGCTCGTGAAACTCCATCCACATAAGGTAGATCTCAAAAGAAAGCCACCAAGACATACTATAAACAAACTTGCCAAAACCAAAGATAAAGAGAGAATTTTAAGAGAGGCTAGGGATAGACGAAAAGTCACCTACAAAGGAAACTCGATAAGAATAAGCTCGGACTACTTGGCAAAAGCCATGCAGGCAAGAAGGCAATGGGATGACTTATATAAAAAATTGAAGGAAAAACTAGCCAGCCAAGAATCATATATCCAGCAAAACTGTCTCTCAAATATGAAGGTGAAATTAAGACATTTCCAGATAAACAGAAGTATAGGAAATTCATAAAAACCAAACCAAAACTACAAAAAATGCTAAAAAGGGTTCTCTGGTTAGAAAATCAATAATATAAGATATCAACCCAAGACTAGAACATAGTATAGAGCAACCAGATGTCAACCCAGGTAGGGAAATCACAAAAATAAATCAAGATTAAAAAAAACACTCAAAACAGGGAAACAGTGATGTCAATCTATAAAGAAGACAACATTAAAACAAGAAATGTAGTCATAGATCTTTCATATGGAGAGGGAGATAAGGCAATATAAAGAATTAAAAGTTATGTTTAAACTTAGAAAAATAGGGGTAAATATTAAGGTAACCACAAAGGAGACAAACAATCCTACTTATGAAAATAAAATAAGAGAAAAAATAGAGACTCAGCAGAAACAAAATCAACAACAATGAATAAGACGACAAGACAATATATAAAGATAAACTACTCAGCACAAAAAATTAAGTGGGAAAAAGAAACTGTTGACAACACACAAAAAAAGACATCAAGATGACAGCAATAAACTCATACCTATCCATAATTATGCTGAATGTAGATGGACTAAATGCACCAATAAAGAGACAGAAATTGGCAGAATGGATAAAAAAAACACGATCCGTCTATATGCTGCCTACAAGAGACACACCTTAGACTTAGAGGCACAAACAAACTAAAACTCAAAGGATGGCAGAATATGTCTCAAGCAAACAGCAATCAAAAAACAATAGGAATGGCGATATTAACTTCTGACAAAATAGACTTTAAAGTTAAACCCACCATAAAGGATAAGGAAGGACATTATATAATGATTAAACGGACAATATACCAGGATTATATAACCACATTAAATTATGCACCCAATGACAGGGCTGCAAGATACATAGAGCAAACTCTTATAGCACCGAAAAGTAAGATAGACATTTCCACAATTATAGTAGGAGACTTCAACACACCACTTTCAGTGAAGAACAGAACATCCAGAAAGAAGCCCAATAAAGACATGGGAGATAAATGCCACTATCAATCAACTTGACCTCATAGACATATACAGAACACTCCACCAAAAAGCAACCAAGTACATTTCCTTTTCTAGTGCACATGGAACATTCTCTAGAATAGAACACATATTAGGTCACATAGCAAGCCTTAGCAGAATCCAAAACATCAGAATATTACAAAGCATATTCTCTGACCATAAGACCATAAAAGTAGAAATCAATAACAGAAAAAGCAGGGAAAAGAAATCAAACACTTGGAAACAACAATACCCTGCTCAAAAACAACTGGGTTATAGGAGACATTAACGGAGAAATAAAGAAATTCATAGAATCCAAAGAGAATGAAAACACTTTCTATCAGAACCTTTGGGACACAGCGAAAGCAGTGCTCCGAGGTCAATTTATATCAATAAATGCACACATACAAAAAGAAGAAAGGGCCAAAATCAAAGAATTATGCCTACAGCTAGAACGAATAGAAGCAGGGCAACAAAAGAAACTCTCAGGCACCAGAAGCAAGCAAAAAATAAAAATTAGAGCAGAATTAAATTAAACAGAGAACAGAAAAACAATGAAAGAGTTAACAAGACCAAAAGCTGGTTCTTTGGAAAAATTAACAAAATTGATAAACCATTGGCCAAACCAACAAAACAAAAACAGGAGAGTAAGCAAGTAACCCGAATAAGAAATGAGATGGGTGATATCACAACACACCCAACTGAAATTAAAAGAATCATATCAGATTACTACGAAAAATTGTACTCTAACAAATTTGAAAACCTAGAAGAAATGGATGAATTTATAGAAACACACTACCTACCTAAACTAACAAAAACAGAGGTAGAACAAATAAATAAACCCATAACAAAAGAAGAGATTGAAAAGGTAATCAAAAAACTCCCAATAAAAAAAAGGCCCTGGCCAGGAGAGCTTCATTGCAGTTTTGCCAAACTTTCAGAGACGAGTTAACACTACTACTACTAAATGTATTTCAGGGCATAGAAAAGGACAGAATACTCTCGAACTCATTCTAGGAAGCCAGCATATCCCTGATACCAAAACCAGGTAAAAACACCACAAAAAAAGAAAATTACAGACCTATATATTTTTTTTTATCCCTCATAAACTTAGATGCAAAAATCCTCAACAAAATTCTAGCCAAAAGAATTCAACAACTATCAAAAAAAAAAATTCTCCATGACCAAGTGGGATTCATACCAGGTATGCAGGGATGGTTCAACATGGTCTTATCAATTGATGCAGAAAAAGCATTGGACAAAGTTTAACACACATTCGTGATGAAAACTCTCAGCAAAATAAGAACAGAAGGATAATTCCTCAGCGTAATAAAGGGCATTTATACAAAGCCAATGGCCAACATCATCCTTAATGGAGAGAGTCTGAAAACATTCCCCTTGAGATCGGGAACCAGACAAGGATGCCCATTATCACCACTCTTATTCAACATTGTGCTCGAGGTCCGAGCCAGAGCAATTAGGCTAGATAAAGAAATGAAGGGCATCCAGATTGGTAAAGAAGTAAAAACATCTCTATTTGCAGATAACATGATCTTATACACAGAAAATCCTAAAGAGTCCTCAAGAAAACTATTGAAACTAATAGTTCAGCAGACTGTCAGGATACAAGATAAACATACAAAAATCAGTTGGATTCCTCTACACCAACAAAAAGAACACCAAAGAGGGAATCGCCAAATCAATAACATTTACAATAGTTCCCAAGAAGATAAAATACTTAGGAATAAATCTTACCAGAGATGTAAAAAACCTATACAAAGAAAACTACAAGACACTACTGTAAGAAACCAAAAAGACCTACATAAGTGGAAAAACATACCTTGTTCATGGATAGGAAGAATTAGCATTGTAAAAATGTCTATTCCACCAAAAGCTATCTCTAGATTTAACGCAATTCTGATCCAAATTCCAAAGACATTTTTTAATGAGATGGAGAAACAAATCGCCAACTTCATATGGAAGGGAAAGAAGCCCTGGTTAAGTAAAGCATTACTGAAAAAGAACAAAGTGGGAGGCCTCACACTACCTGATTTTAGAACCTATTATACCACCACAGTAGTGAAAACAGCCTGGTACTCATAAACAGTATACAAAACATTACTAACAATGTAAAAGAAAAACTAGAAAACTGGGAGCTCCTAAAAATCAAACACCTATACTCATTGAAAGACTTCGCCAAAAGAGTAAACAGGTTACCTACAGACTGGGAAAAAGTTTTTAGCTATGACATTTCCGATCACCATATGATCTCTAAACTCTACATGATATTGCAAAAACTCAACTACAAAAAGACAAATAACCTAATTAAAAAATGAGCAAAAGATCAATAAAGAACAATGATTAATCTGTGAAACATTTCATAACTTGGAGGAACCTGGAAGGCATTATGCTGAGTGAAATTAATCAGATGCAAAAGGACAAATATTGTGTAAGACCACTATTACAAGATCTTGAGAAATAGTTTAAACTGAGAAGAACACATTCTTTTGTGGTTACGAGAGGGGAGAGGGAGGGAGGGTGAGAGAGGGTTATTTACTGATTAGATAGTAGATAAGAACTACTTTAGGTGAAGGGAAGGACAACACTCAATACAGGGGAGGTCAGCACAACTGGACTGGACCAAAAACAAAGAAGTTTCCTGAATAAACTGAATACTTCGAAGGTCAGCGGAGCAAGGTTGGGGGTTTGGGGACTATGGCTTCAGGGGACATCTAAGTCAATTGGCAAAATAAATTCTATTAAGAAAACATTCTGCATCCCACTTTGAAGTGTGGCATCTGGGGTCTTAAATGCTAACAAGCAACCATCTAAGATGCATCAATTGGTCTCAACCTACCTGGATCAAAGGACAATGAAGAACACCAAGGTCAAAAGGTAATTACGAGCCCAAGAGACAGAAAGGGCCACATGAACTAGAGACTACATCATCCTGAGACCAGAAGAACTAGATGGTGCCCGGCTACAACTGATGACTGCCCTGACAGAAAGCACAACAGAGAACCCCTGAGGGAGCAGAACAGTGGGATGCAGACACCAAATTCTCATAAAAAGACCAGACTTAATAGTCTGACTAAGACTAGAAGAATCCCGGCGGTCATGGTCCCCAAACCTTCTCTTGGCCCAGGACAGGAGCCATTTCCTAAGCCAATTCAGCAGACATGGATTGGACTGGACAATGGGTTGGAGAGAGATGTCGATGAGGAGTGAGGTACTTGCATCAGGTGGACACTTGAGACTATGTTGGCATCTCCTGTCTGGAGGGGAGATGGGAGGGTAGAGAGGGTTAGAAACTGGCAAAATGGTCAAAAAAAGGAGAGACTGGAAGGAGGGAGCAGGCTGACTCATTAGGGGGAGAGTAAGTGGGAGTATGTAGTAAGGTGTATATAAGTTTATACGTGAGAGACTGACTTGATTTGTAAACTTTCACTTAAAGCAAAATAAAAATCATTAAAATAAAAAATAAATGAGCAAAAGATATGAACAGACACTTCACTAAAGAAGACATTCAGGCAGCTAAAAAATACATGAGGAAATGCTCACGACAATTAGCCATTAGAGAAATGCAAATCAAAACTACAATGAGGGAGGCTGGGCTAAGATGGCTGACTAGGTAGAAGCTACCTCAGATCCCTCTTGCAACAAAGACTCAGAAAAACAAGTGAATCGATCACATACATGACCATCTACGATCCCTGACCGTCAAACACAGATCTAAAGGTTGACCTGAGTGACAGAGACTGAGAACGAACAACCAAGGGGAAGCAGCGACTGTTTTTGGAGCATGAAGCCAGCGTCCCAGTCAGGAAACCTTGGTGCCAGGCTTTGGAGTGGGCGCAGGGGAGCTGAGCACGGCATCCTGAGAGGGCGCAAACACGGGGCGCAGCCCTAGCCCCCTGAACTGACCTTGGGGGAAGCCCAGCCAGTGCACGCAGGCAGCGCAGCGATGCGGCTGACAGGAGGAGAAGTCACCAGGAGGCAGCAACTGGTTTTGGAGCCTGGAGTGCAGCATCCCAGCCGGGGAAGCTTGGCGCTGGGCTTTGGACTGGGAGCAGAGGAACTAACCGCGGCTTCTGAGACAGCACAAGCACGGGACGTGGGCCTGACCCTCGGGGGCAATCTCTACCCAGCCAGCACACACAGTCGACGCGCCCCTCGGGAATCTCAGATAAAACAGTTATCCCAAGCAAGATAAGTAACTTTGTTTATATTCGGGGTGCTACTCTCTCCTATTTGTCTGAACCCTCCCCTCCCCTTCCCAGGTGGCTTCATTAACATTGGAATTTCCTGAGCCAGAGGGAGAACTACACCACGGTTTTCCTTTTCCTTTTTTTTTTTGGTCTTTTCCTAACCCATTCTTCTGGCCTAAAAGAAGCAACCACAAAAAACCCAGGGACCAAAAATCCTTCCCTAATTGGACTAAAAACACAGAACCAGCTCCAGCCAAGCATATGTGATCTACAGTCCTGGGCTTTCATCCCTACAGGGAACAAGGTGGCTATTATAATGCAAAGGCAATTCTGATAGGGATCTGACTGCAATTGTTTTAGCGGATTGCTGGAAAGACAAGTTTCCCAGGTCTGATATCTCTGCATATTCAACAGAGCCCTCACTGACCCACAACAGGGAACTGAGGGCTGAAGCTCCCCCCAGACCACCTAGCCTCCTGCCTTAGGGGTCTAAGGAGGGTAACACCTACCAATCTGTACAGGTACAGAGGAGCAGACTCGAGCAATTAGAGTGCAGAGTGGGAGCTCTGGAGAACCAGGGAATTGACACCAATATAGCTGAAAAAAAAATCAGATAAAAGAATCTTAAAAAATGAGGAAGCCCTAAGAATCACGTGGGACTCTATCAAGAAGAATAACTTGCGTGTGATTGGAGTCCCAGAACAGGGAGGGATATCAGAAAACAAAGAGAGAATAGTTGAAGATCTGTTAGCAGAAAACTTCCCTGACATCACGAAAGACAAAAGGATATCTATCCAAAATGCTCATCAAACCTCATTTAAGATTGATCCAAAAAGAAAATCACCAAGACATATTATCATCAAACTTGCCAAAAACAAAGATAAAGAGAAAATTTTAAAAGCAGCCAGGGATAAAAGAAAGGTCTCCTACAAAGGAGAATCAATAAGAGTAAGTTCAGACTACTCAGCAGAAACCATGCAGGCAAGAAGGCAATGGGATGACATATATAGAGCACTGAAGGAGAAAAACTGCCAGCCAAGGATCATATATCCAGCAAAACTCTCTCTGAAATATGAAGGTGAAATTAAGACATTTACAGATAAACACAAGCTTAGAGAATTTGCAAAAACCAAACCAAAGCTACAAGAAATACTAAAGGAAATTGTTTGGTCAGAAAACCAACAATATCAGATACCAGCACAACACAAGGTCACAGAACAGAGCATCCTGATATCAACTCAAATAGGGAAATCACAAAAACAAATTAAGATTAATTTAAAAAAAAAAACACTCAAAACAGGGAATCATTGAAGTCAATATGTAAAAGATCACAATAATCAAAAAGAGGGAATAAATACAGGTGTCATAGAACTGCCATGTGGAGAGGGATACAAGATGATATAGGACAATACAATTTAGGTTTTTACTTAGAAAAATAGGGGTAAATATTAAGATAACCACAAAGAGGTATAACAACTCTGCAACTCAAAATAAAAACCAAGAAAAGCATAACGACTCAGCAAACATAAAATCAAATACTATGAAAAAGAGGAACACACAATTTACAAAGAAAAATGTCTCAGCACAAAAAAGTAAGTGGAAAAATGAAATTGTCAACAACACACATAAAAAGGCATCAAAATGATAGCACTAAACACATACTTATCTATAATTATGCTGAATGTAAATGGACTAAATGCACCAATAAAGAGAGAGGGAGTCTCAGACTGGATAAAGAAACACGATCCGTCTATATGCTGCCTACAAGAGACACATCTTAGACTTAGAGACACAAACTAAAACTCAAAGGATGGAAAAAAATATATCAAGCAAACAATAAGCAAAAAAGAGCAGGAGCAGCAATATTAATTTCTGACAAAATAGACTTCAAAGATAAATCCACCACAAAGGATAAAGAAGGACACTACATAATGACAAAAGGGACAATTGCCCAGGAAGATATAACCATATTAAATATTTATGCACCCAATGACAGGGCTGCAAGATACATAAATCAAATTTTAACAGAATTGAAAAGTGAGACAGACACCTCCACAATTATAGTAGGAGACTTCAACACACCACTTTCGGAGAAGGACGGGACATCCAGTAAGAAGTTCAACAGAGACACGGAAGACCTAATTACAACAATCAACCGACTTGACCTCATCGACTTATACAGAACACTCCACCCAACTGCTGCAAAGTATACTTTTTTTTCTAGCGCACATGGAACATTCTCTAGAATAGACCACATATTAGGTCATAAAACAAACCTTTGCAGAATCCAAAACATCGAAATATTACAAAACATCTTCTCAGACCACAAGGCCATAAAAGTGGAAATCAATAACAGAAAAATTAGGGAAAAGAAATCAAATACTTGGAAACTGAACAATACCCTCCTGAAAAAAGACTGGGTTATAGAAGACATTAAGGAGGGAATAAAGAAATTCATAGAATGCAACGAGAATGAAAATACTTCCTAATAAAACCTCTGGGACACAGCAAAAGCAGGCTCAGAGGTCAATTTATATCGATAAATGCACACATACAAAAAGAAGAAAGAGCCAAAATCAGAGAACTGTCCCTATAACTTGAACAAATAGAAAGTGAGCAACAAAAGAATCCATCAGGCACCAGAAGGAAACAAATAATAAAAATTAGAGCTGAACTAAACGAATTAGAGAACAGAAAAACAATTGAAAGAATTAACAAAGCCAAAAGCTGGTTCTTTGAAAAAATTAACAAAATTGATAAACCATTGGCCAGACTGACTAAAGAAATACAGGAAAGGAAACAAAGAACCCAAATAAGAAACGAGAGGGGTCACATCACAACAGACCCAACTGAAATTAAAAAAATCATATCAGATTATTAAGAAAAACTGTACTCTAACAAATTTGCAAACCTAGAAGAAATGGATGAATTCCTAGAAAAACACTACCTACCTAAACTAACACAATCAGAAGTACAACAATTAAATAGACCCATAACAAAAAAAGAGATTGAAATGGTAATCAAAAAACCCCCAACAAAAAAAAAGCCCTGGCCCGGATGGCTTTACTGCAGGGTTCTACCAAACATTCAGAGAAGATTTAACACCACTACTACTAAAGGTATTTCAAAGCATAAATGACGGAATACTGCCTAACTCATTCTATGAAGCCACCATATCGCTGATTCCAAAACCAGGTAAAGACTTCACAAAAAAAGAAAATTACAGACCTATATCCCTCATGAACATAGATACAAAAATCCTCAACAAAATTCTAGCCAATAGAATTCAACAAAATATCAAAAAAATAATCCACCATGACCAAGTGGGATTTAAAAAAAAAATTTTTTTTAAGCAAGGCTGGTTTAATATTAGAAAAACCATTAATGTAATCCACCACATAAATAAAACAAAAGACAAAAACCACATGATCTTATCAATTGATGCAGAAAAGGCATTTGACAAAGTCCAACACCCATTTATGATAAAAACTCTCACCAAAATAGGAATTGAAGGAAAATTCCTCAACATAATAAAGGGCATCTATACAAAGCCAACAGCCAACATCACTCTAAATGGAGAGAACCTGAAAGCATTTCCCTTGAGAACGGGAACCAGACAAGGATGCCCTTTATCACTGCTCTTATTCAACATTGTGCTAGAGGTCCTAGCCAGAGCAATTAGGCTAGACAAAGAAATAAAGGGCATCCGGATTGGCAAGGAGGAAGTAAAATTATCTCTATTTGCAGATGACATGATCTTATACACAGAAAACCCTAAGGAATCCTCCAGAAAACTACTGAAACTAATAGAAGAGTTTGGCAGAGTCTCAGGTTATAAGATAAACATACAAAAATCACTTGGATTCCTCTACATCAACAAAAAGAACGTTGAAGAGGAAATAACCAAATCAATACCATTCACAGTAGCCCCCAAGAAGATAAAATACTTAGGAATAAATCTTATCAAAGATGTAAAAGACCTATGTAAAGAAAACTACAAAGTACTACTACAAGAAACTAAAAAGGACCTACATAAGTGGAAAAACATACCTTGCTCATGGATAGGAAGACTTAACATAGTAAAAACGTCTATTTTACCAAAAGCCATCTATACATCCAATGCACTTCCGATCCAAATTCCAATGACATTTTTTAATGCGATGGAGAAACAAATCACCAACTTCATATGGAAGGGAAAGAAGCCTCGGATAAGTAAAGCATTACCGAAAAAGAAGAAGAAAGTGGGAGGCCTCACTCTACCTCATTTTAGAACCATTTATACAGCCACAGTAGTCAAAACAGCCTGGTACTGGTACAACAGCAGGCACAGAGACCAATGGAACAGAATTGAGAACCCAGATATAAATCCATCCACATATGAGCAGCTGATATTTGACAAAGGCCCAGTGCCAGTTAACTGGGGAAAAGATAGTCTTTTTAACAAATGGTGCTGGCATAACTGGATATCCATTTGCAAAAAAATGAAACAGGACCCATACCTCACACCATGCATGAAAACTAACTCCAAGTGGATCAAAGACCTAAATATAAAGACTAAAACAATAAAGATCATGGAAGAAAAAATAGGGACAACATTAGGAGCCCTAATACAAGGCATAAACAGAATACAAAACTTTACAATACAAAAATGATGAAGAGAACCCAGATAACTGGGAGCTCCTAAAAATTAAACACCTATGCTCATCTAAAGACTTCACCGAAAGAGTAAAAAGACCACCTACAGATTGGGAAAGAATTTTCAGCTATGACATCTCCGACCAGCGCCTGATCTCTAAAATCTATATGATTCTGTTAAAACTCAACCACAAAAAGACAAACAACCCAATCAAGAAGTGGGCAAAGGATATGAACACGCACTTCACTAAACAAGATATTCAGTCAGCTAACAGATACATGAGAAAATGCTCTCGATCATTAGCTGTTAGAGGAATGCAAATTAAAACTACGATGAGATTCCATCTCACTCCAACAAGGCTGGCATTAATCCAAAAAACACAAAATAATAAATGTTGGAGAGGCTGCAGAGAGATTGGAACTCTTATACACTGCTGGTGGGAATGTAAAATGGTACAACCACTTTGGAAATCTATCTGGCATTTTCTTGAAAAGTTAGAAATAGCACTACCATACAACCCAGAAATCCCACTCCTCGGAATATACCCTAGAGAAATAAGAGCCTTCACACGAACAGATACATGCACACCCAAGTTTATTGCAGCTCTGTTTACAATAGCAAAAAAGCTGGAAGCAACCAAGGTGTCCATCAACGGATGAATGGTTAAATATATTGTGGTATATTCACACAGTGGAATACTACGCATCGATAAAGAATAGTGACGCATCTGTGAAACATTTCATAACATGGAGGAACCTGGAAGGCATTATGCTGAGTGAAATTAGTCAGATGCAAAAGGACAAATATTGTATAAGACCACTATTATAAGATCTTGAGAACTAGTATAAACTGAGAAGAACACATACTTTTGTGGTTACGAGGAGGGAGGGAGGGAGGGTGGGAGAGGGTTATTTACTGATTAGTTAGCAGATAAGAACTACTTTAGGTGAAGGGAAGGACAATACTCAATACACGGAAGGTCTGCACAACTGGACTGGACCAAAAGCAAAGAAGTTTCTGAGATAAACTGAATGCTTCAAAGGTCAGCGGAGCAAGGGCGGGGGTTTGGGGACTATGGCTTAAGGGGACTTCTAAGTCAATTGGCAAAATAATTCTATTATGAAAACATTCTGCATCCCACTTTGAAATGTGGCATCTGGGTCTTAAATGCTAACAAGCGGCTAACTAAGATACATCGATTGGTCTCAACCCACCAGGATCAAACGAGAATGAATAACACCAAGGTCACACGATAACTACGAGCCCAAGAGACAGAAAGGGCCACATGAACCAGAGACTTACATCATCCTGAGACCAGAAGAACTAGATGGTGCCCGGCCACAACCGATGACTGCCCTGACAGGGAACACAACAGAGAACCCCTGAGGGAGCAGGAGATCAGTGGGATGCAGACCCCAAATTCTCATAAAAAGACCAGACTTAATGGTCTGAGTGAGACTAGAGGAATCCCAGCGGTCATGGTCCCAAAACCTTATGTTGGCTCAGGACAGGAACCATTCCCGAAGAGAACTCATCAGACATGGAAGGGACTGGACAATGGGTTGGAGAGAGATGCTGACGAAGAGTGAGCTACTTGTATCAGATGGACACTTGAGACTGTGTTGGCATCTCCTGTCTGGAGGGGAGATAGGAGGGTAGAGAGGGTTAGAAACTGGCAAAATTGTCATGAAAGGAGAGACTGGAAGGGCTGACTCATTAGGGGGAGAGTAAGCGGGAGTATGGAGTAAGGTGTATATAAGCTTATATGTGGCAGACTGACTTGATTTGTAAACGTTCACTTAAAGCTCAATAAAAATTATTAAAAAAAAAACTACAATGAGATTTCATCTCACCCCAACAAGGCTAGCATTTATCCAAAATAATACAGAACAATAAATGTTGGAGAGGCTGTGGAGAGATTGCAAAACTTATACACTGCTGGTGGGAATGTAAAATGGTACAACCACTTTGGAAATCAATTTCATGCTTCCCTAAAAAGTTAGAAATAGAACTACCATACAATCCAGCAGTCCCACTCCTTGGAATATATCCTAGAGAAATAAGACCCTTTACATGAACAGATATATGCACACCCATGTTCATGACAACACTGTTTACAATAGCAAAAAGTTGGAAGCAATCAAAGTGCCCATCATCGGATGAATGGATAAATAAATTATGGTATATTGACACAATGGAATACTACACATCGATAAAGAACAGTGAGGAATCTGTGAAACATTTCATAACATAGAGGAATCTGGAAGGCATTATGCTGAGTGAAATTCGTCAGTTGCAAAAGGACAAATATTGTATAAGACCACTATTATAAAGACTAGAGAAATATTTTGAATAGAGAAGAAAATATTCTTTGATTGTTACAAGAGAGGGGAGGGAGGGAGGGAGGGATGGAGAGGAGTATTCACTAATGAGATAGTAGATAACAAATACTTTAGGTGATGGGAAAGGCAACACACAATAGAGGTGAGGTCAGCACAACTGGACTAAACCAAAAGCAAAGAAGTTTCCTGAATAAATTGAATGCTTTGAAGGCCAGCATAGCAGGGGTGGGGGTTTGGGGTCCATGGTTTCAGGGGACATCTAAGTCAATTGGCTTAATAAAATCTATTAATCAAACATTCTGCATCCCACTTTGGAGAGTTGCTTCTGGGGTCTTAAACGCTAGCAAGCACCTGGATCAAAGGAGAATGAGGAACACCAAGGACACAAGGTAATTATTAGCCCAAGAGACAGAAACGGCCACATAAACCAGAGACTACATCAGTCTGAGACCAGAAGAACTAGATGGTGCCTGGCAATAACCGATGACTACTCTGACAGGGAACACAACAGAGAATCCCTGCGGGAACAGGAGAGCAGTGGGACGCAGACCCCAAATTCTCATAAAAAGACCAGACTTAATGGTCTGACTGAGACTAGAATGACCCCGGTGGCCATGTCCCCCAGATCTTCTGTTGCCCGAGGACAGGAACCATCCCCAAAGCCAACTCTTCAGACAGGGATTGGACTGGACGATGGATTGGAGAGGGATGCTAGTGAGGAGTGAGCTTCTTGGATCAGGTGGACATTTGAGACTATGTTGGCATCTCCTGCCTGGAGGGGAGATGAGAGGGTGGAGGGGGTTAGAAGCTGGCGAAATGGACACGAAAAGAGAGAGTGGAGGGAGAGAGCAGGCTGTCTCATTAGGGGGAGAGCAATCGGGAGTAAGTAGCAAGGTGTATATAAGTTTTTGTGTGAGAGACTGACTTGATTTGTAAACTTTCACTTAAAGCGCAATAAAAATTAAAAAAAAAAAGCCTGGTACTTGTGCAACAACAGATACATAGACCAATGGACCAGAATTGACAATCCAGACATAAATCTATCCACATATGATCAGCCGATATTTGACAAAGTCCCAAAGTCAGTTAAACAGGGAAAAGGCAGGCTCTTATAACAAATGGTGCTGGCATAACTGGATATCCATCTGCAAAAAAATGAAACAATACCCATACCTCACACCATGCACAAAAACGAGCTCAAAATGGATCAAAGACCTAAATATAAAATCTAAAACACTAAAGAAATCGTGGAAGAAAAAATAGGGACAATGCTAGTAGCCCTAATACATGGCATAAACAGGATACAAAACATTACTTACAATGCACAAACACCAGAAGACAAACTAGATAACTGGGAGCTCCTAAAAATCAAACACCTATGCTCATCCAAAGACTTCACAAAAAGAGTAAAAAGATTACCTACAGACTGGGAAAAAGTTTTGAGGAATGACATTTCTGATCAGCGTCTGATCTCAAAATCTACGTGATGCTGCAAAAACTCAACTACAAAAAGACAAATAACCCAATTAAAAAATGGGCAAAGGATATGAACAGGCACTTCACTAAAAAAGACATTCAGGTGGCTAACAGATACATGAAGAAATGCTCACGATCATTAGTCGTTAGAGAAATGCAAATCAAAACTACAATGAGATTCCTTCTCACTCCAACAACAACAACAAAAAAAAACAACAAGGCTAGCATTAATCCAAAAAACACAAAATAATAAATGTTGGAGAGGTTGTGGAGAGACTGGAACACTCATACACAGCTGGTGGGAATGTAAAATGGTACAACCACTTTGGAAATTGATTTGGTGCACCTTAAAAAACTAGAAATAGAACTACCATAAAAAAAAAAAACCATACGATCCAGTAATCCCACTCCTTGGGATATATCCTGGAGAAATAAGAGCCTTTACACCAACAGATGTATGCACACCCATGTTCACTGCAGCACTGTTTACAATAGCAAAAAGATGGAAACAACCAAGATGTCCGTCAACAGATGAATGGATAAATAAATTATGGTATATTCACACAATGGAATACTATACATCGATAAAGAACAATAACGAATCCGTGAAACATTTCATAACATGGAGGAATCTGGAAGGCATTATGCTGAGTGAAATTAGTCAGCTGCAAAAGGATAAATATTGTATGAGAGCACTGTTATAAGAACTCGAGAAATAGTTTAAATAGAGAAGAAAATGTTCTTTGATGGTTATGAGGGGGAGGGGGGTATTCACTAATTAGATAGTAGACAAGAACTATCTTAGGTGAAGGGAAAGGCAACACACAGTACACGAGAGGTCAGCACAACTGGACTAAACCAAAAGCATAGAAGTTTCCTGAATAAACTGAACTCTTCGACGGCCAGCATAGCAGGGGTGGGGGTTTGGGGAACATGGTTTCAGGGGACATCTAGGTCAATTTGCATAATAAAATCTATTAAGAAAACATTCTGCATCCCACTTTGGAGAGTGGCATCTGGGTCTTAAATGGTAGCAAGCGGCCATCTAAGATGCATCGGTTGGTCTCAATCCACCTGTAGCAAAGGAGAACAGTGGGTTGCTGACCTCAAATTCTCGTAAAAAGACCCGACTTAATGGTCTGACTGAGAGTAGAGGGACCGCAGAGGTCATGGTCCCCAGACCTTCTGTTAGGCCAGGACAGGAACCATTCCCAAAGCCAGCTCATCAGACAGGGATTGGACTGGACTATGGCATAGAAAATGATACTGGTGAAGAGTGGGCTTCTTGGCTCAAGTAGACACATGAGACTATACTGGAAGCTCCTGTCTAGAGAGGAGATGGGAGGGCAGAAGGGGTCAGAAGCTGGGTGAATGGAAAGGAAAATAGAGAGTGGAGAGAAGGAGAGTGCTGTCTCATTGGGGGGCGAGCAACTAGGAGTTTATAAAAAAAGTGTATATAAGTTTTTGTATGAGAGACTGACTTGCTTTGTAAACTTTCACTTAAAGCATAATAAAAATTAAAAAAAAAAAGTTAAACATGTAATTACCATATGACCCTGGAATTCCACTGTTGGGTATATACCCAAAAGAACTGAAAGCAGGAACTCAAACCATGCACTGGGTAGTACACCAATGTTCATTGCAGCAGTATTCACAATAGTCAAAATGTGAAAACAACCTAAATGTCCATCAACAGATTAATGGATAAACAAAATGTGGTATATACATACAGTGAAATATTACTTAGCCATAAAAAGAAATGAAGTCCTGTTACATGATACGACATGGATGAACCTTGAAAACATCATGCTAAATGAAATGCCAATCACAAAAGGACAAATATTGTATGATTCCACTTATATGCAATACCTAAAATAGACAAATGTACATAGACTAAAGTTTATTAGTATATAGATAAAATTTATTAGGGACAAGAGGTAGGGGTAAGGGAGAATAATTGCTTAGGAGATAAAAATTTCTATTAAGGGTGAAGGGAAATTTTGGAAATGGATAGTGGTGATGGTTGTACAACATGATGAGTATAATTAATGTCGCTGAATTATACATGTAAAAAATACTAAAATGGAAGCAGACAAGCAAGTGTGTAAGGCCACCACTTACTGACCAGGGCACGTACTTGATACACTCCATCTTCAGTCTCCTGATCACTTAATGAGATCGTGCATATCGTGGAGCTCAGTGCCTGGCACATAGTCAGCTCTCTTTAAATATAGCTATTACAATTTTAAAGGGCATATGGATTATGCAAACCAATAAAAATGAGAATGGATGAACTATATGCAATCAACACACTAGGGCCCAAAGCTTTCTGGAATAGATATAATGGTGTATGATTCAGAAAGAAATTTGACATGATAAAATAATTATTTTTAAAAAGGATGAACTATGGAATTTTGACTGTTCAAGAATGAGGAATAATAGTTCTTACCAAAGGGGAATAAAAAGAGAATTGGGGGCCAGACAAATTGAACAATGAGATTAGGCTGGGAAAGTCAACATTCACAATTACTCTTTTATGTTGCCATTCAAATATCTCATGTTTAAAAGAAAGATTAGTTGATGGATGATTTAAAATTGCATCTTACTGTGAATGTAAGAAGATTCAAATGAAACTTGTAGGTGAATTATGCATACCATATTAAGGGGAAAAAAGTCTAATGGCTGGATAAAAGACATTTTTGTAAAGCTTTCCTCAAGTCATTTCTATTCTATTCTATTCCAAAGACCCCATTTACTGAGCATCCATGTGCTTACATTGGCCTGCTTTGGTCTTATGTGCTGAATACTTTGCTAGAATCTCAGGATTCAAAGATAAATAAAGCCCAGTCCTGGCCTCTAAATGTAGCAGCTGATTCAGAAATGTGAACACGTAATGCCAAGGCAGCGCAGTGGTGCCAATGACAGCAAGTCTCAAGTGCTGGGGTACCCAGATGAAGGCTTTTGGTAGACCAAATTATCGGTCCCAATGTATATGTATTTTTTTACACATACACCGTTGCCTTAGTTATGTGGCCCTAGTTATGTGACTGACTTTGGCCAAAGAGATTACAGGCATGACATGAACAGAGACTTGAGATGAGCATGCACAGTTGGGCTTGCCCTTTTGTACTTCTCATTGCCGTAAAAAGAACATACCATGGAGATTCCACAGGTCCAAGGAGGAGGAGAGACAAGTGGAGTAGACCCAGATCCAACCCATAGCCTAGAACCAAACCCAGCTGAACCCAGCCTGGATCAGCTAACCATTAGCAAACCCACACACACTTGAGCAAGAAATAAGTGATTATTGTTTTAAGTCACTGAGTTTTGGGGTAATTTTTATGCAGCACCATTGTGGCACTAACTGACTGACACAGGCTGCAATTACTTCTAAAATAAAGATGATGGGGATGGAGCTTTATTGTGGCTCTTCTTTGCCAACATACTTCCATTTTCTTCCCACACTCCACTAACCACATTCACACACACCCCAAGAAATTCTTGCTATTGCCAATCTTATAAACAAGATTTTTGTTTGGATTGTGTTGGGGTGTCTTAGTTATCTAGTGCTGCTGTAACAGAAATACCACAAGTGGATGGCTTTAACAAAATTTATTCTCTCACAGTTTAGGAGGCTAGAAGCCTGAATTCAGGGTGCCAGCTCCAGGGGAATGCTTTCTCTCTGTGTAGGCTCTGGGGGAAGGTCCTTGTCATCAGTCTTCCCCTGGTCTAGGAGCTTCTCAGCACAGGAATGCTGGGTCCAAAGGACGCTTTCTGCTTCGGGTTTTTCCTTCTTGGCGGTGATGAGGTCTCTCCCTCTCTTCTTGCTCCTCTCTTCTTTTATCTCTTGTAAGATAAAATGTGATGGAAACCATACCCCAGGGAAACTCCCCTTATATCATATCAGGGCTGTGACCTGAGTAAGGGTGTTACGTCCCACCCTAAGCCTCTTTAATATAACCTAATCTTGCCTCATTAACCACAGGCAGAGATTAGGATTTACAACACATGGGACAATTACATCAGATCACAAAATGGAGGACAACCACAGAACACTGGGAATCATGGCCTAGCCAAGTTGACACATATTTTGGGGGGACACAGTTCAATCCATGACATTCCACCCCTTGGACCCCAAACATTCATGTCCTTGCCATATGTAAAACATTTCACCCCATCATATCATCCCAAAAGTCTTAAATCAACTCCATGTCCAAATTCCATCCTAGAGCAAAATTCCTCTTCATCTGTGAACTTGTGAAATCTAGAATACAATCTGTTTGCTTTCAAAGTACAATGGTGGAAGAGGGATGAGGTAGACATTTCTACTACAAATGAGAGAAACCGGAGGGAAAGAAGAGATAACAGGCACCAGCCAAGTCAAAAAACCTAGCAAAGCAAATAACTTTAGCTCTCAAGGCTTGGAAATAGTTCTTTGTTCTCTGAGACCATCTGGACAACAGCCTGCCCTCCAGACAATGGGTGTTGGCCATATGCTCTGGATTCTGGGTGGAGGCCCCTCAGCTTTGGGCTTCAACTCTGCCTTCTAGGCCCACTGGGACGGCAACTCTGCTCCCATGGCTTTGGGTGGCCCCATTCTCCTAGTCCAACTGAGTGGTGACCCCATCCCCTCAGCCCTGGCAGACCCCGTTCTTGTCCCCTTTGGGCATGGCAGCCCTTCCCCCTCAGCTTTGGGCAGAAGATCCAGTCCCATCCCCCAGGCACTCATAGAAGATAGGCCCACACCAACTTGGTGAAGATCTGACTCTTTGAAACCTAGGATACTGTGACTCCACCCTTTGAAACCTCAGAGGCCTTGGAGACTCTAGAGGTCATGGCTCTACCCTTTGTGACTGAGGCAGCTCTGCTTCCCATACTCCTTGTCTCTTCAGCTTCTGCTTCCTGGTTCCTTGGCCCCTCACCACTCAGTCTCTTGGGCCTTTAAGGCCGGTCCATCTTCTGCCCTGCTCAGGCAAGTGTTACAAAGCTCTTCAGCTCTACCAATAAGTGTCTGGAGGCACCCTACTCTGCCAGGAAGCCTCAGCCTGAAGGTGCTCAGCTCTGTGGCTCTGCAGGTCGGTCCCTGCATCGTCTCAAACTGGTCTCCTGGATCTGCTGCCACTGTTTCTCTGCTGCTGCTTCTTGCTGTCTGTGCCATCTCTGGTGTTACAGCTCTCCTCACTTCCTTCTGAGCACCCACTCAAATTGCCTTTGATGTCCATAATTCCACCAACAGTCTCTTTAAGGCAGTCTAAGCTTTTACTATTAGGAACTTTAAAACTCTTTCAGCCTCTACTCATTACCCAATTCCAAAACCACTTCCACATTTTAGGCATCTGTTAGAGGGGCACCCCATTCCTGGTACCAAATCTTAGCTATCTAGTGCTGCTATAACAGAAATACCAGAAGTGGATGGCTTTAACAAAGAGAAATTTATTTTCTCACAGTCTAGGAAGCTAGAAGTCAGAATTCAGGGTGCCAGCTCCAGGGGAAGGCTTTCTTTTTCTGTCAGCTCTTGGGCGGAGCGGGGGGGAGCCTTGTCATCAACCTTCCCCTGGTCTAGGAGCTTCTCAGTGCAGGGATTCTAGGTCCAAAGGACGCTTTCTGTTCCTGGCTTTTCTTTCTTGGTGTTAATGAGAGCCCTCCCTCTCTGCTCATTTCTCTTTCCTTTTATCTCTTATAAGATAAAGGGTGATGCAAACCATACTCCAGGGAAACTCCCCTTACATCATATCAGGGTTGTGACCTGAGTAAAGGTGCTGCATCCCACCCCCATCCTCTTTAACATAACCTAATCTTGCCTCAGAAGCCCTGGTGGGGTGGTGGTTAAATGTTCAGCTGCTAACTGAAAGGTAGCAGTTCAAACCCACAGCCACTCCATGGGGGAAACATATGGCAGTCTGCTTCTGTAAAAATTTACAGCCTTGGAAACCTTATGGGGCAGTTCTACTCTGTTCTATAGGGTTGCTATGAGTCAAAATCAATTCAATGGCAGTGAGTTTGGTAATTTTGCCTCATTAGCCAAAGACAGAGATTCAGATTCAGATTTACAACACACAGGACAATTACATCAGATCAAAAAATGGAAGACAACCATAGAATACTGGTTGTCATATTTTGGGGGAACACAATTCAGTCCATGACATGGGCAATGCAGCGCCCATGGTATTAACCTTTCCTGGAAATCGCCAGAGTAGAAAGATGGATGAGGAACAGAATCTCAAACTTCATCCAATTCACATCTCCGTTTCTTGTTGCTCTTTCTTGAAATCCCTGCTTCTTTCAGGTAAGCACGCACATGGCACTGGCTTAGATATGATCATAACAGCCTCATCAACCATAAAAAGCTAGAGATGGGTTTCCCAGGAGGCATGAACTGGTTCAGGTAGCTATAGCCAAATTCTTAAGAGTAGCCTTCAATCATAGATAAAATGAAACTTAAACTGTGCCTCCAGCATCATGGATAAAAACATGTTAGCTTATCTCTCTTCAGGCAGGTAGATAGATGCTACGGCAAAAAAAAAAAAAAAAAAAAAAGCACGCTGCTGTCAGAATAGATCTGTCCCATAGAGTTTCTAAGGAGCGCCTGGTGGATTCGAACTGCTGACCTTTTGGTTAGCGCTGTAGCTCTTAACCACTACACCACCAGGCTTTCCATGCTAAGGCAAGGCTGGGGAAAAGTTCATAAAGGGTAGTCAAGGCCGTGAAAAAAGTGGGAAGGCAAATCTATCTCATAAGAAATATGAGCTATTCCTTCTATGTACCCTTTCCAGAGAATAGAACAATATAGGATGAAATATATTTCAGAGGCAGAGATTTTTGTTAGAAGTTTTTGTTAGTTAATTTAAAAAAGAATTTAAGGAGAGGGTTTCCAACTAAGGCAGATGAGTCCCACAGTATTAATACAGTTAAGCAAATATTGAAGGATCATAGGAAATGAGGTTGAATAAATTACATGTTTTATCAGACATCTTTGGGCTTTGAAATTGCTGACAGCCCACTGTGGAATATTAAATCTCACACTTCGCAATTTGCCTTTTTATTGATGTTGGGGAGGAGGTTGTATATGAGAAATTTTCTTCTCCCACATTTATAAAATATAATGTGCATTTACATATGTGTAAATATTTAAGTGTGTCAAAGTCAACCCCAAGAAAAGGATTTGGGTACAGATAGTTTTTTGGGGTGCACTGGTCAGGAAGTGAGGGAGTGAGACAGGGAGAGGAAAGAAGCCTATAAGGGGGCTCACTAATTACCATAGTGGGAAACCAAGGCTCAACACTGTTAGAGACCTCTGGGAGACAATATGGGCAGATTATCCTATCTGAGAGGGGGAAGCTAGAGTACTTACAGTCAACTCCCGTCCAATATTGACTGAGAGCTGCTGCCAGGGATGGTAACTCCCCAGCACACTCAGTCCGCTGTGTGAGTATGGCCTGAGAGAAAGCCCCCGGGTGGAGAGCTCTGGTACAGGCAGTAAGATGCCACTGGCATGAACAAGATGGTGATTGCCAATGGGACAAAAGCCAACCACCACCAACAGCGTGTGCTATAAAGTGCATATTTTAGATCCATATGTCAATGAGAAAATAGTTATATGTTAGGTTAGATCTTACAGAGACATCCAATTGTCTAATTCACCAGTGTGTTCCTTTGAACCATACATAGACATAGACTTCAATTATAAAAAGAAATTAAAAAAAAAACAACCAACTAAAACGTAAACCTTGTTTTATGCCCCCTAACATTATATTATGAAAATTTTCAAACATACACAAAAGTTGAAAGAATTGTTCAGTGAACATTCATAGATCCGCCATCTAGAACTGGGCTGTCCAATGTGGTAGCCACCAGCCACTTGCAGCTATTTAAATTTAAATTAATTAAAATGAAGTAAAATAAAAATTCAGTCCCTCAGATGCGCTAGCTTCATTTTGATTGCTCAGTAGCCAAGCGTGGCTAGTGGCTACCATATTGAGCAGCAGAGAATAGAACACTTCCATCATCACAGAAAGTTCTATTGGACAGCGTTGATCTATATTCTGCAATTAACATTTTTCTGTATTTGATTTATCACACATCTAACCATCCACCCAACCTTCTGTCCATTCATCATCAATCCATCTTTATTTTTTAATGAATTTCAAAATTGGTTGCCAACCTCAGTACAATTTACCCCTAAATGCTTTAGCATGCATGTCATTGTTATTATTTTATATGATTTGTACTTGCTTTGTAATACCCTCCTTGAATACTTCAATAGATAAAGCAGAGTCACCATCAAACCCAGGGCCACTTGTACTTATGAGATCTCTTTCCACAAATTACAAGAAAAAAAATGTCTACTCCGGGCAGATGGAGTCCCCCTAAAGCACAATTTGTCAAGCAGATAGCACCTGGGAACAAAGAAAAAGACACTTCAGTGGTTAAGGGCTAGGCTGCTAACCAAAATATCGGCAGTTTGAATCCACCAGCTACTCCTTGGAAACCCTATGAGTACCCTACTCCGTCCTACAGAGTCGTTATGAGTTGGAATCAACTCAAAGGCAATTGGTTTTGTTTTCCTCCAGGCAGACCCAGCTTCATACCTGGGTGCATAGCTTAGAAAGTAGAGTGAAGGTGCCTCTGTGCAGTGCACATACTGAGCAACCCTACATGACGGCCACGTGTAGACACGGTCTAGCATTTCCTAAGATTCATTCATTTATTCACAAGCACCTAATGTATTCTTCCTAGGTGCCCAGAACTGTGCTAGAGGCCAGAAGCACCAAGACAATTAAAACGTGGCCACTGCCTTCAAAGGATCCCAAGTCAAGGGGGTCAAAGAAGAGATACATATCAACATAGCAGGTTCTGTAATAGATGTGTTCACAGAATAATCTGGCACTACAGTGAGCAGAGGAAGAGAAAGTACTCTTATGTTACTAGGACCTACTATATGCCAGGCTCTTAAAATGATCCCATTAAAGCCTCAAAACAACCCTACAAAGCACTCATTATCCACATGTCTCTCTCTCTCTGTCTATATATCTCAGACTCCCAGCCTCCAAAATTGCAAACCAATACATTTCTTTTGCGTGTATACACACACACACACACACACACACATAACATATATACACAATAGAAATGTATTGGTTTGCAGTTCTGGAGGCTCGGAGTCTGAGAACAAGGTTTTTACCAAGTTGATTTCTTCTGAGGCTTTGAGGGAAAATCAGTTCCACTCCTCTCTCCTAGCTTCCGGTAGGTCTATGTGTTTCTTGGTATGCAGCTACAGTGTCATATGGCATCCTTCCTCTGTCTCCCAGCTCTGAGAATCTTTTCTTTTGTAAGGACAGGTGTCATATGGGATTAGGACCCACCGTACTCCAGTATGACCTCATGTTAACTACTGATAACATCTTCAAAGACTTTATTTCCAAATAGGGTCATATCCATAAATATAGGATTTAAGACTTCAACATATCTCTTGGGGGACGCAATTTAATCCCCAACACGAATCAACGTTAGAGGAGTAATTGGGAGGTAAATGGGGGTCTTCTGAGTCTGTTTCAAGGCTGATTAACTTAAAGGCACCAATGTTCATTTCTGTCTTCATATATTGAAGCTGTGTTTCAGGTTGAATTAGGGATAATATTCATAATTTCTAACCTCTAGAATGGCATGGACACTGACCAATCAGAATGAGTGAGCAGAGCTAGAGGCAGGTCCTGAGGCCGTGAATACTACGTATTAACCTCTTAGTTGCTGGATAGGTGGGGTGCTAGGGAGGAGCCAAGGTAGCCCAGGAGAATGAGGAAGCAGCTATTTACAACCAGAACCTAAGTATTTAATGTTTTAACAGCCAGGAAGGTTGTACCCGTGCTTATCTGCTGACCATCAGCCCTGAGCTAAGCAACTTGCCCACAGTCACACAAGAAAGTTGCACAGTGGGGATTTGGGCACACATCAGCTTGCCTTCAGTTTCCCTCTCCACCATGCTGCCTCCAGGAAGGTTGTGGCTGATGCAGGCACGTTTCCCTTCCCTGAAGGGAAGGAAACCACAAAGTCTGCAAGAAGAATGATCCGAAGAAAGAATGGTCATGAGGAAGGTTTCATGACACAACCAGGGGATTTAACCTTTCTTGGCCTAAGGAGCCCCTTAAGAGTCTGATGAAAACCACGGATATACACCCTAGAAAAACAAACCCTCATGCACAGAATAGTGCATATTATCTCAAATGCCTCAGCGTCTCCTGAAGCCCCTCTGTGGGTCCCAGGTTAAGCTACAGGATGATAGAAACTACTTGAATTGTGTGTGTTGTGATTTGGGGCATTTTCAAAAAGATTTTGCGAACTTTAGGAAATTCCCCAGAGAAGGATCTCTTCTTAGTAAGATGATGTCTCTCACTGGCAGTTCTCATATTAGGTCTACAACTGCAGTAAGCCCAACGGCCTTGAGTGGCACGAAGGATTCCAGATGCTAATTCGTGATTACAACAGTCAGGTTTCAGCCAACTCTCACTTAAACCACAAATTCTGTCCAGCCAAACTAGGTCAATAAATGCCACAAGAGGTTATCTCATATTAGAAATTAGCTGGGACCAAGGAACATAACTAATGGATTAAGTATCTTATAGGAAGGACTGGAGCATTAAAGGTAATGAGAGTGGCAGGAATTCAGACTCCCATTTCACACCAATTATTTACAAAGTTGCTACTCTGGAAGGCCAATGGGGCAGAGAAAAACATAATTCAGGGAACCAGGCAGACCTGGTGCCACCTCCTTGGCTCCCATAATCCACTCTGACCCTGGGAAAGTTAGGTCATCTCTCCAGTCCTCACTTTTCACATCTGTACAGTGGGTGGATAGGTCTTTCTTTATAAGGTTGTTGCAGGAGTTCAAATATAAGGTTCCTGGCATATCTCTTGCCTTCATTTTAGTGTGTCTTGGTTCTAATCCCTCTATTATCATAGCAGTCATGTCCTGAAGTATGATACTTAAATTGAACCAAAAATGCTGCTTCAATTATTCGTGTGTTCTTATGCTGCTGAAGAACTCTTTATAGTGGTCAGATCCAATTACCACAAGTATCTCTGCAAGAAAATCTTTACATTGCCAAGACTCCTAAGTCATAGCTGATAGCCTCTTTATTTCAAACTATAGTTATCAAATTACAGAATCTTAGAGGAGGGAGGGAGCAAAGAAATAATCTAACTCAACCCATAATTTTACAGTGAAGGAAGTGAGGCCAGGCCCAAACCCACTGCAACTGAGTCAATTCTGACTCACAGCTACCCCATAGGGTTCCCAAGGCTGTAAATCTCAAATCATTCCAGCCTGGAGGTAGGTATTTGGGTTGTAAGGAAGGCAGGTAGTGTGGGAAAGTGAAAATTGTACTGACCAGGTAAACAGAAGACTTGGATTCTAATTTTAGTACCAATGTGTGAAATTAAGTAACTTCCTTGACCTCTCTGAGCCTTCTTTTCTTTATCTATGAAACAATATCTCCAGGGTCCCTTTGCACTCTCATGTTCCAGTTTCACAAAGAAGTCCCCATGTCCTTCATGGTCTCGAATAAACTGTCCTGAGGGGCCCAGTTGCACATGAAGGAGGAAAAGAAAATCTAAGAAGAAGAGAAGAGGGGCAACTGGAAGGGAGCAAGGAGATAGGAGGAGCAAGCAGGAAGAAAGTCCTTGGTGAGGGACAGCGGCTGCAGGAAGGCAAGGGGGCTTCACACTAGCCCCTGTTCAGGGAGGTGGCAGCTTGAGATTGGCTGTTGCATGTGTTTACATTCAACACAAATGCAGTACTCCTGCTCATGCATCCATTCACTCAACCAATACTTTTTTTTTAATTGTACTTTAGGTGAAAGTTCACAGCGCAAATTAGTTTCTCATTCAAAAATTTGTACACAAATTGTTTTGTGACCTTGACTGCAATCTCTGCATTTTGTCAGCGCTCTCCCCCTTCCCACTCCAGGTTTCCTGTGTCTCTTTGTCCTGTTTTCCTGTCCCTCACTTCCTTCTCATCTTGACTTTGGGCAGGTGTTACCCATTTGGTCTCATATACTTGATTGAACTAAGAAGCATTTTCCACACTTGTGTAACCATTTATTTTACAGGCCTGTCTAATCTTTGACTGAAAAGAGGGCTTTGGAGTGGCTTCAGTTCTGAGTCAGCAGTGCTTCTGGGGTCAATACTTTTTTTTTTTTTTTGGTAACAGCTTTACTGAGATGGCTAATGTGCTTGACTGCTAACGGAGAAGTTGGTGGTTCAAGTCCATCCAGAGGCACCTCGGAAGAAAAGCCCAGTCATCTAGTTTGGAAAAAAATCAGCCATTCAAAACCCCTTGGAGCACAGCTCTACACTGACACACGTGGATTGCCATGAGTCAGTATGCTTGATCAAAACTGTTGTTTTTTATTGATATATAATTCACATACCACACAATTCACCCATTTAAAGTATATAATTTAGTGGTTGTTAGTATAGCCACAGATATGTGCAACTATCACAATTTATTTTAGAACATTTTCATCAGCTCGAAAAGAAACCCATACCCTTTAGCTATCACTCTCCCTACCTGTCTCTCTCCCCAGTTCTAAGAAACTACTGATCTACTTGCCGTCTCTGTAGATTTGCCTATTCTGAGCTTTTCATATAAATGGAATCATACATTATGTGATTTTTTGTGTCTGGCTTCTTTTGTTCAACATAATTTTTTTCCAAGTTCATCCATGTTGTAGCATGTATAAGAACTTCATTCCTTTTTACTGCTGAATAATATTCCATTGTATGGATACACCAGATCTTGTTTATCTATTCATCCACTAATGGGCATTTAGATTGTTTTCATCTTTTGACTATTATGAATAGTGCTGTTTTTATGTGAATAGTGCAAGTTTTTATGTGGCTCAGTCAATAATTGTTTTAGGTCTCTTTTTACATCAAACCTCTGGAATGCAAAGATATAAAAATGAAGATAATAATTGCCCTCAAGGAACTCACAATCTATTTGGGGAAGAAAGATGCGTTTTTAAAAGCTGTGATGACTTGCTGTGATAAGTAACATATGATGGTATGTGCAAAGACAGTAGGAACCCCACCAGCTGCTGACAGAGAGGTTATGACACTAGAAAGAGGTCTTGAAAGTGAATTAGCTTTTAGGCATGGAAGGGAGAGAGGGCATTCCAGGCTATGGAAACTGTACATTCAAAGGCACAGAGGTGCCAACGAGAATGACATTGGAAGGGTATACTGTGATAAGCCACGTAAAGAAATTCTAATGTCAAAAGCAAAAGGGAGCCATCAAAGGTTCTTAAGCAAAGCAATAACACAGATGAGATTTTCATTTCAGGAAGACAAGTGGCAGCAGTGGGGGAGGCGTGTTGATTGAAAGCAGGGGAGATCATGGGCTTGTTTCTCTGCCCATGCCACTCGAAAGCCAATACCGCCCCTGCCAACCTTTCCCAGACAATACCCATTTCAGGTGTGAAATCACAAAAGCAGTATTGGTTGTGCTCTCCTGAATACAATCTTTTCAGGATACCACGGTCAAGATTTTATATAGTTCTCATTTTTCATTCCCCAACTTTGTTATCATAGGTTTGAGCCTGATTCTGAATGAACCAGGGCTGGGAGGTGACATACCTCTAGCTGTATTGAAGCAAGAATTCTGAGTGCACACAGCTCTCACATACATTCTCACAAGCACACAAAGAGACAGGATGCTGGTAAACAAAGGATGCATGTGCCAGAGGACTAGCTGATCGGTTTTTTCCACATATACATTACTAAGTGGCTGGCCTTCAACACATCAATAGTTTGCAGAATTCTCATCCCTGCTTTTCCTGTCCTTACCCTTGAGATTTAATTGTAGCTCCCCACCCCATCCCCAACAGAGTCCACCCCAACTACAGAACCAGCAGGCCAGTTCTGAATGAGTGCTAACCAGAAACAAGACGTGACCATAACACTTACGCAAGGCACATAGAAAATGTGCCCTCTGTCATCATCCCTTTGCCTCATAACCAAGGTGGTTTTAAGGAACATAGAGGATGATCCTTAAGCCAGCAAGAGTTCCTATTTAACTCACAAATCCTCCCAATCCATTTATGAAGCTGCTGTGATCATTTCTATCACACAGGTGGAGAAGCTGAGAGAATAAAGGACTAACGGATTGACCTGCTGTATTCAAAATTGTGCTGGTAAAACACATGGCTCTGGGCAAATCAATTCCCTTCATCCTCTCCCTAGACCTTTCTTTATTTTTCTGTTAACATCGTGAAGTGTTTTCCAAGCTCTGAAATGGTGCTGTCCTCAATGACTGCAACATTTGGCATGCATGTACTTAGAGTCTTGCCTTTCTATCCTGGATCATAGAAGGTATGCTACAAATATCTGTTGGATGAATGAATAAATAAATTTTGGACATATCTCTCAGGGGCAATTACTATAGTATGCTCTCTCTCACTCTCTCTCAGTATGTATGTGTGTATGTGTGTGTATCATGTAACTTTCAACGTCTTTTGCATACACTGAACTGATCATATATTTAGAAAGATAGCTGAAAAATACAGTAATAGCTAACTTTTGTGGAGTGCTTATTATGTGCCAAGAACTGTTCTAAGCTCTACATGTTTAAACTCATTTAATTCCCACAACAATCCTTTATGGAATAAACTATTTTCCCATTTTACAGATGAAGAAGGTGAGACACAAAGAGTTTGAATAATTTTCTCAAGGTTTCACAGCTAGTAAGTGAAAGAGTAAATACCTGAACATGGGGAGTCTGACTTTAATTCTAAATTCTTAAATTAAAAGATTAAAAACAACTTCTGAAATTGCTGAATGAGAAAATTATATGAATTATATTCACCTCCATCACAATTTCGCTCCCCTAGAAAGAAACTGGTCATTTACCCTGTAATCATGGGTAACCTGATTGTTTTAAGTGTAACACAAATAAAATTGAGTTGCCTTGAGCCCAGTCTCTAGCTCAGCATAGTCCTTTATCTAAAAGAAACAAAAACATACTTCTCTGTAGCCTTTAAGAGTGCTGAAGACCTTTTGAGGTGATAGAGATGGGGGAATTAGATCTTGAAACATAGGAAAACTAATTAAGAATCTAATTCACACACCACTCTTTCCAAAATCCCTCTGTTTGTCATTCCTCTCCTACTTCAGCTGTGCTCACAAATAGTGAGCTGCCATTTTCCTTTCTATCCCTTACCGTGAGCAGCCATCCCAGTCCCCAGGAATCAAACAAGTAATGGAGACTTCCCTCTAGGCAAACATCAGAAGAGGAACGTCAACACATGAGAAAATGGGGGTATTGGAGCGTAAACCTTGAGGAGAGATCATAGATGATCTGTCACCCCCAGAAATTCCATTTAGTGGGAGACATCATGGGGATTCATGGGCCCACTTTTGAGACAACATCTCGAGCTGTCCTGAGGAGGTGCTGGCAGAATGTGGAGAACATCAGAATATGAGTGCTATCCAGTATGGGAAGCAAGATGGTCCCAGGGGAAAGAGGGCAGTGTGTCAGCACATTGTTATGAAAGTGGGAGAATGGAGAAGGCCAGACTCTGGACAACTTTTCACTTGCTAACTCCTTCAAGAGAAGCAAAATTCCTGTCTCTCGAACCATAAATGAAGTTGGGCAGAAAAGAAGAGAGGTTAGGGATCTGAAGAGGGAGGTCAAAAGGCAGAATTTGCAATGAGAAGAGAAAGAGGAACTTATTATTTGGATTTTTCACTTTGGGGCCTATAAATGATGCTCAGATCTTTGGGAAACATTGTATTTTGTTCTGCTTTTCCCATGACAGGGGGTATGGTGGGTGGAAAAGTAGGACATTATAATTGGCAGCTCATCAAGTAAGGAATGGACAGTTTCCAAAAAGAAATAGTATTTTGGGCAGACAAAAATGTTTCAGACATAAAGCACCTTTGCCCTTAGGGAGCTTAAAGTTTAATGAAGGCAACAGTCATGTAGACCAGGTAATTACTGGATGAATGCTGTGAGAGATGGTAAGTACCAAGTTCCTTGGGGACACAAAAGTGGTAGTGACTTAATGGTATCTGGGGAAGGCTTCAAAAAGAAGTTAGAATTTCAGCTGGAAGACTTCTGGCCAACATGGCACCATAGACAGAAGCACCACGCCCTCCCTCCACAACAAAGACCCAAAAAACTAAGTAAAACAGAGACAAACATCATTCCTGGAACCCAGAGTGTCAAACAAAGAGATAGAGAACTCAGCCAAACACCGAATGGAATAAGAAACTGACAGAAGACTGAGATCAAGAAGAGATACTTGTCAGGGTTCCTTTTCAGCTAAGGCAGCAGGGATTCGCCATCTTGGACTCCTGTCAGAGATCAGCTGACAAGAAGCACAGGAAAGCAGCTTCACGGAGATATTCAAAATCAAAAGAATTGCAAAAAGGAACCAGAGAGGTTAACCTGTAAATGGCAATGTCAGAACTATAAAAGAGGGAATAAATGGTGTAGGTATAGGACTTTCTAATGGAGAGGAAGGCAAGGCGATATCAAGTAATAATAGACTGGTTCAAACCTGGGAAGATAAGGGTAAATGTCAAGGTAACCACAAAGAAAGTTAACAAACCTACTCATAAAAATAAAGAAGAAAAACATAAAGTCTCAATAAACACAAAATCTACAAAAACAAAAGAAATGAAAAAGAAATCCACAAACAAAAGAACTCAGCACAGAAGAGTAAGAGGAACAAAGAAAACATTAGCTCCACACACACACACACAAAAAAAAACTGCAAAATGACAGCAATAAACTCACACCTATCAATAATTACACTGAATGTAAATGGCCAAAATGCACCCATAAAGAGACACAGAATGACAGAAAGGATTAAAAAAACAGGATCCATCAATATGCTGTCTACAAGAGACACACCTTAGAATCAAAGATGCAAATTTATTAAAAATCAAAGGACGGAAAAAAATATATCAAGAATTTCAATTGGATTTATTTTTCTTTAATTTATTTAAATTGAGATATAATTCATATTTCGTTTGATTCACCCTTGTAAAAGTGCACAATTCAGTGGTTTTTAGTATATTGACCAAGTAGCATAGCCATCACCACTAAGTCCAGAACATATTCATCACCCCGAAAAGAAATCCCATACCCATTAGCAGTCACTCCCCGTTCTCCTTTGCCCTTCCAGTCCCTAGTAACCAATAATCTGCTTTCTGTCTTTATGAATTTGCCTATTCTGTACATTTTATATCAATGCAATATGTAGTCTTTTATGTCTGGCTTCTTTCACTTAATGTAACATTTTCAAGGTTCATAGATGTTATAGCTTGTATCAATACTTCATTCCTTTTTATGGCTGAATAACATTCCATTGTATGGATATATGAATTTTGCTTATTAATTCATCAGTTGATGGACAGTTGGATTGTTTCCACCTTTTGTCTATTATGAATAAGGCTGCTGAATTGGATCTTGAAGGATGAATAATTGCTCAGCTATTAAAGATGAAAAATGGTATAGTATTCCAGGTAATCACACTAGTTATTATTTATTGAGTGTTTGTTATATGTCAGGAGCTGCCCTTATATGCATTCTATTTCATTTCTTTCTGACCACAACTCCACAATATAGGTACCATTATTATCCCCATTTTACGGATAAGTAAATTGTCTAATTATCTAACTAAAATTTTTTTTAAATCATGCACCTAGTAAAGGCAGCATCAGAACTTGAATCTTAACCTGTCTGAACCTATAGTCCATGTTCTTAACCTGTTTGTGATTGTGCAGATGATTCATAGACACAATAATCAAGAACCTGTTATGTTTGGGGAGCTTTTTTTGGTTCCATGGGCAGTGTTGGAGAAGGAGGCTATGACTGAAGAGTTTTGCATGCTTTCTTGAAGATTTTATACTGTTCTTTAGGCATTAGGAAGCCACTTAGGATCTAAATTAAACCAAAAACCAAACCCGCTGCCATTAAGTTGATTCCAACTTATAGCGACCCTAAAGGGCAGAGTAGAACTGCCCCATAGAGTTTCCAAGGAGTGTCTGGAGGATTCGAACTGCTGACCTTTTGGTTAGCAGCCGTAGCACTTAACCACTACGCCACTACAGTTTCCAGGATCTAAATTAGGGGAGTTTTAATCATAGACTGTTTTGCTTTTTGGAACAATGACTGTGACCACAGTGTGGATAGTGAACTGGTGTTCTAAAGCCTCCTAGGTTGAGCATACACTGTGTTCTTCCCCTAGTTCAGTCCTGCTTCATTGGAGGGCTGGGAAGGGGGGGCGGACTGCTTAATCCAGGATGCATCTGAGCAATTAAAGTGCATCCTGGGAAAGAACTCCCTCAAAGGGACAAGATAAGAGACGTGCTATGTCTATTCAAGGACAATAAAACAAAGTTGTAACGGGGATAATAATTCTAAGGAAAAAAGTTTGTCACTCAGATTTATTTCTGTGTCAGACTTTAGGAATTCATAAATAAGAACTAAGGTGAAAAGTCTACCATAAGGAACAAATAAAATATTAAAAGGACCTAGTTCACTAAAATATTTGTGCAGCAGCAGGAACTTGGCCTTCAGGAGCACTAGTGTTCAAAGTATCCACAGAGATGGGGAATAATTCCCTAGGCACCTAAATCAATGGCAGCACCACAGTGGGCTCAGTCGGCAAGGCCTTGAGCGTCAGCAGTCATGGCTTGGGCATTGGTGAATGCCAGCAGCAGTGAGTTATCTACTACTTTTGGCAATGGTGACAATAATGCAGATCACTAGCACAAGCCAAAGTAGGAGATTAGGAAAATGGAAACTTCCGTGTAGTAGCCAAGAAGACTGATCCCCAGAGCACTTATCAAATATTCCCTGGATAATGCCATCCAGAACACATTTGAAGGGATCTGAAATTCCGGCAGATCATTGGGGGAAGGGCAAGAGAAAGGCAGTTTTGTGACAGATATTCTAGTCCTGATTTTTACCCTCATCCTGAGGTTACATGGCATGAAGATGTCCAGGGATCCACTGCAATAGTATAGATGAGAGATTATAAAGGTTGAAACAAAGAAAGAAGAGTCAGACCTAAGGGGTAGAAACAGGTACAAGAAACAGTTAAAAAGAAAATTGTTAGAATATGGGAACTAGGTGTAAAGAGTAAGGAAAACAGAAGAGCCTTAGGTAATGTCCTGGTCAATGATGGTGCCATTAAACAAAATAGGGAAGTCAGGAAGGGGACAATGATGAATTCCATTTTGAGACATGTTGAGTTTCAGGGGCCTGAGTTTGAGGGACTTGGAGGTGATTAAAGTGGATATGCAGTTTAAAATACGTGACAGGAGAGATACATTTGGAAGGTAGTGGTGTATGAATTGTAAATGAAACCCTGGAATAAAATAAGTCATGGGACGTGTACTGAATAAAAAGAAAAACAAGAGTGAGACCCTGAGGAAAATCAATAGTTCAATACTTGTTGACCAACTGAATGCAGATACCAAAAGATTTTTCTATGTCTAAATATTAGGTGGATATGGGCTGTGGATATGAGAAGAAACAGCTGCAAACATCCATTAATTATCGGAACGTGGAATGTACAAAGTATGAATCTAGGAAAATCGGAAACCGTCAAAATGAAATGGAGTGCATAGACATCAATATCCTAGGCATTACTGAGCTGAAATGGACTGATATTGGCCATTTTGGATCAAACAATAATACGGTCTACTATGCCAGGAATGACAACTTGAAGAGGAATGGCTTGCATTCATCGTCAAAAAGAACATTTCAAGATCTATCCTGAAGTACAACACTGTCAGTGCTGGGATAACATCCATACGCCTACAAGGAAGACCAGTTAATACAACTATTGTTCAAATTTACACACAAAGAAGGGAAAGACAATTAAAAAAAATACAGAAGAGGTCAACACAGCTGGACTAAACCAAAAGCAAAGATGTTTCCTGAATAAACTGAATGCTTCAAAGGCCAGCGTAGCAGGGGGTGGAGGTTTGAGGACCACTGTTTCGGGGGCATCTAAGTCAATTGGCATAATAAAATCTATCAAGAAAACATTCTGCATCCCCCTTTGGATGAGTAGCTTCTAGGATCTTAAATGCTAGCAAGTGGCCATCTAAGATGCATCAATTGGTCTCAACCCACCTGGAGCAAAGGAGAATGAAGAACACCAAGGACACAAGGTAATTACAAGCCCAAGAGATAGAAAGGACCACATAAACCAAAGACTATATCAGCCTGAGACCAGAAGAACTAGATGGTGTCCAGCCACAACCGATGACTGCCCTGACAGGGAACACAACAGAGAATCCCTGAGGAAGCAAGAGAGCAGTGGGATGCAGACCCAAAATTCCCATAAAAAGACCAGACTTAATGGTCAGACTGGGACTAGAAGGACCCCAGAGGTCATGGTCCCCAGACCTTCTGTTACCCCAAGACAAGAACCATTCCCAAAGCCAACTCTTGAGACAGGGATTGCACTGGAATATGGGATGAAAAATGGTAGTGGTGAAGAACGAGCTTCTTGGATCAAGTAGACACAAAAGACTATGTTGGCATCTCCTGTCTGGAGGGGAGATGAGAGGGCAGAGGGGGCCAGAAGCTACCCGAATGGACACAAGGAGAGAGAGTGGAGGGAAGAACTGTGCTATCTCATTAGAGGGAGAGCAATTAGGAGTGTATGTAAATTTTTATACAAGAGACTGACCTGATTTGTAAACTTTCACTTAAAGCACAATAAAAATTAATTTTAAAAAAATGAAAAAAAAATTATGCACCAACCACTAAGGCCAAAGATGAAGAAATTGAAGATTTTTACCAATTTCTGCAGTCTGAATCGACTCAACGGCAGTGGGTTTTTTTTTTCTGCAGTCTGAAATTGATCGAACATGCAATCAGGATGCATTGATAATTACTGGTGATTGGAACGTGAAAGTTGGAAACAAAGAAGAGGATCGGTAGTTGGAAAATATGGCCTTGGTGATAGAAACAATGCCAGAGATCGAATGATAGAATTTTGCAAGACCAACGACTTCTTCACTGCAAATACCTTTCTTCAACAACATAAACAGCAACTATACACATGGACCTAGCCAGACGGAATACACAGGAGCCAAATCGGCTACATCTGTGGAAAGAGATGATGGAAAAGCTCAAAATCATTAGTCAGAACAAGGCCGGGGGCCGACTGCAGATCAGACCACCAATTGCTCATATGCAAGTTCAAGTTGAAATTCAAGAAAATTAGAACAAGTCGACAAGAGCCAAAGAATGACCTTGAGCATATCCCACCTGAATTTAGAGACCATCTCAAGAATAGATTTGACACGCTGAACCCTAATGACTGAAGACCAGGTGAGTCATGGAATGACATCAAGGACATCATTCTTGAAGAAAGCAAGAGGTCATTAAAAAGACAGGAAAGAAAGAAAAGACCAAAATGGTTGTCAGAAGAGACTTGCTCTTGAATGTCAAGTAGCTAAAGCAAAAGGAAGAAATGATGAAGTAAAAGAACTGAAGTCTTCAAAAGGCAGCTCGGGAAGACAAAGTAAAGTATTATACTGACATGTGCAAAGAGCTGAAGATAGAAAAACAAAAGGGAAGAACACATTCGGCATTGACAGAATAACAACTGAGAAGTTTCAACAAAGGGAAGCAGTGCTGGAAGTGCTCACTTATCTATGCCAAGAAGTTTGGAAGGCAGCTACCTGGCCAACTGATCCATATTTATGCCTATTCCCAAGAAAGGTGACCCAACCAAATGCAGAAATTATTGACCAATATCATTAATATCACACACAAGCAAAATTTTGCTGAAGTTCATTCAAAAGTGGCTGCAGCAGTATATCGACAGGGAACTGCCAGAAATTCAGGCCAGTTTCAGAAGAGGACGTGGAACCAGGGATATCATTGCTGATGTCAGATGGATCCTGGCTGAAAGCAGAGAATTCCAGAAAGATGTTTACCTGTGTTTTATTGACTATGCAAAGGCATTTGACTGTGTGGATCATAACAAATTATGGGTAACATTGCAAAGAATGGGAATTCCAGAACACTTAATTGTCCTCTTGAGGAACCTCTACATAGATCAAGAGGCAGTTGTTCGGACAGAACAAGGGGATACTGAGTGGTTTAAAGTCAGTAAAGGTGTGTGTCAGGGTTGTATCCTTTCACCATATCTATTCAATCTGTATTCTGAGCAAATAATCCAAGAAGCTGGACTATATAAAGAAGAACCTGGCATCAGGATTAAAGGAAGATTCATTAACAACCTGCATTATGCAAATGGCACAACCTTGCTTCCTGAAAGTGAAGAGGACTTGAAGCGCTTACTGATGAAGATCAAAGACCACAGCCTTCAGTATGGATTACACCTCAACATAAAGAAAACAAAAATCCTCACAACTGGACCAGAGAGCAACATCATGATAAACGGAGAAAATATTGAAGTGGTCAAGGATTTCATTTTCCTTGGATTCACAACCAACACCCATGCAAAGAAATCAAAAGATTCATTGCGTTGGGCAAATCTGCTGGAAAAGACCTCTTTAAAGTGTTGAAAAGCAAAGATGTCACCTTGAAGACTAAGGTGCACCTCACCCAAGCCATGGTATTTTCAAGAGCATCATATGCATGGGAAAGCTGGACAATGAATAAAGAAGATAGAAGAACTGTCGCCTTTGAATTGCAGTGTTGGTGAAGAATATATCACGGACTGCCAAAATAACAAACAAATCTGTCTTGGAAGAAGTACAATCAGAATTCTCCTCTGAAGCAAGGATGGCGAAGCTACATCTTACATACTTTGGACATGTTGTCAGGAGGGACCAGTCCCTGAAGAAGGACATCATGCTCGGTAAAGTAGAGGGTCAGCGAAAAAGAGAAAGACCCTCAACAAGATGGATTTACACAGTGTCTGCAACAATGGGCTCAAGTATAACAACGATTGTGCGCATGGCGCAGGACCCAATAGTGTTTCATTCTATAGTACATGGGGTGTCCATGAATCGGAACCGACTGGGTGGCACCTAACAACAACAACAAATGGCCTGTTTGGAGAGGTGAAAACCAAAACAAAGGAGAAAAATAAAATAGTGTGGCCATGAGTTTGTTTTTTAAAGGAACACAGGTAATGCTGCATTCTAAAGAAGTCCAACAGACCTCTTCAGCAACAAATCCCGTTGGAGGGACAGCTCTTGTTGGGATCTGCTCATAGAAGAGTATCAAATTAAAAAGGCACTTTGATATTTCAAAGCCTGATGTAGTGGATATTTTCAGCACCCTCAGTCTCTTCCAAATGACTCAGCACTTGAGAAATGCCAACTCACTGGGGGAAAATCTGATTCTAGTTGATCTTTTCTTAGGACTTGGTTCAGCTGTCACAACAAGGAAAATTCACTTAGCCAAACAACAATATCAGAGTTATATTAAAAACACAGTTAAGGTGAATCCTTATCATCTAGCGTAATTCCAACTTGCCTTACAGTAGCATCATTCAAGTTAATTAGAATTTTTTCTCTAATCAGCTACATATCTCTTTCTAAAGAATCCTTCTAAATGGGTTTTCCTTCTGGCCTGAAATTTCCACCATCATAGTCGTTGAGTCATAAAACTTCAGGTCAGCCGTAGATCTTAGGGTTTAACTAGCTCAATCCCTTCTTTAGATGACGAAATTTAAGTGCAAAGAGGTTAGATCCGGGGTCCACAATCAAATGCCTTCCAGGACCTTGTAGATAACATCAATAACCAGAGCAAGCCTTGAATTTCCTTTTTAAACACCTGATTTTCACTTCCATTAAGAAATATGCCTCCCTTTGTTTGTCTTTTTAAATCACATGGTCCTTGTGTTACAGCTCTGCCAACCCCTACTTTTGATAGAAACGTGGAAACAAAAAAATATTTCTTACTATAGGAAAAACACTCTAAGTAGGATGAGAAATGGTAACTGAGATATGGCTTCAATGTTGGGGGCAGTAGGGAGTTAACTGGACATAAAACTGGACAAGCTCTATCTAGAGGGGTCAGCTTCTCCCCAGCTTTAGTCCATGGTTGTCTTGAAGGACTGTGAACCCCTTGACGCCAGACCTTCCAAATGCATTTAGTTCTCTTTTTCTCTCTTTACCTGTAGGTTGTTTCATAATCTTTCCACAGGCCTTAACTCCTGAAACCAGGCTGTTGATCATGATGAAGGCACAAATTGCTTTCCCAAAGCTTCCCTGTTACCCTATGAGCATCTCTTGGTTCTTCTGTGCTTCAGATGGTTAGAGAATATTCCAGATTCCTTCAGCCTAGCTTGTTTGGAACACAACACTCCTATTTTAGCTCTGTCTGTCTCTGTTTCTTTTCTTGAAGACTTTTTTTAAAAATAATTTTTATTGTGCTTTAAGTGAAAGTTTACAAATCAAGTCAGTCTCTCACATAAAAACTTATATACACCCTGTTACATACTCCCAGTTACTCTCCCCCTAATGAGACAGCCCACTCCCTCCCTCCACTCTCTCTTTTTGTATCCATTTCACCAGCTTCTAACCCCCTCTACCCTCTCATCTCCCCTCCAGGCAGGAGATGCCAACATAGTCTCAAGTGTCCACCTGATCCAAGAAGCTCACTCCTCACCAGCATCCCTCTCCAACCCATTGTCCAGTCCAGTCCATGTCTGAAGAGTTGGCTTCGGGAATGGTTCCTGTCCTGGGCCAACAGAAGGTCTGGGGGCCGTGACCACCGGGGTCCTTCCAGTCTCAGTCAGACCATTAAGTCTGGTCTTTTTATGAGAATTTGGGGTCTGCATCCCACTGCTCTCCTGTTCCCGCAGGGGTTCTCTGTTGTGTTCCCTGTCAGGGCAGTCATCGGTTGTAGCCGGGCACCATCTAGTTCTTCTGGTCTCATGATGATGTAGTCTCTGGTTCATGTGGCCCTTTCTGACTCTTGGGCTTGTAATTACCTTGTGTCCTCGGTGTTCTTCATTTTCCTTTGATCCAGGTGGGTTGAGACCAATTGATGCATCTTAAATGGCTGCTTGCTAGCATTTAAGACCCCAGATGCCACTCTCTTGAAGACTTTTTTTTCTGCAACAATTTCAAGCATCAAACCAAGCAGATTTTTTAAAAAATCACATGGTAGTTTCATTACAATAAATATTGGATTAGGTGATGAGAAGAGTATGGTAGAGTAGTTTTTCCAGAAGTTTATGGTTTTAAAATGCCCATGACAGCCAGCAATGCTACAACATAGATTTATTTCTAAGATTATTGACTTGAAACTAGAGGACTACCAGTGTCAATAAATTTCAGGTGAACCCCAGATTAAAAAACAGGCTTGTGGGTATATTAGGTATCTATTGCTGCATAAAAAATCACCCCAAAATTTTGAAGATTAATACAACACATTTATTATATCGCAGGGTCTGTGGGTCAGGAATCTGGGTACAGCTTAGCTGGGTCCCCTGCTTCATGGTCTCTTGTGAGGCTGTAATCAAGGTGTCACCCAAAGCTGTGGTCTCACCTGAAGGCTCAAATGGGGAAGGATTCACTTCCAAGCTCACATATGTGATTGTTGATGCTTCAGTTCCTCAAGGGCTATTGGACTGAGTGCTTCAGTTCCTCACTGGCTATTGGCTGAAGGCTACCCTCAGTTCATTGCTACATGGGCCTCTCCAACAAGGCAGTTTGCTTCATCACAGTGAGCAAGAAAGAGAGGCTGCTAACAAAATATAAGTCACAATCTCTTGTAGCTTAGTCTTGGAAGTGACATCTTATTGTCTTTACCATGTGCTATTGTTTAGAAGCAAGACACTATGCCCAGTTCACACTCAAGGGAAGGGGATTACACAATGGCACGAATATCAGGCGGCAGGAATCATTAGGGGCTATTTAGAAGTCTGTCTACCACATACTGCGATTCCAAATATGCCTTTCACCACATAAATTAGAGCTTAACAGCATCAGTTCTAAGAGATTTGAACTTTATTGTAGCCTTTGAAATTGTAAGAGGGTTCGGAGATAAAGATGTATTAGTTCAGGCAACACTGGCTGCTATAATAAACACCAAAATTTCAGTGGCTTATTCTGGGGAAATTTTGGGGTTTCAAGGTTAATTATTGCTAACTGAACTATGCAATGCGAGTGTACCTGATTAGGTGGTTCTCCTCTAAATGGTGATTCAGGGACCCAGGCTCCTTCCAACTTGTAGCTCCACTATCTTCAAAACATGGCTTCCGAGACCACCCTAGAGGTTGCCTCCATTCCAGGAATCCAGAAGGAGAAAAAAACATAAAGAATAACATGTGGGAGATTTCTACGGGTCAGACCTGGAAATGGGGCTTCCAATCACATTCCACCAGCTAGAACTCACGAGTCATTCCTAATCACAAGGTAAGCTGGAAAGTGTAGTCTGTCAGTGTGCCCATGAAGAGGAGGAATGAATTTGGTGAATAGCTATCCAGTCTGCCACAGAACCAAAAAACCAAACCCGTTGCCCCTGAGTCAATTTTGACTCACAGAGACCCTATAAGACAGAGTAGAACTGCCCCATAGGGTTTCCAAGGAGCGGCCGATGGAATCCAACTGGTGACCTTTTGATTAGCAGCAGAGCTCTTAATCACTGCACCACCACGGCTCTGTTCTCTGCCACAGAAGCATTGTCAAATTCATTCATTAAACACACGTTAATTCTTCTATATGCCAGACATGGTCCCTGAGTGGCACAAACAGTTTACAATCAGCTGCTAATATAAAATTGACAGTTTGAACCCACCCAGTGGTGCCTTGGAAGAAAGGCCTGGTGTTCTGCTTCTGTAAAGATTACAGCCAAGAAAACTCTATGGAGCAGTTGTACTCTGTAACACATGGTGTCACCATGAGTCAGAATTGATGGCAATAGGTTTTTATATGCCAGACACTATGCTAAATGCTATGGCTATACACATGAATGATTGAATATTTGAAGATTATCCCTATTATATTCAGGCAATCCTTGGATTAAGAACGAGTTCCATTCCTAAATCTGTCTTTAAGTAGAATTTATACATAAGTCAGAACAGTTAGGTACGGTTCATATCTAAGATCAGTTAGAGAAATGTTTGTCTTAGTATATAGTGTACCTTTCTATGCATAAAATACTTTAAAGAAACACTTCCAGATACACTAAAACATCTTTAACAAAATAATACAGTAACAATAATAATAATATTTTGATGCACATCTCAAAGTAGCACTGGTTTGTTATTATGAACCACTGTGTGTACCTCAAATTTTTAATATAATAGGCTTTACGGGGGTTGGTTCGTAACTAGGGGTTATTCATAAGTTGGAAGTTCATAACCCAGGGACTGCCTGTATTCTGCTGGAGAGAGAGGCTATGTGAAGGACCAGTAGGGTGCCAGACATTTGAGCCAAGAAGCCAATATTGAATGTTTAAACCAGTCAAGTCTTCAGATGACTCCTGCCCCAGCTGCTATCTAGCTACAAATGCTGAGTTTCTCACCCTTGGATCTTAAAGCAGAAAGTCTCTTTGGTCTCCAGCTCCTATAACTCATTCAAGGCAGACATGGTGTCTCCCTAGGGCAGAATTACTCACTAGCTCCTTTCTCCTTTTCTGCAAGTGTCTTCTGCCTCCTCAAATAAGCCTTGACTCTTATTTGATCTTCAGATCCTTGGAATGAAGACCATTCTGTGTTTTCTTCATGAAGCAAACAGGCAAAACTTGTAGACTAATGCCAATCAACCATAATGAGGATGCCTCAGTCATTTACCATGAACACTAAACATGGGATATCATCTGCTCAGAAGCAGACAAAAGTTACCTAAATGACAGACTGCGGTAAGAAGCTCAGTGATACCAAGCTTCTGCATGAAGACTCAGGGACAGCTCTTATGGGCTTAGGTGCAATGTCATGTGGGAAGAGTAAGTAAAGACTGCCTGTTGGCTCTGCCTTTGCCTCTCCCTACTTCCTCTCCATCCTTCCAAGACAAATATCTGATGGATTGCCAGAAAAATGCCCCCAGAGAACTCAAGGACAGAGAGAACTAAGGAAGGTTTAGCCAAGACTGGACGGGAACCAATGGTAGAATCTACTCATCCCTTGGAGAAGAGCCATGTCTCGTTTCTGCAAACTAAGAGTGTGCCTTTTGCTTTTAGGTCTTGATGAGAGGTAGCAACATCTCTAGGTTCGACTGGCATTTTTTCTTTTGGAGTTGGTCCTTCCTCTTGCATAACTTTTTTTTTTCAAAATTGTGTAAGAAATGTAGGTTAATTGTAGGAGAAATATACAAAATAGTTTTAGGATACCAGCAGTTATTGGGATCTATTTTTTTATTGTTCCATACTATCAGGTATGAAACGTCATATCAATCCCTATTCACTTTTACTATTGGCCTTATGAGTCCATAACCCTACCACTTGGAACTTCCTATTATTTGAACTACAGAACTTATCATTTATCAATATTTGCATGCCAGCAGACTGGATGTAGCATGTCATATCCTAGGAGGAGAGCAATTCACATCCAAAGTTCATTTGGCATTTTTATCACTGGTTATACTTGCTAAGGGCAAATAAATACTTTGCCCACACTGCATCAATGTTTTGAAGTATTGTGATTGTTCAGGGTGCCTGTTGTATCATGTATCTCTGTATTCTATGATGCATTTCACCTATTTTCCTATTATCTGAAGTCATTCTTTCTGAACTTTATCTAGAAGGCATTTCAGAAATGAGAAGAACATGAAAGAAAGGAAAGGGAAATGAATAAAATATGTTTCAATTATCTATTGCTATATGTAATAAACCACTATGAAATTTAGTGTCTTAAAACAAAAATGATTTATTATATTTCATGATTATCTGGATTGGGTGGACTTAGCTGGGTGGCTCTTCTGCTCTACTTGATGTTGGCTCAAGTCACTCACGTGACTGCATTCAGCGAATGGCAAGGCTAGAGCCATCAGTTTGGCCACCTTAGTTCTTCTCCATATAGTTTCTTCTTGACATTAGTTCAGAATTTCTTATAGTATGATGTTCTCAGAGCTCCAGAGGCATGAAAACAGAAGGTGACAGACCTCTTAAGATCAAGGCCCAGAACTGGCACAGTGTCAATTCCACAGCACCATATTGGTCAGAACAAGTCATAAGTCTAGCACAGATTCAAGAGAATGGGATATAGATTCCAGTTCTAGATAACAGAAGCAGGATGTACATGCAGGATGGGAGGAATTGTTGATGTCCATCTTTAGTGGCAATTTATTAACAAGAAAAAGAAAATATAAAGAAATGGTGAAGGAAACTAAAAAAATACAGAAATTGAAGAAAGAAAATGCAGGAACAGGCAGTCCCCAGGTTACGAACGTTCGACTTACATACAACCCATAGTTACCAACCAACCTCCATAAAGTCTATTATATTAAAAGTCTAGGTACGTGCTGTGGTTCGTAATAACAAACTGGTGCTACTTTGCGACCCTCATCAAAATATTATAATTATTGTTATTACTGCATTCTTATGTTAAAGATGTTTTAGTGTATCCGGAAGTGTATTCAATGTTTTTTATGCATAGAAAGGTATACTAAGTAAGACAAACATTTGAATAACTGATGATAGATATGAACCGTATCTAACTATTCCAACTAATGTAAAAATTCAACTTAAAGACAGATTTAGGAATGGAATCCATTGTGATCCAGGGACTGCCTACAGTCTGGACTTCTTACATGGAAGTTCAGGGTCAAGGCTAGAATTAGAAGCTCCCAGTCACCTTAAAGGCTAGGCCAACAACTGACAAAGCACCATACCTGCAACATTACATTGGCAAAGCAGTCACAGACCAGCCCAGATTTGTGAGTGTAAGGATGGTTGCCTCATCTTAATGGAGACAAAAAATAAAAAACCAAACCCAGTGCCGTCGAGTCAATTCCGAATGGAGACATGACCTCTTAATGTGTTTATAGGAAGAGAAGGAATTGATGATGGCCATCTTTGGGGACAAGATACCACACGCCCCTTTTTACTCTCAAAAATTCCCTGGTCTGCGAAACAAATCTGTAGTTTTAGAAGTCAAAACCATAGTTACCATTGATGGAGGGGTGGCACTGGGAGGAACATTAAGGGGCTTCTGGGGTGCTGGGAATGTTTTTTTTTATCTAAGTGTTGGCCACACAGGTGTTCACTTTGTGAAAATTCATCAAGCTATATACTTATGATTTGTTCACCTTGCTATATGAATGTCACCCTTCAATAATATATTTACATAAAGTGAAAAAACACACACACACAATTTTTTTTTAAGTGACCCTTTCTGGATTGTGGAATATAAGGTTACCCTGCCTACTACCAAACTTCAGGCTATACAAGAAAAGCTTAGTAATTCATTAGAAATTTAAGGTAGCGGAGAGTGGTTGGAATGTTGGTGCTTCTCACCACCATGAGTGAGGGGAGTAGGGTACTTCCTCTTCACCTTAAATAAGGTGACAAGGACTTTAAGAGAGCCACTGAGAGCCTAACCTATTCTCCCTGGAGCTTGAGGGACACAAAAGGGGTCTGACTCCCTTCTGCGGAAGCATGAAGGAGCAAGCCTGTAGCTGACCGGCTGCCCTGGAAGCCACTTAAGGAGAGTTGGCAGCCTTGGAAGCCACCAGCATTTCTAGTATTTGGAGAGTCCAGAATGCTTGAACATTTCCCATGAGCCAGATGTGGTCCTCTGGAAGTGACCCGGACTGAGTGGTCCCAAGTAGCCTCTGGCAGGAGGACCACTTGTAGGGCAGTTGACCCCATTGGGCGGTAGACTGCCTCAAAACCAGGGGTCTGAGGAAGAAGTCAGCCAGAGATGCTCACCCTCATCAGATGCCTTGCTAGTGAGAGAGTCTCAGCAATGTAAAGTCCCTGAGGAACCATGGAAGGTGTCAAAATAAGAAAGAGGCAGCGAAAGGAGGAAAAGAGAGGACATCAACCATGTCTCCCCCTCCCCACTGCGCACGACCCAGCCAGAGGCAGGCTGGAACGGGGGGTGGGGAGGGAAGAGACTTGAAATTGGATAAAAGATTGAAGTTTTCAGGTTAGACTAGATGGGACATTTTATTTACTGAAATTAGATCACACTTGAGACTGAAGAGGATTGAAAACCTATGGGACCTGCCTGAGATTTCTTCCAGAAGTGAGAAAGAGCTATCTGAGAAATCGTGTTTGATAAGGTAGTGGAAGGAAGAATGAATTATTTTCTTCGAGCATCCCCACCCAAGTCTAGATACAAGTAAAATGCAAGTTATAATGAATGTCACAGCCTTCTCCTAGCCTGTGACTTCAAGTAAGATTGCAGCCCCGCCTTCTACTCAATTATGGCACAGGCCTGCACCAATCCAATGGCTAGCTAGCATTAGTGCCCTTGAAACTGTTCCCCCTTCCCCAAGCTATTCTGGGAGTTCCCCATGGCACTGACTCAACTGTATTCCAGAAGAAGCCCCTCCGTTTCTTCCATCCCCACTTCCTCATTCACATTTTTATTCAACAATAGTTACTGAGTTTACTGTGCACTGGGCACTGAGCTGGCGCAGGAGGTATAATAGCCAAAACAATTGAGTCCCTGCCTTCATGAAGCTTGCAGTTTATTAGAGGAGACAAAGAGTAACATAATCACATAAAAGGATGTAAACCACACTACTATGAAGAATGGCTCCAGGCACGATGCTGGGAGAGCAGCAATACAAAGGACAAAGCTGCACCACTTAGTAAGGGAGGTCAGAGAACTGTCCTCTGGTGCACCTTCATCCTCAAATTGACATCTTTGTTTTTTAACACCTGAAAGAAGTCTTTTGCAGCAGATTTGCCCAATGTAACACTTCCTTTATTTCTTGACTGCTGCTTCCATGGGCGTTGATTGTGGATCCAAGTAAAATGAAATTCTTGGCAACTTCAATCTTTTCTCCATTTATCATGATGCTGCTTATTGGTCCAGTTGTGAGAGTTTTTGTTTTCTTTATGTTGAGGCGTAATTGATACTGAAGGCTGTAGTCTTTGATCTTCATCAGTAAGTGCTTCAAATCCTCTTTGTTCTGAGCAAGCGAAGTTGTATCTTCTGCAAATTGCAGGTTGTTAATGAGTCTTCCTCCAATCCTGATGCTGTGGTCTTCTTCATATGGTCCAGCTTCTTGGATTATTTGCTCAGCATACAGATTAAATAAGTATGGTGAAAGGATACAGACCTGACACATACCTGCCCTGATTTTAAAACACACAGTATCCCCTTGTTCTGTTGAAACTACTGCCTCTTGGTCTATGTACAGGTTTCCCATGAGCACAATCAAGTGTTCAGGAATTCCCATTCTTTGCAATATTATCCATAATTTGTTATGATCCACACGGTTGGATGACTTTGTATAGTCAATAAAACACAGGTAAACAAACATCTTTCTGGTATTCTCTGCTTTCGGCCAAGGTCCATTAGATGCCATCAATGACATCTCTTGTTCCACATCATCTTCTGAATTCGACTTGAATTTCTGGCAGTCCCCTGTTGATGTACTACTGTAACCACTTTTGAATTATTTTCAGTAAAATTTTACTTGAGTATGATATTAATGATATTGTTCAATAATTTTGGCATTCTGTTGGATCAGTTTTCTTTGAAATGGGCACAAATATGGATCTCTTCAAGTCGGTTGGCCAGGTAGCTGTCTTCCAAATTTCTTGGCACAGATAGGTGAGCATCTCCAGAGCTGCATCCTTTTGTTGAAACATCTCAATTGGTATTCCATCAATTCTTGGAGCCTTGTTTTACACCAATGTCTTCAGTGCAGCTTGGACTTCGTCCTTCAATACCATTGGTTCTTGGTCACATGATACCTTCTCAGGGGCCCTGTAGAACTTGTTAATGATTTTAGGCTTTATTCCTAGAGCAAGGGCACTAGGAAGCCATCAAACTGTTTTGAGTATGAGGGAGACATTATTAGAATTGACCCTACCTTCAAAATACAGCCCAAATCTGATCATTCCCCCTACACTCACTGCCACAAGCCACCATCACTTCTCACGTGATTACTGCAACCATCTCCCAAAGGGCCTCTCTGTTCCCATCCTTAGCTTTACTGCACAATTTCACCTGTTTTTCACCACATCTTTGATGTGTTGAAACCCATGTGAAACTGTGCACTACAGATTAGTAAGTGAACACAATTAAACCTCTGTGTGTCTTGCTTACTGGTTAATCTGCCCCTGACTGCAGTGTATTTACACTTACTGTTCCTTCTGCATGGAATTCCCTTGCTCCAGTGTCTTAGTATCCTAGTGCTGCTGCAAGAGAAATACCACAAGGTTTTAAAGAACAGAAATTTATGTTCTCATGGTTTAGAAAGCTAGAAGTTTGAATTCAGGGCACTGGATTTAGGGGAAGGCTCTCTCTTTCTCTCTATTGGCTCTGTGGGAAGGTCCTTGTTTCAGCTTCTGTAGCCCCAGTGTTCCTCAGTTCCTTGGCGATCCCCTTGTGGCATCTATCTTCCCATTGTTTGTGCTCTCTTCTGAGTCTCTTTCACCCTTTTTTGTAACTCAAAGGCGATTAGCTTTAGGACACATCCTACACTGATATGACCTTATTAACATAACAAAGAAAACCTTATTCTACATGGGGTTACATTCACAGGTTAGGATCCCAACACATAATTTGGAACAGGGGAGGGGGCGCAATTTGACCCATAACACCCAGATAGACATGTGGCTGTCAACCTCACTTCATTTGACTCCGATGTCTCCTCATCAGAGAGGTCTTCTCTAAAATAGTACCCTGCCACCCCCACACCTAGTCACTATCTTCTTTCCCCACTTTATTTTTCTTCAGAGCACTTTATTAGTACCTGGCATTTTTTTCATTTCTGTCTCCCAATCACCTAACTAGAATAAGCTCCATGTGGGCAGGAACTTTGTCAGTCTTGTTGTATATTCCATTGTCTAGAAGAGTGTCTGGCACACAGTGGTCTCTCAATAACTATTTGTGAATGAATGGTGTCTTAGGCTGGGTTCTCTAGAGAAGCAAAACCAATAATGCATATAAATATATAGAGAGAGATTTATATTAAGGAAACAGCTCACGCAATTGTAGGGGTTGGAACACCCCGAGTCCTTGGATCAGTATAGAGTCCTTTCCCAATTCACGGAGCCGCAGAAGCTGGTGAACTCAAGATGAGCAGGTTAGAGAGCAGGGATCCCAGTCACAGGTTGTGACAGTCGAGGAATCCCCAAGGTTGGCAGGCAAGACCTCAAGGTTTCTCCCGAGTCACTTAGCTGCAGGGGCTGGCAAATCCAAGATAGGCAGGTCAGGGAGCAGAACTCTTGCTTGCAGGCCTTGAAGATCAGTGAACCCCAAAATGGGCAGGTAAGCTGCTAGCTCAAGCCCCAAGAACCAGAGGTCAGACAAGAGACAGCTGCTGGATCCAGAACAAGCCAACAACCTTTGCAAGGTGAGCAGGAAGGAAGTAGGTGGTAGAAAATGGAGAGATGAAGGCTGAGGGGGCGGTGAGCTGCCACTGGCCCCACCCCTGCTGGTACCACTCAGCAGATTCCATCATGGGGGTGACCACATATCAAATTTCAGTAGGAACGTGATCACAGCATTATACAACTGCTAAAACACTGAGAATCATGGCCCAGCTAAGTTGACACACAATCTTAACCATCACAAATGGCTATAAGAAAGAGATTAGATGCAGGTAGGAGTGAAAGTAAAAGGAACAAATCAAATTCCTATTGCAGGTTTCTAGGCCAGGGATCATCAGCATGAGGGGCTCATATCTCAGGAGATACACAAGATGATAATCTATTGGGGGTGTGAGGAAAATATAAAAATTTCATGTACTAAAGAAATAGAAAGAAGTTAAGCATTACTAATATATGAAACTAAGAAAAACAATGGTGCATGGCTGTTCTTTCTAAATAAAGGTACATACACCTGGAGCCTGTGCTCAAAATGTGTTAGCGATAATGGTACGTGATCAAAGTGTTTGGAAATCACTGAGAGCTTGAATGGCCAAAGTGGAGATGGAGAGAAGTGCACAGATTAAAGGGATGAGGAATAGGTCCTGTGAGACAACTGGCCTCCATGATTAGATGGATGATGGCACTATCGCCAAGAAGAGACCCGGGTTTGGGGGATGTGGCAGAGACGGCCAGTGCTCATCAACACTGGTATTTACCTCGTGCTTCTGGACACCCAGCTAGTCTAGATCTTCCAGCCTCACTTGGAGTTAAATGTAGCCAGGAGACTGGGTTCTAGCCAATGAAATATGGATATTAGTGATGTGCATCCCTTCCCAGCTGGCAACTGAAGACAGTGACAGCCCCTCATTCGAGTTCTCTTCTCCCTCCCCACCAGCTGGGGCTTGCAGGAAGAGTGAGCCAAAAATTGCCAAGACCATTTAGACTTGGGCACCAGGACCAGCTACATGATTTGCATGGCCTAGTGCGGAAACGAAAATGCAAAGTCCTTTGTTCAAAAGCAGGGGGGAAAAAGAGTGCTGGTCAAGATCCTAAAATACAAAGCTTTTTTTTTTTTTCTTCCATGGTCTTTTTCTTGACCTTCCATGGTGTTTTGTTTTGTTTTCTGCTATTTAATTCCAGATTCTCTTGAGAACAGTGACTTGGTGCAGGCATGCCTGTGCGTGGATGGTCCCTGCCTGCTAAGTTTCCTATCCTGTCAACTGTGGGTTTGGGGTAGTGGATCCATGGGAAGAGAAGATGCCTGACTCAACTTCTGCATCCTTGCTGGGCACCGTTCACCCCCACCAAGTCACCACCAAACATGCTGTTGGGTTTTTAGACCAGGGCAGGGATGGCCACTGCTACACCCTGCACCAAGATGCAGTGGGGCACATGTGTCTGGCTTCAGCTCTTCCTGTACTTGCACTCCAGGCAGAAGGCAGCACAGATGGAAGGGTGGGGGCAGGGAAGAGGAGGCTGGATAGGCCCTGGGGGCAGCAGGAGGTGGGGAGTGGTTAGCCAAGAACCCATCCTGAGGAAGTAGAGAGGCAGCAGGAAGCAGGACCACAGGGGAGCCCAGGCTCCAAGTACCCAGCACAGTTGTGCTTCACTGTCCCATTGGACTTCATTGACAAAACACAAATTTAAAGATAAAATTATGAAGAATTTCAAGATGGCAACTGCATGGCATTAAACCCCAAGCATGAGGCCCTTCTGAGCGTGGGGCCCTGTGTAATTACACTGATCACATGTCCATGTATCTGTGACTTATGAACCAGAATTGGGAGGCACCCTTTGCCTTCACCACTCTAGGGTGAGAAGATTCTGGTTGAGGCTCTGAATAAAACCCTCAGCCCTGGTCCCCCTCTTCATAGTGAGCATGTTTTCCTGAATTTGTAGTGTGGGAAAAGAGCTCAAACACCTTGCTGCAACACCCCAGCCCTCTCCACCGCAGTTTACCCACTCTTACTTGTCTCTGACACTTTGGGACTAAACCATTAGCCTCCTCCCTTCCCCTCTCCCCCCAACCACACAGCTACACTTTTCTCACTTCTCCAGCTGCTTTGACTTGAGCAATATTTTAGAGGGTGCAGAGGAAGCAGGCTAGGCTTGGCTGATCAGACCAAGGTAATGGGGCAGGAAAGGGAGGGAAGCACACTCAGGGAGAACACAGAGTGCTGAGAGGGCTGAAGAGGTCCATTGCACCAGGATGTGACAGGAATTCGGGTTCCTTTGATCTGTTCAAGCCAAACTTCCTGAAGCTCTCAAGAACTTGCTTGGAGGGAAAAAAGCCACAAAATGTCATTGAAGCAAAGAGAATTTCAGTACATTAAATAAAGGTTAAGAGGAAACTTGGCTATTGTTAATTGCTAATCGCCTACTACTTAAGGACTTCCAAAAAGACGTTGAGTTGATCAAAGGAAAAATTTGTTGATAAAATTCTCCCAAACAGACAGCCAGCTACTCAATGTGTGAGCACACATACTCACAGAGGGGGGAAAAAGGCAATTTCAAGTGGAATAAAGCAGTAATAATAATAAATAGCACTTACATAATAGTGTTTATTACCATGTGCTTGGCGTTCTCAAAACACTTCATTTGTAGTAACTAATTTAATCCTTACAACAAATATGTGAGGTATTATTACTATCCCCACTTTATTGATGAGAAAACTGAGGCACAGAGGGGTGGCATAACTTAACTAGTGGGTTTGTGTGTTGTCATTGTGTACGCAGGGCTAACTAAACCAAGCACCCAATCAGAATTCCCAGTATTAAAACATAACTCTCTAGAAGTAGCTCTGGAAAGAAGGTGTATTCAGCTGCACAGGTAAAATGTAAGGGGAAAGTAGGTCTAAAACATAATACTATAAGCTTTAAAATCTACCCATAAGCACCTTTGTCCCGTTTCCTCTATTGAATTACACTTAGTGGCATAGTCTCTGACTCTGTGGAAGGCTAGGAAGAGATGATGTGGCCACATAAACTGATAGAGCAAACAGCAAGGCCTTCCCAAAAACTCCCATCTGTCCCTGCTCCAGAGAATAAACATAAAATTCTGTTTATTCATTTTTAAAACACTTGCAAGAAGCATGCCAAAGTATGTCCTGACTCATAGCTGACTGGTAGCTACTCCTGAGCAATGTTTAGCTGCTTCATCAGCATGGCCCTAAGAGTCCCTCCATACCAGAGAAGTGACCTGTCAAATATAGCAGGAGTCCTATTTTTAAAAAAGTTCAAATGAGTTTGCAGAAAGTCATCCACACATGTCATCAACACAGTTTTATAAAACCCCAGGCAAGGCCATCTGTGTGGCCTGCAAGTAATGCTGAGGCAACACATCAGCAACAACAGCCGGGACAATAAGAGAATCTCCCGCTCAGTGAGGGCCTTCTATGAATCAGGCCTTGCTCAGTGCTTTTTTATATACATACTCTCTGATTTCATCCTGGCAACAGCCCTGCAGCATAGGTCTTATCATCTCCATTTTACAGATAAAAGCATAACCTCAGAGAGGTCAAATGGCTACGCTTCATTCGCTTAGCTAGTGATCCCCATGGCCTCTAAGAGGCCCTCATTAAATGTCATTCTGCAGTTCTGCATTTCCAGAGACATGACACAAATGCTACTGGAGGTTGATTGCAGGTGCACTAAGGACCTCAAAAGAAGATAAATCCTTATGGAAAGTTGTTGTCCCTACACCTATCCCCATCAGTCTATGGAATCAACCCCTCAGCCATCAGCATGGAAATACTCTTCTGGTTTTTGGAGGTTACAGGGCTTTGAGAAAGGATCACAGACCTAAACATAAAAGCCAAAATAATAAAACTTCTAGAAAGAAAAGAAAAAAATCTTTGTGGGATAGGCAAAGATTCCTAGATGGCAAAACAAAAAGCATGAATCATAAATCATCAAAATGTGAAACTTCTCCTCTTTGAAAGACACCATTAAGAAAATGAGAAAGCAAGTCACAGACTGAGAAAAATATTTGTAATAATATGTATCCGACAAAGGACTTGGACTGAGAATCTAGAACTCTTACAACTCAATAAAACAAAGTCAATTAAAAAGATGATGGACAAATTTGGGAGTGGACGATGTTGATGGTTAGGCAACACGATAAACACAATTAATGCCACTGAATTATACATGTGAAGAATGTTGAAATGCCAGGTGTTTTTGCATGTATATTTACCACAATAAAAAATGAAGACTAACCACTTTTTTTTAACCACATAAGACCAAAAAAAAAAAAGAGCAAAATATTTGAACAGACATTTCTGCAAAGAAAAATACAAGTGGACAATAAGCACATTAAAAAGCGCTCAGCATCATTAGTTAAAAAGCAAATCAAAACCACCATGAGATATTACTACATACCCAGTGTTGTTGTCTTTAGGTGCCGTCGAGTCAGTTCTGACTCATAGCAGCCCTATGTACCACAGAACGAAACACTGCCCAGTCCTGCACCATCCTTACAATCCTTGTTATGCTTGAGCCCTTTGTTGCAGCCATTGTGTCAATCCACCTCCCTGAGGGTCTTCCCCTTTTCCTCTGACCCTGTACTTTACCAAGCATGATGTCCTTCCCCAGGGACGGATCCCTCCTGACAACATGTTCAAAATATGTAAGACGCAGTCTCACCATCCTTGCTTCTAAGGAGCATTCTGGCTGCACTTCTTCCAAGACAGATTTGTTCGTTCTTTTGGCAGTCCATGGTATATTTAATATTATTTGCCAACACCACAATTCAAAGGTGTCAATTCTTCTTCGGTCTTCCTTATTCATTGTCCAGCTTTCACACGCATATGATGCGACTGAAAATACCATGGCTTGGGTCAGGCGTGTCTTAGTCTTCAAGGTGACGTCTTTGCTCTTCAACACTTTAAAGAGGTCCTTTGCAGCAGATTTACCCAATGCAATGTATCTTTTGATTTCTTGACTGCTGCTTCCATGGGTGTTGATTGTGGATCCAAGTAAAGTAAAATCTTTGACAACTTCAATCTTTTCTCCGTTTGTCATGATGTGGCTCATTGGTCCAGTTGTGAGGGTTTTTATTTTCTTTATGTTGAGGTGTAATCCATACTGAAGCCTGTGGTCTTTGATGTTCATCAGTAAGTGCTTCAAGTCCTCTTCACTTTCAGCAAGCAAGATTGTGTCATCTACATAATGCAGGTTGTTAGTGAGTCTTCCTCCAATTCTGATGTCCGTTCTTCTTATAGTCCAGATTCTTGGATTATTTGCTTAGCATACAGATTGAATAGGTATCGTGAAAGGATACAACCCTGACACACACCTTTCCTGAATTTAAACCACTCAGTACCCCTTGTTTGTCTGAACGACTGTCTCTTGACCTATGTACAGGTTCCTCATGAGCACAATTAAGTGTTCTGGAATTCCCACTCATCTCAATGTTACCCATAGTTTGTTATGATCCACACAGTCAAATGCCTTTGCGTAGTCAATAAAACACAGGTAAATATCTTTCTGGTATTCTCTGCTTTCAGCCAGGGTCCATCTGACATCAGCAATGATATTCCTGGTTCCATGTCCTCTTCTCAATTTGGCCTGAATTTCTGACAGTTCCCTGTCGATATAGTGCTGCAGCCGATTTTGAATGATCTTCAGCAAAATTTTGCTTGTGTGTGATATTAATGACATTGTTCAATAATTTCTGCGTTTGGTTGGATCACCTTTCTTGGGAATATGCAAAAATATGGATCTCTCCCAGTCAGCTGGCCAGGTATCTATCTTTCAAATTTCTTGAGCACTTCCAGCACTACATCCATTTGTTTGAAACATCTCAATTAGAATTCCCTCAATTCCTGGAGCCTTGTTTTTTGGCAATGCCTTCAGTGCAGCTTGGACTTCTTCCTTCAGTATGATCAGTTCCTGATCATATGCTACCTCATGAAATGGTTGAAGGTCGACTAATTCTTTTTGGTATACTCCGTGTATTCCTTCTACCTTCTTTTGATGCTTCCTGCATTGTTTAATACTTTCCCCAGTAGAATCATTCAGTATTGGAACTCGAGGCTTGAATTTTTTCTTCAGTTCTTTCAGCTTGAGAAATGCAGAGCAAGTTCTTCCTTTTTGATTTTCTATCTCCCGCTCTTTGCACATGTCATTATAATATTTTACTTTGTCTTCTCGAGCTGCCCTTTGAAATCTTCTGATCAGTTGCTTTACTTCATCATTTCTTCCTTTTGCTTTAGCTGCTCAACATTCAAGAGCAAGTTTCAGAGTCTCCTGTGACATTCATCTTGGTCTTTTCTTTCTTTCCTGTCTTTTCATTGACCTCTTGCTTTCTTCATGTTTGATGTCCTTGATGTCATTCCACAATTCATCTGGTCTTTGGTCATTAGTGTTCAAGGCGTCAAATCTATTCTTGAGATGGTCTCTAAATTCAGGTGGGATATACTCAAGGTTGTATTTTGGCTCTTGTGGACTTGCTCTGATTTTCTTCAGTTTCAACTTGAACTTGCATATGAGCAATTGATGGTCTATTCCACAGTTGGCCCCTGGCCTTGTTCTGACTGATGATATTGAGCTTTTCCATCATCTCTGTCCACAGATGTAGTCGATTTGATTCCTGTGTATCCCATCTGGCAAGGTCAATGTGTATAGTCGCTGTTTATGTTGGTGAAAAACGGTATTTGCAATGAAGAAGTTGTTGGTCTTGCAAAATTCTATCTTGAGATCTCCGGCATCGTTTCTATCACCAAGGCCATATTTTCCAGCTCCTGACCCTTCTCTGTTTCCAGCTTTCACATTCCAATCACCAGTAATTATCAATGCATCCTGATTGCATGTTCAATCAATTTCAGACTGCAGAAGTTGGTAAAAATCTTCAATTTCTTCATCTTTGGCCTTAGTAGCTGGTGCATAAATTTGAATAATAGTCATATTAACTGGTCTTTCTTGCAGGTGTATGGATATTATCTTATCACTGACAGCGTTGTACTTCAGGATAGATCTTGAAATGTTCTTTTTGATGATGAATGCAACACCATTCCTCTTCAAGTCGTCATTCCCAGAATAGTAGACTATATGATTATCTCATTCAAAATAGCCAATATCAGTCCATTTCAGCTCACTAATGCCTAGGATATCAATGTTTATGATTTCCATTTCATTTTTGATGATTTCCAATTTTCTTAGATTCATACTTCTTATATTCCATGTTCAGATTATTAATGGATGTTTGCGGTTGTTTCTTCTCATTTTGAGTTGTGCCACATCCGCAAATGAAGGTCCCAAAAGCTTGACTCCATCCAAGTCATTAAAATCGACTCTACTTTGAGGAGGCAGCTCTTCCCCAGTAGTCTTTTGAGTGCCTTCCAACATGGGGGCCTTATCTTTTGGCACTGTATCAGGCAATGTTCCACTGCTATTCATAAGGTTTTTACTGGCTAATTCTTTTCAGAAGTAGACTGCCATGTCTGGCAGTCTTCTTACTCTGTCTTAGTCTGGAAGCTCACCTGAAACCTGTCCTCCATGGGTGACCTTGCTGGTATCTGAATATTGGTGGCATAGCTTCCAGCATCACAGCAATACGCAAGCCCCCACAGTACGACAAACTGACAGACACGTGGGGGACATACCCAGCAGAATTGCTAAAATTGAAAGGTCTAACAATAGCAGATATTGGCAAGGATGTGGAGCAAATGGAACTCACCTGTATTGCTGGTAAGACTGTGAACTGGAACAATCACTTTTGAAAATAGTTTGGCATGTTCTTATAAAGTTCCACGTACACTTATCATATGACCCAGCCATTCCATTCCTAGGTATTTACCCAAAAGAAGTGAAAACATATGTCTGCACAAAGGTTTGTTCAAGAATGTCCCTAGCAGCTCTGTTCATAATAGCCAAAGACTACTAACAACCCAAACATCCACCAACAGGAGAACAAATAAATTTTGGTACATCCAAACAATGAAATACTACTCAGCAATAAAAAGGAACAAACTATCAAGGTATGCAACACAACAGCATGGATGAATCTCAAAATAATTATGCTGAATGAAGGAAGCCAGACAACAAAAAAGAGTACATACTATGCGATTCCATTTATATAAATTTGAGTACAGACAAAACAAATCTATAATAACAGAAAGCAGATCACAATGGTTGCTGGGGGTGGGGGTGGCATGAGTGTGGAGCTGGCAGCAAATAGGCAGAAGGGAAATTTGGGGAACGATAGAAATGTTCTAAATCTTGACTGAGGTGGTTATATAGTATCATGGATTGAATTATGTCCCCCTAAAAAATGTGTGTATAGACTGGGTTAGGCCATGAGTCCCAGTATTCTGTGGTGGTCCTCCTTTTTGTGATTGTAATTTTATGTTAAAGAGGATTAGGGTGGGATTGTAGCACCACCCTTAGTCAGGTCACCTCCGTGATCCAAGGTAAAGGGAGTTTTCCTGGAGTGTGGCTTGCACCACCTTTTCTCTCTCAAGAGATAAAAGGAAAGGGAAGCAAGCAGAGAGTTGTGGACCTCATACTACGAAGAAAGCAGCACCAGGAGCAGAACATGTCGTTTGGACAAGGGGTCCCTGAGCCTGAGGAGCTCCTCAACCAGGGGAAGACTGAGGACAAGGATCTTCCTCCAGAGCTGACAGAGAGAGAAAGCCTTCCCCTGGAGCCAACGCCCTGAATTTGGACTTGCAACCTACTAGACTGTGAGAAAATTAATTTCTCTTTGTTAAAGCCATCCACTTGTAGTATTTCTGTTATGGCAGCCCTAGATGACTAAGACACATAGGTCTATAAATTAATCAAAACCTTTCAAAATGTATGCTAAAATTGGTACAGCTTTATGTCAATTACACCTCAATAAAGTTGATTTTGAAAAAAAAATATTGAAAAAGTGTTTTCAGAAAGGGCAGAATTCAGAGGACAGGAGGGAGGTTTGGTGAGTAAGTGATGGCCGAAAGTCTCTAGGTGGTGGAAACAGTTTGCACTCGACTACTATCCTCAAGGTTGGAGGTTTGAACCCACTCAGCAGCACCATGAAAGAAAGGCCTGGCAATCTGCTTCTGCTAAGATTAAAGCCAAGAAAACTCCATGGAGCAGTTCTGCTGTGTAACACATGGGGTCATCATGAGTTGGAAATGACTCAATGGCAACTAACAACAAGTGATAATCAGGGGGAGGGGAGGTCCAGCTTGGATAATAACAACCTGGCTCTGCTCTCCACCATTTTGAGAGTTTCAACCAGTCTGTGAGGCTTTGTTGGTCAAGAAAATCAGCTTCTTTCACCCTCAGTGTTAAATGAAACAATGAGGGTGGTGAATTTATTTCCAACAGTCCCTTCCAGGACTGAAGACGCTCAGAGCTGTCTATTCCTTTTTCATCGCCAAGTCTGATGTTCCTGCTGCTTTGCTGTCACCAAGCCTCTCTAACTGAGAAAAGGAGACTTCAGTGAAGCATGTGGTTGACATGAAGCATAAACCCACTTCTCTCAAGTCTCTGAAAATAGGATCCTTTTTTCTAGGTATGTATGCGTCTCCCTCTCACAAGAAAGACAAATAATTTTCAAATGTAGGAACATTTCACCTGTCCGCTGGTGCTCTCACTGTAGAAGATCACTGTTTTAAAGCTACTGTTAGAAAGTGGAGCCCTGGTGGCACAGTGGTTAAGAGCTCGCCAGCTAACCAAAAAAAGGTCGGTAGTTCGAGTCCACCAGCCATTTCTTGGAAACGCTTTGGGGCAGCTCTACTCTGTCCTATAGGGTCGCCGTGACTCAGAATGGACTCAATGACAACGGGTTTGGTTTTTGGTTTGGTTAGAAGGTGAATGTTAGTCAGCTACCCTTTCAGCCATTCACCTACTTATCCACTTATTCATTCACTTGACAAACATTTAGTGAGTACCTGCTGTGAGCCAGGTAGCCAGGAGCTGTAAGCAGGTGCTGGGTTTACCAAGGTGAACACATAAGCCCTGACAGCAAAAAGCTCCCCACCACATGGGGGTGGGGCGGGGGGCTAGGGCTATGGGTCCATAACCCAACAATCTCATAGTAGATGCTGCCAGTCTCTGCCCATATTCTCTTGGACTTCTTTACCACTTCCACGCTCAAGGCATTTTAACTGCCACAGAGATTACCTGCATCCCTGTTAGCACGCTGCCTGCCCTCAACTTCTGGAGTCTGCTTTGTCTATACCAAAGAAAGCCAGAAGTCCCTGGGAATTTTCCTTCCCCCCTCCAAAGCAGGTCTTTAACCAATGACTGATGGGTGTATAAATAGTCAATAAGCATAAGTATAAAGTATAACAAGTATGAAAACTCCAGTACCTTTCCCCCTGCCTGGGATAGTTTTGAGGTATGGCCTTAACTGTCTGCAGAGCTTCCCCAGAGTTACTTAGCCTCTAGGGGACTTGGCTTAATATCGCACCCTGGCTCAGCTTCCTTTCCTTCTGTCTCCTATTTCCCCTACTCCCCTAGTGGTTATACCTCAAAATATTTCCTTGTAAATCACTTTCCCAGGAATCTTCACTTCAGGGCCTATCTCTGGGAAACCCAACCTAAGACCTGCTCCAATGTGGAACACCAAAGGGGATTTTGGAGGCTCCTGGGAGGCACGCTTGGATCAGGGAAATCTTCTAAGAAGGAGCAGTTGGTATGTGCCTGTGTATGTGTGAGAGTGTATATGTGTATTGTGTGCATGTGTGTGCATGTGTGTGTACATGTATGTGTGTGCATGTGTTTGCTTATGCATTGGGTGGAGATAAGAGAGCAAAATTGTAAGTGAAGGGAGGAGCAGAAGCGAAGGCCCCGAGTTGAGAAAGTACATGGTAAATTTTGGAAAGAGCAAGTAGTCCAGTTTGGCTGGAGCACAGCACACACGTGGCAGGAGGTGGGGGAGATGTGAGGCCGAAGGGGCCCATAGGGACAGAGGTCATGAAGTTCTCTCCATCACATTAAGAACTTTATCTACAGGGCAATAGGGAGTCATTGGAGGGTTACATGCAAGGTAGTGAGGAGACCAGATTTACTCTTTAGAAAGATTACTCCTCAATGGGAAGAACATGTTTGAGAGGAACAGTCATCCAGACCATAACCAAGAAGAGAGAATAAAAATAGAGAGAGAGAGCACAGACGAATTCAAGAGATATTCCAAAGTCATAATCGATAAGGCTCAAGCTTTGAGCGAATGATTATGTGGGGTGGGTAAAGAAAGGGATGATTCCTAGATGTCTGGCTTAGGCTCAGGATAGTTACTGATATCATCCACCAATATAGTGTGCATGGGAAGAGAATCAGATAAGTGCAGCTTTGGATATTGTCAAGGGTTCAATTTTCCAAAAGCCAACTTTGATTCAGAGATAGGCATGCAGAAAGTTCATTGGAAAGTTCTCTCTGGATTCACTCCTGTTGGAGAAAAGGGAAGGAAACAAGATGGGGCAAGGGAGAAGGTGGACTGTGATACAGCCTCAACAAAAGTATCAACAAAACCCACCAGGAGCTCTGAAGCTTGGATGGCCCTGCAGAGTTGTCCTGAGTTGGAGCAAGGGAACCAGGCTACTGTTCACATCACCCAGCCATTGGATACAGATATCCCTGGAGATGGGGTGGAACCTTGGGTGACATGGATCTCCTCGGCTGAGGGTAATTCCTGGAGAGGGTTGCCAGCTGAGCCATCAACCAACAACCTTCCCAGCAGCTGAGGCCATCAGTCCTAATGTGGGTGATGGTGGTGTAGCACAGTGTCCACAGTGGACATTTAAGTGTGAGATGCTTGTGAGACTTGCAGTGGGAGACACACAGACAGTATATGGCCTCCCATGTCCGGATCTCAGGAGCAGATGAGATGACCTAGGGACAGAGGGTTAGGCACAGAAGTTCTTGGCCTTCCTGGGGTCATAGGCTCTTTTGAAAAGTTGATGAAAGTTCTCCACATTCACAACTATAAACAAAATTTTGCATGACTTTTCAGAGGTTTGTCATAGTTCTTGGTTTGGGTTTCCCTGAAAACAGATCCTGGGGCTGAATTTGGATGCAAGAGGTTTATTTGGGAAGTGCTCTCAGAAAGCATGGAGAGCGATTGGGGAAATGAGTAGGGAAAGGAGAAAGCCAATAAATGTGCATCAATGGGCAGGTGGGCAACTGGGGCTCAATCCTGCTAAGGCCTTTCCAAGAAAACCTGTGGAAAATGCCCTAGAATTGTCCCACAGGTGCAAGGAAGCTGGAGAATTTGTCCCCAGTCTCCCATCTCTCATTGGTTGAGGGTCACCCATGGAGGCAGAAACTCTATGTTCCTTTTGGTTGTCTAGCACCCACTTCCCATCCTGTCCCTACCTCCTGCAAGCTCAAACCCTGCATGGCCCAGTGTCCAGAGAACACCCTCAGGCATAGAGTTGAAGGTGTTTGTAGAAAGAAGCTATCAGACTGCCCTCAGTGGTGAGAATCCAGGTGACATAGTTGGGGCACCAGCAACATCTGCTACAGAGCTCATGGACTCCTAGTTAAGAACTTTTGCCAGAGAGGACTGAGGAACACCAAGATGGCAGAAGGCATAGCCAGAGAAGTAGGAGAAAAACCCAAACCACATGATAACAAGGTCAACAGTGGTAAGAGATACAGAGAGGTCAAGACATACAGACCCCTAGGGTAGCCAGCTTCTTCTGGCTGGGTTCCCACTGGAGCCAGTGAGGCATTTACTGCTGTCAGTGAGCCTGGCTTTTCTGTGGGAACTCTGAGCTCCCTAGTTTTGATATTGCCTGCTCTGACAACTCAAAGACCAAACGGAAGGCTGGGATTGCCAACTGTTGGACAGCAGTTTGGGAAATTAGGGTGCAGCACTCACGGGCCAGGATGGAAGGGGGTATTTAATTATTCATGGGTTCAGTGATGGGTCTGGTAAGTATATAGAGGAGACCAAGACGATTGCCTTTGTGCCACAAGAATCCCTCAATTAAAATGCCATTCAGCTAGAAGAGGCAGAAAGAAAAACAAACCTTTTAGCTGTAATTTTGCACTGGGCCTTTTTCATGTAAATCAAGGGGTGCAAGCAGCATTTTCCACAGTCATAAGTGTCAAAAGCCCAGAGGTCTGCAGCTGTTATTCTGCAGTATTTACCCTGCTGACCATTTAAACAGCCGGTCAAGATTCTTCCGAAAAACAAGGTTCCGAGTCCAAATTGCAAGTTCCAAGTTCAACCACTTAAAATGTTTAGCTTGAGTGGAGCCATGAAGTCTCAAAAGCATTCTCACAAAGGGAAATGTTCCTCAAGGTTGGGGATCTATTGGGTTTTGTGGCTGTTATTGTGGCTGTTGGATTTTAGTTTGCTTGCTCCTCAAAACACCTCCTGCTATAAACAAACTGCCCTTGAACAAAGGGCCGTTGACCTTAGGAGACAAAACATAGTGTACACAAATCTAAGGGAAGGTTAAGAGGAACTTTGTAACCTTAGGATAGTCTGCAAATGAGCAATGCTAACAACAGTCCCTGCACACAGTGGAGGCTTAGTAAACCATGTGGTGGCGGCTGCTGCCGTTAAATGTCTATAGGGAAAACCCACTGTGACCATTTCCTCACGTTTGGGAAAGATGGTCAGACTGATACATTTATTCATATCGCCACTAGATTATAAAACCCTGCAGATCACAGACTGTAACCTTGACCCACGACTCTGTATTGACCTAATCACCTGCATGTGCACTCCAGACAATTACACAGTGCCCGAACCACTGCAATGCTAGATTATTCCGCTGCTCATTTTACAAAGATTTGGTCAAACCATGGAGGTTATCACAAATTAAAAATAAGAGGGCAGAGCTCCTGCCTTGTTCTTCTGCCTTTCTACTGCTGAGTGATCTTGAATGAATTACTAAATGCCTCTAAGTTACAGTTTTCCCAACCAGAAAATGGACAAATCACTCCCTGTTTACAAAGTGTTCTGGTAAGACAACTGGAAATATAATCAAAAGTTTATCAAATCAGATCTCTGAACTAGAATAAAAATTAAACCATGCCATTTTGGATAAAACTCAATATTTTGTTAGTCAAATTATACTTAGGTACATTAACTTAATTTAAGAACTAGTGGCAAATTATATTACTATTTGACACATCACTGCTCTGCATAATTATTCAATCAGAGCTTCCCTGAAACAAATTAATGCTGATGCAACCTCATTTTTTTAATATTTTGTAGTAGTTCAAGAATACAGAAAAGTATCAAGAATAATATAATGAACACGCATACACCTGCCACCCAGCTTTGTTGAATTTTCACCTTTTGCTCTATTTTCTTCACGCTTTTTCTTGAGCAATTGGAGATCCAGTTGAAGCGCCCCGTGTATCCCATTCCATTCCCTCTTTTTCCAGGGGTAAGTATTTGGAGAAGGTAGTGGTAGTTCAGTGGTAGAATTCTCACCTTCCATGTGCGAAATGTGGGTTTCATTCTGGCCACAGCACCTCACGTGCAGCCACCACCCGTCTGTCAGTGGAGACCTCTGTGTTGTATGATGCTGAACAGGCTTCAGCAGAGCTTCCAGACCAATATGGACTGGGAAGAAAAGCCTGGTGACCTACTTCTGAAATTCAGCCAGTGAAAACCCTATGGTCCAATGCACAACTGACCAGTGGGATGGTGCAGGACTGGACTAGATAGTGTTTCATTTCATTGTGCATGGGGTCGCCATGAGTCAGGGGCAGCTCAACAACAACTAAGAACAAGAATAACAACAAGCATTTGGAACAGATGCAATTCCTGCCCCATGTCACATGCCCTCGGCCCACCTCTGATTTCAGCTATATTGGCAACGGGTTTGGTTTGGGTTTTGGCAATATCCCACCTCCAACATCTACCTGAACTCTCTGCTTTGCTACTAGAAGGCTTTCCTTAAAACCCACCAGAGGCTCACTTAACACTCACAGGCACATCACAGACTTATGGGGGGTTAACATTCCCAAGGGGCAACATCAAACAATTGGGACAAGAGCAGGTACATAAATGCGCATACCCATTGCCTTTGAGTCAATTCTGACTCATAGCGACTGTCATGGATTGCATTGTGTCCCTCCAAATATGTGTATCAATTTGGCTAGGCCATGATTCCAAGTATTGTGTGATTGTCCACAATTTTGTCATCTGATGTGATTTTCCTGTGTGTTGTAAATCCTACCTCTACGATGTTAACGAGGGGGAATAGGCAGCAGTTATGTTAATGAGGCAGGACTGAATCTACAAGATTGGATTGTGTCTTGAGCCAATTTCTTTTGGGAAACAAAAGAGAGAAGCGAGCAGAGAGACAGGGGGACCTCATACCACCAAGAAAGCAGTGCCAGGAGCAGAGCACATCCTTTGGACCCAAGGTTCCTATGCAGAGAAACTCCTAGTCCAGGGGAAGACTGATGATAAGGACGTTCCTCCAGAGCCTACAGAGAGAAAGCTTTCTCCTGGAGGTGATGTCCTGACTTTGGTCTTCTAGCCTACTAGACTGTGATAAAATAAATTTCTCTTTGTTAAAGGCTTCCACTTGTGGTATTTCTGCTATAGCAGCACTAGATGACTAAGGCAATGACCCTATAGGACGCAGTAGAACTGCCCCATAGGGTTTCCAAGGAGCAGCTGGTGGATTCGAACTGTCGACATTTTTTTTGGTTAGCAGCCAAGCTCTTAACCACTGCATGACCAGGGCTGAGTTCCCAGTGGAGTTGAACCCCTTGGTCTACAGCAGTGACCTCAATAACACACCCTTTATTGGCTTTTTCAGCTTTCTTACCTCACTTTCTCTGCTCCCTGGGATCACCCTCCGATAAACGCCTTGTATCCAAGTCCTGGCCTCAGGTTCTGCTGTGGGGCACACAATCTAAGACATTGTTCTCCTGCAATTTTATACTGATTATCGGCAGGTGTGGTTTTACACTTGCTTACTTAAGTGCATGCATGCATCCAGAAACAATACATAAGAAGTAAGGAGTATGCCTTTGCATGTTTTAAAACTCCACATAAATGGTGTTATACTATACTTGCTTTTCTCATTTGTAATTGTTGGGTTGAATTCTGTCTCCCAAAAATATGTATCGTAAATCCTAACCCCTAACCTTGTGAAAAGGAGCCCTGGTGGTGCAGTGGTTAAAGCGCTCGACTGCTAATTGAAAGGTTGGCTGTTCAAACCCACCACCTGCTCCATGGAAAAAGATGTGGCAGTCTGCTTCCATCAAGATTTACAGCCTCAGACCTCTATGGATCAGTTGTTGTCTGTCCTACAGGGTCCCTACGAGTCAGAATCGACTCGACAACAATGGGTTTGGTTTTATACTTGTGGATATAATCCCATTCAGCAATAGGGTTTTCTTTGCTTTGTTGTTGTTGTTAGGTGTCGGCTCCCACTCACAGCGACCCTACGTACAACAGAACGAAACACTGCCCGGTCCTGCACCATGCTCACAATCGTTGTTATGCTTGAGCCCATTGTTGTAGTGACTGTGTCAGTCCATCTTGCTGAGGGTCTTCCTTTTTTTCACTAACCCTCTACTTTACTGAACATGATGTCCTTCTGCAGAGATTGGTCCCTCCTGATAACATGTCTGAAATATGTGAGACGAAGTCTCTCCATCCTCACTTCTAAGGAGCATCTGGCTATAGCTCTTCCAAGACATATTTGTTCATTCTTCTTGCAGTCCGTGGTATATTCAATATTCTTTGCCAACAGCACAATTCCAAGGCATCAATTCTTCTTTGGTCTTCCTTATTCTTTGTCCAGCTTTGCTATGCATATAAAGCAGTTGGAAACATCATGGCTTGGGCCAGGTGCATCTTGGTCCTTAAAGTGATATCCTTGCTTTTTAACACCTAAACACTTTGTTATGTTAATGAAGCCAAATCGGGGTAGGGTTGTCTTAAGCCACCTTCGAGATATAAGAGGAGCAGATTAAGGCACAGAGAAGCAAGCAGAGACGGGGAAAGATAGATGGCACACCACATGAAGATCACCAAGGAACTAAGGAACAGGAGCCGAAGGCAGAAAAAGACCTTCTTCCAGAGCCTATATAGAGAGAAAACCTTCCCGTAGAGACAGCACCCTGAATTTGGACTTCTGGCCTCCTAAGCTGTGAGAAAATTAATTTCTGCTCTTTAAAGCCACCCACTCATGGTATTTCTGTTACAGCAGCACTAGATAACTAAGACACTGACTCATGTACTCATTTTGTAGCTTTCGAGTACATGGAAAAGTAACTAGGCACAAAACACATTTGGTTTCCAAATGTTGAGTAACTGTATCATATCAAACTTACAAAGCTATAGTTAAATCTTTCTCACTTCATAACACATGAACCCCTAAAGGTGCTTTAGAAATTGAAAATCTAAGTACAGAGTAAATTTTCCAATTAGATGCAAATGTTTGTATACACAAAAAACGGAGAATAATACTTTAGCAAAAGTATTAATTTCCTGGAGTAAAGAATTACCTTTTTGCACTGAATAGGATATTTACAGTAATTGTCATGTCCTAATAACAAATTCTTGTGATACTGCATCACTTTCTCCTTATGATGCATTTTTACACGTTAATTAACTCTGTGGAGCCTCTCTGCTCTGTGAGGTTGGTGTGCCCATTGAGCCTCTTTGATTTATCTGTGTCTCCCACACACCTAGCTCAGTGCCTTGTACATAGTAAACACTCAATAAATATTTAGGGAATGAATGAATGTTCACCATTTTATTCATGAGCAAACTGAGGTCCCAAAAGCTAAAAGCATTAAGTACACACGGCTAATTACTGGTGGCGCTGGAAGAAGAACCCAGGTCTGGGAGCCAAAATTTGATTCAGGGCATTTTAGAACTTGTAGAATAATATATGATACTGAGTATCTTCTGTAATTAGTGGTTACACTAGTTACCAGTCTAACAATTTCCTTTGTTCAAGGATCAGTTTATAAAAGTAATTAAAAAAAAATTGCTGTCAAGTCAAAACCTACTCAGGGTGATCCCATGTGTTACAGAGTAGAACTGCTGCATAGGGTTTCCCTGGCTGTAATCTTTACGGAAGCTGATCACCAGATATTTCTTTCATGGTGTCGCTGGGTGACTTCAAACTGCCACCCTTTAGTTTAGTAGCCAAAGATAAATTGTTTGTGCTACACAGGGACCCTATCAAAGCAATAGGGTAGGCTATTTTCCCTTAACCTGTAATGCTGACAGAATCCAGAATAGATCTTAGTCTCTGTGGGAAAGAAACTACTCTTTCTTTTTTATTATTATTTTTAATTGTTTTTATATTGTGGTCTAACTTGCATACAGTAAAATGAACAAATCTCAGTTCTAAGAGTTTTTATATATGTATATACCTATTTATTCACCTTCAGATCAACGTAGAGAACATTTCCAGCAATTCCAAAATTATTTACATGCCCCATCTCAGGCAACATCCCTCTAAAGACAACCACTATCCTGACTTCTCTCACCATGGATTAATTTTGCCTATTTTGAGTCTTCCTATAAATTCAATCATACTGTGTATATTTTCGGCATCTAACTTTTTTCACCCAATATTATGTTTATGAGACTTATCAGTATTGTTGCACATAGCCAGTTTTTTTTTTCATTGCTGCATGGTTTCCATTGTATGAATACACCACAATTTGTTTACCCATTCTACTGTTGATGGAGCCCTGGTGGCACAGTGATTAAGAGCTCAGCTGTTAACCAAAAGGCCAGCAGTTCGAATCCACCAGCAGCTCCTTGGAAACCCTATGGAACAGTTTTACTCTGTCCTATAGGTCTCTATGAGTCAGAATCAACTCAACGGCAAGTTTGGTTTTTTGGATTTTTACCATTGATGGACATTTAGGTTGTTTCCAGTTTGGGACTATTATGAATAAAGCTGCTATAAATATTCTTTATCAGATCTTTTGGAGGATATAAAAATCCCATTTCCATTGGATACATACTCAGAAGTAGATTGCTGGTTCGTAGGATTGGCATATGTTTTGCTTTAATAAACGTATTACTGTGGAGAAAGTGCTAAGTGTTTCCCTCGCCTTAAAAGGCTGGCAGGAAGCAGAGTTCTGTTCCTAAATGGCTTCTTCCTTTTTCTTTTTTTAAACTTGGACCCTACAGGACAGAGTAGAACTGCCCCATAGGGTTTCCACAGAGCTCCTGGTAGATTTGAACTGCCAACCTTTTGGCTAGCAGCCGTAGCACTTAACCACTACGCTGCCAGGGTTTCCTTATTTATTTATTTTATTGTGCTTTAGGTGAAGGTTTACAGAGTAAATCAGTTTCCCGTTCAGTAGTTTATACCTAAATTGTTCCGTTACATTGGTGGCAATCCCCTCAATATGTCAGTGTTCTCCCCATTACCACTCTGAGTTCCCCATTTCCACTGGTCCAGTTTTCCTGCCCCTTCTGCCTTCTCATCCTTGCTTTTGGGCAGATTGTTGCCCTTTTGGTCTCATACAGATAATTGTTCTAAGGACCACTTTCCTCATGGGTGTTATTGTTTATTTTATAGGCCTGTTTTAAAAAAAAATTTTTTTTTTTTTTTTTTTATAATTTGGCTGAAAAGTGATCTCCAGGAATGCCTTCGATTCCAAGTTAGAAAACTGTCTAAGGGCCATAGTCTCAGGGGTTCCTCCAGTCTCTCTCAGACTAGTAAATCCGGTCTTTTTTTATGAATTTTGTTCTACATTTTTTTCTCACTCTAACCTGGACCTTCTATTGTGATTCCAGTCAGACTGGTCATTAGTGGTAGCTGGGTACCATCTAGTTCTGGTCTCAGGCTAGTGGAGGCTGTGGTTCCTATGGTCCATTAATCCTTTGGACTGTTGCCTTGAATCATTGGTTTTCTTCACTCTCCTTTGCTCTGAATGGAAAGAGACCAATAGTTGTATCTTAGATGGCCACTCACAGGTTTCTAAGACCCCAGGCGCTACTCACAAAACTTTTTGTAGAATATTATCTTTATGAGCTATGTTATGCCAATTGACCTAGATGCCCCCTAGACTGTGGTCCTTAGCCTTCAAGCCAAGTAACTCAGTCCTGCGAGGTGTTTGGTTATGTCTAGGATGTTTCCATGACTGTGCCCCCTGTATGCTTTCTTACATATGTGAATATATTTCGAAGGCACTGGGTGTTGGTGGGTATTTGCAGTACATACAAATATGTATGTAGAAATATCCACAGCCAAACCTATGTATGTACCTGGGTGTACTCTCATACGCCCTTCTACATCTATTCAGGGTACATATCTACCTATCTATCCACTCAAAAATTATTGTTTGTTATTACTGTTTTTGTAGGATTGTATACGTTATAGTATTTACCATTGTTGCCTTTTATTCTTGCATACCTCTCAGTGTCTTCCCTTGCCTCGGTCATGTTGTGCTGACTTCCCCCATATTATGTACTGCCTTTCGTTCACGAAGGTTAACACGTATCTACTCTCTAGTTAGTGATTTTCCCTCCCTCTCCCTTCTACCCTAGTAACCATCAAGTATGTTTCTTTCTGTGTATATACCTTTGTCTGACTATTTATAACAGTGGTCTCATACAATATTTGTCCTTTTGTGATCGACTTATTTCACTCAGCATAATGCCCTCCAGGTTCATCCATGTTGTGAGATGTTTCACGTTTTTTATCATTATTCTTTATCATTGCATAGCATTCCATTATGTGTATGTACCATAATTTGTTTATCCATTCATCTGTTAATGGGCACTTGGGTTATTTCCATCTTTTTGCTATTGCAAATAATGCTGCAATGAACATGGGTATGCATGTGTCTATTCGTGTGACAGCTCTTATTTCTCTAGGATATATATACCTTAGAGTGGGTCATATGGTATTCCTATTTCTAGCTTTTTAAGGAAGCACTGTACTGTTTTCCATAGTGGTTGTACCATTTTACATTCCCACCAGCTAAATGGCTTCTTATTAAAAACCATAGAGTCCATTGGAAGGGACTTTAAAGAGGCAATGACCTGACCTACCACAGGACATCTGGGTCCTTCTATAGCTCCATTCATAGCTGTCCTGAGCTGGACCACCTTCAGTAATCAGAAGTCACTATCTCCAGAGGTCTTGGACAGTTCTGCCTCCTTGTGGCTTCCACTCACTCTTTTCTTTAAATCTTCCATGCCTCAAGTAGAGCTGTATGTATTCGTTAAGCTTGTGTCTCACTCCCAAAAGCCTTCTTTTGGCACTGAGCAGCAGATCAGAGTTGGCTCAGATAAAGGCTAAATCTGTCTCCAAACGAAGATGGATTAAGGCTCACTACAGCTTCCATCAGTATTGATGGTGATGATGAGCAAACCAAGCAAGGCATTGCACGATGACGGGTTAAAAAAGTCAAAAGGTCCAGTCAACTATTGATCATCTCACTACTGGTACCACATGTCATGGACTCTCAGATCTTTACAGAGCCTTGGCTATCATCCAATCCAACATTTATCCAATGACAAATTCCAAAATTATTGCCAAACCTCTGTTTAAGTGCATTCAGGGAAGAGAACTTAGCTCATCATGAAGCAACCCATTTCATGGTCACACAAATACACTCGCTAGAAAAGTCTTTCATTTTAGCTTGAAGTTGCCTTCTTTTAATTTCCACCTATTGGTCTTTCTTTTGCCCTTTGGGGATCTTGAAAATAAGTTTTTGTTTTTTCGTTTAGTCATTCCATCCATAAATATCATAGAAACCCTTTCAACACTGGAGAAAGCTCTTACTCAGTAGGTGAACTGAAAAAGGATAGAAGCAGCAGCTAGAGACTTAGGGTGAGGCAAAAACTGTTTCACGTTTTAGACATTGTAATTTACGATTCTTTACTAGTAACTTTGCTATTTTAAATTTTTCTATGGCTTTACTGATCATCAAAGAAGGAATGTGCAGGCTTATATTATGTGTCAAGGCCACAGTGACATCTCCCTTCTCTTAACTCCTTGCACTTTGTTGACAAGAACAGGATTTGGCCTGTCCATTGAGTTCTCTGGGCTAATCTGGTTGGCAGTCTTGTGTGTGGTAATGTAGACCAAACATGGCCTTTGCAATTAAATTTACATGCTACTCTAGCCACTTATTTGAACCTTAGTTTTCTTTTTCTTTTTTTTAATACAAAGAGACTAGTTTCTCAGTTTATTTTTTTTCTGAACCTTAGTTTTCTTACCTGAAATATTTAGATTTTAATAACTATCTCAAAGAAAAATCTTAAGAATTAAATATGCTCCTGTATATGAAGTACCTGGTGTCATGGATTGAATTATGTCCCCCCAAAAATGTGTGTATCAATTTGGTTGGGCCATGATTCCCAGTATTGTGTGTTTGTCTTCCATTTTGTGATTGTAATTTTATGTTTAAAAGGACTAGGCAGGGATTGTAACACCACCCTTACTCAGGTCACTTCCCTGATCCAATGTAAAGGGAGTTTGCCTGAGGTGTGTCCTGCACCACATTTTCTCTTAAGGGATAAAAGGAAAGGGAAGCAAGCAGAGAGTTGGGGACCTCATACCACCAAGAAAACAGCACCAGGAGCAGGGCGCATCCTTTGGAAACGGCGTCCATGCACCTGAGAAGCTTCTTGACCAGGGGAAGATTGAGAACAAGGACCTTCCTCCAGAGCCAATAGAGAGAAAAAGCCTTCCCCTGGAGCTGACGCCCTGAATTTGGACTTTTAGCCTACTTTACTGTGAGAGAATAAACTTCTCTTTGTTAAAGCCATCTACTTGTGGTATTTCTGTTATAGCAGCTGCAGATAACTAAGACACCTGGCAACGTGCAAAGCACACAAGAGATGCTTAATAACATTTCTTCCCTAATCTTTCTCCCATTGCTGCTCTTGAAATCATGTATATCCAGTCATGAAGAGGAACTGCAATATGGTTCCATGGAAAGATCAATGAAGTTGCCTTTCATTCTTAGCCTGGGCTACTGATTTTAACAGTGTAAGGCCTTAAACTAGCAATGAGCCCCTGAGAAAGTCACGTAACTTCTCTGGACCCTAAATATTGAATATATTTAAGTAGATGCTTCCCAGTTCCAGATATACTTAAAAGACCAAAGCCAAGATACTATCTTCCCAAGCCCCCACCATCAAAGCTGTTCAAAGGACACTAAAATTTCTCCATGTCTTCCATCTCCAAAGTCAACTCCATCAGAGGCAACTTTCTTCCCAGATTATCTATTTATGTAAGTAACCTCATATACCTCTAGCAGTTTTTGGTGCATCGTATATGATACAACATTTTATATCTTAAGACGTCTATGATAGGGAGCCTTCTGAAATTCTCAGAAAGTGCCATGGCAATTCAGTAACCTTTAATACTTATCAGTACAATGTGCCCTATGGGAGAAGAGTTTTAAAGTACATTCAGGCCTGATAATAGAACTCATGGGCTGAGCAGGATGGGGTTGGAATGTGAGTGCAGCTTAAGGTCATGCTTGGGTACGTGACATTGCTGACACAGTGGCCCTGCCAACTGTCTCTCTGGGTGGAGCTGGCCCTGACCCCTGCCATGCAGTTGGTAACTTGACAGCTGAGAATGTGTGACCCAGAGCACTGTGGGGGTGATAACCAGCCAGTCCTCTGAGTACCCTAAGACAGCTCATTGTACTCTTCATTGAAAAAAAAAATAGCCAAATGAAACAGCCCTGATGATGAGGCTCATGGTTTGACATGAATGCCAACCCAATTCATCACCAATTTATTCAATCAAAAAGCATTTACTGAGAGTCCTCTCCGTTTCCTTTGTTATGGGGGAACTGGAAGATGAATCAGACTGTCTCAGGAGCCTGCAGTCTACATTTCTGCCCTGGATTCCCCAGGGAACTCTCTTTTCAAGAACATGTGCTCCTATTTCCAACCCCTCCCATCGGAACCCACCCTGATGGATTGAATTGTTGAGCCCCTTAGAGAGCAGAAATCCAGTTTCCTCCTTGGTATAATCCTGGTCTTCTTCTGATATCATTTTTCTCCTAGAACTGGTTGGAAGCATTAGGCAAACCTGGGCTCTGCTAAAATTCCATAGCTTCCCTTGCCCCAGATCTTGCTAGAGTCAGGCAACCTAGCTACATACGAGGACTGGGATGGGGGCAATTCATCCATGAGAAGCTATGTTCACATTTGTTCGCCTCATGAATCCAAGCATTTTCTAAGGAAGACAATAAGAAATGAAGCCAAACCAAACCGTTTACCTCTGGAGCTTACAGCAAATGAAGAGGCTGCAGGGAGGAGCCGAAAAGGGGTGGGGGGAGAGTACAGCAATCTAAGGCAGTATCCTAGCATCCTAACAAAGAGACGAGCAGAATCAGAGCTCTACTGCAGACTACACAATCTCGCTGATTTGAGACCAAGGTTAAGCAAGCCTGACAAAGTGGTTCATCAAATCAGAGGTGAACCCCACATCTATTGGATCTCATTAATTCCCAGCCCAGCTTATTGTCAATCCCAATCAATTCAGTCCACCACATGGCACTTTTGTTTCTCCACACTTGCCTCTGCCATCCATCAGTGGCCTGACTTCATTCCCCTAAATAATTTCACTGCTCCTGTCACACTAGCTACTTACTGTCTGCTGGGAATCCTAAAAGCTCTGTAGGTGGTGTGCTGGACAGCAACTGGCAACTCGTTTACCGAAGGCCTTTCTATTTTTAATTTTTTGAAAATATTCCATGCTAAAGTTTCCTTTCTCTCCCTCCCACCCTCTGTGGTATTTTTAGGCCATACAAGCTCTTCAGAACGAGTGTCTGGCTTGCTGGGCACTGTAAATAGATTTTCCCCTTACCTGCCAGTCACGGTGTACTACACGCATGTGTCATGTGGAGAGCTGGTCCTTTTACTCCAGGCATTCGACGGAGAGGCTTTGGCTCTGCTTCTGTGTGCTGCTAATCTGTCTAGAAATCAAAGACACACCAGGCTCAAAGGGGAGGCCCTGGCCCCACAGCTGCCTGCCAGGATTCTTATGAAGGCCCATCCCTCCTGGCCCAGGAGCTCGCTGGCAGCAGATGGGGAAAGCCAGAGATCAAGGATCTGAGCAGGGAGAGGTGATTTGGGTGAGAGGAGGGTGGGAAGGGGCACAAGGATCAGGACATTAAAGATGAAAGCCCCCTGGGGTGCTGCAGTCACCACTGCTTCAGACAAGGACAACGCAGGAATTATCAGAGGTACCATGTGGGGAGACCAAAGGTCCACCCAGCCCAGGGGCACGTCTGTCAGGGGTAGCTCAGGAGCTTCTATGGAAAGAGAGAGGGGTGGAGTGAGCCTGTGAGTTGTCCTCCTTTGTATCATCCTCCAATGCCTCCTGCAGGTCCAGAGACAGGCCTGCCCCGCCCTCCCTCAACAGCTACTGGAAACTAGTAAACTGTAGAATCTATTAGGGCAGAGTTCTCAAAGTATGGTCCCCTACCAGCAACACCAGCATCACTTGGGAACTCATTAGAATGCACGTTCTCAAGCCCTATCCCAAACCTACTGAATGGGAAACACAAAGGGTACGGCCCAGCAATCTGCATTTTAACAAGCCTTCAAGTGATTGGAAACCCTGGTAGTGTAGTAGTTAAGACCCATGGCTGCTAACCAAAAGGTTGACAGTTCGAATCCACCAGGCACTCCTTGAAAACTCTACGGGGCAGTTCTACTCTGTCCTATAGGGTTGCTATGATTCAGAATTGACTCAATGGCAATGGGTTTTGGTTTCAACTGATTCTGATGCACTCTCATTTGACAATCATTGTATTAGGAAATATTAAAAAAAAAAAAAAACCAAACCCACTGTGATTGAGTCAATTCCGACTCACTATGCCACCAGGGTTTCCTTAGGAAAAATAAACCGTGGATACCCACTGAAGAATCAATTGAAGATTTTTTTTTGAATAGGATAGGGTATATTGAGTATCATAGTTACTTCTCATATTAGTATTTCTGAAATGAAGGAAATGAATGCCATCAATATCTTTATAAAGCGAAATGACTGTAGACCAGGAAAAAGAAAGAATAATTTTTTTCAGATTAATGTTATGGTGTTAACATAATCCTGTTTGATATCTCCTTGGTGGAGAGAAGTAGATTTTCGGTTGATAAACTGTGTGTGGAGCCCTGGTGACACAGTGGTTAAGAGCTCGGCTGCTAACCAAAAGGCATCAGAATCAACTTGTTGGCAACGGGTTGTTTTTAAACTCTCTGTACTCAGCTGGGTGTTTTGATTATGAAGAGAATGTCCTCCAAGGACTGTGCACACCTGAAATTGCTGAGCTCCCCCAAAATTTGTGCCTGAAAAGTCATATCAATATGTTATAGTGATTACTGTTGTTTATAAAAGAAAAATCTGCAAAGCCAACTTTTAAATTAAAAGTCTTGGCTGATCAATAAAGTAGAATAAGGTAGAACAATCCCCTCCTCAATCTCAGCTCATGGCCTTCCTTCTTATTTACTGAGAAAATTAAAGTCATCAGGAGTGAAACCCCACATGAGCCTACTGCCAAACATTTGTACCTCCCAGCATTCCCTGGTACAGGATCTACCTACAGTGCTGTCTAAGGCCAACACTTCCCCTTGTGCCCTCAAACTCCGTCTACTCTCACCTCCTTAAAGATGCCCCTCATGCAATCATCAGTTTTCCCTCCTGACTGGGCAATATCATCTGCATATTAAAAAAAAAACAAACCAAACTTTGCCATGGAGTCAATTCTGACTTGTAGGGACTCTATAGAACAGAGTAGAGCTGTCCCATAGGGTTTCCAAGGTTATAATCTTAACGGAAGCAGACTGCCACATCTTTCTCCCACAGAGTGGCTGGTGGGTTCAAACTGCCAAGCTTTCAGTTAACAGCTGAGCACTTTAACCATTGTGCCAACAGGGTGCTGAACTGTTGCCCACCTTAAACAACCTCTCTTGACTTCATAGCTGCCTCCATCTATGACTCCATTTCCCTGCTCCACTTCACAGTTAAAGAAAAAGGAAATATTTCTAAGTTTGCTGTCTCCAGTTTCTCTTCCCATCTTTTCAGATCCATGTTCAATCAGGCTTCTTGCCTCACCTATTCCACTGAGCTTGCCCTTAATCAGGTCACAAATGACTTCCATGTTGCCAAGCACAGTGATCTGTGCTTCATCTCATCTGGCTGGCCTCTCATCAGCATTTGACAGAGTTCTCACTTCATTGCCCATACCTTCTCTGTCTCCACCTTGAATCCTGCTCATTTTTCCTTACTCTAAACTTTGGAATGCCCCAGGGCACTCCTTGAACTTCTTGTTTTTTTCTAGCTATATGTACTGCCTAGGTGAGCTCATCCAGTCCCAAAGCTTTAAATACTAACCACTGAAAAATTTTTAAAAAATCCAGAATTCAAGAGCTGGATAAGTAAAGCACTATTGAAGAAGAGGATCAAAGTAGGAAGACTTGTACTACCTGACTCAGAACCTACCATACAGCTACAGTAGTCAAAAAAGCCTGGTACTGGTACAACAGCAGACGCATTGAAAAAAGGAACAGAATCAAGAATTCAGAAGTAAATCCATCCACCTTCGATCGCCTGATTTTTGACAAAGGCCCAAAGTCCGTTAAATGTGGAAAAGACAGCCTTTTTAACAAATGGTGCTAGCAAAACTGGATATCCATATGTAAAAAAATGAAACAGGACCCCTACCTCACACCATACACAAAAACTAATTCAAAATGGGTCAAAGACCTAAAAGTAAAACCAAAAACTATAAAGATGGTGGAAGAAAGAATAGGGTCAATGCTAGGGCCCTAGTAAACATAATAAACAGGATATGAACCATGACTAACAACAGACAAACACCAGAAGATAAGCTAGATAACTGGGATCTTCTACAAATTAAACACTTATGGTCATAATACAAACGGCAATTTCCCCAACTTCTAGAACAGTGTCTGGCAAATAGTAGGATTCTAGTAACTTTTTGCTGAATGAACAAATGAGCAAATGATTCTTATATTCTCTGTCTTAGAAACTAGAAGGTGAAGGTGGGATCTTCTCAGTCCTAGAAATTTGACCCTCACAGGGCATTTACCTGTTCCCTGGAAAATCCTCCATATTCTTCCTTGACCAAGTGCAGAATTAGTTCTAATGATTTACAATCATCTTCTTCTCTTGTGGAGATCTCTTGTGGCACTTTAAAAAAAATATCAATGAACAGGCTTTACCTCAAGGTGAGGTGGGACTCTGAAAAGAAGAATCTTGAGAATGTTGTATAGTGTTTTGGAGCATGGACTCTGAAGCCATGCTCTCTCTTTTGAATCTTGGCATCACTAGCTGTAGGACTTTGGGCAGATGACTGTGCCACTCTGAGCCTCGGTTTCTTTTTTTTTACTGTGCTATAAGTGAAAGTGAAAGTTTACAAATCTAGTCAGTCTCATACAAAAATTTACATACACCTTGCTATGTAATCCTAGTTGCTCTCCCCCCAATGAGACAGCACACTCCCTCTCTCTACCTTGTATGCCCCATGTTCATTCAGCCAGCTTCTGTCCCCCTCTGCCCTCTCATTTCCCCCTCGAGACAGGAGATGTCCACATAGTCTCATGTGTCTACTTCCTCATTAGTATCATTTTCTATGTTATAGTCCAATCCAATCCCTGTCTGAAGAGTTGGCTTTGGGAATGGTTCCAGTCTTGGGCTAACAGAAGGTCTGGGGACCATGACCTCCAGAGTCCTTCTAGTCTCAGTCAGACCATTAACTCTGGTCTTTTTATGAGAATCTGAGGTCTGCATCCCACTGCTTTCCTGCTCCATCAGAGGTTCTCTGTTGTGTTCCCTGTCAGGGCAGTCATTGGTTGTAGCCGGGCACCATCTAGTTCTTCTGGTCTCATGCTGATGTAGTCTCTGATTTATGTGGACTTTCTGCCTCTTGTAAGCCTCAGTTTCTTAATCTGTAAAATTATCATTGTACCCCCATCTCTCAGGGCTGCTGTAATATTTAATGAGTTAATATACATAAACTCCTTAGAACAATGCCCAGAATATAATGAGCATAAACTATTATTATCTATGGAAACCCTGGTGGCATAGTAGCTACGACTGCTAACCAAAAGGTTGGCAGTTCGAATCCACTAGGCACTCCTTGGAAACTCTATGGGGCAGTTCTACTCTGTCCTATAGGGTCACTATGAGTCAAAATTGACTCTAAAGCAATGGGGTTTGGGTTTTTTTTTAAATCTATATTTTTATAAGCTTCTTGGATGATTCTGGTGTGTATCCAGGTTTGGGAATCACTGGTGTAAACGTTGTTGTTGCTGTTAGCTGCTGTCTAGTTGTCCCACAACTCATGGTGACCCCATGCACAACAGAACCTTCCTGATCCTGTACACCATCCCCATATTTGACTGTGGATCTGACCATGATCCATAGGGCTTTCGTTGGCTGGTTTTCAGATACAGGTCATCAAGCCTTTCTTCCTAGTCCATCTTAGTCTGGAAGCTCCACTGAAATCTGTTCAGCATCACAGCAACACACAAGTCGCCAGTGACTGAGGAGTGGTGGCTGAGCATGAAGTGCATTGGCCTGGAATCTAAACTCGGTTTCTTGCAAGGAAGGTGAGAATTCTACCACTGAACCAGCAATGCCTCCTGTAGATGCCACCAAATGAGAGGGAAAGGAGGTCTCTGTGAGAAGTAGGCCAAGCCAGAGGCTGAGGAGAAACAAGAAAATACACACTCAGTTAGTTTCTGAAGGGTGAATCAGATTGAGCAGGTCAAAGGACAGGACACTCAGGAACTCTGTGGCTGGTCTAGAGAAATCAATCCCTTCTGAATTATATTCTGGTGGAGATTGCCATCACCAGCCAGCCACACCTGGGGATAGGAAGATTCATGTGCTGTACCCTGGGCTGCCAGGGCCTAGGGAACATCACAGGAGTGCTAGCCAGGCCCAGCTGTAATGGGGATAGAGTAGGTGGCAGCAGCCCATCCTCCAGGACTCCAGGAGCTCCCATCCTCCCCACAAAAACATTGCCAACCTACTCCCTGATGTCAGAAATTCCTTTAGCAGGGATCAAACTTTTCATTCCACAGCAAAAGACATGTAAAATGCAAACACTTCCAGAGGAAGTACAGATATAAATTGACAGCAATACGTTTGATCAGAAGACGTAGAGGTTTTCTGCAAAGAAGTTTTGTCGGAGAAGGGCACCCTCATACTCTCTGCCCTACCTCACTCTAACCCTGAAAAATATTTACACCTGGAGAAGTTGGCTCTCCCTAACCAAGATCATGTCGACTGGGAAAAGTAATTCACCTGAAGAGGTGCAATGAATGGCGTAGTAATGATTTGTATTTTTCTAAGTCACTTCTTTCTTAGGGCATGGTTTCGTTTAGCTCAAGCAGAATAGGCAGGGCTGGCACAGCCTTTGATACCACTTGTCAACCAAACCAAGTTGTCCTCTGCCAATGGTTAGTGTGAGGTGCGACTATAATTCATTCATTCCATCAACAACAATTTTTTGGTCCCCTACCATGAACCAGGATATAATAAGGATGAGAACCTGACAGAAGTTCAGGAACTGACCCCTGCCTCTGTGTGTCTCCTTGGAAGATACTCCCCTTTCTTTTCCTCAAATTATTTTCCAACCCCATCTTTTGAAGACTGCCTTCCAGACCCAGATTTAGGGCTATGAAGGTAAGTCAGTTGTATTCTGTGTCAAGTAGGTGGAAACATTGCCACCTCTCCCTGTCTCTGATACCTATCCACCCCTTTGTCCCTCCTCCCAAACACCTCTCCCTCCTGGTTCCTCCTCACAGTGCCTCAGTTCCTGTAAGGTCCTCCTGGAATCTGGCTTATCTCTCCAAGGCTGTGGTGATCTCCTGCCTATTCGCCTGCCTGTCAACCTCCAGGTTCCTTCTTTATCTCCTCATAGGTCTCCCTGTGCTTTCTGCCCTTGTCCATTCACTGTGTGAGCAGAACTGTAGCCACTACTTGGAAAGGGCTAATCTAATGTGCTGGAGATCGCAACCCTAACTGGTTACTTTCTTTCTCAGGAGATAGTAACAAACTTCTCAAAAACAATCCTTCTTTTGTGAGGCAATCTCCTCCATTAAGTCATGCCCAGATAACTTTCCCAAGCCCCACTTTTGTACCTATCTCTCCCCATTTTGGCCTGATTGGTTTTTTCTCAAGGCTGCAGAAGGGACAATGAGGACATCCAAGCCCTAGGCCACAGCTGATTGACCTGAGCAGCTCAAGTATCCCTGATGTTATCTGGAACCTAAAAGTAGAGCAGCCATCTTGGGCCACTGTCCACAGGGAACTGCTTCTGTCGGTGATGGTGACTGCCAGGTGTTTTGCTCTTACAAGAGGATAATCAGTGCGCCAGGTACTTTACACAGATACTCCATTTAATCTTCTAAGCATCCATATGAAATAGATAATGTCATCCTCATTTTAGGTAAGAAACTGAGGCAAGGAGAAGGAGGTGACTTGCCTAAGTTCATACAGTCAGCCAACAATTTTGGCTACCACATTAGTCTACATTTTGAGGGTTGATAAAAAGCTCATGGCTCAAAATTATCTTTTTATTTTCTCCTCCCCAGAGTATGCATGCACTTCTGCACATACACAGCACAGCCCCGGTTCACTGCACTTAAAAAACAGAGCTGATAACACATTAACCAAAAGGATCCATTAGATTCTATATAACCTTGGGAGACATAAACCAAAACAGACTCATAAGGGGGATGGTAAGAACATCTGAGCCTATACTTGGAAGAAGTTCTGGTGTATAAGAAGCACTCAAACAGGAGTTCAAAGTTCTGGGTTCTGGTTCTTGCAAGACCACTTATTAACTCTGTGGGAACATTTCTTTATCTTTCCAAGCCTCAGTTTCTTCATCTGTAAAATGGGAGCCATGATACCTGTTTTTCTGCCTCTTGAAAAGACTCAAATGAGATAATAAAGGGGAAAGGCTCCGAAGACTGCCAAGTCTTGCTTTATCTGTACACCTACCAGTCAAGAGAGAAGATAATAAACGCCTTTATGTGTTCAAGTTTCTATGGTTGGAACAGTATAAATTTTAAAGTCCCAAACTCAAGCACACACAATTGTAATTTTTAAAATTTTCCTACAAATGAGAGTTTAATTCTATCTAGGACTCTCGTCTGTGTCGTCCAGATTTAAGTTCAAACAAATTCAGAATTTCCTGGCTCCTCCTTCTCCTTCTCCCTGGGCTAGAGCTCATGGCTCACCCAAATCCAGTCATCAGTAAGAAGGGATGACTCCCTGTTGGTCTCCACCTGTCTAAGCCTTTTGAGATGTGCCTGTGTCTTCATCACTTTCCTGAGTGAGTGGTCTATTCCCTGCTGAGCTGTCCCCCTATTTGGCAATGTATCACCTCTCTCCAGCCACTCCTTTGCTGGGCTCACTTCCTCTTCCAGTCCCTAAATGTAGACTTAATTCAAGATTCAGTACTTGGTCTACTACCATTTTTCTCTACATTGTTTCCCTCGGGTAATGTGTCCACCTTCCTGACCTCCTCCAACCGTATGTCTAAGGCTAAGATTCCGAAATCGAAGCTCTGGCCCTGATTTTTCCCTGATCATCATAGAATTGTGATGTCAATGCTAGAAGGAACCACCTGGATTTTGCATCTGTGACTGCCCAACTGACAATCCCACACCCTGGCTGCTTCTCTACCTCCCCAAAATCCGACTGTCATCTGTTCCGCAGAGAGCCAGATCTCCTCTAGGCTGCCTTGTTGCTCCCGAGGGAACTGTCATTACTTCAGCTGCTCAGGGTCAAAACTGGGAGTCTCTCTCAATTGTTCTTTGTTTTTCTCTCCCCACATCTGGTTGGGATTCGAGATGTTCAGTTCTTACATTTAAAGTCTCTAGAATCTATTTTTCCTTTCCATTCATACTGGCAGTGCCAGAGTTCATACAATTATTACTCCACGCCTAAACTACTATAATCATTTTCTGACTTTCTTTCAATTAAAATGCATCCTACCTGACAAGTCTCTATGTCTCTGTTGCCTTCCAATCAATATTTGTTGAGACAAAAGGGGTCCTTAATGGGTGTCACAGGAGTCACCGGTGGGCTTCAGGGGAAACTGTGAACCCTCTGAAATTACATGTAAAATACTGTTTCATATTCAAACAAAATTAAGAACTATTGCTCAAACCAGGTGTTTAGAAATTTGACTTAAAATGTTTCTCACAGATGAAGCATGTTAACTTAAATTCACGTTTAAGTTAAAATTCAATAGTTTGTGTTAGGACTTCTGAGACAAGGTTTAATGGGAGAGGATGCAGGCCCTGGGGCCTGAAGGTTGAGTCTTGGTTCAGCCCATCTTTCTTTGCCCTTTGAACGTCCACAGTAGCCCTTGAATTGGTTTCCCAGACCCTAATTGGTCATTTATTCTTTCTTCATTCATCCATTCATTATATATGGAGCACTTGTCAGAGTTTTTACATTTATCATTTCTTTTCATCTTTATCACTTTATCATTTAATCTTTATTAAGCCCCTACTGAAAAATTTATTATACCCATTTTACAAATGAGGACATTGAGGCTTAGGAAGGTTAAATCACTGGCCCAAGGACACACAGCTGGACCAAAGGGCTGGGATCCAAACCTAATCTGACCCCAGTGCTCACATTCCTCCCAAAATACCTTCCTACCCAACCACTGGCCCAGGCCCCAGGAAAATACAAGTAAATAAGAACCAATGTATGTTAAAGCACCTGGCATTGGACCTGGACCAAGGTAGGAATTCAAAACTGTTTGTTAAAAGAATAACCATTTTAAAAAATAGTACTGAGTATTCACATTAAGGACTCACAGGTGACAAAAGAAGGTCAGCCAAGGTAGAAAGGGGGCACCGAGAAGGAGGGTCGATCTGCTGGGGGGCAATCTTGAAAGGTTTCCAGGAAAGAAGGTAACTTCTGAGCTAGGTCTAATAGGACGAGGAACATTCTGGAAAAAGAATAGCTCGGGGTAGAAGCACCAAAGTATGAAGGACACGGTGGCTGGGAAAGCAGTGAGAAGAGCAGCGTGACTAGAACATGTTGGTTATGGTGATGTTGGTAACAACATTTGGTGGAAGATTTGGAAGAGCCTTGGACACCATGCCGAAGGCAAGTGAGAAGCCAAATGAAGTTTTATAGTAGGGAAGAGTTACAGTTAGTCTTTGTTTTTTAAGAAAAACAGCTCTGGGGCCTGTGCACTCCTTTATCTCATCACGTATCACACAAAATTGTCAGTTGGTTACTTGCCTGTCCGCTCCCGTTGGACAGTGATGAGCAAGTTGAGGCCAAGGGCCTAGCTTCCATTAGCCTTGGTCCCCTTTAGCAAATAGTAAATAAGTCTAGTCAGATCTGTAATTTTACCGATGAAATGGAAACCAAGAAAAAGGAAGATAAACTGTGAACCATAGGCCACCTTAGATGGTAAAATTATAGGCTACTTTTCCCTGTCTCTCTTCTTTTCTTTATGTACTTCGTGTACTACATTGAGGATAAAAAGATGTAGGACTTTTATCCACAAGAGAAGACAATATTATTTAAAGAAGCAGAAGTAGAGGCAAGTTCCCAGTATTGGAGGTACAGCATCCCCCCCTCCCTTCTTCTGTCACAAAAGGCCCACACTTCTGTTGCCTAAGTGTCCTTGAATCAAGTGTAGCTGTAACTTATTGTTCAGGAAAGTTTATCTCACAGTAAACACACTGCAGTTCCCACAGGCCTGCAATTTGACTACATTGTATAGTAAAAATCAGGTATAAGATTTTAGCCAAAGTACAAGACTTTATTAAGTCTTTATTTAGGGGCCTAATGCTGGTTCTAAGCATTCAGTTTAATTCCTTTTCTGCCAAGAAGGCTGATGGGTTTTGTTATTACTCATTTGAGCTTTTCAGGACCAACCCAGGTTTTAATTAATCATTCTCTCACCCTTCTGCCCCCTTCTAGCCATGGGCCTTGGGCTGCTACTAGCTCTTGATGCCTTAGAGGGGAAATCCTTTCCTCAGACAGGTATCATAGCTCTCTAGCACACTACCCTTTTCCTCTTCAACCTGAACACAGCCCTTTCTGCACTCTCAGTGGACAATTTCCACTGTTAATACGATACATCAAGGAGCCACCTCAGGGAGTAGTTGCTCAGGCTTCTCATTGGTGCTATCCAGCTCACCTCAAAAGCCAGCACAAAACTACATCTATTCTTCTCTCCTTTCTTTATTTTTGCCTCCAAGCAACCTAGTTCCTTCCACACTTCACCCCCAAATGAGGCATAAGGGAGTTTATAAAGAGCTCAGCAAGTGGATCCAGAAGCAACCATAATTACAACAGGAACCGCGAAGTTGCAAAGGCAGTGTTGTTCCATAATGATTCCTTCTGAGCTGACATGAGAGGCCATTTTCCAGGTAGAAAAAGCCACACAGATTATTTATCCTTTTCAATTACAACAGTAAGAAGACATTTGGTTCCCACATTTGTAGCTCCCCGCCTCCACACCAAAAAAAAAAAAACTGGGCCTTTATTTTATTCCTAGAGTCTTCATTTCTCTACCTCATTTGTTTCCGCATCCTGAGCACAGACACAATGGTGTCTGTTCTCATTTTAGGGCTTTACAGTTTTCCCTGCCTGTCCTCCCAAACCTCCAGGGGAGGTCAAGAATGAAATAATGCTTCCCCTTGCACTTCCATCTGCCTGTTCTGCAGGGCCTGTGGCAAGTCTTTCTCAGCCTAGCTCACATGCTACCTGCTTCTCTCTCTTGGCCAACCCAGGAGTTGAAACTCTTTCCAGTCTAGGAAGATGGAAGACGGTGAAATTAACATGAAGAAACAGATGTCTTGACTGTGGGGGTGTTTATAAATAAAGTTTAGAGGACAAATAGCTTGCTGGAGGCAAGGGGGATCATTTTTTTTTTTTACAAGTGGCTGTGGCTACATGTGTGTTTCCTCAGAAGCACGCCTGTCCAGCATGGTCAGCAGTGGAAATTACAAAGTGTAAAGGATGCTGGGCACACACATATCCCCACTATGCAAGCAGAAGAAACACATCTTGGACCATTTAAAAGGGCTCCTTTTGTCTAAGCATGCACAGGCTCTTCTAGTTCACACCCTGACATATCAAATATATGACAGAGGGAGATGCAGGAGGCCGTAGGGCTGGCCTCCAGAATCCCAGCTGAGGACAAGCCCATAACTGCAACTGGAGGGCAGACACTTCCACAGCTACCACATCTACCTTCTTCTGGAAAAGACATGAAGAATGGAGACATTTGTGTGAGTCAGTGTTATCTTAGAGCAGAGGTTTTAACCAGAGCTCCACGGAAGGGCTTGGAGATAAAAGTCAGAGGTCTATGAACTTGGACGGGAAAAGACTGACATTTTTATTCTCATTAATTTCTAAGTAACATTTAGCGCCTTCTTTGTTAATGAACTTAGGAAACAGACCACAGTCTTAGTAGTTGTACCTGAGTCTTTGCCACCAATAAACATTGCAGATATGTTTGTATCACATTACAATTGTTGAAAATATCTTGATACATTATTTATGCTCATCTCTACTTCAAAACCATGGTAGTTATTAGATGCACCACTAGATCTTGTTGCTTAATATGTCAATAAAACATATTAATGACTATAGCACAAATAACGTTTGTTAATATTTTTATAACTATGTTTCAATGTAATTGGCTCCCTTTTTAATCCTATGCATTTTTGATGGATTTAAAAACACAATTTTGAGAAGAAATCCATTAGCTTTACCTGAGTGCCAAGGGGATCCATGGCACACACACAAAAAAATGAAGCACTCTGTCTTGGAGCAACTTATGTCAAGAGTCCATAGTGAATGAGTATGGGCAGGTTTTTTCATATAATCACCACAATCCAGTAAGCAGATTTATTATCAACCCCATTTAATGGATGAGGAAACCTAGCTTGAAGCAGAGTCTAATTCCAAAAGCTGTGGTATTTCTACTACATCATATACACACACAAACACACATATATTTTTATGGCTCCCAAAGATGCAGTCAAAAATTCAATTAGCACAGATAATACTGGTGACCAAACTGAATTAACTGGTGCTGTTTCTACAATGCCACAAGAACTGATTGAAATAATGAAAAAAATATCAATCTAACAGCTGTTTTATCTAATTGCACTCATAATCTGATGGCCTTCTCCCCCCTCCCCAAAGTGGCTGAGTAGGCCAAGACTTTTGCTGTTATGAGTTAAATGAGCTCATCCTTTGGGGATATGGGGGAGTGGATGCCCTCTCACCCAGCTCTGGCTCCAACCCACTATGCCAGGTGGCCCCTCTGCAGGGCCACCTTCTCACTCTGCTGGGGCTCTGACACCTGGGTCTAGGCCTCCACACCCCTCCCCTCCACCACCATGGATAGCTACCCTGTCTGCCGCACCTAATGGCTTTGAACCCCTCACTTGATTCTGACTCATAGCAACCCTATAGGACAGAGTAGAACTACCCCAATGGGTTTCCAGAGAGGGCCTGGTGGATTCAAATTGCTGACCTTTTGGTTAGCAGCCTTAGCTCTTAACCACTATGCCACCAGGGTTTCCCAGAGTAACCTAGGACTAAATTATTCAGGACAGGAAAGGGAGTGGGGGGGGAGGGGGACAGGAGGGAAAGGAAGGGAGGGGAGGGAAGGGCAGGGCAAGAATTACAATTGCATTTTGCCCTGGATGGGGGGAGGGGGAGTCAGAGAGGTCTCTACCCTTACGGAATTAACATTAAATATTCCAGGACCAGTAATAAGCAAATAATTCCTTAAATGATGGATTAATTCATGACAGCTTGTACCATAAAGGAGGAATTCAGGACACTATATAACAGACAGTGCTCACCTAGTCTGGGGCATAAGAAAAGATTTCTCTGAGGAAGCAGTGTTTGTGAACTCATCTTTTATAGTATTTATGGTTTTAATATCCTGCTGGCATGTAACCATCGTTTCATTAAAATAGGAAATACAAGTCAAGCCTCACCTCTACAGTCTCCGCTCAAGTATAAGGGTGGTTTTCCCACCGCTTCTAGTTAAGATTCGACTGCTGGGAAGCAGGAGCCCGTGGCAAAGGTGTCTGCCACACGTGGTTAGTGCACAGCCCCAAACAGCTTGAGGCGCCTCTGGCTTGTGTCACCATGGCTGATCTGAGATTCAAAAGGCAGCGCGCCCGCCGTGGCCCAGCTCATCCCATCCCGGCAGCTTGTTCAGGACTGGGGAACACTAGCCCATGCCTTATGTGGCATTCAGATGGCCTCCTGCAAATCCGATCAATCAGACTTTACAGTCTGGTGTCCCATTTGCGCATGCTATACAGCATAAATTCAGTGTCTTTTCAACTAGAAGCATAACAGTCACAGTTATGATGAGGGATGGTTGTGGTGTGAGGCAGGTGGGAGTTCTGACTGACCCAGGAAGGGAAACCTCCTTTTCCCAGTAGACAAAGATCCACTCACTGAAGGTTTAAAATTCCTACTTAAGAGCAGAATTACAGTGCATTCAGGAAGCACTCCTTCTGATAAGTTATTCCATGTTTTTTTTTTTATCCCTTTTTCTCTCCCTCCTGCCATCTTTCGACATCACTAATAATAGGTGCTAAGCAACATGGGAAAAGGAAGAAGAAAGGGGAACAAAGACATCATTGTTAACCAAAATAAAAAATAATAAATTGAGTTTCAGATGGTATTTCTAACAAATGAGTACAAAAACTCTATGCTCAGAATTAAACCTTTTACTTGCTTTAAAATTTCTTCTAGGAGCCCTGGTAACGCAGTGGTGATTTATTCCTAAGGCATTTGTTCTGTTGATGAACATACATATCTCATGACTTTTGGGAAAAATAATACACCACCCACATAAGAGAGCTCCTCACTCTGGGAACTGCTGACTCTTACACCTTTCTTTATCATCTTGCTAGATACATTTCCGAGGTCATCTTTTTTCTCTAGAGGGAGTGTTATTTAGTGATCCTTCATGAGATACATTTTCCTTGGACATATTGTACCCAACTCATGTTAGTAATAGCAAGAACTTCACATCCACAATTCCATTTGTGACACTTAGAAATTTACCCACCATCATTTTCTTAGCACAAAGAAAATAGGGTTCCTTGTTTAGGTTAACAGATTTTGGTTTAATAACTACATGTTAAATAGGAACAACAAAATCACTATCCACCATCTTCTAACTTTTCAACCCATTGCCATCAAGTTGATTCCAGCTGATAGTGACCCGATCGAACACGGTAGAACTGCCCCCACAGGGTTCCCGAAGAGCAGCTTGTGGATTCAAACTGCTGACTTTTGGTTAGCAGCTGAGCTCTTAACCACTGTGCCACCAAGATGAAAATCTTCTAAGAGCAAAGTAAAATTGTACTTCTTTTCAAGAAATCAAATTTATTTAACATATCCTTGGGTTTTGCACTTACTTGCCATTTACAAGAAATCATTTCATTGTACTTAATCTAATTAATAATTATACAATGACAAACCCTTTCATATACTTCTTTGAATCCTATCACTAAGGGAATTTCTCAAAATCCATATTTTTCAGTATTTTTCCAGTTTATTCTTTCATCTAAGCTTTTATTACTTGGACTTTCAGCTGAAATACTGAAATAAACTGTTCTAATTGTATACCATGTCATTTCTCAAACTGATTCCGAAGAATGCTAGTGTTTCAGAGTCTCGTCTGACATCCATCTTGGTCTTTTCTTTCTTTCCTGTCTTTTCATTGACCTCTTGCTTTCTTCATGTATGATGTCCTTAATGTAATTCCAGAACTCGTCTGGTCTTCGGTCATTAGTGTTCAGTGTGTCAAATCTATTCTTGAGACAGCCTCTAAATTCAGGTGGGATATACTCAAGGTCACACTTTGGCTCTTTTGTACTTGTTCTAATTTTCTTCATCTTCAACTTAACTTGCATATGAGCAATTGATGGTCTGTTCTGCAGTTGGCCCCTCGCCTTGTTCTGACTGATGATATTGAGCTTTTCCTTCATCTCTTTCCACAGATATAGTCGATCTGATTCCTTTGTATTCCACCTGGTGGGATCCACATGTATATATAAAATATAGTCACTCTTTATTTTGTCAAAAAAAGATATTTGCAATGAAGAAGTCGTTGGTCTTGCAAAATTCTATCATGCGATCCCTCATATCTTTTCTATCACCAAGACCATATTTTCCAACTACTGTTGTTCTCCTTTGTTTCCAACTTTCACATTCCAATCACCAGTAATTATCAATGCATCCTGATTGCATGTTTGATCAATTTCAGACTGTAGAAGTTTGTAAAAATCTTCAGTTTCCTCATCTTTGGCATTAGAGGTTGGTGCATAAATTTGAATAATAGTTGTATTAACTGGTCTTCCTTGTAGGTGTATGAATATTATCCTATCACTGACAGTGTTGTACTTCAGGGGAGATCTTGAAATGTTCTTTTTGACGATGACTACAATGCCATTCCTCTTCAAACTGTCATTCCAGGCATAGTGTACCATATGATTGTCCAATTCAAAATGGCCAGTACCAGTCCATTTCAGCTCACTAATGCCTATGATATCAGTATTTATGCATTCCATTTCATTTTTGATGACTTCCAATTTTCCTAGATTCATACTTCGTACATTTCATGCTCCAGTTATTAATGGATGTCTACAGCTGTTTCTTTTCATTTTGTGTCACACCACATTAGCAAATGGAGGTTCCTAAAGCTTGACTCCATCCAAGTCATTAAGGTCAACTCTACTTTGAGGAGGCAGCTCTTCCCCAATTATCTTCTGAGTGCCTTCCAACCTGAGGGGCTCACCTTCCAGCACTATATCAGACAATGTTCCTCTGCTATTCATAAGGTTTTCACTGGCTAATTTTTTCAGAAGTAGACTGCCAGGTCCTTCTTCCTAGTCTGTCTTAGTTTGGAAGCTTGGCTGAAACAAACCTATCTACTATGGGTGACCCTGCTGGTATTTGAAATACCAGTGGTATAGCTTCCAGCAACACGAAAGCCACCCCAGTAAGACAAACTGCCAGATGTGTGGGGTTCTGTAGATTGACTATCCCCAAATTTGAAAATCCAATCAAGACAATTTCTCTGGGACCCATTCTTTATTTTAAAAAACCGAAAACAAACAAAACCTGTGTTTGGTTTCCAGTCTGGTATCTCAGAGTTTGGAATTTTGAGACAGAATCTCAGGACTGGGAACAGAAGAAATCCAGACTGTTTAAGCTGGAAGAACTTTAGAAAACTCTAGTCCCAACCTTCATTTCACAGATGAGAGAACTGAGGTCCATGATCCGATACACATTTAGCAGCTAGGCCAGCCCAAGAAACCACATCCCCTCCCATACACCCTGCAGATCCAATATCATGTCTTTCCTTTTATTTACCAATAAGACAATTTTACCTGTGGTAATCATTTTTTTTTAATCTCAGTACTGTTGGAGGATTCATGCTCACAAAGGACACAGAGGCATTTAGGTATACAAATTCTGTAAGTTGGCAGAGGTACTTCTGAGAGTGCAAACCCTGTTAGTTTAGAGGGCATGATCAAATAGGGACCAGTGCCCTTCGGGAAATTTAACATCACAGTATGAGGCCTTAGGATCTCACAATGGACTTATTTCCTCGCTAGGGTCTTGTAATTAATTATAATTAAGGAAAACATTAAGTAATGTTTTCCAATTAGCTCACAAACAATTTTCAACCCACGGTGGACTGTGTGTTTGTTCTTCGTTGGAGACATTAATATTATTAAATACTGATAAAAGACAGCATTCATTGCCTGCATTCAGTGGCAGCTGCAGAATTGCTTTCGATAGGAAGGACAGAGACACACTGGTTTTTCCTGGATTCTACATTTGCTTGGGGTGGCTGTGGTTGTTGGAGGAGGAGCAGCTAATGGAAATTATGAGGAAGCTCTAAAGCCTTATGAGTCTGTCTCTCCTCTCTCTCCTCCTTCCTCTTCCTGCCCTTGACCTAATCACACTTCCCTGGGAGGGTGATGCTCTCCGAAGTTAAATGCTACACCTGTGACCAATTCTCAAGAAAGACAAGGAAGACTCTGCTGCATTAGAAGCAATTGGCTGTTTGCAGGAAGCACGATGATCTGTATTCATATCTCATTAGGGGAGCCTGGGCCCCGTGGTGCACAAGTGAAGCAAACGCTGCCAGTGTAATTTGTTTTATATGCCTAATTCTCTTCCTTATAATTAACATCTGAAATGCAAAAACAAAACGAGAGCGTTTTATATGCATCTGGGATCTGTAGAGCACTCTCAGGAAGTCTGGGATTTTAGAGTAGCACTTACCTTTACCTTATCCTTCTCCACAACAAACAGAGTATGAGCTGGGATTGGAATGACCATAGGTCACAGGAAGCTGGTATAAACACTGGAGGGCTGATCCCTTCTGTGTGAAGAGAGAGGAGGAGACAGAGTTGCTGAGAGTCAGTGTTGTCCCCCACCCCATGCATGGATTTAGCTGCAGTCATCTTCACTGGGATTCAGTGGCCCTATAGAGATGACTCAGCAGTGGGACAAGGTCACCAGTTAGGACCTTGCTGTATATTGTCCAAGTCTGTGTTCATAGTTGTTCCTCTACTGCCCTCCCTCCATGACAGCAGAAACAGTCTGACATGGTAGAACAGAGAAGAAATGTGGCATAATGGGTTTTCTGCCACCAACCACCCTGGCAGACAGACAGTGGAACCAGGACAGAATGTGGCCATAGTCTCCACAATCTCAATGGGACTATGCAGAAAGTGTCTGTTGGAGGCCATCAGAGTTGGAGACCACACATCTAAGACAAACCAGATGAGATTGCGTCTACATCATAGGTGTGCCAGGCAGCATTCTTAGTTGCACACACCTGATAATTCAAGTAGAAAAAGCATTTGTTGGTAGAATATTGGTTAGCTTGAAGACTTGAAAAAAAAGTGGGTGGATGAGATGAGCAAGAGAAGCTGGTGACCACAAGTACAGATAAGGTCGTGTGGCAAGGCCAGCCTGATTACCCTGCCCTAGACACTGCTGCCTCTGCCCACCACCTCTGAACACTGCCACTGGAATACCCCTGCTGAACAATCAGTGTCACCTACCTCTCTGTCTCCCACCAAGCTCTACCTATGGGAAGAAACTCCAAACATAGGAAGGTGGTGCATATGTGGGACAGCCAAAATTTGGCAAGGGTCTTCTAGAGTTAGTCAGCCTGCTTGGCAGTATGTTAGTCATTTTTCTGGTTAGCAGGTTTGTGCTAAACCTCCAAAGAGTCAACGATATGGTGGGAAATATGTAACGGCACATAAGATCCTTTTCTCTCCCTTGGTATCTCCAGACCCTATTAGTCCCGACAAGCTCCATGGCTAATGTCTTTTTGGCAACCCCTTCTTCCTCCTTCTCTGCCTTCTTTGTCTTTTTCATAACATTAATGTCAATAATCATTTATTGAGCAACCATGCAATCTGTTAGTTGATTTACATTTATTATTTTATTTAATCTCCATGAAAACCCATGAAGGAGGAATGATGATTCCTATTTTAAGGTAAGGAAGTTAAGGTTTTAAAAGTTAAGCAACTTTCCCAAAGTTATCCAGCTAATATATGGCAGAAGTGGGATTGAACCCAAGTCTGGCTGACTCCTAAGTCTGAGCTTTGGGTGGGGTGGAAAACCACCTTCCAACATCAAAAAATCATAGGCATCAACAAGATAATAGTACTTATAGTATGTATTGATTGAAAAAAATACATAATGAAAAAAGCAATATTAATTCAGTATAAATTAAGGTATATTTTATGAATCTCAATAGCATCTACACACAATGCTTTGCAAATCACAACAGGATCTACCAGCATCTGAAAAACATATGTGAAGAATACGTTATTTATTTAGATTTTCACAAGATACGTCACACATACCTCTTACAATAATATGCCTCCTTACCCACCAACTATGGGGCAGGCATGTGGCAGGAGTTTGACCAGTTAGTTCAGGACTTTGAAATGAACAATAAATTGTGAACCACCAGGCTAAACCTCATAACTCTGCGGCTTCTATAGCATTGGCATAATAAATATTGAAGGAAAGAAAGACAGAAGGGAGGAGAGAAAGGAGGGAGGGAGGAAGAAGGGAAGGGGAGAGACAGCGCAAGTTTAGTTAGGAGAATTTAGCAGGAGATGCTAAGTCAACATGAAAAATAAGGCTAACAGATTTCTAATGTTCAAAAGTCAAGTCCAGAGAAGTCAGCTCCTGCTAGAGTAGCAGACTGGCTTTCACATGTCCTGGCAGGTTAACTAAAGCAGGAGTCCACAACTAGGTGGAGGGAATCAGGGACTAAAGGAACAGGGAGCCAGGGAGAGGGCCCAAGTAGTTGGACAGGAGCAGGGCACTAGCAGAAAGAAAGGCACTAAACACCAAGCCCACCACCTGCTGCCCACCGTCCGAGGCAGGGCTTCTTTCATCATTTGGCTGAAGGTCAGAGCAGGCCTCAGGGTTCAAGGAGGTCGGAGTCCTTACATGCCTCCTGGAAAACAGCTGGTGTCCAGGACTCTGTTGTTCTATGAGATCTTCATATGGCTTTCTGTGAAGACAGAACTTGTGGCAAAATTCTAATTCCCTCTTGGAGTTTTACAGTGTACATGACTATGTTAAAAAAAAATGTTAAAAGCCCTTGCAAATTCAGAGGTGAGGAAACTTGTTTACCTTTGTTGAACCAGAGCATTCACCAAACTTACTTGACACTGGAACCCTGTTTTCCAGGCTGCCTGCTGTTATTTCAGAGAGCATTAAGGTTCCAAAACAACAGCCATGGAAACACTGCTCTAAAGCACCACCATCCTAAGGCAGTGCACACTTTGTATCCATGAAGTCATGTTCTAGATCTTTTTCTCCTTACCTTCAGCTTTCTGGTTGGTTTCCAGGCACATTCCTCCTAACATGGCCAATGGAAGTATTTTTAAAATCATTGTGTCATCTCTTCTGCAGAGCCTTTCTTGACTCTTCCCCAACCCAAGTCCACCTCAATCTTACACCCAATCTCAGTGTGGACAGAGCATCTCTCTTCTGGGCTTCCAAACTCCCAATCAGTGTGGCCATACTGTGTCAAGGTGAAAATCATGCACTTTCAACCAGACTGTGCAGGTTTGAATTCTAGCTCTGCTGCTTACTAGCTGTGTGACCTTGGGCAGATTACTTAACCTCTCCGTACCTCTCAGTTTCCCTGTGTGGAAACTGGGGATAATACCTACAGTATTTTTACACAAATAATGCACATCTTCCACGTTTGTTTGCTAACCACACCCCCCCGGCAAGGTATTTTCATAAGTACCACTATGTCAATTTTTTTTTTACCCATTGCTGTAAATAATAATAATAGTTAGCATAGCACACTTATGAAAATACTTCATGGGGGGAGGGAGTGGTTAGCAAACAAATGTAGAAGGTGCATGTTATTTGCTTAAAAATACGACATTTCATAGGGTTATTGTAAGGATTAAATGACTTAATACATGTAAACACTCAAACTAGTGCCTGGCAGATACTAAGTTCTAAGTGTTTGTTATTATTATCCTGACATTGTCCAGTAATTATTGCTTTGCCTACCTCTCCATTAGATGGTGTGCAATCTGAGAGCAAAGCCTGTGTCTTTTATCTCTGTGTTTCCTGTGTCTAGCACGGTGTCTGACACTTGCTTGCTACACACCATATAAGCTGGTGAAAATAAAGGGTCTTTTGTGATTTTGAGAGAAATCAAATGGAAACCAAAACTTGTGTTCCAGAAAATTCTAGCAAATCAAAAGAAACCAGACAATTATTTTAAAAAAAACATAAATAACTCAGGTGTAAAATGACAGCTGAGAGAGCCTGATTCCATACTCCATTACCAATTTCATCCTTCCAAGTCCATTGTTACAAAATAAGTGAAAATGCCTTATTTTATTTATGGCATAGTGGTTAAGAGCTTGGCTGCTAACCAAAAGGTCAGCAGTTCGAATCCACCAGGCACTCCTTGGAAACTCTATATGGGGCAGTTCTACTCTGTCCTATAGGGTCGCTATGAGTCGGAACCAACTAGACAGCAAGGGTTTTGTGTTTGTTTGTGGTTTATTTTATTTAAGCATCTTCCTTGAACAGAGAAGTGATTTTTCCTCCCTGAGTAAAAATTTCCAGTTGCCTTACAGAGGGGGAAAATAAACCTTTCCATATGTATGTCAAATATTTTTACTTTAGACTGTAAAATCTCTAAGACATTCTAGAAATGGCAGCAGATTGGAAGCCTGGCTGCGGGGCTCTATTCTCAATGCTCTCAGCAGCTCAACTTTCTAACATTCCGTTCTGGGGCAAGCATATCTTGATTGGGTGGGAGTGCCGAATGCCCAGACTTTCACCTGTCTTCTCAGTTTTGGGGGAAAGGGAGCTGTTTTGATTCCCAAGCCTGCATTTTCTTAACAAAGCAATTGGCAGAATGTCCCCATGCCATATCTTTTCACTTTCCTGCTCCAACCACAAGGAGAGGTGTATCATTTAACGAGTCTTACTCATAAAAAGAACAAAAAAAAAAGTTTCTTTTTGGTGGAGGGACTCATAATAAAAAGAATAAAAAGAAAGAACAGAGAAAATAGAATGGGGAAGATTTCCGAAAGTCACAGCCCCCATTACTGCACGTTTCTAATTCTAGGCACAGATACAGCCGCAAACGTGAAAGAGTTTGTTCTTAACAATTTAAGCAAGATTCTTTTAAGTTAGTCATATACCACGAACCTTTAAAATGGCCATTTCCAGTCTGCAAACTCTTTACAGCTCTCCCCTGGCCTGTTCTGCCTTGCGGTGAGAGATTTATCTCTGTCCTTGTCCTAAACTAAGAGATGACAACGGGAATGGACAAAGATGCAAAAAGAATGATCAAATATCAAAGAAGAAAATACTGAAGTCTGTGTTTTCCCCTGCTGGAGTTTCCAATTCACCTGGAAAGTGTTTTGTGGTGTGTTTCAGGTTGAAAACCACCATTGCCACAAACCTCTCTAAAAAATATCTCCTGCGTGTGAGTTTGGTGTTTGTTTTGGGGGTTTGGTTTGGTTTGTGAAGTGTACGGGAGGATGTTTAATGGCCTAGTTCAGCACCTTCGGAATGGCTGGCTCTGTTTTTCGTCTTAAAATGGACTTGGCTGTTACCTCTAAGCAAGTCACCCTAGTAATCTACCCTGCTGTTTTCCTAGCTCTAGAAACGGAACATACATGCGTTCAGTCCCACAGATAAAGCACGAGGGCTATTTAGAAAGTTAACCAATCTGTTACCTCCCCGGGGCTTTGCACAAGGTAGAAAGCGTCAATATTCTGAATAGTTCTAGCCCACTGGCCTGTGCACATTCCAAGCGGCTTCATCATCCATACAGAGCCTTTGCTTTAATCTTCCCCATGAGCGTGGGCTCAGGTTCAAATGGTGATAATTACCATAAAACAATTGTGTTGTCCTTCTCCCAATAAAAATCACTCTGTTTATCAGCCAACTCGCAGCCCCCTTGTCTGCGGACCCTTATGCCAAACTGGCAGGGTAGAATGCAGCAGCGGATAAATTAGCCCACGTGTGACTGCATGCAAAAAACACATTGATTTAGGGTTTTTTTTTTCTTCCTTTCCTGTTCAACCTGACAACTTGTCTAAATAGGCTTCTGCTTTGACCTGACAGCTCGTGGACAAGTTGTGTACGACAGGCCATTAAAACGCAAGGCTTTCAATATGGAGAACACAAAACAGTCAAAGGGACAAGATTGAAAGATAAAAGGATGAACAAAGGAAGTGTGTCAGGGGCTTATGGAGGGGGTATCTGAAGAGTTATCTTTAATTGTGATTTTAGACACTATCAGGGGCAAGATTCTCTGGAAGCTGACCCTGAGACAGAGTTTGGTGTGAAGGCTATTTATGAGGGGTCAGCATCTATGGAAGGGAGGGGACAGAAGCAGAATGGGGCAGAGGGAGAAGCTTGGCTGGACAAAGCCTCAGCCAAACCCCACCCTCCTCTGCTTTAGGGAGCTCTGGACTGGTCCCATGGCTGGCTGAAATGACCAGAGCTTCATGCCCAGCTTTGCTAAGTCATTGGAAGGACAAGGGCATGCTCTTGGGCTGAGGTGGCTCTCTGGGCTGTGCATTTCTGCATCCACCACAGAGATACTCACATCACTTACATGATTATAGCCTCTGAGCCTCTACAGTTATTTCCCAGTCCAGACCTTGTTACCCATTGCCATCGAGTCCATTCTGGCTCATAGCAACCCTATAGGACAGAGTAGAACTGCCCCATAGGGTTTCCAAGGAGTGCCTGGTGGATTCAAACTGCCACCTTTTGGTTGACTGATGAGTTCTTAACCACTGTGCTATCAGGGCTCCCCAGACCTTGTTAGAAACCTCTATTGACCACAGCATAAAAACAGCTTCTTTTGTTAAGCACTAACTGGCGTCATGCTATAAGCTGAACCTACTTAATTCTCTCAACAACCCTAAGAGGTAGATATTATTATGAACCTCATTTTGTAGATTAAGAAATTGAAGTCCAGACAAATTACTTGCCACAGGTCACATAACTAGTGAACAGCAGAGTCGGCATCTGAACGCAGGACTGATTCAAAATTCACTCTCTAAGCTATGATTCTATACTGACTGGGAGTTGGGACAGAAATAGGTCTGTAGACCACTACTGCATCTCTCTCCCTGGCCTTTATCCAAAAGAATCTAACAGAGGACATTTCTACTAGGATGGTCAGAGCTCACTAAACAGCCCATTTCACAGGCTAAGAGAAACAGCCATATGTTCCTATGAATTCCTGCCTCTCTCTGATTGCCAGACCCAATAAATGCTTTATTTAGCATACGTTACGAACCCCTGGGTGGTACAAATAGTTAATGTATTCGAATGCTAACCAAAAGGCTGCAGGTTCGAGCCCACCCAGAGGTGCCTCAGAAGAGAGGCCTGGTGATCAACTTTCAAAAAATCAGTAATTGAAAACACTACGAAGTACAGTTCTACTCTGACACACATCGGGTTTCCATGAGTTGGAATCAACTCGAGGGCAACTGGTTTTTTATTCTGCTATACCAGGTTGGATTTACCAGGAAGCAGTCTCTGAGACAGAGATTAGTAGACAGGAGGTTTATTAAGAAGTGCTCTTGGGATCAACACCTGGGGAAAGCAGGAGAAGGAAGCAGGAGTGGGCAGAGAAGTTGGACTGCAATATAGTTCTCATGGAGGCCTCAGCTAACTCCACGGGGAGCCCTGGAGCTCAAATCGCTCATCAGATTTGTCTTGAATTAGGGCATGGGCAATGAGCCTTTATATATTGTGCAGCCAGTCACTGGATATGTGGTGCCCAGGAGCAGATTATTCAGTAGGTAAGGTAAGTACTGTGCTTACCTTGCTTCCCAGATGATCTGTAGTGAACAATTTCACATGGGTTTCACCATGTCACAAAACCGATGTGAAATTGCTCACTAGAGATTAGTAAGTAAGTCCAAGTAAGCTCGTGCTTACCTTGCTTACTGGGTCATTCACCCCTATCAGGGATTATAAATTTGAAAACAGGTTTTGATTCTGTAGGAAGGTGCTGTGGAGTTAGGAGCAAGACCAATGCTAGCCATATCTAGAAGCAGAATCTTTAACATGGTGGAAAATGTGAAATCCACCCCTGGGGGTGCTCAAGGAATGGGGCATGGCCTTGGCTTTCTGCAACTGGGGCAAATCGCAAAGCAGGACTCAGCTGAGGGCCATGAGCTGCCAACACTCCTAACAACTGAAAAAATGAGTGCTTCATTCCTTAACGGGGGGATCTAGGAGGGAAATCACAGCATCCACTACAGCTAAAAAAAAAAAATTAAAATACCCTAAGGGTTAACTCTTATTAGTTCTGTTTTATAGGAGAGAAAATTAAGGCCAAGACAAGTTAAATGACTGATTCAAATTCATGTAGATAGCATTTAATCATCAATCCATTCATTTAACAAATATTTATTAAGCACCTTCTGAGTGCCAGACATTGTACTGCATCCTGGTGAACAAAAGAGGACCTCAACCAAATAATGTTTTACTGTCAACAACTGTCCCAGATGCAGAAATAGTTTTAGGAGCTGACTATTAGGATAGCTATTTGAAAATTTACTTGGTCCAAAAAACCTGTTGCCATTTGAGTTGATTCCGATTCCCTATAGGAAAACTAGAATTGCCCCGTAGGGTTTTCAAGGCTGTAAATCTTTACAGAAGCAGACTGCCACATCTTTCTCCTGCAGAGCAGCTGGTGAGTTCGAACCGCCAACCTTCCAGTTAACAGCCGAGTGTTTAGCCACTGCACCACCAGCATCTAATTCCTCATCATTTCAACAAAAACCAACCAGTCAAGCACCACGATTTTACTAAACACCTGTTCTCATTAGCATATTTCCTATAAGAAATTGTTTAAGAGATTGGATCAATTACTTTTAGGCTCAGAGTGAATAAATAGCAGAGCTGAACCAGGCCTCCTGTACCTAGGAATTGTATTGTCCAATATCATATTCTTGACTATCTGTCGAACCCTGGCACAGTCGAAATTGGCGACAAACTCACCAGCTACAGATGTCAGCACCCTCTTGATGACTTTGGCACATAGTACCCTCAACCCACTCTGTGCTTTGGAGCCCTGGTTTTTATTTGGATAGGGAAAGAAGAAGGGGTAAGGAAGTTGCTTCCACTCTAAGTTCTAATTTTTTTTAAGGTAAAGGAGAGCTGGGGGCACAATGGCTAAGCAGTCAGCTGCTAACTGAAAGGTTGACAGTTTGAACCCACGAGCTTCACAGAAGAAAAGATGTGGCAATCTACTCTTGTAAAGATTACAGCCTAGGAAACCCTATGTGGGAGTTCTATTGTCATATAGAGTCACTATGAATTGAAATCGACTCTATGGCAGACAATAAGGTATAGCCTGGCATTTGTATTTTGAGAGTGTTTTCCTCACCCCCAAACCCCCAAATGAAACCACCACTTTAGTATCCAGAACTTTCTCTCTCATTCCTCCCTGTAGTGGCTGGTGTTCTGCTCCATCAGGGCAGGCAAGGAGATTGTTAGCCAATTCAAAAGGCTGGTTGGAGCTCAGGTTTTAATAGGTGATCCAGAATCACACTGATACCCCTCTGAGCTAACATCTCTAAGTCAAGTGTATTTGAGGTCTGATCAGTGACTGCATTGTTCAGACCTTAATTACAGATTCCAGTCACAGGGTTTTCTATAGGGAAAAAGACATCAAGATTGTGGAACATCTAGAATAGCAGACATGATAAGGTGATATTTCAAATGCCAGGCACAATGGACTAGAAGCACTTATTATCATCCACCACTCAGCAGGGAAGAGGTAAAGTGATCTTCTCAGGAAGATAACTCAAGTAATGGACAAAAGCGTCTTTGTGTGCAAGGATGATGCTGACCTTGCACAGGTAGAAAAAGCCAGAGGGTTCCACAATTCATGGGGAAATATAGAACTGTAAGGACAGTAAGAAAAAGGATTGAAACTGAAACAAACATTTACTCAGAGTAGACCAACAAGTTCTGCAACTGTCTTATATCATCTGAGCTGGGCAAGATTTGCTCAGGGTAGAAGTCAGGACGGACCATAAAATCATAACTAATAGAGCAGAAATTATGCCAATGGCCCAGTTCCATGGATGAAGCACATATGCCTGCATTTTCCATTTCCAGCAATTATTTTAGATAAACCCTTGCTTGCCAGAAAGATGTGGATTCAGGAACGGAGGTCTGAAGGCTTGTTCATGGCCTTGGGTTTCAAGAGTAGACCCTCAGGGAAAGTGCTTGGAACAGCATTCTGGGACTTCTTAGCACCATGAGCAGATAGCTCATTCACTAAAGAATTATACATTCAACAGTAATAACAACCAAAATTCCCAGAAGAAGCAATTCCATTCATGCCACCAGGTAGACCTGACCTGTGTGAACACTCACCATAGTTTTTCTTCAGGAACATCAGTCATGTAAAGACTTAATAATAGCTTGTGTTTGAATACATTTTAGACTTACAAAGTACATTTTGTTGTTGCTATTAGCTGCCGTCTAGTTGGCCCTGTCTCATGGTGACCCCATGCACAGCAAAACAAAATGCTGCCAGTTCCTGTGCCGCCCCATGCTTAGTTGGGGATATACCATTGTGATCCATGGGATTTTTATCGGCTGATTTTCAGAAGTAAATCACCCAGACTTTCTTCCTAGTCTGTCTTAAAGCTCTGCTGAGACCTGTTTGGCATCACAGCAACACACAAGCCCACAAAGACAGACAGCTGGTGGCTGTGCATGAGGTGCATTGGCCAGGGATCGCAGCTGGGTAACCCACACGGAAGGTGACAATTCTACCACTGAACTACCGCTGCTCCCACACAGTACATTTAACACACATTTGAGCCACAAAACAACCCATAAAATATGCCTCACATGCCCCATTTTACTAACGAGGAAACTAAAGCTTACCCAGATTAAGCAATCATCCAAAATGCTTACTTAGTGTTATGGATTGAATTGTGTTCCCCAAAAATGTGTGTCAACTTGGCTAGGCAATGATTTCCAGTATTCTGTGATTGTCCTCCATTTTATGATCTGATGTAATTTTCCTATGTGTTGTAAATCCTAACCTCTATGATGTTAAGGAGGAAGGAATAGAGGCAGTTATGCTAATGAAGCAGGACACAATCTATAGGATTAGATTGCATTTTGAGTCAGTCTATTTTGAGATATAAAAGAGAGAGGTGAGCAGAGAGAGGGACCTGCTATCACAAAGAAAGAAGAGCTGGGAGCAGAGCAGTCCTTTGGACCTGGGGGTCCCTGCACTAAGATACTCCTAGACCCAGGGGAAGATTGATGACAACGACCTTCCCCCAGAGCCCACAGAGAGAGAAAGCCTTCCCCTGGAGCTGGTACCTTGAATTTGGACTTCTAGCCTCCTAAAGTTTGAGAGAATAAATTCTGTTATGGCAGCACTAGATAACTAAGACACCTAGGTTTCCACTTCCGATAAGGTTGGAGTAGCTTTTTGCAGATTAGCCCTTCCTCAGAGACAAAATACAAAGACCATGTTTGAAGGTATCATAGATCTTCCAAAGCAGCAGGACTTGAAAAGTCAGGATCCTAGAAAGAAGGGAAGAGCTTTGAGGAGGATGTGGCATTCTGTATCTAATTATCCCCTTGAGGCATCTACAGATTGCTAAGATACTTGGGGCCAAGAGTCTAAGAAGACAAGTGAAAAATGGCAAATAAGACATTGGGAAGCCAAATGGAGGTTTTGGAAGTCTCACAGCATGGAGAGACAAAACTTGGAGTTCAGGATAACCCAGAGGCCAGAACTTTAGGAGCCAAGATCTCAGAGAGCTTGAAGCAAGCCCAACATTCTTTGTAGCATTTGATATATGCCCTTCCATTCTGTACAAAGAGACAGAAAGATAGAAAGTAAAAGGATGGGAAAAGTTATAAGCTGCAAACATTAACCAAAGAAAGCTAGTGTTGGACAAGAAGCATTATAAAAGATAAAAAAAAAAAGGACATTTTTGGTATATTCACAGAATGGAATACTACACATTGATAAAGAACAATGACGAATCCATGAAACATTTCATAACATGGAGGAATCTGAAGGCATTACGCTGAGTGAAATTAGTTGCAAAAGGACAAGTACTGTATGAGACCACTATTATAAGAACTCGAGAAACAGTTTAAACAGAGAAGAAAATATTCTTTGATGGTTATGAGAGTGGGGAAGGAGAGAAGGGTTTTCACTAATTAGATAGTAGACAAGAACTATTTTAGTTGAATGAAAAGACAACACACAATACAGGAGAGGTCAGTGCAACTGGACTAAACCAAAAGCAAATAAGTTTCCTGAATAAATTGAATGCTTTGAAGGCCAGCATAGCAGGGGCAGGGGTTTGGGGACTGTGGTTTCAGGGGACATCTAAGTCAATTGGCATAATAAAATCTATTAAGAAAACATTCTGCATCTCACTTTGGAGAGTGGTATCTGGGGTCTTAAACGCTAGCAAGCGGCCATCTAAGATGCATCAATTGGTCTCAACCCACTTGGAGCAAGGGAGAATGAAGAACACCAAGGACACAAGGTAATTATGAGCCCAAGAGACAGAAAGGACCACATAAACCAGTGACTACATCAGTCTGAGACCAGAAGAACTAGATGGTGCCCGGCTACAACTGATGACTGCCGTGACAGGGAACACAACAGAGAACCCCTGAGGGAGCAGGAGAGTAGTGGGATGCAGACCTCAAATTCTCATAAAAAGACCAGACTTAATGGTCTGACTGAAACTAGAAGGACCCCAGAGGTCATGGTCCCCAGACCTTCTGTTAGCCCAAGACAGGAACCACTCCCAAAGCCAACTCTCAGACAAAGATTGGACTGGACTATGGGATAGAAAATGATACTGGTGAAGAGTGAGCTTCTTGGATCAAGTAGACACATGACTCTATGTGGGCAGCTCCTGTCTGGAGGGGAGATGAGAGAGCAGAGAGGGTCAGAAGCTGGCTGAATAGACACGAATATAGAGAGTGGAGGGAAGGAGTGTGCTGTCTCATTGGGGGAGAGCAACTAGGAATATATAGCAAGGTGTATATAAATTTTTGTATGAGAGAGTGACTTGATTTGTAAACTTTCACTTAAAGCACAATAAAAATTAAAAATAAGTAAATAAAAAGGATATTTTATAAAAGGGTCAGTCTGCGAGGAAGATAAATAATTCTTACGTGTACACAAAAATGAAGCCTATTTCCTTTGAGTTGATTATGACTCATAGAGACCCTATAGAACACAGTAGACATAGAGTTTCCGAGGTTGTAATCTTTACAGAAGCAGACTTCCACTTCTATGTTCTGGGGAGCTGCTGGTGGGTTTGGATTGCCAACTTTCTGGTTAGCAGTCAAGCACTTAACCACTGCACCACCGGGACTCCTGTACATAACAATAAAGCCTCAAAAATAAAGCAAAAATTGGCTGGAATAAAGAGGAAACAGACAAATTAAAAATCGTGGTGGGAAATTTTAACACGACTCCCTCATTCTTGAAAACCCAAGACCATCAGCAAGCCTTTGGACCACCCTTTCTCAAATGCTTATCTTTCTGGCAAGCAGGAATTTATCTAAAGGAATTCCAAGGAATGGAAAATGCAGGTAGATGTACGTGCTCTATTCCAAGACCTGGATCACTGTTATAATCTCTGTCTTGTTAGTTAGTTACTTCCCTCCAAAACTGTGGAGAAAAGACAAGCAAAAAATTTAGAAACAATGCAAATAACAAACTTGTCTCTCTCTATCTACCTACCTACCTACCTATTCTGCACCCAACAATCACAGAATGAACACTATTTGCAAGTGTGCTTGAAAAATTTACCAAAATTAAATATATGCTGAGCCATAAAGAAAATCAGAACAAATTTCGAATGATTAAAATCACTCAGAGTGTGTTCCCTGACCACAGTTAAATTAAGCCAGAAATCAAGTAATAAAAACGTAACTAGAAAATCTTCGAATATTTACAAATTAAATATTATACTTCTAAATACCCTTAGGTAAAAAGAAAAGCAACAATGGAAATTAGAAAATACTCTGAACTGAGTGATAATGAAAATATAGCATATCTAAACTTGTGCAATGCAGCTTAAGCCAGGCTTACAGGGAAATTCATAGCCTCGAACTCAAATATTAGAAAATTAGGCTAAAAATCAATTATCTCTGTACTGATCCCTAAAGATCCCTAGAAGTTAGGAAAAATACAGCAAATTAAACTCAAAGAAAGTAGAAGGACATAATAAAGATGAGAGCAACGGAAAATAAATGTACAATAGAGAACTCAACAGAGCCAAAAGTTGGTTCTTTGAAAAGACTTAATAAAATTGACAAGCCTCATCCAAGTTTCACCTAGCCTGAGGGAGAATCGTGACTTAAACTCAGGTCTTGAATAAGCAACCTTCAAGCGTCCTCTGTCACAGAATCCCTAACTAAGCAGGTTTGCTGCAAGTATGACTCTGCCCTGGTGTTGAAAACTTTCAGGAAAGCCACTTGGGAGTGCCACAGGGGACTGAGGGTAGGGTTGGGAGTGTGACTTGGTGCCTGATGGGGAGTCACTGGACTCACTTTGTGGAGCTTCAGCAATCAATCAGGGGATGGAGTCTCTCGAACTGCCAAGAGCGCTATTACCAAAAATGAAAATATTCACTCATCTACAGCTTAGAATTTTTAGCTCTCTTCTCTCAACATAACTACACGGTTATTGATTAAATCTTTAAATACGGTGTTTGTAAAAAGTTTTATAATTTACAGTATGTTTTCACATTGGTTATTTCATTTAACAGAAGTACTATATTTTCCACAAATAACACGCCCATGTAAAAAATAGCCCATACATACAATGTGCATAGTACACCTAGGAAAATAATGCTCAAGGGAATTGTGTGGTTGGCAGAAAATTTATTGTGCAAGCATTATTTGCATAAAAATACAATACTCATCATTATTTCCCATCAGGGTTTACTCAGGAACGGGCACATGGCTAAGGGCTGGGGTATTTCTCTAGCATCCCTCCTAAGCTTAAAACTCACGCAATGTTAGTTTCAGGCCTTTGAAGAGCTTTAATTTGAGCTAATTCTTCCTTGATCTTCATCTTATAAAGGGATCCTAGTGATTTTCACAAAGAGGAAAGGAACTATCATTTATTGAGTGCCTACTGTGTGCCAGTTAGGAGCCCAGCAATTACCATATTTTTATGCAAATAACACACACCTTCTGTCTTTGTTTGCCAGCTGCACCCTCCCCGCTAGATGCACCGTTCCAAGCATGCTTATGAAAATACTTCACAGGGGGAGGGAGCAGCTGGCAAACAAACACAGAAGGCGTGCTTTTTTTGCATAAAAATACAGTAACCACTGCACCACTAGGGCTCCTTCTGTGTGCAAGAGACTTGATATTAATTAATCCTCTTATTCCTCACAACCCCGCTGAGCTATATGCATTTTTCAGAGAAAAAAAACAAAGGCTAAAATGTTTAAATAACCTCACCAGGTCATAGAGCCTTAACTGGCAGTTTTATTTTTCATTTACGCCAAAGCTCACTTTCTTGAGAGACAATCAAGAAAAGTAACGAAGAGAGTGCATTTTGCAGTCAGAGATGGCTTGATTCCAGTTCTGGGTGAGCCACTTAAACTGTTGTGACCTTGGGTAAGTTGTTGTTATTAGGTCCCGTGGCGGCATTTACAATTCAGTGACCTTGCGTACAACAGAATGAAACACTGCCCAGTCCTGCACCATCATGATCGTTGCTATGTTTGAGCCCATTGTTGCAGCCACTGTGTCAACTCATCTCATTGAGTGTCTTCCTCATTTTCACTGACCCTCTCCTTTGCCAAGCATAATGTCCTTCTCCAGGTACGGTTCCCTCCTGATAACATGGCCAAAGTACATGAGACGAAGTCTCACCATCCTTGCTTCGAAGGAGCATTCTGGCTGCACTTCTTCCAAGGCAGGCTTGATCATTCTGGTCTTAGTTATCTAGTGCTGTTATAACAGAAATACCACAGCGGATGGCTTTAACAAACACAAGTTTATTCTCTCACAGTCTAGGAGCTAGAAGTCTAAATGCAGAGTGCGAGCTCCAGGGGAAGGCTTTCTCTCTGTTGGCTCTAGGGGAAGGTCCTTGTCATCAATCTTCCCCGGTTCTAAGAGCTTCTCACCACAGGGACCCTGGGTCCAGAGGACGGATTCCACTCCTGGTGCGTCTTTCTTGGTGGTTTGAGGTCCCTCTCTTCTCTGCTCACTTCTCTCTTTTGTATCTCAAAAGAGATTGACTCAGGATACAACCTAATCCAGCAGATTGAGTCCTGCCTCATCAACATAACTGCCTCTATGCCTGCCTCATTAACATCATACAGGTAAGGATTCACAACACATAGGAAAATTACATCAGATCATAAAATGGAGGACAACCACACAATACTGGGAATCATAGCTTAGCCAAGTTGACACACATTTTGGGGGGACACAATTCAATCCATAACAGTTCTTCTGGCAGTCCATGGTATATTCAATATTCTTCATCAACACCGTAATTTAAAGGCAGCAATTCTTCTTCTGTCTTCCTTATTCATTGTCCAGCTTTTGCATGCATATGAGGTGATTGAAAATACCATGGCTTGAGTTGGGAGCACTTTAGTCCTCAAAGTAATATCTTTGCTTTTTTAACACTCCAAAGAGGTCTTTTGCAGATTTGCCCAATACAATAGATCTTTTGATTTCTTGACTGCTGCTTCCATGGGTGTTGACTGTGGATCCAAGTAAAATGAAATCCTTGACAATTTCAACATTTTCTCCGTTTATCATGATGCTGCTTATTGGTCCAGTTGTGAGGATTTTTGTTTTCTTTATGTTGAGGTGCAATCCATACTGAAGGCTGTGGTCTTTGATCTTCATCAGTAAGTGCTTCAAGTCCTCTGCACTTTCAGCAAGCAAGGTTGGTCATTTGCATATCACAGGTTGTTAATGAGGCTTCCTCCAATCCTGATGCTGCATTCTTCTTCATATAATCCAGCTTCTTGGGTTATTTGCTCAGCATATAGATTGCATAAGTATGGTGAAAGGATACAATCCTAATGCATGCAGTATTCCCTTGTTCTGTTTGAATGACTGCCTCTTGATCTACGTACAGGTTCTGCATGGCACAATTAAGTGTTACGAAATCCCCATTCTTCACAATGTTACCCATAGGTAGAGAAGAGCTTAGACTAAAAGTGGCAGTCTAGAAAGGCAAGTGTCCCAAGAACAGGGTTAAGAGAGCAACCTGCTGACTGAAAGTTAATTGGGCAAGTTAGCTGACCTCTACTGTAGGATGATGCTGGAACCTACATCCTGGGAATGTTGAGAGAATTAAATGTGATCATGGTAACAAGTGCTAAGTACAGTGCTTGACAAATACAATAAATGATTACTGCTCCTACTCCTACTATTACCATTACTACTGCTGCTGCTGTGCCAATATATTACGTTATCTATCTGGCCTATGCTGCCTCTATTTAACTCAAATACTGAACTGATGACTCCACTAACCTTATGCAATGCTATTCTGAAGAGCCAAATACACCATCCATAAAAAGAAATGAGGAAGTTACAGCTGATGGTGAAGCGCAGGCCTCAGCAGTCAGGTCCCATGGGTTTTGTTTTGACCACTGAGTCACGTAGTGACCAACAATCACACGGAACATTGGCCACCTTCCTGCTGTTCATCAGGAGTAAAGACATAAACAAAACTTCCTGCTTAGCACACGAAAATTCACTACTTGCTTTAAAAACTTCTTGGGCAAAAGGTTTAGTAACCACGATTAACAATTTTCTTGATGGAATCATTTTCTTCTTCCATCAGGCTTTCATTTTAACTTCTCTCCTGCCCAGCTGGTCTTCAGGTATTGCTGAGCAGAGCAGCCCAGGGAGGATACGCCATTAACACCGAAAATGAAAACATGACTACTTGAAGAGTCAGAAATGAATCCTGGGGTAGTCATAAATTTGTCAAATGAGTGTGTGAATGGATTGGCATGCATTCGTGTAGTAATTCACTATTCACAAAGCATGGAACTAAAAGTCTAACTTTTAAAGCTTTTTGGCTTTGGACTTCTATTCAGCCCCAAAAGGCATCGTGTGGGTAAGAAGCATCAGTCCTTAGGCTAGAAAAACTTCTCAACTCCACTCCTGGTAGTGAACAGTACACTTGAACTCCCAATTACTGCTGGGTTTGGCCTTCTGTTGTACTCTTTGCAATTATGGTTACTTATTTATTTTGTGTTCGATGTCCTTGATAGGTGTGGCATGGAGCACAGAAATGAGCACAGAGAGGATACTTGCTGAATACCAGTTGAATGAATGAATGAATGAACAAATGACACACAATTTAACAAACTAACCCTCAAAGATGACACGTGTTGTACACTTCAGCTTAGTTTTACTGTATATTCCATTTTCCTTTCCCAAATTTTACCCCCCAGGGAGGCTGAGGTGACCTCTTCCATTTTGTTGTACTGAAATTAGGAACCACATGTGCAAGTGTGAGACTGGCTTCCTCATATACTTTAAACCCCGCCCCCACCCGAACCTCGGCATTCACAGGCTCCCCCTGCATTCCATGGGCGAAGAGACCAGGAAGTAAGTGGCTTCCTATTTGTCCTTTCTATTTGACTCATCTTGTTTCAATGTTGCCTCGTCTTGTGCAAGTGGAGATCTGGCTAGTGTGAGAGACACAACTACTGGTGGAGCCACCTCCTAGAAACCAAACACACATCTGGCAGAACTCACTTGCTTCCATCTCCCACAGATAGGGGTAGATTAGGTAGTGCGGATTAAGTCATAGCTGCTGGTGTGGGGACATTTCACTGTGAAGCAAGCAGATCAAGGATCCAGCAACTTCTCCAATCTCATCTCTTATGACTATCACCCTCCTCCTCCCACCTCTCTCACTATTCTCCAGGCACATTAGCCATCCTTCCAATACTCAAATGTGCCAAGCTCTTGACCACCTTAAGATTTTTCTAATTGTTCTCCCAGATCAAGGATCCAGCAAGCCTCAAATAGATGATGCCTTCTGTACATTTCATTTCTCCCACTGTGTCATGGATTGAATTGTGTCTCCCAAAAATATCTGTCAACTTGGCTAGGTCATGATTACCTTGTATGATTGTCTACCATTTTATCATCTGATATGATTTCCCTATGTGTTGTAAATCCTATCACTATGATGTAATAAGATGGATTATCGGCAGTTATATTGATGAGATCTACAAGATTAGATAGTGTCTTAAGCCAATATCTTTTGAGAGAGAAAAGCGAGCAGAGAGATATGGGGACCTCATACCACCAAGAAAGCAGCGCCGGGAGCAGAACGCTTCCATTGAACCTGAGGTTGCTGTGCTGAGATGCTTCCAGGCCAAGGGAAGACTGATGACAAGGACCTTCCTCCAGAGCCAAGAGAGAGAACACACCCTGGGGTCGGTGTGCTGAATTCAGACTGCGAAGAGAATAAACTTCTCTTTGTTAAAGCCATCCACGTGTGGTAGTTCTGCTATAGCAGCACTAGATGACTAAGACACACTGGGATCGAGTTGGCCAGAAGGCAGAGAAGAGCTTAGATTAAAAGTGGTGGTCTAGAAAGGTTAAGTGTCCCAAGAAGTAGGTTTAAGGGGTGACTTGTTGATGGAAGGGTCATGATCACAAGGGGAGCCTAAAGCTTTAAGGCTATACCCAGGCAACAGCTAGTGTAGGAGTGTGTACACTCACTCACACCCTTATTACTCATTTGCACATAGAGGGTGCACATGCAGGGTCCATGGGCATCCATGAACATTCTTGTTCCTGGCTAAGAATGCTCGGGAAGCTATCTGCCTTACCTCTAGAAGACTTTCTTTATCATTGGTCATTCCAAATTCTGATTAGAAGGTAAAAAAAAAAAAACTAGTTAGGAACAATAGATAATTCTGGTGCCCCGCCCATATCCCCTTTATTGGCAAGCACACCCAGCCCCCAGCTGCTGTGAGAGTTGGCTGCTAAGAGCTCACAGCTGCAGCCTTCTCTTGAGGATTGTCTTCAGTTAACAGGAGTGATGTCTCCAGTCCAAGAATGCCAGTTCTGCAGCTCACAGCCAATGACCGAGATAGAGGTATAAAAAGGTATACCCCTTGCTTCAAGGTGGGACAACTCTAGTGCCTTTCATGCTCCAAGAGCTGCCTGGAACCAGGCTGAAGCTGGACTCCAACTGAATCATACCCTTGCTTAGCTCCTCCCCTTGCCCTATCCTGCTTCCCACCCTTCCCCTCTCCTGAGAACACTTCCCCAATTGCACTTGAACAAGAATCTCCATCTCAGGCACTGCTTCTAGGGTTCAGGTTTTAAAATGTTGTTGTCGTTAGGTGCCATCGAGTCTGTTCTGACTCATAGCAACCCGATGTACAAGAAAACAAAACACTGCCCCGTCCTACACCATTCTGACAATCATTTGCTATGCTTCAGCCCATCATTGCAGCCACTGTGTCAATCCATCTCATTGAGGAGCCTTTACTTTACCAAGCATGATGACCTTCTCCAGGGACTGGTCCCTCCTTATATCATGTCCAACATATGTGAGATGAAGTCTCACCATCCTTGCTTTTAAGGAGCATTCTGGCTGTACTCTTTCCAAGATAGATTTGTTCGTTCTTTTGATGGTCCATGGTATGTTCAGTATTTTTTGTCAACACCATAATTCCAAGGCATCAATTCTTCGGTCTTCCCTATTCATTGTCCAGCTTTCACATATATATGAGGCAATTGAAAACACCATGGCTTGGGTCAGGTGCAACTTAGTCTTCAAGGTGACATCCTTGCTTTTTAACACTTTTAGGAGGTCTTTGGTGGCAGATTTGCCCAATGCAATGTATAGTTTGATTTCTTGACTGCTGCTTCCACTGGTGTTGATTGTGAATCCAAGTGAAATGAATCCAAGTGAAGTGAAATGAAATCCTTGACAACTTCAATGTTTTGAAGGCATTAATATAACCAACACTCACATAGTACTTACCACGTGCCAGGTGCTTTTCTAAGCACTTCACATGTATTGTCTTATTTAGTCCTCACAGATCTAGCCCTATGAGGTAGATGTTACTATTACCTGTGCTTTGTAGCTGAGGCAACTGAGGCACAGAAATGTTAAGAACTTGACCAGTGTCACACAGCTAGTAAGTGATGGAGCCAGGATTTGAACACAGCCAGTCCAACTCTTAACTACGATTCATACTGATTCTCATGCTAACTCTCTTTAACACCTGCTTGTGTTACTTTTGAGAAAGCAAGTTTCACTCATACTCATTCCCTCTGAAAGCTTTAATATCCAGGAGTCAGGGAGATTTGGAAGTTACAATCCTAAAAAACAAATCTCAATAACCAGAATAGTTTCTTCTATTGCACCTCCATCAATCCTGGCCAGCAGATGCTGAGCAGCCTGCACTGTTATGGATACAGAACTGCATTACTTAAGAAGAGAAAGTAGGGAAAGATGGTTCCAGAGTATAGCCTTTTCCAAGTGACATCCTCCTCAAGCACACTTTCAGATATTCACAGTGGTGACAGCTGAAAGTTAACCAAAGTAGGGGATAGGGAGGCATAACAGAATAGTAAAAACGATAGAGGCCAGGATGTTCGTGCACTGATAATTGAGGTGTAAATTGGTGCAACCATTTTGGACAACTGGCAGCATCTTCTAACGTGGAATATATGCAAGCCTATAATCCAACAACCGCACTCCTAGGAATATACCCAACAGAAATAGGCATATTGGTTCACCAAAAGACAGGTTTAAAGCAGCATTAGTTGTAATAGTAAAACGTTGGAAACTACCCAAATGTCCATCAAAGTAGAAAGGATAAATAAATTGTGGTAAATTAACACAATGGATCACGATATGGCAATGAGAATACCTGAACTACAATTATACATTTTTTAAAAACGGAAGAATTTCACAAACATGTGTTGAGTGAAGAAGCCAGTACAAAACAGTGTATACTGCATGATTCCATTTATATAAAGTGGAATGAGGGATATCATTTCCGATGTCAGATGGGTCTCAGCTGAAAGCAGAGAATACCAGAAAGAGGTTTACCTGTGTTTTATTGACTATGTAAAGGCATTTGACTCTGTGTATTATAACAAATTATGGATAACATTGGGAAGAATGGGATTTCCAGAACACTTAATTGTGCTCATGCGGAACCTGTACATAGACCAAGAGGCAGTCCTTCGAATAGAACAAGGAAATACTGCCTGGTTTAAAGTCAGGAAAGGTATGCCTCAAGATTGTATCCTTTCACCATTCTTATTCAATCTGTCTCCCAAATTCCTTAGGGAAGTAATAACTATCTTTTTAAATTAAATTCTTCCTATTTCTCATATTCTGTCCTGTGCCAATTTCTGGAATTTTTCTGTATTCCAAAGCACTGAGCATAAGCCATTTACTTAGAAATGAGAAAACATTCAAGAGAAGCATTCATTAACTACCAGAATAAAACGTCTGTCTCTGTCCAGCCCCGTCCGTGTTTACCCAGGGTATCGATTTATGGTGGCCATGAGCAAGCAGGGCACAGGAAGGCTGTGGTAGGCAGAACCAGTGTCAAAGCTACAAGGAGCCCCTGGCATATGAAGGCTTCCTTTGGAGGCCCCTCCAGGCCCCATTCCAATGGCATTTCCCACTCTCCTTCCAATACAATGAGCAAGCTCAAAGAAACCAACAATCTAGTTTCCGATAACCATATCAACTTATTTCAATACACAGCAGGGTCTCTGATGTGAAAAAAATCAGATTTCTAGGCCGCTTCAGCATCTGTTTCTGGCAATCACAATGTGTTATCTTTTTCATTAAAAAAAAAAGAGATCAAAACAAATAAAATGGCTCTAACTTCACCACATGGAAGACCTTTCTCCTCAGTTAGCATGAAGATCAAAACTCAAAACCAAACCCACCACCATCAAGTCAATTCTGACTCATAGTGACCCTATAAGACAGAGTGGAACTGCCCCAGAGGGTTTCCAAGGTTGTAAATCTTTATGGAAACAGACTGCCACATCTTTCTCCTGTGGAGTGGCTGGTGGATTCGAACCACTGACCTTTAGGTTAGCAGCACAGTGCTTTAACCACTGCACCACCAAAGCTCCTGAGCATGAAGGTAGTCACAGTTGAGAAAATGTGAAGGTGCAGTAATGATTTGTCCGAAATTACTTCTATCCCTTGCCTATATAGGTCTGGGAGGGCTTCCAATTTTATTTATATTTGTAATGTATTAAATGGAAAAAAGCAGGTTGCAAAAAAGTAAAGACAGCATAGTTCAATTTTAAAACTATAGACACTTTAGTGTATTGTGTAAGAAAAAATATTAGATTGAAACATTGTTCACTTCATAAACATCTATTGAACATCTACTATGGGTCAGGCATTGTGCTAGGTGCTGAGAACAGGGCAGTGAATGAGACAAAGACCCTAGGCGCTTAAAATTCTTCTGGGAAGACCTATTTGGAACAGGACACGGTGCTGTGCCACAGCCATGATGCTCCAACAGAACTTGGCTACTGTTTAGCACAGAAGCCCTAATTCAGAAAAACCTGTCAGATTCTCAGTCTCGCTTCCAACCCAGCATTCCCCACTTACACCTGCTGCTGTTCCAGATGCTTCTTGAGCTTTTTCCTCAAGAAACAATGGTGAATAAAGCAAAGACGGAGCATGTTTGTAACAGAAAGTCCTGGATGATCTGGCCCCTGACAACTTCTCCAATCTCATCTCTTATGACTATCACCCTCCTCCTCCCATCTCTCTCACTATTTTCCAGGCACATTAGCCATCCTTCCAATACTCAAATGTGCCAAGCTCTTGACCACCTTAAGATTTTTCTGCTAATTGTTCTCCCAGCCTGAATTCTTTTACCCCAGATCTCCTTAAGAAGATAGCTCAATGATAGCTTAAGTGTCACCGCTCAGAGAGGCCTTTCCTGACCATCACTGAAAGCAGCCTCCACCCATCACTCTCTCTCACAGTACCCTGGATATTTCCTGGTTTGTGGGTGCATGTATTGTCTGCTCCCCAGCTCTCATAGAATGTAAGTGCAGCAACAGTGGAGACGACAGCTGTCTAGTTCACTGCTGTGTTTCCAGAACCTAGAACAGTGCCTGGCACAGAGTAGGCACTCAATACGTATTTACTGAACAATTTAATGAAAAAAGAATGATGGACAAAATATTAGAAAAAATATAGAAGTTCAACAATTGGAGATTTGCTAAATAATCATGAAATATCTGTACAACAGGCTACAATCTAGTCAATAAATATGATGTTGTAGATTAGTGTTTTTCAAAGTACAAACTGCTGTATATGTGCGTAATGTAATCAATCCAGTAAGTGAAGCAGTGTATGCTATTATGCACTATTTCATTACAAATAGAATAGAATAGGGTATGGTAGAATGGAATAGGGCAGGGTAGAATAAAATGAAATGGAATGGAATTAGAATAGAAAATATCAGAGTGTACCATATATGGTAAGTATTGGGCATTTATATGTGTCAGTGCGTGTGTGTGTGTGCTGGGTAGCAATCTAAATATGTTTTTTACTATGGATCATGGTAAAAAAAAATGGAAATTACTGTTGTAAAAGATTAATGACAAGAAAATATAATTATAATGTGTCACGTGGAAAAAAGTAGGGTACAAAAGAGTAAAGACAGCATAGTTCAACTTTTAAAATATAGATGCTTTAGTGTATTATGTAAGCTAAAGTATGAGATTGAAATATTATTAGCTTTTTTAAAAAAAAAAAGCATAGACAGGCATAGAAAACCAACTGATAAAAATATTAACTATACCGTTGAGTAGATTTTTCTGAGTGGTTTTACTGTTTTCTTCCTTACATTCATCTTTGTTTTCTAAATTTTCTACATTGAACATGCAATGTTTAAAATGTATGTTATTTACAAAAGATGCTGTATCTTTTATTCTACCTTTTAGAAAAACAGGCTTTTCTTTCATAAAAGTGCTTCAATGGCAATGTCATAAATTATTGCAAATAAGCTTTTAAGAGCCTATATAAAGCATAATTATGACCAGGAATTCTCTACACTTCTACAAAGTGTTTCATCTCACATTATCTTGTCTATTCCTCATAATGATACAATAAGGGAAGTAAGGCAGCAGTTATCCTTATTTCACAAAAGAGGAAACTGAGGCACAGAGCAGTTAAGTGACTTCTCCGCAGTCACACTGCAAGTTAGGAGTTGACCTCACAAGAACCCAGGTAATCCATTCTCTACAGTTCCCTACACTTCATCTATTATACTGCAACCTTGATACCTGATTGTATTGTGTAAGGCACAATGATTTCCTACCCCTTCCTTGGTCCTTCTTCTGGGTCCTCTAGGTTGCCAGCTCCACTGAATGGCTCAGACACTCCTTCAACCATATTCCTGTCCCTAAGGCCATCAGGGAATTCCCATTTCTGTGTATTAATTTCATACATTGGAGACACTCTTGTGTAGGGATTAAAAAAAAAAAAAGGGCACCAGAATTTAAAACCCAACTCTGCCACTTGCTAACTCTGCAATCTTAGGCAAATTGCTTAACCTCTCTGGGCTTTAATTTTATCATCTGTTAAATGGGGATGATAATGTTAAGAATTTTCTGATTTCATAGGGTTGTTGTGAGGACTAAATGAGTTATATACATAAAGTACGTAGATAGTGTCTGGCATTATGTTCACTATACATTATTGCAGAGTGTTATTGCTATTAATGTTGTTATTATATAGGTTTGGAGGATACTGTGGCCAAACAACTTTAACACTGTATTCTCTGACTTCTCTCATTTTTCTCCCCTTCCTTTCCCCTCACCCAGAGCAGAATTCTCTCCATCACCCTCCTGGTAATGGCACCTAGGCTAGTTGGATTTCAATATTCCTCTGGGTGTTGTATCCCAAGAAATCCCTTGATTTCTTCACTCTTGTGTTTGAAGCAGAAGCTGTTAAGGCTTGCTGTGTCCTATGTATATGTATATATGAGTCCTACCAAAGGGTGGACACATTCAAGAAGAAAATATTAATGGTTGTCTCTGTCATGGACATTCTCACTTTGCCTCCCCAGTCTTCATTACCCCTCTTCCAGCAACATCCTAGGTTTTTATTTGGGTGTAGATCCTTCCACTAGGCCCAAAGTACATATGATCAAGGAGGGCTCCACCTCTCACACCAGGGTGGAGCACATGACTCAAGCTGAAGCCATGTTCACCCAGCGCATTGCCCTGGCCACACTGATTAGTCCAGGAATGGGCACATGACTATGCTAGTCCAATCAGAGGGAAGCTTGGAACTTTGACAGAACTACCAGAAAGCAACTTTCTGTCTCTCTTTTCTACAAGATTTGGGACTGAGAAAATAATGACAAGTCACAGTCAGTTATCTACCACTATGTTGAGTCAGAGAATGAAATCAGTAGATGTAGGAGAGTGAAGCTGAGCCTCCAGATCAAGAGATCTGTGTTGTGGGTTGTGGTGACATTGCTGAAGCTTCTGAATCAAGCCTTACTTATAGGCAGCCTCCATGTTGAATTTCTCGGTTATGTCAACAAGCACTTCCTCTATTTCCCTTTAGACGGTTGGAGTTGGGTTTTTTAATGCTTGAAAATCGTAGCTGATAAATTCACATAACAGAAATATCCTCTGAACCATTAATAAAACAGCTGAGATAGCCTAGAGGAGAATGAACCCAAACAAATGCCTGAGGAAAATTAAACATAACACATGGCAAATGGGTATTATAATCCCTAAGTATCTCTGGGAAAAACCAACTCCAATGATTTTTGTATGAGTCCAGCTTCTGTCTGTCTTTATTTCATTTTAAAATTACATTTGATAATTCATAGTTACTTAAAGACATTCCACCCAGGCTAGTTGGACACAAAGAAACACTGGGGAACACCACTTTCAGCAAAGACAAGAAAAGAAGCAAAGGTGGCTGTAATACAATTTGAAACACAAAAAAAAAAAAAAAAAATTTTTTTTTTTTTAGAGGTATTTATTTTAAACACAAAAAGGTCATGCCATTAGTATCCCTGAAAATTATCAGCTATCAGAGACAAGCGAGTGGTGGACCCAAAAGATGACTAGGTTTACTATTTCACCTTAAAGGCCAAAGTCTTTTGATCCAAGCTTGTGGTGTTCAGATGGGCTGGTTTGCTGAACTCATGACTTTAAACCTATTGCATGCAATTGAGTTTCTGGAGCATTTGTATAGTGGACTGTGATGGGCAGCCTCACAAGAGAGTGAGATCTCCATCACTGGAAGCATTTAAGCAGGATCTGGATGACCATTGGCAAGGGGTACTGTGCAAAGCATTTCTGCATTGGAAAGATGATTGGACAAAATGACTTCGAAAGTTCTTTTCAACTCCAAGATTTTATATATATATGTATATATATACACACATATATATACATATATTATGTATTACTTATGTATGTACATATATTTCTATTGTTAGGTGCCATCCAGTCAGTTCTGACTTATAGCGACCCTATGTACTACAGAACGAAAAACTGCCTGGTTCTCCGCCATGCTCACGATCCTTGTTATGCTTAAGCCCATTGTTGCAGCCACTGTGTCAACCCATCTCGTTGAGGGTCTTCCTCTTTTTCGCTGACTCTGTACTCTACTAAGCATGATGTCCTTCTCCAGGGACTGATCCCTCCTGATAACATGTCCAAAGTATGTAAGACCCAGTTTTGCCATCCTTGCTTCTAAGGAACATTCTGGTTGTACTTTTTCCAAGACAGATTTGCTGGTTCTTTTGGCAGTCCATGGTATATTCAATATTCTTCGCCAACACCACAATTCAAAGGAGTCAATTCTTCTTCAGCCTACCTTATTCATTGTCCAGCTTTCACACACATATGGTGCGATTGAAAATACCATGGCTTGGGTCAGGAGCACCTTAGTCTTCAAGGTGACATCTTTGCTCTTCAACACTTTAAAGAGGTCCTTTGCAGCAGATTTACCCAATGCAATGCGTCTTTTGATTTCTTGACTGCTGCTTGCATGGCTGTTGATTGTGGATCCAAGTAAAATGAAATCCTGGACAACTTCAATCTTTTCTCCATTTATCATGATGTTGCTTATTGGTCCAGTTGTGAGGATTTTTGTTTTCTTTATGTTGAGGTGTAATCCATACTGAAAGTTGTGGTCTCTGATCTTCATCAGTAAGTGCTTCAAGTCCTCTTCACTTTCAGGAAGGAAGGTTGTGTCATCTGCATATCGCAGGTTGTTAATGAGTCTTCCTCCAATCCTCATGCCCCATTCTTCTTTGTATAGTCCAGCTTCTCAGATTATTTGCTTAGCATACAGATTGAATAGGTATGGTGAAAGGATACAACCCCGACACGCACCTTTCCTGACTTTAAACCACTCAGTATCCGCTTGCTCTGTTTGAACAACTGCCTCTTGATCTACGTACAGGTTCCTCACAAGCACAATTAAATATTACCCATATGTTACCCATAATTTGTTACAATCCATACAGTCGAATGCCTTTGCATAGTCAATAAAACACAAGTAAGTATCTTTCTGGTATTCTCTGCTTTCAGCCAGGACCCATCTGACATCAGCAATGATATCCCTGTTTCCGAGTCCTCTTTTGAATCCTGCTTATATTTCTGGCTGTTCCCTGTCGATGTACTGCTGCAGTCACTTTTTTTTTTTTTTTGGCAAAATTCTACTTGTGTGTGATATTAATGATATTGTTCGATAATTTCCGCATTCGGTAAGATCACCTTTCTTGGGAATAGGCATAAATATGGATCTCTTCCAGTTGGTTGGCCAGGTAGCTGTCTTCCAAATTTCTTGGCATAGACGAGTGGGCACTTCTAGCGCTGCCTCCATTTGTTGAAACATCTCAATTGGTATTCCATCAATTCCTGGAGCCTTGTTTTTCACCAATCCCTTCAGTGCAGCTTGGACTTCTTCCTTCAGTACCATCAGTTCCTGATCATATGCTACATCTTGAAAAGGTTGAATGTCAACCAATTCTTTTTGGTATAATGACTCTTTGTATTCTTTCCATCTTCTTTTGATGTTTCCTGAGTCATTTAATATTTTCCCCATGGAATTCTTCACTATTGCAATTCCAGGCTTGAATTTTTTCTTCAGTTCTTTCAGTTTGAGAAGGGCAAGCATGTTCTTCCCTTTTGGTTCTACCTCCAGCTCTTTGCACATGTGATTATAATACTTTGTCTTCTTGAGCTGCCCGTTGAAATCTTCTGTTCAGTTCTTTTACTTCATCATTTCTTCCTTTTGCTTTAGGTGCTCAACTTTCAAGAGAAAGTTTCAGAGTCACTTCTGACATCAATTTTGGTCTTTTAAATGACCTTTTGCTTTCTTCATGGATGATGTCCTAGATGTCATTCCACAAATCATCTGGTCTTCGGTCATCAGTGTTCAACACATCAAATCTATTCTTGAGATGGTCTCTAAATTCAGGTGGGATTTACTCAAGGTCGTACTTTGGCTCTTTTGGACTTGTTCTAATTTTCTTCAGTTTTGACTTGAACCTGCATATGAGCAATTGGTGATCTGTTCAACAGTCGGCCTCTGGCCTTGTTCTGACTAATGATATTGAGCTTTTCCATCATCTTTTTCCAGTGGAAAAAGATGTAGTTGATTTGACTCCTATGTATTCCATCTGGCGAGGTCCATGTGTATAGTCACTATTTATGTTGGTGAAAAAAAAATATTTGCAGTGGAGAAGTCATTGGTCTTGCAAAATTCTATCAGGTGATCTCTGGCATAGTTTCTATCACCAAGGCCATATTTTCCAACTACCAATCCTTCTTCATTTCCAACTTTCACATTCCAATCACCAGTAATTATCAATGCATCCTGACTGCATGTTCCATCAATTTCAGAGTGCAGAAACTGGTAAAAACCTTCAGTTTCTTCATCTATGGCTTTAGTGGTTGGTGTGTAAATTTGAATAATAGTCGTATTGACTGGTCTTCCTTGTAGTTGTATGGATATTATCCTATCACTGACAGTCTGGTACTTCAGGATAGATCTTGAAATGTCCTTTTTTACGATGAATACAAAGCCATTCCTCTTCAAGTTGTCATTCCCTGCATAGTAGACCATGACTGTCTTATTCAAAATGACCAATACCAGCCCATTTCAGCTCAGTAATGTCTAGGATATCGATGTTTATGAGTTCCATTTAATTTTTGATGATTTCCAATTTTCCTAGATCTGTACTTCATACATTCCACATTCCAGTTATTAATGGATGTTTGCAGCTGTTTCTTCTCATTTTGAGTCGTGCCACATCAGCAAATGAAGGTCGCGAAAGCTTGACTCCATCCACATCATTAAGGTCAACTCTACTTTGAGGAGCCAGCTCTTTCCCACTAGTCTTTTGAGTGACTTCCAACCTGAAGGGCTCATCTTACGGTACTATATTAGACAATGTTTCACTGCTATTCATAAGGTTTATCACTGGCTAGTACTTATCAGAAGTAGACGGCAGTGTCCTTCTTCCTAGTCTGTCTTAATCTGGAAGCTCAGCTGAAATCTGTCCATCATGGGTGACTCTGTTGGTATCTGAATACTGGTGGTATAGTTTCTAGCGTCACAGCAATAAACAAGCCCCCACAGTACGACAAACTGACAGACACGTGGAGGTATGTATAAATACACATACATATTATACATATAATAAATTGTTCTGTTGTTGTTAGTTGCTGTTGAGTCAGCTCCGACTCATGGCAACCTTATGTATAAGGTGATAGATAGATAATAAACAGCCTGAGAAAACAAGAGAGACTGTTAAGTTGAGAGAGGAAAAGAAATCTGATTTTTGTTGACTTCAGATCTGGCCCCTGTAATGAACTATACCCTCTCCCATTCCATACTTCATGCCCCTTCCCCACTCACTAGCCACAATATCGGATTACTTCATGGGGAGGCAGCACCTAGTCCCAGCATCATTTGCACTTTCCCTTACCTCTGACAAGCAGAAAAGTTGCCCTCGCCTATTCCTAAGGGTGGCTGGTAGAGCATAGTGATCAGAAAATGCAAGTCATCTGGGACAGGAAAAAGAGGAAAGTTGAACAGCTGGCTCACCCTGCTGCCTTTTCACCTTTGCTCTACTTCCTAAACGACCCTCCTTGGCAGTCTTGGCAGCAGGTGTGAACTAGAAAAGGCTGCTTGTGGTTCTAAGTGAAACCCAGCTCCACTGCATCCCTGACTCATTTACAGGCTGTATGTGGGGAGCTCACACACCGAGGCTAGTTGTCTGAGAATGGGCATCATGGCTAGAGAACTTTGTACAACAATGGTCTTCTGTCATGAGAAGAGCAGAGAAATATCAGGCTTGGGGCCACTTTAAGGGGCATTATACTTGAAACCCCAGGAAATTTTATTGGTGCAATAAGCCCCATGCATTCACTGCACAGAATTTACAAGAGGGCCTCTGTGTGTGGTGGGGCGGTGGGGCAGTGAGTGGGATTTTATTGCACATTTCCAAAAGCATGACAGTGTCCATTTCTGAAATCTGCTTTGGGAGCCCAGAATTCTAACTTAAGACCACATTGGTCTCCTCTGAGTGTTGAACAGAGGTAAGGAACGTGGAAAGATAACTGAAGAGTTGGGATTTCTCAGGGGCGGAGTATCCAATAGGCAAGGTTTGCTTACCAGATCATCTGTAGCGAAAAATTTCACAATTTCTCTGATGAGGTGAAACCCATGTGAAATTGTTCACTACAGATTAGTAAGTAAGCACAAGAAAGTTCGTGCTTACTTTGCTTACTAGGTCATCTGCCTCTGTCAGGGATTATAAATTTGAAAAGAGGCTTTGATTCCGTAGGAAGGTGCTGTGAGGTTGGGAGAGAGACAGATGCCAGCCATACTTAGAAGCAAACTCTCTGATGTGGTGAAAAAATGTGAAACTGTTCTCTACAGATGATCTGGTAAACAAGGTAAGCACTGTGCTTACCTTCTCTATTGGATAATCCACCCCTGGCTGTTCTCAGACAACCACTTCTGCTGTTTGGATGCATTTCTGTAAAATAAAACCTTATCCTCCTCCTTCTAGTGAACGGGGTGGAATCTCTCCTCTCCGGACTCAGCCTGGATGGGATTTTTAATCATTAGCTCCAGTTTGATAATAAATCACACACATAGATTTCTTTTTTCCTGAGATAGAAGTTCAGGGATTGGTGTGTGTGTATGTGTTTGTGTGTGTGTGTGAGAGAGAGAGAGATGGGGAGGATATTAAAACAAAATAGATATTCCATTAATTCCCCAAATATATCTTAAAAGCAGTCTCATTAAAACTTTTGACTAAAAGACATTTAATTAACAAACTCTTCCTCAGAGGCTCATAACGTGCAGAGTGAATTGTGGGAGAGAAACCTTGACAACAGTGTCAGGTGGGTTTATATGCTCTGTCCAGGGATGTCAGTCAATGAGCTAGGCCTCAGGAGCTATACGTGGAATTTAACAAAAAGAATGCTGCTTCTTGCTCTAACTCCACACTTA